>NW_024080855.1:731444-1331444 GCF_003009895.1 Hyaena hyaena
CAGCCCCTCTGGAAAACAGTGTGGAGGTTCCTCAGGAAACTAACAATAGAACTCCCCTATGACCCAGCAATAGCACTGCTAGGAATTTACCCAAGGGATACAGAAATGCTGATGCATAGGAGCACATGTACCCCAATGTTCATAGCAGCACTCTCAACAATAGCCAAAACATGGAAAGAGCCTAAGTGTCCATCAACGGACGAATGGATCAAGAAGATGTGGTTTATCTATACCATGGAATACTACATGGCAATGAGAAAGAATGAAGTCTGGCCATGTGTAGCAATGTGGATGGACCTTGAGGGTGTTATGCTGAGCAAAATAAGTCAAGCAGAGAAGGACAGATACCATATGTTTGCATGTATAGGAGGATTAGGAGGAACTTAACAGAGGACCATGGGGGAGGAGAAGGTGGAAAATAGTGGGGAGGAGGGAGTGAGGCAAAACATGAGAGACTCTTGAATGCCGAGAACAAGGCGAGGACTGATGGGGGTGGAGGAGAGGGGGTGGGAGGTGATGGCCATAGAGGAGGGCACTTGTAGTAATGAGGCACTGGGTGTTATATGGAAGTCAACTTGACAATAAACTATTTAAAAAAAACTAAATAAATATTGAAATAAACACCTATGTATTCACCCCCTCCATGTGATGAAATAAGCTGTTACACATACTGTTGATAATCCCAGGGTACTCTTTCTTTAAGCATATCTCCCCTCAATGGTACTCTCTATAGTTCTCTCTCTATTGTTCTATCTCATGGTTCTTGGGTTCAATCCCCGCATCAGGCACCGAGCCTGCATCACATCCTCAGTTTCCTTTTCTTTCTGCCCCCTTCCCCCTCTCAAAAAGAAATAAACATTAAACCTTTTATAAAAGAAAAAGAAGACAGTGAAGTTTGCCACATTGATTGACTACTTCCTTTCACTTGAAAGCTTAGAGGTCATTGTAAGGTTATTAACTTTTCTAATTTCAATATTGTTGTGTCTCAGGGAATATGGAAGCCCAAAGAGAGAGACAGGGATTGGCTGGTCAGTAGAAGAGTCAGAACACACATGACATTTATAGATTAAGTTCATCATCTTATATGTGTATGGTTCATAGTGCCCTGGAGCAATTACAAAGTAATGGCGGAGATCACTGATCACCATAACAAATATAATATTAATGAAAAATTTGAAATATGGTGAGAATTACTAAAATGTGACACAGAGACATGGAATGAGCAAATGCAGTTGGAAAAATGGTGCCCGTAGACTTGCATAAGGAAGGGTTGCCACAGACCTTCAATTTGTAAACAGTGCAATAAAGTGAAGTGCAATAAAATGATGTATGCCTGAACTGAGTTTTGTGTTTATCATTCCCATACATTTCCTTATGCTTTGCTGTGTATGTGTGTACTTAAGCAATATAGTCTCATTTTGCTGTGTGTAAACTGTATAAATAGTAAATTGCTCTGTAGTCTTTTTCACCTTACTTTCATTGGTTAGTATTTTGTGGATATATGTAGACTCTATTTAGTGGTTTCTACTGCAATAGGGTATTCCATCAAATAATATATCGTGATTAATGTATCAGTCTTCTGTCAGTGGACAGTCAGGGTATTTTCCAACAAGGTGGCCATGAACATTCATATATACACATGTCTTGTGCTAACAAAGGGGCCTTCCTTAGCATATCTTCTTAGGAGTGGAATTATAAAGGGTGGGATTTGTGCCTTGACATTTAGTAGATAATGCCAAATTACCAAAAATCTATTTTACTTCTTTATACTCCCACTGGCAATCTAGAAGAGCCCCCTTTTCCCCATATCTTTGCCAGGATTTGGCGATCCATTTTATTTTTTGCTGGTATTATGAATGTGAAATGATAGCTCCTTGTACTTTAAATATGTTGCTTCCTGACTGACTGCTAGTAGTGTTGACCATTTCTTTCCTCTCATGATCATCATTCAGGTCTCTTTGGAATGCTTACTCATACATGTTGTCCATTCTTCTATAGCTTTAGAAAAGAAGCTATTGATTTGTAAGAGTTATTTATATATTCTGAATACCAGAATTTTTTCTGTAATCTGCATTTCAACCAAGTTCTCCCAACTAGTGGCTCATCTTTTCATTTTTATGATGTTTTTGAGCGGAAAGACGATTTTATTTGAAATTCTAGTATAATTAACAGTGTTATATTAATTTAACATGTAATTTAACATTAATTTAATGTGTGTTATATTAATATTAATATAGTGATTCAACAATTCTGTACATTACTTAGCCCTCATCATGATAAGTGTACTCTAAGTGCCCTTTGTCTCTTTCACCCACCTCCACCCCTCCCCTCTGGCACTCACAAGTTCTGTATATTTAAGAGTCTGATTTTTTGGTCTTTTTTTCTTTGTTTCTTTTTTTGTTTCTTAAATTGCACATATGAGTGAAACCATATGGTACTTTTCTTTCTCTGACTGACTGATTTCACTTAACATTATACCCCCTAGATCTAACTATGTTGTTGCAATGACAGTGTTTAATTCTTTTTATGGCTAGTATTTCACTGTGTATATATACCACATCTTTATCCATTATCTGTGAATGGGTGCTTGGCTTGCTTCCATACCTTGGCTATTGTAAATAATGCTGCAATAAACAGAGGTGCAAATAGCTATTCAAATCAGTGTTTTTGTATTCTTTGGATAAATACCCAGTAGTGCAACTGCTGTATCATACAGTAATCCTATTTTTAATCTTTAAAGGAATCTCCATACTGTTTTTCACAGTAGCTGCACCAGTTTGCATTCCCACCAACTGTGCATGGGGGTTCCTTTTTCTCCACGTTCTTGCCAACACTTATTGTTTCTTGTCTTCTTGATTTTAGCTGTTCTGACAGGTATGAAGTGATATCTCATTGTGGTTTTGATTTGCATTTCCCTGATAAGTCAGGTTGAGCATCTTTCCATCTGCCTGTTGGCCGTTGTAAATAATCTTTTTTTTTATAAGTTTTATTTATTTTTAATTGTTTATTTATTTATTTTGAGAGACAGAGAGAAGGACAGAGAGAATTCCAAGCAGGCTCTATGCTGTCAGCATGGAGCCTAATGTGGGGCTTGATCTCACAAACCGTGAGATCATGACCTGAGCTGAAAGTAAGAGTCAGTCACTTAACCTACTAAGCCACCCAAAAGCCCCCAAAAGAATAATTTTAAAATTGATGCTTTTTTTTATGCCTTATGGTATAGATAATTTGTTTAAGAACTCTTTTCCAGGGTGCCTGAGTGGCTGAGTCAGTTAAGCGTCAGCTCAAGTCATGATCTCGTGGTTCACCAGTTCGAGCTCCACCTCGGGCTCTGTGCTGACAGCTCAGAGCCTGGAGCCTGTTTTGTGGAATCTGTGTCTCCCTTTTTCTCTGCCCCTCCTCCCACTCATACTCTCTCTCTCTCAAAAAAACCAAAACAACAACAAGAAAAAACAAAAAAAACCTTTTCCAATTCTGAAGTGATAAATGCCTCATCCTTTCATATCTTATAAACTGTTAAAGTTTTATTTTCACATTTAGTTCTTTAAGACATTCTTATCAATAGTTATTTTATAAAGCCTTTCATTATATTCCAAATTTGGGCAAGACACATGCCTTCTTTTGGTCTTAATTTCTTCCTCATGGAATGAAAGTTTGAAATCGTTGTGTGAATTCCACTGATGCTGCTTGCCTTTGGTCTTCATCATTGTATGCATGGAATACACAGAAGTCTCCGAATGGCACTTCTGTTTGCAGGGTCTCCTGATTACACTTGGATCTGGATTTACTTTTCAAAGAACTGTCCAAGTCATTGTGAGGCTCCTCAGACTTTGTCCTTGGGACCATGAGGACAGCAGTCACATCCCTTTGTGCTTGCCTGCATCCCTTAGATCTGAGCACAAACCAGGACCACAGCTGGCTGTCAGACATATGGGTGGGACAGATGCCAGAGACACAGTGGGCTCCCTTCATTGCTCAGCTCCACTTCGTCATCAACCCGTTACATGGAACCTCCTTTCACCCATAACCACCCCTACTCATCAGGCCTCTGCTATTCTGGACACTCTCGCCTTTTTGTTTCTTTCCATATATTTTAAATTTTGTCTACTTGACGAATTGCTTACAGATTCTCCTAGGGCTCAGACAAGGAAAGTTAAGGATTTTTTCCCCTTTCATGTCCTTCTAGATAGTTTGAATGTTTTGCCACAGGCAAAGGATTTCTTTTAAGATGATTGTTTCAAAGCCCTCTCTCCTGGAAGGCTGGTCAAATCTCACCTCTCAGATGAAGCATTTTATTATTTTTTATTTTATTTTATTTTATTCTATTCTATTCTTTTTTATTTTATTCTATTCTATCTTATTTTGTTTGAAAGTATTCATTTGTTTTGAGAGGGGGGAGGGTCAGAGAGATACTGAGAGAGAGGGAGAATCCCAAGCAGTCCCCATGCTCTCAGCACAGAACCCACAAACTGAGATCATGACCTGAGGCAAAATAAAGAGTCATTTGCTTAGCTGACTGAGCCACCCAGATGCCCTACATGAAGATTTTATAGCTACTCTAGCCCAGGGTAAACTTGCTTCTGAATTCAAGTTGCATTTTTCTGGATCATTTACTCTGTGATTTACATTTTAAACCTTTTGTGTGAATACTTTTAGATTTTAAGCTCCTTTAAGGGATGTGTTTGCTTAGGTATTTTTGAATCCCTCTAAAGCCTAAAAGCAAGAGCCAGAAGAGTGGGTTTTCAATGGGTCATGGCTGCTTTCTTGATGACTGGTAATTAGTTACTGAAGATGACATCGGCTGAGTGGAAACATAGAGTGTGAAGACACCAGGATTAGTGAATTGCTGGAATGTATAAGAATTTGGAATAGGGAGCTCATTCTTAGTGAGTAAATTGGACTCTATTGTGTGGTGTGTGTGTGTGTGTGTGTGTGTGTGTGTGTTTAGAGATAGAGAGCCAGTGAGCAGTGGAGAGAGGCAGAAGAAAAGAGGGAGAGAATCCCAAGCAGGCCTCATGATAAACATGAGGTGGGCTCCATCCCACAACCCTGGGATCATGAGCTAAGCCAAAATCAAGAGTAGAAAGCTCAACCAACTAGCCACCAATGTGCCCCTGTTTGTGTTGATTTTTGAGACAAATATTGGATATGTCCCCGTGGTAACTTGGAAAACATTAAGACTGAGATGGAAGGTGGGGGGCCTGGGTGACTGAGTTGGTTAAGTGTCTGACTTCGGCTTAGGTCATGATCTCATGGTTCATGGGTTTAAGCCCCACGTCAGGCTCTGTGCTGACAGCTCAGAGCCTGGAGCCTGCTTCTGATTCTGTCTTCCCCTCTCTCTGCCCCTCCCCTGCTTGTGCTCTGTCTGTCTATCTGTCTCTCTCTCTAAAATAAATAAACATTAAGAAAACAAAACTGAGTTTTAGGAAATGACACAATTTGAGGTGTTGCTGGAAGGTGATCAGTAGCTTCATGATGTTAGCAGCTGTTTCTGTGTCCCAGATAGGGCTGGCTCTCCCACCCCCAATCCTGACTCTGCTATCCTGAGTCATCTAACTAGCTAGATGACTTTAAGCAAGTTAGTTAATTATTCTGAGCCCAGCTTTCTCATCTGAGAAATGAGGATAATTAAATCTACATTTTGGAATTTTTGAAAGGATTCAATGAGCCAACCTGTGTAAAGTATCTAGCTCAATGTTGGACCCATAGTGAGTACTTAATACATGTTGTTATTAATGATGTATTTTATCTGTAAGAGCTAATCTGCCAACCAATCTTTTAATGTCAAAGTAGCACCAAGAATTAAAAAGAAAAAAAACTTGTGTATTCATGAAATAGTTCTTCTCTTATAGAAAATTCCTAGACCTTATTTCATTTTCCTTTATTATCTGATGCCAGTGATAGCAATTTGCTGAACAAGTTGAGAAATGGCTAGCATTTATTGAGTAATTGAGCACACACTGGCCCTTGTGATCTTGAAGGATACAACTTTCAGTATTGCCTGTATGCTCCATATACTAAATAACATCTATAGGGAAAGAAGCCCCCAGCCCCTACAGCCCAGCCTTGTGTGATGCTGTGAGGAGACTGCCAAAAACAGCAAAGTGACGTCTTTCTTCCCAAGGGGGAAGAAGTGTGTGACCATTCAGTTGTGAAACAATTCGGTGCATTTCAAGCAGCATTCAAAATGTGAATTTTAATTCACTCTGGCCAGAGTCTATTAGGCAGGAGAGGACAGGGGAACAGTCCAAAGGCTAGCCCGCAAAAAGGAAGCTTTGCTTGATCCTTACAGAGGAGCATCTCCAAAAGGTCATGGTGAGTGCCACATAGTTGTACGTTGGCGAGTGGAGCACACGCATGTTCAGATTGCGCCCACCTTCCATGCTCTGTGGGGTGTATCTTTTGCCTCCTGTCAGTGTGTGTTTAGTCAGCCCGCAGTTTCTCCTAGAGAGGGCGCAGCAAATGAAAACCAGTACAGATAACAATAAGAACATTAATAATTGATCAGGTGGGAAAATCCTGTTTGTTTGTTTTTTTTCATTAAAGTCATGTTTCTGGGCAGTCATATCTAAATTATTTTGGTTTAAAAATTTTTTAATCCATTACAATAAGGCAATATTTCTTATCTCATGTTTGAGGTTTAAAACCCCATAGAACATCATACAAAATACTTTTTTGCAAGGAAAATACTTTTCCTCAAGGAATTCTTTCAGGAATTCCTTTTGGGTAGAAATGTTGGCACGCAGAAAGTGGCTTAAGATGCTCTGTAGAGAGATGATAAAGTCATAAATGTAAGTTCAATGTTGGCAGGACTAATTTGCAGATAAGGTGTGTTCCAATTATAAGATGAATATTTCTGGACATCAAACAGGATTATCCCATAGAAATTGTGCTATATGGTGGTGGCTGGTTTCTAAAATTAAATTTCTAGAGTATGTTTAACCCATTTTCTACAAACAGTATTACTCTAATGAATGCCATATCTACCTAAAATTCAGGACTCTATATCTGTGAAAAAAAGGAATTCTAAGTTTTGACTGGGAACAAACGTTACTCCTTCTACCACAGAGTTAAGAGCCCCCTGCTTTTGTCAGTGGTCAGATACTGGGTGATGCTCCCAGGAATACTCACAGAGGTGTGGTTTCCATTGATTCAGGAGCAAAATCCAGTGAGGGGATGAGGGAACCAAAAGTTCTCACTCATTGGCACTAATAATTGTTAAAGGTCTACATTTATAGGAGCTATTTCTCTCCTTAAATTTGAATAAAGGAAGAAAAATCCAGTATGGAGCAAGAAATATATGTTATCTATAAGTCAGATGTCAGTAGGTTAAGTGTGATAGGTAGAACTGTATTTCCTTGTACTTAGGTCATTTTTGCCAGACTTTTTTTTTTCTATGCATTTCAGATCCTGAAGATGCCTGCTATTGGATGATGGAAATTACCAATTCATTTCTTTGCTCCTTTAATCAACAACACTTTATTGAAAAATTAGTATATGCCAGGCGTTATTCTAGGTGCTTTGAATTCTGTCCTGAACAAAAAGGACACAAGAGGCCTGCCCTTGAGTAATTTACAATCAGGTGGGAGGGACAGACAACAAACAATAAGCATAATGACTATTTCTCTGACAGTATTAGGAGGATTAACAGCTATAACATATTGGATCCGATGAAAGAGATCATTGAAGTACTGTTCTCTGATAGATTTCTGGTCTAGAATGAAATAAGGAGGGCTTTCTGTTTTTGATTTTTTTGTTTTTGTTTGTTTTTAATTCAGACCTTCACTTGAATGTTCGGATACAAGGCTCCGGGCAAGGTGTGGGATTACTTTCACAGTCATGACTTTCTTTCCTCCCCTCTGTTTTCACAGCGGTCTCTATGCCCCTCAGAGATGGTATCTACCATATTGCATCGTAGCTAGTTGTGTTTTTTAATCTCCCACCATACTATGAATGATAACATAAAGCGTGTTTCTCGTAAACTTCTCTTCCTGCAATAATACTGCTAGAATAATAATGGTGATTGTATATCTTACTGAAGGCTTCCTGCACACTAAGCACATTTTGCCAGCCCTCTGTAGAAAGTGATATGCTTTATAGAATATATTCTTAGACCACAGAACTTCCATGGATAGAATTGATCATTGAACTGAGGTCTGTTAGCACTAGGTTCTGTACTCCCCTGATGCCCAAACCAGTGCCTGGCACTTGGCTGGCATCCAAGAGATGCAGAGTGAAATGGAAATCAAATCAGCTGTAGTATGTGAAACTCTTTAACTCTCAGAAGTGTGACTGCCAGTTGCCTGCACATTATAACCTCCTCTTGTTTGAAACCGTTTGACTTTACAGTCTAGCTGACCCAAGCAAATGGTAGTTACTTGGAAATTTCTTGAAGTGACATTTTACTTATTTTTCTTTAATGTCTTCCTCCTGTTTCCATATAACTCATACTTGGAGAACACAAAAGAAATAGAATGACTTCTGTTAAAATCACGACCTTCTATTTTGAAGGCAAAACTACTTTTGTTCTGTAACGTCCATCATAGTAAAGAATCTCAGTGGATCCTTTTTTTGTTGTTTTTATTTGTTGAGTTTTCCCATGATTTTTATTAGTACCTGCTTCAATGGGTTCTTTCAGGATGCAGGTATTTTGATGGCCTAAGAACCAAGTGGATAAATAGGCTGTGTCTGGCTTGACTTTTGCTTTCTACCTGCCTTTCCCCACTTGTCAGAGAAATTTTGTGTGACAGAGGTGAATCTCAGTGGGACCTTCTAGAGGTGTGACCATCTGCTCTCTCTGAAGAAAATCAGTCTCTTCTTTCCAGGAAAGGGTCTGTTGGCTGCAAGAGAAACTTGAGCTGTTTCCCATTGAGTAATCTATTTGAAAGGATAAATGAGAACATTCCTCAAAGACAAAGAAGCACAAACACAGATGAGGTTTTCAATAAGGAACACAATTTAGAGAACACAACGAACGAACCTGACACACCTGTTAACAAGGTTCAGATTAGGACTTCAGCGGTGGCAAGGGGGAACAAAGATGTCAGGTCATCCTCCTGAGGTAGACCTGAAAGAAAGAGCTTCTCGCTTCTCGCTTCTCGGGGTGCTTTGCAATCCAGCAGGATTGAATTTAAAAACTTCAGACTGTTTAAATACACATTGGTAAATCAACATTGTTATATCCTTGACTCGAGAACAAGATGATTCAACTGACATATAAAGGAGTAGAGGGGCACCTGGGTGGCTCAGTCGGTTAAGCATCCGACTTCAGCTCAGGTCATGATCTCGTGGTTTGTGAGTTCGGGTCCCGCGTCGGGCTCTGTGCTGAAAGCTCAGAGCCTGGAACTTGCTTTGGATTCTGTTTCCCCTCTCTCTGCCCCTCCTCAGCTCATGCTCTGTTGCTCTCTGTCTCTCAATAATAAGTAAACATTCAAAAAAATAAAATAGGAGAATGCTCCTTTAGTTTTTTTTTTAAGTTTTTAAGGAATTGGCAAGTTGACTGTATAAGATTGTATAAGTATCTCTGCTTCACATAAAGTATATCTGTATAAGTAGATTTGCCAGCAGATAACAAGCTGAATGAATAAAGGTACATGTAACACTGAATGCAATTTATGAAGCATTTTATAAACAAAATATCTTTCATCTTTCCTCCCATTTTCCTTTATAGATTATCTCTAATACTTTTTTGTTCAGAATTTACATTTCTGACCCCAGATGAATTTGAATGTCTTAATTGACCTAGCACATAAACTTAGTGAAAGTTCTAGACAGGTACTAGTTAACGTAATGTACTAATAGTAATGAAGTGATTTGTTGAAGACAGAAAATAAATGGCCAAAGGCTTGGCTATTTTTCAATCTATAGGGGTCCTACACTGAAAATTCACATTCAATTTTTATTAGACATATTCTTTAATTTGTATACACATGTATTGAGTATACAGAAGTCAAAACATGTTATTGGAAATTCCATAATTGAAATTGAAAAGTTCACATCATACAGTCACATATGTTCAAGTAAAAGTGTAAGACTAACAAATATTTTCTAAGATATTTTGTTCTATCTGCCTGGAATTTTGCCTTGTCTCTTCTCTCGACTCCTTTTCACATGACTGCTTTTTCCCCCCTCATTAATACTGTTCTTTTTTTTTTTTTTTGATGTTTTATTTATTTTTGAGAGAACACAAGCAGAGTAGGGGCAGTGAGAGAGGGACAGAGGATCTAAAGTGGACTCTGTACTGACAGAAACAAGCCTGATCTGGGGCTTGAGATCATGACCTGAGCCAGTGTCAGACGCTTAATTGACTAAGCCACCCAGGTGCCCCCACTAATGCCATTCTGGACCACCGTTTGAAAAATGCTTCAACCTGTCCCCATTATTCTCTTTCTCAGCATCCTATCATAGAGTTTCTTAATAGGGATTTATCAAATATTGGTTCTTAATAAACGTTTTTCCAGAGAATGAATAGGAGGTAACAAAGTTCTCAAAAATTTAAATTTCTTGCTTATAATAGCAAGACATGTGTGAACATGAAGTTTAAATCATTATTAGTCGAAGCAGTCGAGTTTAAAATTGTGGTTTTAAGTCTGAATCCTATAATTATGTCAACCTCTAATAAGTGTTTGGGAATCAACATCAGAAATAACATCATCCCTATTTCAGTGAACTCACAGGCTAATGAGAAAAAAGGAAAGGGTAGGATTCAATCCACTGAGGGTAGTAGGGTGATGGGGTGTTACAGGATGCTGGGGCAGGACTGAACAGGGTCACTAATTCCACAGGTGAGTATTAGGGAGGTAGGGTTTCTCAGCGATGAGGATCAGTGATGTAAAGGAACATCAGAGATGAGAAGGAAGTGCAGTAGTCTTTACTGAGCCTTTTAAGGCAATTCACGGGAAGCTCCTTCTCTTCCTACCATTACCTTGCCAACAGCAGTGTTCTGTGGCATGTAACCTGTCTCTAGGTCTGTTTACCTTTGCGTCAACTGGGAGGGACTAATATTCTGTGCATTAAAATGCTAATATTCTGTGCACTATTATTTCAGATGAGCCTCGTGTTCCACAGAGGTTTCAGTGATGTATGAAATACACACTGAAGTCAAGTGACTTTACAACTCATATGATTATAATGATGAGCAGTTAAATTCTGAAACATGAAGAAGCCTGTGGAGGCAGCTTGAGTATATTTTATGGAAACTATGTAGGTAGTAAGTGTAACAAAAGAAGTTAAAGATGAACTATATTGGGGGGGGTGCTGTGGGATATGTTTTTGGACAGGGAAACATAAATGTGATGAAAGGAATATGGGAGAATAAGGGCAATGGGGTGGTTTGGGGGTAAGTAATGAGGTGTTGGGGGTGAAGTAATGGAGTGATGTTGGGGGTAAGTAATGGGGTGATGTTGGCGATATGAGTATAGGATGGTGTTGGGGAGTCAGTGAACACTGGGAAGGAACATGAGAGATTTTAAACAGTTGCATGGGTTGAAAATCTTGGAAATAAAGTGTCCAAGAAGGATTTGTAGAAACTTTCTATGTCTTACACTTTGTATAAATCTTACAGAAAAATCTACATTATTCTTCATAATTTCTGGAACCATTTTTTAATCCATCAGATGAACTCAGGCTTCAAGTCATTACAATTATGTATATACTAATAAGAATGAATAAATAAAGGTTATGAACGCTTGTAAGGATCATTGACTGAAACCTGACAGCCAGAATGATTTTCTAGGGAATCGAAGTAAATGTTGGACCTATTAGATGACAGCATCAGCCTAGTATTTCAAAAACAGTTACTTATGAACTATTTGCCCTGTACTATGTTTGGTCCTGGGGTATAAAGGTACTGCCTCCTGGAGGGACCAGTATATAAGCAAAATTTGGCAATTTGGCAATTTGTTGTAATAAGTACATAAGAGATACTGGTAGAACCCGGAGGAGGTGGTATGCAACTCTTCCAAAGGAAGAGCCGTTTTTCCAAAGAGGGAAGTCCATTATTTTGGTGAGAAAAATTAGCCCTAGTAAAAGGAAATCAATACCCTTTCTATGGTAACTCCCGTTTGTCTACCTTAAAATATCTTCCAGCTATATGAAGTAGACAAATTCAAAGGTTGTAAGAAGAAAGTAGAAATACTATTTCAACATATAATTGTTTTAAAACCATATTTACTGTGCAAGGAGGAGAAATTGGAAGACAAAACCAAGATCATAACAGCATGGTATATTATTTTAGATATTGTTAATTGATCAATTATTTAGTAATTCTGGAAAATGCATAAGAGGTTGAAAACGTTATCCCTCAAGTCAAGCATCTCACCTAGCTTGTAAGTTCTAAGAGACTTGATTATTTTCTCTCTCTCTAAAGTTGAATTAAAAAAATCTTTGTCAATGTTTCAGTCAGTTGATATTCTTCATAAAATTTCAGAAATGAAACAGCCCATCTGTTCTTAGAGCACTGTCATTTCTCGGCAACTTTATTGGATTTTCCTCTTGGCTGCTTTACTGTTGTTTCGGAAAAATTGTTTTTCTTCTATGTTCTGGTGACATGGATGGAGAAAACCAGTCTTCCCTCCATTGTTAGGGATTACTTCTTTGCTTTATAAAGATAAATTGAACCATTTAATAATGGCTTATAAATTATTGATGATACTCTCTAAATACTTTATTGGCATCAATTGGCCTTTGATTAAATGGGAATTGTTGGTAAAGTGCTTTAGTTAAACATAACCATTATTAGATCTCACAGATTTAAATGTATGTGCCTAAAGAAAGAAGCTAGCTCCCCTTCACAAAGTTGCCTTGATGAATCCAAATTAAGAATTAATTTGTCATCATTTACCTCTACATCTACAGTGTATTAGTAATCCACAACCTTGTCTAGGTACTGGAATCATCTACAGAGCCTTAACGAAAAAAAGACAGATCTGAGGTTCTATCCTAGACCACCTCCATCTCTAGCTGTAGGATAGATTAAGGTATGACCATTTACCAAGGTTGTCACATAAGATGGGGGCATGTCTAGGGATATAAATTGTTGACAAAGAGCAATGATTCTCACAATATGGCCTCTCAACGAGCAGTATCATGTCATCTGGAAACTTGTCAGCAATGCAAACTCTTGGGCCCAATTCACACTTAATGACTTAGAAACTGAAGCATTGGCTATTAGGTTCCTACCTCCAGCTAGGTACTGCCATTTGTATGTCTCTGCCTGCAGGTCTCAGACAGTTAGACTTGGGAATTGGCTCTTTTTTAGAAGAGGAAAAGACATAAAAGATTACTGCTTAAAACTAGAGATCGTTAATAGAGTCTTTTTAACATGGCCATGGTTGTCTGCTTTCAGACCACTTCCCTCAGAACTTGCTACTCTGCCTACTTCCAGAAATGTCTCTCTGGGCTCCTGACCTCTTGCTGCCCAGTCTTCCACATTTTGAGCTTCTTTGCTGATCATATTCACCATCTTTGTTGTAGTCTCCTTGTTTCTGAATATCTAATTTATGATACCTGCATGTACACCTACTTGACTTTGAACCACTGAACGCCCCCACAGTTCTTTGTGCATTCACAGCCTGTCGTCAACTTCCCTGGCCTCACCTCCTGAATCTATGACCTGTTGCTACCCTGGCTTTGGGTGCTATGCAGTTTAATCCTTTCATGTGTTTGGAGAGGGGAGTAAAAAAAAAAAAAAAGAATTCAGAAATGAGGCAGCTTTCATCTTCTTCAGAGTTACAGTTTTGGAGAGTGATTTTATTACTGTGATTAAAGACTTAAATGAGTTTGTAGAACATCTGGAGCAATTGCTTTCAAATATACCAAAACTCTATCCAGAGTTAAATTATGGATGCAGCTAAATCGTGGTAATTTCACATCACTGCCTTCCCTGCAGTGGTGTGGGGATCGACAGATGATTGAGGATTGCTGGCTCTTTTGTGAGCATTTTAACTTCTCTACTCCTGTTTCCACTCTCTTCTACCTTGTACATTGTTTTCTGGGACAGTAGGAGTCATCTGTCCTGACCCCTATTCCTTCTCTTTTCATTTCACCATACCACCTCTCCATTATTTCAAATTTTATACCAGTATTTTTTAATATTTTATTTTTTAAATATAATTTATTGTCAAATTGGTTTCCATACAACCCCCAGTGCTCATCCCAACAAGTGCCCTCCTCAATTCCCATCACCCACTTTCCCTTCTCCCTCACCCCCCATCAACCCTCAGTTTGTTCTCTGTATTTAAGAGTCTCTTATGGTTTGCCTCCTTCCCTCTCTGTTTGTAACTAATTATTTCCTTCCCTTCCCCCGTGGTCTTCTCTTAAGTTTCTCAAGACCCACACATGAGTAAAAACATATGTCTTTCTCTGATTGACTTATTTCACTTAGCATAATACCCTCCAGTTCCATCCATGTTGCTGCAAATGGCATGATTTTATTCTTTCTCATTGCCAAGTAATATTCCATTGTATATATAAACCACATCTTCTTGATCCGTTCATCAGTTGATGGACATTTAGGCTCTTTCAATGATTTTACTATTGTTGAAAGTGCTGCTGTAAACATAGGGGTGCATGTGCCCCTATGCATCAGCACTCCTGTATCCCTTGGGTAAATTCTTAGCAGTGCTATTGCTAGGTCATAGGCTAGTTCTACTGTTAATTTTTTGAGGAACCTCCACACCGCTTTCCAGAGGGGCTGCACCAGTTTACATTCCCACCAACAGTGCAAAAGGGCTCCCGTTTCTCCACATCCTTGCCAGCGTCTATAAGCTTCCTGATTTGTTCATTTTAGCCACTCTGACAGGTGTGAGGTGTTATCTCCATGTGGCTTTGATTTGTATTTTCCTAATGATGAGTGACATTGAGCATTGTTTCATATGTCTGTTGGCCATCTGGATGTCTTCTTTGGAAAAGTATCTATTCATATCTTCTGCCCATTTCTTCACTAGATTATTTGTTTTTTGGGTGTAGAGTTTGGTAAGTTCTTTATAGATTTTGGATACTAATCCTTTATCTGATATGTCATTTGCAACTATCTTTTCCTATTCTGTCAGTTGCCTTTTAGTTTTTTTACTGTTTCCTTTGCAGTGCAGAAGCTTTTTATCTTGATGAGGTCCCAGTAGTTCATTTTTGCTTTTAATTCCCTTGACTTTGGAGATGTGTTGAGTATGAAATTGATGCAGCTGAGATCAAAGAGGTTGTTTCCTACTTTCTCCACTAGGGTTTTGATGGTTTCCTGTCTCACAATTATACCAGTATTTTTATGTGACTATATTTTCCATTTCATGTACATTATACACCTCGCTGCTCAAGCTGGAACTCTGAGGCAGTTTCAGAGGTGGCTTTCATGTAAGTAAAAAAGTGAAGTAACCTCCACTTTCACCTCCTCATATTTACTCATCAAATTTTGCCAACTAACCACCTACCTTTTTCTCAAATACACTCCCCTTCCACAACTCAGGAATGTCAGCTTACCTGGTCACCTTAATCATCTTTTTCCCTCTGCTATTCTAAGGGCCACTTTATTGCTCATTGTATGTTCCCTCCCATGCTCCTCCAAACTACCCTCTGAAATAATATTAGATAAATCATTTTGAAATGTTTTTATTTAACTAAGTTTCCAAATTCAATCATTTGACGTCTAGCCCTCCATGACCTGCAAGATGAAGTTTCAACTCAGTGTGGCATTTAAGCTTTGTTATGACCCAGTCAAGTGTTATTGTCTGGCCTTGACTTTCAATACTCACCTACATCATGTGGTTTTATGCCTCAGGACACCTTATTTGTCATTTCCTAAATGACATCATATGTCATCATGTTTTTCTTTAAGTCTTGCCTCCGTGGTTTCCTTCCTTTTCTACACAGCAGACCTCAAAACATTGCTCAGGATAGCTCGAGGTTGCCACAGCTTATTTTGGAAGATTTACATACCACTTCCTCTGGTTCCAGCACTTTCTCCTGTGTATGTATTACTATATACTACAAGACTTTACCACCATGCTAGAGTCCCTGTGGCCTGATTGAGAAGAACTAGCTTCTTACCAGACGAGCAGAAAATCATTCTCCCCCAGAAAGGTTGGGAGTTGGGAACACAAGAGGATACTGTGGGAACCAATGGTAAGTATGGAGGACCCAAGATAGTTGAACTGGGTGATGGAGGCCCAGCAGCATGAGAGAAGGAAAGAGACTGATGTGTGGGCTAATTCTGTAATTTGGGCAGATTTGAGAAGAAAAAAGGTTTAGGGAAAAAGTTCGGAAAATAGAGTAGCTCAAAAAACAAAACAAGAGGAAGAAAAAGTTAGTATATCATTTATCTTTCATTGCTTAACCAATCACTACAAAATTTAGAGATACACAGCAACCATTTTTGTACACTTGAAGATTTTGTGGGTTAAGAATTCAGACGGGGTAGGGGTGCCTGGGTAGTTCGGTCAGTTAAGCATCTGACTTCACTTGAGGTCATGATCTCATGGTTCGTAGGGTCAAACCCTGTGTCAGGCTCTGTGCTGACAGCTCAGAGCCTGGAGCCTGCTTCAGATTCTGTGTCTCCCTCTCTCTCTGCCCCTCCCCCACTTGTGCTCTGTCTCTCTCTCTCCCTCCCTCTCTGTCTCTCTCTTAAAAATAATAAAACATGAAAAAATTAAAAATAATTCAGACAGTGTAAAACATTTTTGGAGAGACATATGTAGATGAGCATCTACGATACAAAACAGCAGAGGAAAACGGTGTTGTATAGAGACATAATGGCTGCTTTGAGGGTAAGAAACAGGTTTTAATTCATAAGATAGAAAAAAAGGATGGAGAAGACTTCATGAAAGAGATACCTGTTGGGTTGAGCTTTGTAGGAGAAGTTGCGTTGCCAGGCTCACGTTCAAGGTCTGAGTGAGTAAGCAACAGCCTACATATGTTTAGATAGTGCATAATTTGTGACGGCTAAAGCATAGGGTGTGTGATGAGATACAGATTGTAGACAAGTTTGGGGACATATGCTAAAGAGTTGATTTTATTCATCATGCTGCAAAAACCATTGACTTTTAAGTACAATTAGTTAATTAGCAGAATTGTGTCTTCTAGAGCCCATCCAGATTTCAATACTAGCATATTCTGGAAATTGCTGAAGAGGGAATAGATGAGAGTCAAGTCGGTATATCTGGGGCTTTATGTCCCCAAATCTCTAATAGGTAAGATGCTTTAAGATTCTGGTGATGAGATTATAGAATAATTGGTCAAAGTAATGAAGAATATCCTTACTCTCTGCTTCTTGTAGTCTTTCAGAATAGTTCCTTGGTGGGACAGGAATCTAAGCTCCTTGAGGGCTGCTATATTTATAGTGGCTAAAACTCTGGCCAGTACAGCAATAAATACTAGATTACCAAATGAATTAGATTTTTTGGGTCTCCATCAGTCTGTACCCATTTCCCTTTAACTTCTTCCGAGCAAAGTATTCCTGGTAGAGCTAGGTGATTCTTGGAAGTGTGGTTTTGGTAACTGATTTCTGCAAGCTATTGGAACACTTTTTGTTAACAGTTGATTATTAAGTCAAAAAATAGTTCCCAAGAGCAAACTGAAATTATGGTGAATTATCCTATGCTGGAACAGAAAATGTTCCCAGAGAGCTTTTGTCCCTTTCTGGCACCTCATTGCCAGATGGGTAAATTGAGATCCAGAGAAGGTAAATGACTTCATCCAACTAGTAAATGTTGAAGCCAAGGTTAGGAGTGCAGTTGAGTGTTATTTTGATTCTACAAAGCTGTATGCCCCTTTGATTTTAAAGTCAAATCTTAGCTTGAACTGTTTGAGAAAAGTAATCTCCATCTGGCTCTGTTGAATTTCCAGAGGGAAAAGCCACCTTGTGTGGCTGCTGGAAAATTTAAATCCAATGGTGGTAGAACTCAGGGGGAAGGGAGAGGAAATGAATAGGATGGTCTAGTAAAAGAACTTCATGTTTGAAAAGTCCGATGTAGATGCTTGTACATCTCATTAACTCCTTGTGGGCTTGTTTTCGAGAATTGAATTCAAGTGGACTGGATTTTGTCTAGGGTAGAGGGCCAATGAGTTATAGAAGTATAAGAATATTCTCTAGAAAAGACCTAAAGGGTTGCTCCCTAGGACCTATATTTTCAGGTTGGAAAAAGAAGATACCCAGAGAGATATAAGTAATACATCCAAGGTTACAAAGCTATTAAGAATGGTAAGCATAACTGGAAACCAGAACTCTGAGTTTGGGAGAAATGAGCTTTTCAGGTATAAAATGCACATCCTTTAAGGAAACATTTGGGATTAGGGTGGTGCATTTCAAAACTATTTTAACTTTTTGATGTCCATTTATGATAGGAAGCCTAACAATGAGGCAAATACCATAAACATGCTGTCCATCTTCATAGAGAACATCATGATCGGCCATGAAAGGCTCCTGTGCTCTCACCTTCCCACCCTCCCAGTGTTTGTCCCCTTTCATTTTCCACAGTGAACTACTCTCCAGAGCTTCACCTGTGCTCTTTCTCTCTCTCTGTTTATTCCTTTACCAGTCTTATTCCCAAACAATCTGTGCTTTTTGGTTTGCTTTTGAAATTTGTCCAAATGGCAGCAAATATTTGAATTCTTCTGCAAGTTGCTTTTCTTTAAATTTTTGCTTAACAATAGGCTTTGAAGATTCATCCATGCTGATATATAGTTAATGTATTTTCAGTGTTGTACTCATTCTAGTTTATGACTCTTCCATAGTTTGTCCATCCACTTTTATATATTTGGTTTGTTAGGCATTTAATTTTGTTTGTATGTCTGCTTGTTTTTGCTATTCCCAACCGGTCTGCAACATGCATTCTTATGCATATCTCGTGATAGATCTGTGCTAGAGGCTGGGCTATTCAGTGTGCCAGCTTTTCAAGATAATGCCCAGCTGTTTTACAAAGTGGCCGCGCCAATTTGGATTCCCACAGGTGGTGCCTAAGAGTCCCCAGTGTACTCAATCTTTGCCAATACTTAGTCTCACCAACCTTCTTAATTTTTGCCAATCTGCTGGGTGAATATTAGCATTCAAAGGTTATTTTTATTGTGATTTGGAGTCTGATTCTTTTTCCATAAGAAATATACATGCAAAAATCACAAAGAGATTCAAAAAGAAGACATTTTATAAATATTCACCTTAGACAAAATGGTTAAGAAAAACAGAATACATTCACATGAAGAAAATCTATAACTTTTTTGTTAGCAGATAGATATTTTCACACATTCAGAGTGACAGTTGACAAATTAAGCCATAACACCTTCATGTTCATTAATATTTAATGGTAATCTTGAATTAATTAAATGAAGTTCAGTTTATTCATAGTTATTCATTTTATCTTGCTGTTTTAACTCATCCTGGGAAAGAATATGGTAAGATATATATATATATATAAATACATATATATAAATATATATTTATATAATATATACATATATAAAAGACTTAGGATGAAATCATGAATTGACTAAATAGGTTATGTTCAAGGCTTGTAGAAGTAATAACATTAATTCTAAAAGCCATTTTGAAAGTTTCACAATTTAATCTTTTTAAAACCCTCTTAGGTCCTTGGTTGGAAAGTGCTCTGGCTATGCTCCTTGAGTGACATTTCATGACTGTAGTGATGTGACACAGGCTTTCCTGGCTCATATTATAGGTTGAGATTTGATGTGGCACCAACTTCCTATTTTAATGTGGTGGTAAAGCTGTGGAAATCCTAGTACCCACCTCCACTATCCACTGAGCCAAGCAAAGGCAGCTTTGCTATAATAACTTATTGCCAAAAATAAATACACTCAGAGAGTGGAAAGTGTTTTGGTAAAGACCCATTGAGTGCTCAAAGTCAAATGAGATGTAATTAGTCTCTCCCTCTCCGATCAATCCAATCACAGATCGGTACAGATTACATTCAGGTTTGGCAGAAAAGGTTGTATTTGTAGTATGAAATTAATTTGTAATGAGACACTGAACCTTGGCACGACAGGGTCACTTCTGGGGTTATATTTGCCATTAGAACTCGGGATGGTCACATATCAATAATCAGAAGGGACGAGTTAGGAGATCAAGTGTATTTTTAGGATCCATTTGGAGCTCAGCATTTCCTCTATAACTTACACTTCCAACCTGTGACCATCCCAGAGTATCTCATAACCATGGATGACAGCAGCAAATGCTTTTTTTCTCCCCTCTCTGAAGCTAGATTGAACAGACCTAGTCACTCTTGATTCCTGTCCACCCCTCCTACTCTCTCTAGGTGGGTTCCAGGCTTTGATGACAGCAAGGACCTCAATCTTAATTTCAAGCTGTGAAAATTGTCAAAAGCCCAGTCAACTTACAAAAGCTCCCAAAAAGAAAAAGCTCTACTGAACTCAACTTCCTTCATCGCATTATGAGGCCCACTAGAAAAGCTCAGGCTATATGGAGTCCCAAACACCTGTCTATTGCAATGGCAGATGAGCAGGAGTTAAGAACTAAAAGTTCAGAGCCAAGGGTGTCCCTCCAGGTCCCAGCCTTTGTTCATTATATAACCAGGTTCCCTACTCCACCTCCAACCTTCACCCAAGGTGGACCTAACCCATCTGCTTGTTGCTGTGTCCCATTTATTTTTCACTTCCCCTGCCTGTGGTTTTTGCTCAATATGATATCACTAGCATGGGAAAGCAGTCTCTCTGCTCCATTTGGTTAATTAATCTCCGACTGTGCCTGTGGCTCACCTTGTTCTTATGTTTACAAGATGATAAAAACTCTGAAACTTTCCCTTCTTAGTTTTCTTTATAAATCACACCAAACAAACTATAATTCCAAATTCCACTGCATTAAGGCCTTCTATTTCTACTGACTCAAAATTTATAATACCGCGAACATTAACTATCTCATAATCATATCTCAACAGATGATCTCAAGCAAACACATTTCGTATACTTATATTTTTTTAAGATAACAAAAAATGGACCATGTTTACTAAATAGCCAGAGAGTGTCCTCAACACTTTACATCAGTTAAGTTAATTACCATTTCCCTAAGATGCAGGTGTGGAAATGGAGTCAGAAAAGTCGAGTGAACTTGCCCGGACAGACTATTCTTTTCAGAAGTGTAGTGTGAAGGAAGAGAAAGTACAGGAAATTGGTATGGAGACAGCAGGTTTAGTTTATCATTCAACTGAATTCTTATCTAAGCCCTGTCCTCTTCCCTGGAGAAGATGGCAGCTGTGTGTCTTGCCTAGTGTTGGAGAAACACTGGAAAGGGATAAGAGATGAAAATGGCAGTGTTCCTAACTTGGAGGTGCTTATGGGCTATTTGATGAGGCAAGAAATAAACATATAGAAGAATAAAGACTAGATGATGCTTTTAAAGCTGGGTTGTGGGTTGCCTGGGTGGCTCAGGTGATTGAGCCTCTGACTCTTGGTTTTGGCTCAGGTCATGATCACAGGGTAGTGGGGTCAAGCGCCGTGTCAGCATGGAGCCTGCTTGGGATTCTCTCTGTCTGTCTCTGTCACTCTCTCTCTCTCTCTCTCTCTCTCTCCCCTGCCTCTCTCCCTTCCTTGCACACTCTCTCTAAAAAAAGAAATAAAAATAAATAAAAAGAAAGCTGGGCTGTAAGGCAGTTGCTTGGAACTTGGAATACATTTTATGTCAGGAACTTGCTAATGATGGGTACTTTTATAGCTGCATCCATAAAGCCAATTTGTCCCTTGATACAGCTGAAATGCTGTATATTTGTTACGAAAATTGGTATGAGAAATAATGTTGTGGTGCTAATAATGAAATGAAGTAAACTATACAGTTGAATAAGACACAGGTTTTCATGCTGGCACCTGAAGAGAAGCTGGTTTAATTAGGAGTGGAATAAGGTAGATGAAGGCTTCAGTGGAGGTTTCTGAATAAGACTTTGGTGCTTTCAAGGATTTTAGAGGAGACTGCATGGATTCTTTATCATGTTTAGTTTTACTCTAAAGCATATTGCTCCTCATTCTTTAACTTGATTGTATCCACACTGTTCTTACCACTCAGTTACCATTACTAGAGCTTTAGGGTGAATCATGAATGGAACAAAGAAGAAAATTCCCTAGGAAGCTTTTCACCTCCTATACACTTGGCCCTTAGTTTCCATCTGATCTGTTTCCTCAATACAAGGATCTAGTTCCACACCTTCCCCAATTTCTGCCTTGGTTTTTTGTTTTTTGTTTTTGTTTTTCCCTCTCCAAAACTCCTCCTTTACTCCATCTGGAACTCCTGGTGTGACTTCTACTTATTTTTATACCTAGCCACTGCCCTCTCTCATACAATCCCCAGGTGCTTCCCAACACTGACCATAAGATGACAGCTGCCCCCAGTTTCCTTAAAGTAGCGACATCTGTACTTGTCACGTCCCACCCTTACCCATTTGTTAAGAATGGAGATATAATTGACATAAAATATTATATTGGTTTCAGGTGTATTACATAATGATTTGATAGTTGTGTATATTGCTAAATGATCATCATTGTAAGTCTAGCTGATAAATATGAGGTGATGTCATTGTGGGGTTTTTTTAGTTAGTTTATTTACTTACGTATGTATGTATGTATACACGTATGTATGTATGTAAGTAACCTCTACACCCAACGTGGAGCTCGAATTCACGACTCTGAGATAAGAGCATTGTGCTCCTCTAACAGAACCAGCCAGGCACCCTCAATATCACTGTGTCTTGATTTCTATTCCTCTGATGATTAGTGATGTTGAGCACTTTTTCATGTACCAATTTCATATACTTTTCACTTAACCTAATATAGTTCCTCTTGCTGGGGCTACTGAGTATTCTTGAAGGTACCCAATCTCATTTTGTTTGTTTTACATGATTTCAAAACTAATTGAATAGATTTGCCTGGATCTAAGGGGAAAACATAATAATTTAATAATACCTAGAATTTACTGACATCCTTTTTTGGCCTAGGCAGATGATACTTTGCTAAGTATGTTATGTGTATTACCACTTAATTCTTACAATGTGTGATATAGTAACATTATTATCCACATTTTATAGATATGAAAACTAAGGCACAGAGGAAGTAACTTGGGAACCTGTAGAGAATGCAGGCACAAGAAGTCTGGCTCTAAGCCCAGCATAATTCATCACTAGTCTCCACTTTCTTATCAATATGATATATATTTCATCCTCTTTAAATCCTTCATAAACAAAATGGATTTCTAAATTTTTTTAAATGATTGGGGCGCCTGGGTGGCTTAGTCGGTTAAGCGTCCGACTTTCACTTAGGTCATGATCTCGCGGTTCGTGGGTTCGAGCCCCGCGTCGGGCTCTGTGCTGACTGCCAGCTCAGAGCCTGGAGCCTGTTTCAGAGTCTGTGACTCCCTCTCTCTCTGACCCTCCCCTGCTCACGCTGTCTTTCTCTCTCTCTCCTAGAAATAAATAAAAAATATTTTAAAAAATGATTATTATTTTCTAATCTTTTATTTTTAAGTAATCTCTACACTCAAAGTGGGGCTTGAATCACAACCCCCAGACTGAGTCACATGTTCTACTGATTGAGCCAGCTAGGCATCCCAAGATGGTTTTTTATTTAAGTAAGTAAATCTGTTTCTTGTTCTAAGAGTATGGGCAGACAGTAGTATAAGACTTCAAGAGCAGAAGCAATCACAGCAAATATTTATATTTACAAAGAAAGAGGCTTTGTGGACTTGAACTCAAAAGCATGAATAGGACAATACTTTCAAATGCCATATCAAGACCTTTGGGGAGACATTTTTAAGGAGAGGACATCGATTTCTACAGTGGCCTGAGGTCAGGCTATACTGATTTCCTAAATGCATTAGAGATGTGGAGATGGGAGTCAGGGTACTGGGGGTGGGGGGAGACCAGAGATGATCAGCAGTTGATGCACCTGTAGAATGTGAGTTGCAATGTTCCGTGACTAACCCAACCATCACACAGGCAACCTGATCCATTGAGAGATTTGATCATAACTCTGCTTCAGATTTCTGTGAGCTGTAACTTCCCCTTGCTATTGCTTTTTCCTGGAAGAGAATATGATCTCCATTTTGCAGGAAAAAATGGTGGGTCAGTGGAAACCACTAGGCAATTGGGTGTTACCGGAGGTCATAAAAATTTCTAGGATGTAGCATTCCTGCCCTTAAGGAATTTACTCTCATGTCAGAGAGAAAAGACTAGCATAACCAAATTCACTAGGGGGTGAAATTAGTGGAAGACTTTAAGAAAGTAGCTATCAACCCATTATAATGTGATGATGTTCGTGGGTTGCAGATGCAGAGCAGAAAGGAGTAGGGTTGTCCATTTTCCTTTCAGCCTCCCCCCAGTGAATCATATTATTTAGGTTCCCTGAGGTCAGTGGTCATGTCTACCTTGGTCACTGCAGTGTCTTCAGCACCTGGCATAATGCCTAGCCTTGTAGCGGATGTTCAGTAAAGGTCTGAATGCATGAAGAAGTACTTGGGCTGAAAAATACAGGGAGATGGTTTTCTGCATGCTTGAAAGCAATGCTTAGAGAACCGACTCTACTTTGTGCGTTTAAGTAGATAGGTAGGCATCCTTGGCATGGGTTCAGTTCTACTTGCACGGTTGTGTTAAGTGTGCCCTGGATTAGTGGCTGTGCCATTGAACCAGTCCTTGGGAAGCAGAGCTGACACCTTCCTTCACCTTAACTTCATCGGTGGGACAGAGGTGACTGAGCTCAAATCTGGCTCAAATTAAGAGCATGAGCATGGTCAATCGCTGGTGTCTAACTTCAGCACCTGTGGCCAAATATTAAACAGTTTTACAATTGGATCTCAAAAACAATTTATGGTATATTGTTACGCTCAAATCTGAGTTAACCCATGTTGTCGACTCTCTTGTAGTAATGATTTATGAAGCTGTTTATTTTTTTTTAACTCACAACTTCTGCTAGTTTTGAGCATTTTCCTGGATTTGGAGCCTGGAGAGAAACACTAAAATTAAATACCACACTCACTGAAGAATATGTAGTTATGTTTCATTTCCCTAGACAGTGGTACAGAGTTGGGTCTTTATTAGGCATTACAGATGTGTTGGAGTGAATGGGTAGATGGACATAACTCTATATTTAAAAGAAGTTTTTCTCCAGTAGAATAAACAATAGTAGTAAATGTTAAATCCATACCGCTAGGGTAATCTACCAATAGATTGGTTTAGGGAAAGCAAATGGAGAATAATGTGACACTTTAGTCATCAATTTCATCAGCTCTTGAATTTCTATTTTCCTCCCAAAAATCAAAAGGAAAGATAGGAAAAGAAAAAGAAGGCTTCCAAGAAATAAATACTTAAGCAAAACTGCCACTTTCTTTTTCTTTTTTTCCAATTTGTGATTAATAACTCTGCACTTTCAGATATGCAGTGAATTGCATCAGAATCTCACAGAGAACAGTCTGCTCAATATTTGGTCACAGTTTGAAGGCATTCCCAGATGGTTTTAGAGAAAAACTAATTTTAAGAGAATGCAGTATAAATGACTAATTTTATCCTTGAAATTATTAAAGGTCCCTCTTTCTCAAGGATTATGGTGACCTGGTATTATCTTCATATGAAATGTGCATGAATTTAAATTTATATTAAAGCATTTGGATAATAGTAAAATTGGGAAGATGGCATAACAACCAGCAACAGAAGAGATGGAGTCTGGTAAATGTTTGTTAAAGTTTTAAGCTTTCTCCAAACTGGAATGAGGAATCTGGGCTTCTGGGATATGGCACCTTGCATGTTGTCAACTCAGATGTTTACCTGGGATCAAGTAAAATTAAACAAAAGTTTGCTTAGATATGTCTCTGACCTGCATGGATCTCACTGCATCCTTTTAGGACTCTCTGCCAACCTCCCTCAAGTGCACAGTAAAGTTGGATGGCTTCAAGTTCTTTGCCTTCTTCTTCCCTAGGAATTGATAAGATCTTTTCTGGCCATCTCCCACTTACCCACTGTCTCACACCCTCAGGGTCCCAGTGGTATATCAACCTTCTCAGGACATCTATAAATGTTCTTCTGGGGTGAACAGCCCTTTAAGAATTCTATGAATTGACACAGTTGAAACAGTTTTCATGAATAGCTTCTGTGTTAGAAGAGGCTCATTTAAGAAGCACTGATTTCTCTCAATGGCAAACAGATGTGAAAGAACATATCTATCCTAGTTTTCTATCAGGCATCAGAACAGTGTAACAAACTCTGTTGATGACATATGAATTGGAAGAATCTCTTAGGTTATTTATGATGTGAACAAAGTTGAATTATTTACTATACTCTGTTGTAGAAGGTTGAGAATTCCAGCCTACAATAACAATTTAGGGTAACCATTCTTGTAATGGATGTAGATGTGGATGTGAAATGCTTTCCATTTAGTAGGCAGGCAGGTATTTCTACAGTGAATTAAAAAAATTAACCACCTCATCATTTTCAGTTGTTAAATGAGTTGTGCACTTCTTACCTTAGAATTAATGCAAATGTTCTGCTAGTGAACACTGTACACTTTCCATTACTCATTTTATGAAGAGCTACATAAAGTTCTCCATAAAGCCTTAAGAGGACATTTTTTGATTAATCCATTTTCCAGATGAGAAAGCAAATACCAGAGGAAGTGAATATTTATTGGTTTTGGAAGAATTGGTGGATGACATTTAATGATAGCAAAAGAGCAATTTCATGATTTTTTTTAGGTTAGAGCTATAAAATATACTCTGTGCTGGTAGTATATAAAAGATCATTTTTTACAAGTTAAATATAAATCAAATTAGATCTTGAAAAATGCATTTTGTGGGCAACCATATCAATAATCATGACACTTAATAAGATTAGAGCCTCTTCCAGAAACAATTAAGTTTCATAATTTATGTGTATAATTTAGGTTTATGGATGTAATTCATTCAGAGTATCATTTACCAGGCACACATACATAATTTGCCTTTAAGGCTTGTAAAGTATATTTACAGCTATAGGCTAGCTTTTTCTTAAATAAGAAATATTTATTATACTCAGGAATAAATGTTTTATTTGTTGTGATATAAATAGGTAATATTAGTATTAATATTTTTATATAGGTGGTCAAATTGTTTTGATATTTGGACTTGGTAATATTTAGAAAACATATTTTTATGAATTTATTTGTATATATATCTATGTAGTTTTCTTTTCTATCTATCAGAAGATAATTTATAGCTAAATTACATTGAAATGTCTTAACTTTAAGAAGGGTTGATTTTTTAAAAAAATTAAGTTTATTTTGAGAGAGAGGATGCAAGTGGAGAAGGGGCAGAGAGAGGGAGAGACAGAATCCCAATGTGGGGCTCAAATTCAGGAACCATGAGATCATGATCTGAGCCGAGATCAAGAGTCAGATGCTTAGCCAACTGAGCCACCCAGGTGCCCCAAGAAGGGCTGATTTTTGAAGAAAAGCTAATGTGTCTAACAAATTTACAGTTTGGTTATTTAGATATATAACAAATAAGCTCATTGAAGAAACAATTGAAAATTGAGGATGAAATTGAATAAAATTTTATTGATCCTACTAATCTTAATATTTCTATGATCACCTCTTTCAGATTCTTTTATTTTTTAGATTTTATTTATTTATTTATTTTTATTTGATTTATCTTAAAATTTATTTAAAACATTTGTAACGTTTTATTTATTTTTGAGAGAGAGACAGCATGAGCAGGAGAGGGACAGAAAGAGAGGGAGACACAGAATCTGAAGACAGGCTCCAGGCTCCGAGCTGTCAGCACAGAGCCCAACGCGCTCGAACCCACAAACCGCAAGATCGTGACCTGAGCCAAAGCCAGACGCTTAACTGACTGAGCCACCCAGGCTCCCCTAAAATTTATTTTAAAGTTTTTATTTTTAAGTAATTTTTACATCCTACTGGGACTTGAACTCACAACCCTGAGATCAAGAGGTTCATGTTCTACTGACTGAACCACCAGGTGCCACTCATCCAGATTCTTTTAGATGTACCTTTATACTAAAATGTGATCCTACTATATATGTACACACATATAAACATGTATACACACACATATATAAATTTTGATCCCTATTTTTGGGCATTTTAGGCTAAATCCAGTTTTTCTTTTCAAATATAAAAAAGATTTTGGTGAACACACTTTCATGTTCATGTATGACCAAATATCTTATTGGGATAGACCTCTAAAGTTGTAATTACTAAATTAAAGGCAAACTGCACAGTTTTTAAGACCTATTTTTAATCTTACCGAATTGTCCTCCAAAGAGATTGCACTCGCTTAACTTTTGTCAGCAGTGTCTGAAAATTCTTTCCCCCAGACCTTTCTAACAGTGATTCTCTAACAGTGATTAAACTTTTGATGAAGTGCTTGTAGTAATCTAAATAGTGGCTCTGAAAACATGAGTCTACATCCTACTGCCTGTCAATATCACCTTATATGGCAGGAGAGTGAACGTGACCTTATGATGCAAAGATGTGATTAAGTTGATGATTTGAGAGGAGGAATGTATCCTAGATTATGTGAACCCACATATATCCTTATAGGAGGGAGGCAGAGAGAGTGCTGAAGTAGATATTTAGGGGGAAATAGGTAATGTGAAGATAGCAGAGAGAGAGAAAGAGAAAGATGTAGCCAGAAGCCAACGATGTTAACAATCTCTAGCAGCTGGAGGGGCAAGAAATGGATTCTTTCCTAGAACCTACGGAGGAAATGTGGCCTTTCAGACACCATACTGGACTTCAAAACAATGAGAGAATAAATTTTTGTTGTTTTAAACCATTTGCTTATGGTAATTTGCTACAGCAGACTCAGGAAGTTAATACAGTGCCATACAGCACCCACTGTTTATGAAGAGATATTATTATAGTTTGAAGGGAAATTTTCTGATCCAGATTCTCAAGTATCATCAGTGTTTATTCAAGTTCGCACTTCAGCTTTAATATCTATTTATAATTCTCTCTTCTTACCTTCTCAGTTGTCCCTAGCAGGCCCCAGAGCTTTGGCTTACTTCATTGACTCTGTCTTCATCTAAGTTCTCCCTCAGAAAGCCTCATTGGTCAAGCTTCAGTTATTACTATGCACTGATAGGTCTCAAATTCTTATTTCTGCCTCATATCTCATGGATGAGCTGTGGACACTGGACAGTTGCTTTCTGGATCACTTATTAGTACGTCAGACCAAGCAAATCTATTGCTAAACTGCACTGCCTTTATTATCTACCAAGATGATTCCTCCCTCCCTCCACCTAGATGTTAAAGCCAGAATCATGTATCTTCTCATGTATAACTTCCAGAATCACAAGGGAGGTCTTTGGATCTCTTATTTCTGCCTACATACCCATCTGCCATTCTGTCTTTAGAAAACTATGCTCTAGTAATTGGAACTGATGGTAGCCTTCCGTTTCTTCACGTGCTCTCACAGCTTCCTGCTTTGCTCAAACCATTCTCTCCCTGTATGTTTCCTTTAACGTAGGTAGCTACTAATTCCTTCAACCTTAATGAGAGATCAACTGTATCTGAGAAACTTGTTTAATTCCTCTCCGTTTGGTACAAGCAACATTGCTCTAGGGTCTCAATTTTATATTGGGTGGTGATTTTTGTAAATCCTCGTTAGACTATGAGGTTCCCAAGGGTAAGGACAGTTTGTCATCCTTATCGGCAGTCCCTACAAAAATGTCTACTAACTATTGAAAATTGGTGAGGAAACTAGCTGATATTTAATTTGACACTTAAGATATGCCGGGCATCATGCCAAGAGTTCTACGTAATTTCAACCTTATCTGATTCTAATTCTTAACCATACACCTAGGAAGGAAGAATTATTAGCTTCATGTTACAGGTGAGGCATTTGATCCATTGAGAAGTTAAGCAAATTGCCTAATAACGTATATTTAGAAGAAATGGGCCCATATTTGAATACTGACAGTCTGATTGAGAATCATTATTATTAAAATTTTATTTATTTATTTTTTAAATAAGAGAAAGAGAGAGAAATTGCAAGCAGGGGAGGGGCAGAGAATGAGGGAGAGAGCATCCCAGGCAGAATCTGCACTCAGAGCTCAGAGCCTGGCACAGGGCTCGATCCCATGAACTGTGAGATCATGACCTGGGCCAAAATCAAGAGCTGGAGGATTCACTGACTGAGCTGTCCAGGCACCTCATGATTTTATTTTTACGTAATCCTCACATACAACATGGCACTCAATCTCACAACCCCGAGATCAGGAGTCGAACGTTCCGCTGACTGAGTCAGCCAGGTTCCCAGAGAGTCATTATTTTTCTGATATAATCATTTTAATGTTAGACATTTCTTCCAAGCATTACTTTGGCTTCATCCCATGCAGATTTTGGCATGTTGTATTTTTATTTTATTTCAGTTCAAAATATTTTAAATATCCCCTATGATTTCCTATTAGTCCATGGGTTACTTTGAGGATATGCTTTATATTACTTCTATTGTTTTAAAATTTTAAGGTTTTTTTTTGTAAGCCAGGGTATAGTTTATATTGGTGAATGTTTCACGTGAAATTAAAAAGAGTATGTATTCTGCTGTTATTGGAAGGAGTGGTCTAGAAATGTTAAGTGTAAATTATGTCATGTTGGTTGATATTATTATTCAGGTCTTCTATACTTTTACTGGTTCACTGTGTACTTACTTGTCTGTCATTCACTTAGAGAAGAGTCTTGAAGTCTCCAAACTACAAGTTTCTGTTTGCTGTCCTATTCCTTCTGCCTCAAGAACTTCTTTTACCTTTATTCGGTAGGATAGTCTGCTGGCAATGAATTATCTCCATTTTCTTTGTCTGAGAATATCTTTACTTCTTTATTTTTGCAAATAGTTTTACTGGGTATAAAATTCTGAGTTGACTTTTTTTTCTTTCAGTACTCCACTGCCTTCTAGCTACAAGTCAACTGTAATCTTTATCTTTATTTTTCTGCATGTAATGTGTCTTCTGTAGCTGCTTGCAAGGTTTCCTCTTTGCTTATTTGTTTGTTTTCTCCATAGTTTGAATATGATATGGCTAGGTGGATTTTGTTAGCTTTTTCCCCCCTGCTTCGTGTTCTCTGACATTCTTGTATTTGTGGTTTAATGTATGTCTTTATTTTTGAAAAATCCTTGGCCATTATTTCTTTAAATATTTGTTCTGCCCTATTCTTTCTCTTCTCCTAGGATTTCAGTTACATATATGTTAGACCGTTTGATATTGTTCCATCAATCTTGGATATTCTGTTATGTTTTATTTCTTCACTCACTTTTCTTTCTGTATTTTAGTTTGAGTATTTCTATTGATGAATCTCTAAGGTCCTTGAATCTTTCTTTGATTGTGTTGACTCTACTAATGAACATGTTGAAGGCATTCATTGTCTATGTTAATATGGATTTTTTTTTTAATTCTAGCACTTTGATTAGATTCTTACTGTTTCTGTCTTTCTGCTGAACTTTCCAATCTGATCTTATATGCATCTTCCTTTTCCATTAGATTCTTTAATATATTAATCATAGTTAGTTTAAATTCCCTGTGAGATATTTCCAATATCTGTGTCATAGTGGAGTCTGGTTCTGTTAATGGCTTTGCCTATGCGGAGTGTGTTGTTTTACTTGCCTTTCCATGTGCCTTGTGATTTTTTTGTTGTTGAAAACTGGACACTGGTATAATTCAATAGAGACTGAGATAAACAGTTTTTATGCTTAGAAATGAGCCTGCTGTCACTTTTTCTAGTTCCTTAGTACAGTGGTTTGAGTAAGTGTAGTCAGAGGTTGGGTTAAGTTTGAGGTATGTTGTTTCTATCATGAACCTCAGTGAACTATATGCTTCAAATTCCTCTAGTGACACCTTGTGCTTAGGATTGGGTATGGGTTTTCTGAGGGTTTCCCCCTGCCTCCCAATATCTCCTTCATTTTTAGCTTTAGATCTTCTGTTTGCACTAAACCTTAGTGGGGGTATCCTCTAACACCTTTGTCCCTCACTGAGCAGTGTTTTCCACAACGTGTAACTTGGGATGTGTTAGTGTGGCAGCAGACCTGGTGATGATAGAGTGTTTTCTGTTGTTTTCATTTACCTTATTATTAGGCAGATACTATGTCCTTAAGTATTTGAGGTGTGGCCTCCTTAGTTCTCCTGTCCCTTCCCCACCTGTAGTTCCAAGCTAACATATGTATTTTCTCCTCTCTCAGGGATTGGTTGCTTGTTTGTTCTGTTTCTATGTTTTTCCTATAGCTGCAGTGGACTTTTTCCAGTGCCATAGGGTGGAAGTTTCAATTGCCCTTTTCCTGAGAGATTAATGCTTTAATTCTGTAGGCGAGCTAGAGAAGAAGGTTCTAGGTAATTCTGTGACCCTACAGTGATGATTGCTGTTCCCTTTCCCCAAGTCCTTTCTCATCTCTCTTTTTTATTTTTAAATATTTATTTAAAAAAATTTTTAATGTTTATTTTTGAGAGAGACAGAGTGCAAGTGGGGCAGAGAGAGAGAGAGAGAGCCACAGATTCCGAAGCAGGCTCCCAGTTCTGAGCTGTCAGCACAAGCCCAACATGGGGCCCTAACACACAAACCATGAGATCCTGACCTGAACCAAAGTCGGACACTTAACCTACTGAGCCACCCAGGTGCCCCTATTTTTATTTTTTTTAAGTAGGCATCACACCCATTGTGGAGCCCAATGTGGGGCTTGAACTCATGACTCTCAGAACAAGACCTGAGCTGAGATCAAGAGTGAGACACTTAATCGACCGAGCCACCAATGCGCCCTCATCTCTCCTTAAATGTTTCGTCAGTTATTTCCACAATCCACAGTCTCAGTTGTCCAGTGGGTACAAGAGATTCATGGATTTTCAATTTGTCCAGGTTTTCACTGTAAGTTTAAGAATGATCTCTTCCCAGTTCTCCACATTCCTGGGTGGAAATTGAAAGTCTCCAGAACTCAGAAATCCCCCCACCCCGTACACAAAATTCATTGAAAACATGAAAGATCTTTCACTTGTGTAGGTTGTATATATTGACATTTACTATATTTGAAATTAAAGCTGAGATATTTTTTATTTTTTAATTTTTATTATTTTTTTAAATAGTTTATTGTCAAGTTGGTTTCCATACAACACCCAGTGCTCATCCCCACAAGTGCCCTCCTCCATGCCTATCAACCCCCCTCCCCCCACACCCATCAGTCCTCAGTTTGTTAAAGCTAAGATATTTTTAAATAATTTGTTAGTTCATTTAAAAATAAAAGTAAGTTCACTGCATATTACTATAACTGTTTTGAAGATTAAAGTTATTTTATAGAAATATATTTAGTGATACATATTTTATTGATTATTTTTTTATTTTTTTAAATCTATTTACTGTCTGGTTTAAGACACATTACAGCTAGAGTCTCATATCTGCTTTCTGCATTCAGTGGATTGCAATGTCACATAATATAACCTCTGGAAAATTCCATTGTAAGTTCATGAGAGAATGAAGAGTGGAAAGTGGAAATTATGTCTTAGTATTATAATAAAAATAGTCTTGTTCTTGCAGACCTCCTGAACAAAATAAGGGTTGAGCACCCCCAGTGGGTATAGGATCACTGAAATAAGGAATAAACGCAACTGTGCTCTTGACTTCTGACCCTCACACTGAGGAGTATATATCAAGTCCCAATTTGTTGGGAAGTTTACTTTTCTTACACTACAATTTTTAAGTTTTAAGAAAGAGAAACATAAGACAAAACTAGCTCTGATAAGTGACTGAACTCATATTTGAACCCAGGTCTACCTGACTGTAAAGCCTGTGTCTGTCTCTCGTGCCTTCTGTTTTTCATAGATTGAAAAACAGGTAAATCAAAGTGCACTTTGCAATTAGTGCGTATTTCCTATAATGTCTTATATTGGTGTTCCAAAAACCGATAAGAACTTCTCTTGCCTCCTATAGCTATAGGTAAATATTTACAAGATTATTGGATCCTATAGAAAGTTAAGTAATGAGCATTACCTTTGGGCCTTTAGAATTACATAGGTGTATGTATATATGGGTAGGTCGTAGACTTCTTAATGTTTTAGGTATTAACCAAACATATTTAATACTTTTTCAAAGGACACATTGTATGTTTTCCAAATATCTTATGGTAAAATTCTTACTTGAACTAGAAAACGGTGCCTATCAGTAAGTAGTTCTTTTATATCTCGTGAATATAAGTATAGAATTTATTATTAATAAAATGTTTCCATCCTGATATTCCCTTCTAATGTAACATAATTCAAATTAGCAGCCTATTAACAGTCTGACCTTGGCATTAGCTCATCTGTGGAATTAGAAATTATTATAAGTTATCCACAAAGGACACAATTGCCAGGACATTTGACAGTAAATAATGACAAGATAGACAATATTATGTGATGAATTGCGAACATATGCTTTGTTCTTTCTTAAAGGCCACTGCATCTTTGTAGAATATCATGATGTATTAATATGTCACTACACATTTAGGTCCTGAAGCATAAAATACATTCTAGCCAGAATGCTTGCCAAGTTACTAGTGCCAGACTTGAAATACTGTAATGTGTTGATCAAACAGCACAAACCTAATGAATAGGATTGCAGGTTTGTATTTTACTGTGAAACCTCAAAGCTATTAAAAGAGAGAAAGGGAACTAACGAGTTCTGTAAAAAATAAAAACTAAATCAATTCTCAGGGACTCACCAATAATATAATTTGTAATGCAAAGCTCATGATATGAATAGCCCCCATTATTGAATTCCTATTGTACCGCTGTGTGTCAGGTCCTTTCCTGACTTTGCTTCTATTCTTTGCAATTACTCTGGGGGCAGGTGCTACTTCCATTTTACAGACAAAGAAACTGAGGCTCAGATAGGTAAGAACGTGAGCTTAAGACATAAAGTTAGTGACAGAGCTTATATTTGAGCCGGTATCAGCTAAAGTGCAAAATCTGTACATATCATTTGTATTCCATGAAGCCTACTTTTTGCAACAGTAGACTAAAGGTAAGCCAAATTTATAGTAAACAAAAAATTTCCTATTTGTTCTTGGAGTTATTATTCCTTGCTTAAAAAAGCAACTCAGTATGTAGAATTATATTGCAATGAACTTTACAAATCTGTAACCTAATTCATTGCATACAAGTTTTCTGATCTGAAAAATTTTCATTTGTAACACAAGTAATAAAATAAATTTCAGTATTACAAACTAATTTTTGCAGCTTATATTTTATAAAACATTGTCATATTATCAGATTTTAAAGATCAATTTCATAACTCAAATTTTAAAACAATAATTGGGAAAAGTGTCCAGAATATGATACTGTAGTCTAAATAATGGATTCTCCTTCTGTGCATTTTTTATCTCATCCATTATAAACATTAATTAATAATATATTATTCTAAGTCTCCCTGCTTGGTGCTAAGTTTTATAGAGAATATGAAACATAGTACTTGATTTAAAATTTCTCTGAGAATTATTCATTGACTAAAGATTATTCCTCTAATATTAGCAGCCATCATGTGAACATAATGTCCTTTACCATAAATAGGAAGAGGAATCAGAACTGTTTCAATCAACCCATTGTCCTAAGCACAATGCTATTTTATATATCATAGAAAATCATGTAGAATGATCATAATCATCTCTGCTTTAGAGATGAAGATTATAGATTCAGAAGAGAAACAACTTGTGCAAATTGATGCAGCTAGTAATTGGCAGTCAAAATTCAAATATGAGAATATCAAAGTTTATAGCTCATGTTCGTTTGACGATGTGAAGATGCCACTAACTCTCACTTTGCTGAGAGACAATATAGTCTCTCTGTTACTTATCACTTTTCTTGTAACAGACTAAATATATGTCATAATAATAATGATTATTTATAAACTGAGCATCTAACTCTTCAGTATACTCTAAATCAAGTAACTTCTAATTATTTTTTTATGCCCAAAACAAAATAAACTATCTCATCTTTATTTTGAGAAGCAGTTTCCAGGACATGTTCTAATTGTTTAAATTTGCTTTAATCCCTTCATAAAAAGGAACCATGATTGTTGGCACATTATTGAAGGTGTAGTATATTCTAGTCTTCTGTCCTTTAAATGGATGATCTCATTAATCACAATAATTTCAGGTGGTACTATTTTTATTAGGAGCGATGAAGAAATGGGGTTAACAGATTTGAAAATCTAATCAGTTTTACATGGTTAGTGAATGTCTAAGTCTGGCATTGACCACAACTGTTGAACTCAGAGCTTAAGGATGAAGGGTGAGAATTCATATTCATCTTGACCATCTTGTGGCACCTCAAAAGTGAAATCAATTCTGAATTGTCAAGAATGATTCTGAAGGGTAGTTTTATAAAAAATACTATCTTGAGGTATAAAATATATAAATAAAATGCCAGCAATCATAATTTCCCAGGCTGATAAGTTTCAGTGACCATATCCATGCCATTAGTCCCTGGATAAGAAATAGAACATATCAGTTCTTTAAGGGCCTCTTATCTCCCCTTGGGCCCATTTCTACCCTTCAGAAGAAACCACTGCCCTGATATCCAACACTATATTTAACATTTGCCTGTGTTTGAGCTTTATATAAGTATGATTATACTATATATGTTCCTCTGTGCTTGGCTTCTGACTTAGATCAGCTTCCTTAGAAACTTAGATGGAGGTTGACATGGGAAGTTTTTTTGGGAGTCCTCTGGCTGACATTACCTATGAGGGAGTGGCAGAAGGGAGTTTCAGTAGAGGAAGAAGTTGAAATGAGATGCAGTTGCACCAGAGGCCTCACCCTTCCCACACGGAACTCCAGGGCTAGGTGACCCAGATGGGCAAGGGGGCCAGGCCCAATAGTCCCTCCTCACCGCCCTTGACCATTTGCCTTGAAAATGGGATTGAGGAGATACACTTAGTCTCTACTTAATACACACACGAGGCTAATGAGATTCACTTGATTCATTTAATCTAATGGGGGGAAAAGTTCTTCAACAATTTTAGTTGCTCTATTTTCCTGGGAAAACTTGCAAGAGGAGGGCTAGTGGGTGAAATAAAGCCCTTGTTATAGCAGCCGGTCATATTCAACACTCATAATCTCTTTCCTCTCCCCAATTCTAGGGTCCCCTCATTCTCAGCTCCTCTGCTGGTCTAGATGGATTACTGTGTAGAGTGATACAGACCATCTTCCCTAAAGGGTCTGAGTTCCTGAACACCTTGTCCTTCTCAGGTTGTTGCACTTGACCATTTACTATTGCAGTTGATCAAAAGGGTATAAAAAATGCCCTAGCAAATTACCTGAGTATTGAACATGACCTTCGCTACCCCCTTGTGACACATCAGGATTATCTCCTCCTGATGATCAGAATTCCTGCCAGAATTGTGGCTTCTGTGTTTGCTAGTCTGTTGAGACAAGATGCTCAGAGTAACTGGGTGGCAGCCTTAGCTTAAATTTGCATTTTTCTTGATATATGCCCTTTGGAAGTATCTCTCCCTGGGAACCAGACTCTTTGACCTTCAGGACCTAGGGTTTTGAGTATGGGAAGAATACATTTCCTACATGGGTCATCAGGAGAAATGGTAAATGAATGACTCTTATATTCACCCTTGGCTCTTAAACAACTTTGGTGCATACTCTATCCAAGAAATATCATACCCCCTGCTGGCAAAGTATCACCTCAAGATGGCACCTCAGTTGCAGATCAAAAGGCCGTTCCTTCACTGTTAGGCTAATAGCTTTGGGGGTGGTTTGACATGTGATAACACTGGTAGATCCTCATAGTCCTACATCTGCTCCCATACTTCATTTGATGTAGGTGGTGCCCTGGTTTAGTCCAGTGCTACACAGCGTCCTATACCAGTGGATTAAACACTTTGTAAGTCTGTGGACAGTGGTGTTGGCTGAGATCCTTTGGGCAGCAAAAGCAAACTCACACTTGGAATATGTAGCAGTTCCAGTTGAGATGCATCAATGCCTCTTCCAGAGTGGATGTTTTCCAGGGTATTTCAGCTTGGCAAGTGTCTGCTTGTTCTCCTGGAGGGATGGTGCCAAATTAGGGTATCAGTATTACCTTCTGTAGCTGATAAATTTGACATATGGCTGGGGCAGTAGGTAGATCACTCCTAACAAGTTGGAGCCCATGATGTTGGTCCTATTCGGAGCATGTACCCATTGTGCTACTACTGGAGTGGTCAGTGGGGAGCGGGCTGATGTCAACTGACTAAGTAATCTGTCTATGTGACTTGTGTCTGCCTCTTTCCATGGTGGCTGCTTTCCGGTGAGCCCCAACATGTGATAAAATTTCTTCAAGCTCTTCATACTTCATACTCACTCCCAAAAGTCTTTCCAGGTCCCTCTTCTCTAGACCTCCTTCCTCCCAGTCATCCATTACTTCTCTGTCCAGGCCTTTGACTAACCAGTCAAGTCATGTTTCACTGCTTGTAATTTTGTATCCTGTGTCCAACAGTCCTTAGGAACTCTTTGTTCCTCTTTTCCTAGTTTGTGGTTACCTAAGTAAGTGTTTGTAAGCAACTTTGCAGGACTCTGGGGAACATTAACACATACATGTGATGAGCTTTTGGGTCCTTCTTCATGGCAAAGCTGGTTTTTTAGTTTTAGTTTTAGTTTTGTTGTTATTGTTGTTGTAGTTTAGGGCTTGGTACCTAAAAACTGGCTCAGGTCCAGAAATTAGGCAAGAGATCATGAATTTTTATTGAGGCAGCTCTTCTCAACTTCATGATCATTCACTTTTGATTTGTTATGATCATCTAACTACTAACAGTAGTTTTTTCTGGCAGCCAAGAGGGGAAGTGTTCTATATTCCAATGGTGACACTGGCATTGTCTTTATATGGGGAGTGGTGCCAGGCTTAGAAGAATGGAGTGAGCCACTTGGTTAGGCCCAGAGGCATCAGGACAATCTAGTGATAATATTTTCAAAGTGCACTGACTGAGATATCCATCCTTCCCATCAAAGAACCTGTTCTTGGTCCAGTAGACTTGCTGGGCTGCCTGAGAAGTCAAATTTCCCCTCATATTTGCGTTCAGAACCTCATCATTGGCCTTTTCTGCTCTCTGAGTTAGAGACACTGAGACCTCTTTACATGATACCAAAAGTTTTAACCAGTTTATACTACCATCAGTCATTTATGAGTTTCCTTATATATAGTTTCATATTTTATCTTAATTTTTGAAAATATACTTTATACCTGTTATACACTTTATACATGTGCGTACATATATGTGTATTTCTGATAATTCTCAAGTAGAATGCTACATTATTTAGAAATATTTAGAATGCACTTGAAGAAAATAAGAAGTTAATTTTATTTTGTTGTCTTGATGTTGTTAGTATTGAACATCTAGCTGGATTTATTGAATTGTTCAAGCAACTTAATTTTTACCTGCTTAAGGCTTTAGCATATAAAACTGGAGGATTTATTTTCCTTTCAACAATGTTAATTTTATATTTTATGATCCCCTGAAAAGGAGATAAATCTGTTGTTATAATATTTTCCAGATTTGTGTAGTCTTAGATAGATGTCGGAAGACCAAAAAGTTATTATTTCTCAACATGATGTTTCTGTGAGGTACCCAAATTCACGGTCACTGTCATTGACTACCTTCCACATGTTAACTTTTCTTTAGATTTTTACCTACCTGAAAAGAGAGGATTATGGAGACTAAAGAGGAAGGAAACAAATTAGAAATATAATCTAAAGTATCGTCTTTTTCAGCATTATTTTTTAAATGAACACTGTCTGTAACCACCTTTCTTCACCTAACCTTTTATTATGGTTATTTTCTGTCAAACCACAAAGCTTATGTCATCATTTTAGTTATTTCATATATTTCATGATGTAGATATATCATAATTTATAATGCCCTACTGCTGGACATTTGGGGTTTTTTTCCGCTTTTTTGGCTCTTGTTGAAAATGTTAATAGTATATTTAGAATATAGTTTTTTGTTTTTTTTCTTACAAATAGTTTATTGTCAAATTAGTTTCCACATAACACTCAGTGCTCATCCCCAAAGTGCCCTCCTCCATGCCCATCCCCCCTCCCCCCCACATCCATCAGTCCTCAGTTTTTGTCAGCATTCAAGAGTCTCTCATGGTTTGCCTCTCTCCCTTTCCCCCACCATTTCCCCCCTTCTTCTCCCCTTGTTCCTCCGTCAAGTTCCTCTTGATCCTCCTATACGTGCAAACATACGATATTTGTCCTTGAGGGTGTTATGCTGAGCGAAATAAGTCAGGCAGAGAAGGACAAATATAGGTTTTTTTTATAGTTCGTTATTTCAGCTTAAATTCTAGAAGGAATTGATAGATTAGATTAAAGAGTTTTGCTGGATATTGTCAAATTACTTCCCAAAATATTCTTAATTTGATAATGTCTTACCTCTGCTTTTGGGTATACGGTTTTCTTAGACTGACTGTGTTAACAATATATTGCCTTTGACCATCTGTTTTATGAATAAAATGTTACTATTTTAATTTTTTTCTTGTGTAGTAGTGAAACAATATTTTAGCACACTTGTATCAGATATTTTACTATTTCATTTGCAGATTGTCTTTCATCCCTTTTTAATTGGCTTATTTATCTTTAAACCTTTTGCTGTCCCAATGCTAATATATCCTATATGCTCTAGCCCACAGGTCAATGCCATATTTATATCTTTCCAAAGCTTCTCAACTCTTATTGTAATTTTGACAAATTCTTTTTTCTCATTTCTGGTTTGGCTTTAAGCTTATAAAGACCTTTCTAACCCCCACTTTTCCCCCAATTTACATCTTAAGTTGAACGTCAGCCATAGTGGGCCACATACTCTTCTATTTCTGTGTTTTTTCATGGTTTTTTATGCTGGGCTGAGGTGCCACCACCCCACCCCCATACTAATCCTGACACTGCTATAACTACTACCAAGACTATGCACCTGATAAATAGTGACCTTTTTGTCAAGACTTAGATCAAAGATAACCTTTCCCTTGGAGCCTGTTCTGAGTCTCCTCCTTTCCCTCCTTCTATCCCCCCAAAGTAGCTTCCAATACTTTAAATTTGGAACTTGGTAACAGATTTGTATGGTTTTTTTGAACTTTAAGTTCTTTGGGCAACATTCTTGTTATGTTCCTCTTCAAACCCCTGGCATCATAGGATAGTTATACACAGATATCTGCTGAGTACCTTTTGGGTGCATTCAGATACACGACTGAATAAAGGGATTTGCCCAACTTGGATTTTAGCTGCTAAGAAGCCCAGCCAAGCCTAATCACAACACTCTTTTCTCTTGTTTGCACTGTGTTGCTGCTGTTTGTACGGTAATAAGGGCCAGTAATGGATATCTTTCTTTGTGCAGACACTTAATTCAGAAAGTTCAAATTCAGATTTCCTCTTTTTCTTATCTAGTTTTCATCCAGCTAGCACTTATTTAATTTACTTGTGTAAAGATGACACCTCTTTCTCTTATATAAAGGAAAAACTTGAGCAGCCAAATTATACTTTGGGGTGGTTTAATGGAAGACTTTTCCATTTTCTTTAGAATTTAATTTCCTCCCACCCCCAATTTTCTCATTTCTTACCGCAAACGTTACTTTTTCCCCCTTTTAACTAAATTGTGTTTTGCCCATTATTTTTTCTGGTTGGTAAAATTTGTATTGCTAAAGTGGGATTAAACTTAATGGTTATTGTTTTGTGGCTAGAATTGCATGGAATAAACCCCCTTCCTACATAAAGTAAATGGATTTCATGCTTCAGCAACTAACACAAAGCTTAATTTAATGTGACAGGAGAACACAATTTTAAAAGTAAAAATCCAGCTGATCATAACATCATCAACCTCTTTTGAGTTGGAAGAGACCACAGTAATGGTTGGCTGTTGAAATCACCAAAGTCAACACTGTGAGAAAGATTTGTCCAGCTTTTGACTAAATCTTTTTTTATTTTTATTTTTTTTTTGCAATTTCTCAAAGGCCACTCATTTCGTGTTGTTCTAATTATTATAAGGTTTCTTTCTGTTTCAAGTTTTGTTTGGGCACGTACTCAGCTGCTCTCATCCTTGGACTGTTGTGCTACTCTTCTGACCAGCCTGCTCGTTCCATCTAAGTCACCCTGTCCCACAACCACTTCCAATCCATAGTCCACATGAATTCTAGTGTGCAGGACACCTGCTTACTTACCAGTGACTTTCTTTCCTCCTGCTGCAAAGGTATCTGCCACTGGCTGGCAACGTGACCTTGGACATATACTGAACTTCCATTAACCTCAGTATTCTCAGTTATGAAGGATGATAATACCTCTGTCACCTCATGGAGTCACTTTACAGGTTAAATGGCATGTACAAAAGCCATTATTACAGCTTCACAGACTTCATAGTAAATGGTACAATGTCCCAGAGTTCTAAATCTGTCCTAGGGAACTGTCACCAGAAATGTCTAATCCTGCGTCAACAGAGTCTTGTGACTGTCGAAGCCCCGCTATGTGTCTGAGTTCTTCCCCTCGTGAACTCTCTGTCTGAGGTAAGTGTCTGTAGCTGTTCACAGCTCCTACTCACTTGCTAGTTATTGATACCAGAGTACTTCTTGTTTCTGCTCCTTGAGAGCAACACCTTTTTGTTCAATCCCGTATTCTTTCCAACTCTCAGGACAGTGCCTTTCACGGGGGGAACCCTCAGGACGTGGTTGTTCTCATTTTCTCTGCCCTCTGGAAGCCTTGCTTGGAGGCCAAGTCTATTCTTTTTTTTTTTTTTTTAATATTTTTATTTATTTCTGAGAGAGAGAGAGGCAGCGTGAGCAGGAGAGGGTCAGAGAGAGAGGGAGATACAGAATCTGAAGCAGGCCTCAGGCTCCGAGCTAGCTGTCAGCACAGAGCCCGATGTGGGACCCGATCCCACAAACCGTGAGATCATGACCTGAGACGAAGTCAGACGCTTAACTGACTGAGCCACCCAGGCGCCCCCAGTCTATTCTTTAAACCCAGTTTAGGTTCCCCAGTGAGTGACACCATTGATTCTGCTGCTGGAAGTGAATTCACAGTACCCAGTCTCTGTCCTGAGGAAAAAAAAAATCTTTTGAACACAGAAGATAAACCAATTAGGTAAGAAACTGTAGAAACCACTTGGTGTTACCTGTGAGGGTGTGAAAAAGGCCAACTGTGAACACAGTCACGCCCCGTTTCCACCATCTATTTTTGTTGTTATATAATTTTTAATTCTCCAAAGGCAACAAATTTTCTGAGAAAGAGATTGGCACTTTGAAAACTATCTATTTTCTTGGTTTTTGAATAGTGCTGACACAGTGCTGGACCTCAGGAAATATGGGGTCTTAGCCCTCCCTTCCTCTCATGATTAATGATGAGTGTTTCCATGTGGTGCCCAGATTACAGAAAGTATGCAGAGAAAATGGCCACCTACATGCGGCTGAACCTATCACGTATGTCGTCCACCAGTGGGAAATGGACCAGGAGTTTGTACTGTGATTTGGATCCCATCAAGGGATAGCTGTGACATTAAGACTCCCGCTCTGCTACACCTCCCTTCTGGGCCCTGATGGCAACCCAGTTTCAAGTTGTCGTTAGTAACTATTGCGCCAAACCCCTTCTTTCTTTTTCAACCACTCTCTGTGCCAAGTGCTGGAACCTCGCTTAGGGCTGCGAACATTTTTCCAGCTGTATGTAACTGACTGTGTTTAATCTCAGGTAGATCTCTGATATTCTTGTTCTTTTTCTGGGCAGCAAAGGTACTGCTCTTCATCACTCTCTGTCTCAGAGATTTGCTCAAAGAAGGAGTAGGATATAGCTGTTTCTTTTTTTAGCTTTTATTTCAAGAGTATAAGAATGTATGGGGAATAAATCCTTTTTAATCACACTGTGGATACTGTACCTAATTGTCGTCTGTAAACTGTGCTGGGACGCTTCATTCTCCCGACGAGTCTTCTGAGACTTTGACAGTCCCTTTTATGTTTTCTACATTTATTGCATCTCCCGGCTTACTAGGACTTCAATATTTATATTTATATTTTTCCTCTGAAGGAATTTGGAGAGAAATATATGACAAAATGATGCAGAATAAGAAAATAAGAGTCCATTCTAACTCTAGGTTTATTTTAACCCAAAAAGCTCTTTCTCAGTGGTGTATATGAAAGTAAATCACTGTTTATCTACATGTTATAGGTAGTAGTCAATTCATGATATCTGTACTTAGATTATCCACCTTGTGTATTACCTGTTACAAGTATATACATTTTTATTCTACAAGCTTTAATGTAACTTCTTCCTCCTACTTACCACGTTTCTTACATTCACACAGAGCACTTTCGAAACCGGGCAGAAACACTGGTTTTCGTAGTGTAGTGGTTATCACACTCGCCTCACACAGAGCATTTTGTGGATGCTCAGTAAATGCAAACTCAATAATTATTAGGAAAGAACAGCCTCACAAGGAAAAAAATCAAAGTGTATTTCAAACTAAAGGAGAACTGAATTTTGGGCTCTCTTGTGCTGCTAAGTAAGATTTCATTTGCTTATATTCCCTAATGCATATCACAGAGTTGTCTCTTCTTTCCAAGTAAAATACTCGTGTCTGTGTAGAAACAAGGAAGTGTTGGATAAAGAACCTTTTCTGCGCCATCTCCAAACCTTCTCCCCTCCCTTCCTCTAGAGTTCTGACTTTGGTAGCTGGCATCAGTCCTCCCTCATCCAACACTGGCCATCTGTGGGATCTCTGCAGGCCCTGATCCTGAGAGCATTTAGTGGAGGTGGAGTTTTGACTGGGATTGAGACACTTACAGGTTGGTGAGTCCGGAGAGTGTGGGAGGAACAGCCTGGATGGAACAAATGGGCAAACTCGAATGTAGAAGGGAGTCAAGAGAGAAAAAACAAAAATGAGCTTCAGTTCTCTTTACTAGTGCATAGACACACAACAGTTTCCCCCAGAATGTCACATCAATCCCACAAGTAATCCAGAGACTCTCAACTAGAATTTGGCAAGAGAAAAGAGAGAAAGGAAGGAAGGAAGGAGGGAGGGTTATTTCCACTCCAAGACACAATCTTTGCCTTTTTAGTAACTTTAAAAAAAAATTTGCATGAACAGGACAAGTTTCCTCATCTTGCAATGTAACAAAACATTGATTTGCATAATTGAAACATTTCTTCAAACATAATTTAGAATTTGTCAGGATGTAGACTTAATGGGGGGGGGTGAGGGAAGCTTGATCATCAGAATTTTTGTATTTTAAACCATGGTGAAATATTACCCATCATTTAAAAACTTGTTAGGAGAATTTTCAGGTAAAGACATTGCTTTTTTTTTTTTTTCCTTTTAAAACATGATAGCATTAAAGATCATTATTAAAATACTGAGTTTAAAAGAGGGAAAGAATTAAATAATCAGAATTGTTAATGTCTTGGTCAAATTACATTATATTTTCTGAATTTAAAAAATTCAACCTGAGTCTTCCAGGAAGATTGCCCTTGATCGTGGAGAAGTGGCCTTTTTGGCAAAACTTAAATACTGTCCTAAGAAGCCAGATGAACATCACAGGCTCTGAACTGACATTAGTGACAGACACTCACACATTACAATGGAGACTTTTAAACTGAAATAGAGCTTATAATTAAAAGTAGATTATAATGTATCCACTTTAAAAATGCTGACACTTCCAAATCAGGATTAATCGTGCCTTATTGAACTTACTTAGGAAATAAACTTTTAGACATGCCGGGTGGCTTAGTCGGTTAAGCATCCGAGTTCAGCTCTGGTCATGATCTCATGGTTCATGGGTTCAAGCCCCGCATCGGGTTCTGTGCTGACAGCTAACTCAGAGTGTGGAGCCTGTTTCAGATTCTGTATCTCGCTCTCTCTCTGACCCTCCCCTGTTCATGCTGCCTTTCTCTGTCTCTCTCTCAGAAATAACTAAACATAAAAAAAGGAAATAAGCTTTTAATCTGCAATATTATTCATAAGAAAAGAAAAACAAACAGTTGGGATTCCTTTTAATCTCATATTGGCCTATGACAGTTTCTACCACAACTGATACATTGAGCCATTCATTACCGTTTGCAGTATGATATTAAGTGAGGATTTCCAAGTATACAGTAGTGCTGGAGATAAGAAAGTTTATAAACTCACACCATCGCCATCAAAGCTGGCTTGACCTGTAAGCATTTCAAATAATTTCTTTGGGGGCAAGGGGTGTAAAAGAGAGACAGAGACAGGAAGACAGAGAGACAGAGAGATTTAATGAGAACTTAATGGGGACTCTGGCGTAAGTCAGCTAGACCACATTTTCTGCTGACTCTGTACTTTTTATTATGACCTATAGCAATCCATTTGACTTTCTTCTTCTTCCTTTCTAGAATACTGCTGGTGAAATTTTGCCTATGGAAAACCACTTTATTTTTTTAATATTAAATCCATTACTCTTTTTATTTTTATTTTAGAGAGAGTGTGAGTAGGGGAGGGAACAGAGGGAAAGAGAGAGAGAATCTGACTGACTATGGCAAACCACTTTAAAACAGAAGTATTACATAGAGTAGGAGTAAAGTGAAAAGTGAGTTTAATTTACAACATGAGAGACCTACCTGACCGGTGGGCGTACACACAAAAGTGCTTCCAGGTATTTAAGGCAAGAATATGAATGAAAATAATTATAATTACTGTTATTGTAGACAGATCAATCTTTTTACAAAGGATCTTTTTACCAATTAAGTGCTTTTAAGTAACAACAGATCAATACTCTACAGTGGTGAAGTCTTAGGGTCAGCAAATTTGGCTTTGAGGTCTGATTCTGATGTTGATGGGCAATATGACATTGGGAATGCCACTTGAACCCATCTGAATTTTTTATCACCCATAGAATAGAGCTGTGTTTGTCCTGCCTGCAGCCCATAAATTCTTGAAAAAGCAAGTGAGGTGAATACATATTCTGGTTATTGAAAATAGCTATTTTAAGTACATGTGATTATTATGATTTTGGTTCCTAATATTAATAATGTAACTGGAAATATCTGTTTCTTTTTTTTTTTTTATGTTTTATTTATTTCTAGGAGAGAGAGAGAGAGAGAGAGAGCGTGAGCAGGGGAGGGTCAGAGAGAGAGAGAGTCACAGACCGAGACAGGCTCCAGGCTCTGAGCTGGCAGTCAGCACAGAGCCCGACGCGGGGCTCGAACCCACGAGCCGCGAGATCATGACCTAAGTGAAAGTTGGACGCTTAACGGACTAAGCCGCCCAGGCGCCCCTGGAAATATCTGTTTCTAATTAACTTGTTTTGCTCCTCAGTGTAAAAATAATTTCCTCAAATTTAGTGGATTTGATAAAACATTGTAATAATATAGTTGTGAGTTCAACTATGATCCTTCATGCATCTTGATATCCTAAAGAAATATTCAAGTTTATTATCACAGCTAGATAACACAAAATTATTGATGTCTACGTAGGCACTTATTGGTCATAGATTAGTGACTTAAGCTATTGCTATCAGAAAATCTTACTGTTCTCTCAAAGCTGTAATCAATAGCCCCCCTGCTTTGGGTTGTGAAATTCTGTGGTTACCTTCCTTCAAGGAGTCCTAGGCATATTACTCTCTCATGTCTGCACCCCTCGGTCTGGTACTTCAATCATCTGGTGCTTGTTAAAATACAGATTCCCAGGCCCTTTCACCAGTGAGGTTTGGGGAATTACGATTTTTGAATAAGACCTACAGGTGTTACTGACACACCCTAATGATTAGGGGTCTCTATTTCTTTTTTTAAAGTTTATTTCTTTGGAGAGAAAGAGTGTGCCTGAGCAGGGGAAGGGCAGAGAGAGGGAGAGAGAGAATCCTAAGCAAACTCCACACTATCAGTGCAAAGCCTGATTCAGGGCTCAATCCCACCAACTGTGATGTCATGACCTGAGCCTAAGGAGTCAGACACTTAGGCACTGAGACTCCCAGGCGCCATTTCTTGATCACTAAATTCTCAGTGTCTGATGAATCAGTAAGTGTAATCTTTCTAAATCTTATAAGGGAAAATCCATGGTGGGGGAGGGAGGGTGCGGGGAGGCAGTAGGCTTTATCATACCTAATATAGTGATCGGTACTTTTGGTTTAGATTTTCTTCTTACCAGTAGTTATGGTCACCTATTTTGTTCTATTCAGGATCAGCAGAATTATTTTTGAAAAAAAGGCAATAAGGTTTAAAGATTCAAACTCCTTTTACACCTTTTGTTCAACAGCCTCTGAGTGTTAACTGAGAAACTGTAGAGCTCATTTGGCACAAGAGTTTTCTATTGCCAGCTGTAATAGACATTGATTTGGGTCAATGTACAGCTGAAATAAGTCATTGAAACTTTTCATCTGATCATTGACCATTTGGGAATATTTCCCCTGATGTTACCAACAATGTGTAAGTTGATTTCTTGCTTTTTACATGGTTGACCCATCCTGATGTTATACTAGATATCCTGATGACATCTAGACTTCAAAGTAATTTAAGGGGTGCCTGGGTGGCTCAGCTGGTTAAGCTTCTGACTTCAGCTCAGTTACAGATCTCATGGTTTGTGGGTTCAGGCCCCACATCGGGGTCTGTGCTGACAGCTTAGAGCCTGGAGCCTGCTTTGGATTCTGTATCTCTCTTTCTTTCACCCACTCGCTCTCTCTCTCTGCCCCTCCTCTGCTCGTGCTCTCTCTCTCTCTCAAAAATGAACATTAAAATAAAAAAAAAGTAATTTAAAAGATTTGGCCATCTTTTAGTTACTTAAGAGAAGAGTTAACTTGTGGTAGATGGTGGGAAAAAGGACATTTGGTGTTTTCACAGTCAGCTTGGTTGGGGGAGGTAGACTGAGGAAGGGGAAAGGAAATCTTTAAAACTTTGAAGCCAGGGTTGATTGTTCTATGGAAGTAGTTCTTCAAGTGTTTTCCCTACCCAGCAGGATTGGGACACATTGGAGCTTGTCAAAAATGCAAATGTTCCGGCTGTACCCCAGATCTACTGAATCCGAATCTCTGAATCTCTGGGCAGGAAGTGGGCCTGGCAATCTGTGCCTTGACAGGCCCTCCAGGTGGTTCTAATGCGTGCTAAAACTTGAGAACCACCGCTGTACAGCAGAGTTTGTGAGCCCCTAGAGGCAGCCTGACTACGCATCCTTTCAGTATTCCTACTGCACATGACACAGAAAGAGCCGCCTCACCGCTTCCTTCTATTGATCTGAACCAGTGCTGCTCTGGTCCAACCTCCTCAGAAGCACACAACCATCACCCGCCACTAGCAGATGCTGTAGCAGCAGGTTAGAAAGCTCTGCCCGCCCTTCCTCTGTTCAGAACAACCGCAGGAAAATTGTCCTTTGTGGTACATGTAGGGCAAAACTTGCATGATTTTACCGAATAATCTAAGTCAGCTTGCCTCTCGCTAAAATCAAACCTGATCAGTCTCCTGTTAACATCTTGTCAAAACCTTTGATGGTCTCTGGTCTGAAGAGCCACACGTGTCCCCTTCATGGGACAGGCCCTAGAGCTGTTGGCATCCTGGTGCCTTTCCATAGACAGGGCTTTGGTAATGATTCTCTCAGGGCCATTCTGAGACTGGACCTATCCAGCTTTCTGCCCAAATCAAGCTGCTACTTAAGTATGCAAAATAATGAGGCTGTACTTATGCACACACGCATGGAGGGAGAGAAGGCAGGTCTTGGGAAATACAGGGCACCTACAGAATAGGTGCATTTGCTACCCGCAACCTGAAGGTTCTTCCTCTTTCCCTTTTTCCCCCCTTCCAATAGCTGGCTCTTTCTATGCCTACCTTCTTTTCCACCAGCCTTGTAATTAAGCCTACCTCCACACCTGTAATACAAAAAAAAAAAAAAAAAAAAGATGAAGCATCACATACGTTGGGATTAATTGCGCTGGAGTCAGCTTGCTGGCTTTACTTCCAAAAGCCTCAACAAAGGGTTTCTGAAAAAAGAAGGGAAGAAGCTTTCCTGAACATCATGGCATAAAGAAAAAGAAATTCAACATCAGTTATTGTGTTTACTTTTTTGTTTCTCTATGTATTAGCTATTTAACTTTGGACCAATAGCTTTCTGCCCCTGTTTCCTCACCTGTAAAATGGAATAACACTTATTGTACAGGATTCTTTGTGCTCATATAATCAATAAAAGGTGCAGGCACATGAATTAGATGCTTCAAAACTGGTAGCTATCATTTGTTCTTGTCATGATGTTTAGAATTTCATGCTGGTATAGCAGGTTAAATGTATTTGCAGTGCAGAAAATGGAAGTTTAAAAAATAGAACTCTATTCTTCCTTTGTAATAATTTGACATCGAAATGAGTTATCCCAAAGATGTTTTGAAATTATCTTCCCCGAAGGTATTTAAAATAGGTCACATTTGATATAGAATGGTCTAGCTTGTCTTTAGTGACGAAATTCTAAAACTTCTTCCCCATTTTGAGATTTAGCTATTTCTCCCTGGCCTAATGGACACACACAACATTGATTTAAGTGACAGCGATGAAAGCAAAGGGATAACAGTTGCTCTCAATTTACCAATTTCCAGCATTTGTGAAGTGGTCTATATTTGTCTTTTAGTAGCAGTGATGATACTTTCAACTTTCATCCCCATAATCATCTTCTCTCAGTTTTGAAACATTTTCTGTGATAGCGATTCAGTTAATAGACGTTTCAGGCCCACTAGACTCAGAGTTGGTAAATAATCTGTCCAGGATAGAGAGGGGCCAGACTTGTGTAATTTCAGGTCAGTGTATCAACGGTGTGTCCGCTGAACGTAAAGAGTTTCCCCTTTTACTCTATTTGACTTTAATATTTAAGATAATTGGAATATGTGAAAAGTAATATTTCTAATAATGAAACAAAATTGCTTTTTAAGGCCTTCTTTTTCTGTATTTCTGTAGAAACGCAGGGGGACTGTGATAGGATCAGAAATACATATTTGGCCTTTATTCTGGTTTCTGGCATAGAGTGCCTCTTCCAATTCCCCAAGTGATGAAAGCAATCAAGGTGTCTCTCTTTTTGTGATTGGAAAGCACCGAAGGATGGGGGCTGATTGCAGGTGGAGCAACTCAGTGATTGGGGGGGATGGAACTTTCAGCCCCATCCTTCTCCCTGACCTCCAGGGAGGGGAGAGCGGCAGGAAGTTGAGTTCAGTCAATCAGTCAGGTGTATGTGATGAAGCCTCCATAAAAACCCACAAGGATGGCGTTCAGGGGGATTCTGGGTTGATAGATGTGTGGAGATTTGTGGAAAAGGGGCCTGCTCTGAGAGGGCATAGAAGTTCATCACCTTTTCTCCATCCTTTGCCCAGTGCATCTCTTCCATCTGGCTGTCCTTGAGTGATATCCGGTGTAATAAAGGGTAAGTAGATGTTTCTCTGAGTTCTGAAAGTCGTTCCAACAACTTAATCAAATCTGAGGATGGGGTTGTGGGAACCTCCAATCTATAGTTTGTCCTTCAGAAGCCCCAGAATCACTGGTCTTGAGATCAGCGTCTGAATGGGAGGAGCAGTCTTGTAGAACTGAGTCCTTAATCGTGGACTGTGGAGTCCGTCTCTGTCTCCGGGTACTTGGTGTCAGAATTGAATTGCAGGACACTCAGCTGGTATTGGAGAATTGCTTATTGTTTGGTATGGGGGAAGAAACCCCACACATATATTGGAATTGGGGTGAAGAATCTTAGAGACAAATCAGAATGTGCAGATTTCTACCTACTGTTAAAAAAACAAAACTCAGATTGAGTGAATTTTAGAAACCTCATTGGTTTTATTCAATGATTCATGGATTGGGTAGCAGCCAATCTAGCAGACAGAAGAGAACTCTGAGGAGCTGTACAAAACAAAAGACAGAAGGGAACAAAAACAAGGAAGTTACACCAGGCAAAAAAAAAAAAAAAAAAAAGGGAGGTTGGTTTTGGCAAAGTTACTTTCCTGTAGAGGGATTGGCTGACATCTCCCACAGATTACCTCACCAGTGCTAATCAGGTGATTCCTCACGAACTATGTTAAGATTCTAGTTCTGGGAGATCCAGAAACTATAATGGAGTTAAGTCTCGGTTTGGTGATGTGGAGATTGATGTAAGAAATGCCAGTTTTTGACCTGTTGGCCTGTTTTTTAACACTACTCACTGTGTTTAAATACTTAAACATATGCTGTTCTTTTTCCACTGTTGCTTCACATGAGTATACCTTCTCTCCCAATATGATTTTATGTGCCCCATGCTTCTGAACACATAGTAAGAATTTATAAATATTCGTTGACCTTAAATTACTAGTAGATATACACAGATAGTTCTAAAAAATACATATGGCAGAAACACCACATTTTAGTACATATACTGTAACTGATATCCTGATATATGCTCCACTCTCTGTTGAGAATTTGTGCCTTATGAAGTCTTTAAACCTTAAAAATAACAGCACACACTAAATTAGAGTAACATTGATGAATGATCTATAAAACAGATTTATCTACTCATAAACTTAGCTTAATGACCAGATAAATATGTCCTGAAAAAAGTAGAATACAGAAAATCTTTACCTTGACCTAATTAACTTAAACTTTAAACACCATTGGCCCCTAAAATAGAATGAGATTGAACTACAAAATTACTAGTTTATCCACTTGCATCCTAACATTTCTATTAAATACAAATGTATGGTGCCTGGGTATCTCTGGAGCAGGTTGAGTGCCTAACTTCGGCTCAGGTCATATTCTTGCAATTTGTGAGTTCGAACCCTGTGTTGGGCTCTCTGGTGACAGCTTGAAGCCTGGAGTCTGCTTCAGATTCTGAGTCTCCCTCTCTCTCTGCCTCCCCACCCCCCCCCCCCCCTGTTGCATGCTCTCTCGCTCTCTCGCTCTCTCGCTCTCTCGCTCTCTCGCTCTCTCGCTCTCTCGCTCTCTCGCTCTCTCGCTCTCTCGCTCTCTCGCTCTCTCGCTCTCTCGCTCTCTCGCTCTCTCGCTCTCTCGCTCTCTCAAGTTTAATAAACATTAAAAACTTTTTAAAATTTAAATACAAATGTAATACGTGATTTTCTAATTTTGGCAACTAATAATTTCAGATTTGTGACGTTTTATCCCCCCACCAAAAGCTGTGGGTTTTGTGGTGCAAAAAAGGAAAAGGGAGTTGGTACTCTTGGAAGTGTAATCAGGAACAGCCCTTTTGAGAAAAAAAATACTTGGGGACTTTAACAATTTGCTTTATGATAAACCAGTGGATTTTTATAACTTCAAATGAATGTTTTCTGTTCAACAACGGTGAATATAGGACCCAACAAGTACTATGATGTAATAAAGTGTGGTTTTTCAGTATGTAGAAAGAAACATTTTTATGTAGTTTTATTTTATTGTTTTTTTAGAAATATTTTTAAATGATACCTCAACTTTCCCACTGTAAAATGGCGTGTTTTAGATTAGTACTCACTCTCACATCGAACAACTGCAACAAATCACAATCAACCTCCTGAAACTAAGGAAATCTAGCCTCTGACTTAGAAATTCTGAGGATGCTGCTGCTAGTGGTAATTACAACAAGCTGTTAGGCTTGTAACCCACCAGGTATTGTGCTAAGTAAGCACTTGAAGTGATGGAGTTTCTTCTCACAGTACCCTAATGTGGAATATGTCACCGTACCCATTTGATAGGTCAGGTCCAGAGGCTCAGAGTTGAAGTGACCCACTGTGGTCACACAGCTCGTTAGTAGCAATGGGATCTGAACTCAGGTGTGTCTGGCTCTGGAGTCCGTATTTGGTACTCTTTGACTTTAAATTCTATGGGAGCTACCCCTCTTTTTCGTTCTTTCCCCCACTTTGAAGTATTGCAGATACTCTAAATAGCTCAGGTAGCAACTCCATACAGGTTATCCAATAGAAATTTTGGAAACAATGAGCAAAACCTAGGCAGGACCTCTTAATTCAGTGAACCACAAAACCTACCCTTCAGCCCATTGACCCTCTTCACTTATCCAGAAGACTTCTGTAGCAAAAAAGATGCAGGAAATGCTTCTGTTGCTCTTTCTCTTTTGGCCACCTAACCCTTTTGGTGTGAGTTGTACATTCCCAAAGGAATGAGCTAGATCATTCTTGGAAGGAGAGCATGCTTAGCTTTCTGTCAGAGATCCCCAATACCAGTGCTACTTTCTGCCCCACATGGTATGCTATATGGATAAACCTACCTTTGTTCTTGGATTCCTGATAAAGGCTTTCCCTTCCTAAGCCTTCCTATGTCTTGGGCCTCAGAGTAACAGAAAAACGTAAATTACCAAGAATAGCCCATGCCTCTTAATTTTGCTACTTGGGAGTAAAGCTTGGTCTTTGCATATTATGAAGGTCCCCACCCTTGAGGTGGTGATGGAACTCTACTTCGGGGTTGTGGTGGTCTTTTCACAAAATGAGGGAAATGGGCTTTTTAGATGGCATCATCTTTGTGTCTTTGTAGAACAGACTTCATATCATGGAAGCTTCACCATTTTCTCTCCTTACCATTTTTCCTTCTATTCAGAATCAAGTGTCAATTTTTTATTTCCTCTTACTAGTAACAGAGGCAAAAATCCTGTTAGAGAATAACTGGGTACATTTCATATATTTACAGTGGATCACTCTAGCTCTCTCCTTGCCTGAGACCTATGGTGTGGGAATCTGTTACTCTTAGTTAAACTCTGAAAGGCTTCTCAGTATGTCTGTTTTTACAGGATTCATGTTTCTTGGGTAGAATAAACCCTTAGTCTGACTCTTGTAGTTTGTCACTTTTCCAGTAGTCTGGAGTCAAAGTACAAGTGATGGTGAATTTGTCTTTATCCTGGAGTTTAGAAACATTATATTAATTCCAACTCCCATATTCAGTGTTGGGCTGTTGTCTGCTAGTGGTTTTTATATTGCTTTTTGGTATTCAAGAGAAGCTGTAGAGTATCCTTACTTGACTACAAATTGGGGGTTTTATAATTCAGTGGGTATTGACTTAAGCAGTTTGTTATAAACTCTTAGAGTATTAAAAAATCATTAGGTTGTAAAAAATGCCATTTGGCCCTCAGAATATGCATTGTATTTCTCTCCATTTGCCAGAATAATTCACCTTTGAATCTTTTCTGCATCTGTCTCCATCCTTGCTCTTTAATTAATGGCAGATATTTATAGAGTACTCACTTGATGCCCATTAGACTTAGTAAGTTAAGAAATCCTCTGCATTTGGTTGAAGATCATGCACCGAGTTCTTTCACTGAGACCGTAAAAATAAGAATCTTTAAAATGAGACCAAATCTTAATTGTAACTTAAACCTGCTACTCAATTTCAAAGGAGTTTATCTTGATTGATTTGGACCCAGGAGATGGCAATCCTTCTCTAAATTTTTAGAGACAGTCTCAGCAATATAAAAGAAAAATGTAAGATTAAATAAGTCAGTGCTCATTTGGAATTTCATCTCCTCCTCCTTCCATATTTCCCGTGTCGAGAGGGGGAAAAATAAAAGCTGAGCTAGGAAATGCCAAAGGCAATATGCTGTCTCTCTTATGTTTTGGTTTGGAACACTTCAAAGTTAAATATAAAACTCAAATGAAAGACTGAAAATCAAACAGGAAAATTAACATTGGTGTGTCTCAGTAAGTAAGACTCTTCCTTTTTTGACACTGCTGAATACTATTCTGAGTATTCAGGGGAAGTTTTTGTTTCCATTAATGGTTTTATTTCGGCATAGCTAGGCCTAATGAAGGTAAGCCCCATGTGTATCTCTGGACTGTCCTTACTAGGTGAGAACTTTTTAAACGCTTGTTTAAGTTCTGAGTGGCTCTGCCATTTAAGTGTCTGACTCCTGATTTCAGCTCAGGTCATAATCTCACAGTCATTGAGACTGAGCCCCATGGCTTGGCACTGACAGCATAGATCCTGCTTGGGATCCTCTCTCTTGCTCTCTCTGTGTCCTTCCTCCCACCCACACCCCGTCCCTGCTCATGATTTCTCTCTCTCTCTCTCCCTCTTTCTCTCTCTCTCTCTCTCTTTCTCTCTCTCTCTCTGAAAATACATAAACTTAAAAAAAATAAAAAAAATAAAACCCTTGTAAAGCAACTTAGGAAATCCTGTGTTATAAAAGAAATCTTAAAATGTCACTATTGACATCAGAACCTTAGTAATTTCACTCATCAAGCTTGATTGCCAAAAATATGTGTTCCCACCTGCTTAAACCATTTGATTCACTGGGAAAGGAGTTTAAATGACAAAGAAGGGATCTATTAACAATAAAACTGAAGCTTTGATTTAGGGGCTACCTTCTTATGAATAACTAATTAACTACTTTGAAAACAATGAGACCAGAGATTTGGGGACTTTATGTTTTGGAGATTTTTTTTCTTAATTCTTTAAACGCCTCTTTCCATTTACAAGTGCATCTTCTTGTGTTGTTTAGTTTAGATATTGCGCTTAGATTGAAGTAAGTTCAAAATGCCAAGGAGATAGTGAATGAAGAAGGAAGTGAAATTTTAATGATCTCACACCTTCAGTAGCTCCTGGTTTCCTCTTGATTAAAGAACAGTAGACATGTGACAATATTTCCTAAAATTTCAATAACTTAAAGCAAAATCTATGTAGTCTACTAAGTGCATACTCTCTGAAGCTCATGAGGCCCAGTTGGCCTTACTGTGGCTTTTATTTTTCTGACTGTCTTCTGTATGCAAAACCTTTGTTATCACATTACTGTATCCAGCCATTTTGGGTTTATTTGGTCAGTATTTATTGCACACCATCTATATATTGATTGTACTAGGGGATAGGACTCAAGGATGAGTGAAACACTGTGCTTACCCTCAGAGTTCATAAGCCAGCAGTGGAGACAGACAAAAACAAATATAAAGATGTTAGCACAAATTTGGCTCAAGTAAACAAGCAATGGATGGAGATCAAAGAATGAGAGTGGGTAGTGGTTGACATAGATGGGACAAGGATGGCCTTTTTGGAGAAATAAAATTTGAGGTGGGACCTAAATGGTAAGAAAGAATCACCCACATGAAAAATGAGAAGCACAGTCCATTCTAGCCATGTGCAAATATGTGCAACAGTCAGTGGGTGGAAAAGATGGAAATGTTCAGGAAATGGGGAGAAAGAAGACTGGTGTGTCTGGAGTATAGTGAGAGCAGGGCATGAAACAAGAGAGTCTAACTGTGCAAATCAATAGGAGTCTAGATACAGTTTCCAGAGGCCACAGAAACAAGAATTCTAAGCACAAAAGGCATACAACAGAATGAAGCATGCAAATGACCATTTAATTCATGACTTAAAATTATTGCTGTTATTTAAAGGAAACTCCAACTCCTAGGAATCTGACAATCACTTTGGGGTTTGCTGTAATTAATAAAAGATGATAAAAGTCTAGTTCAAGGCAGTTGTAGCAGAGGACATAGAAAAAAGTAAATCAAGTCCTTATGCATTTTGGGGATTGAGTAGATCCGACTTGCTAAAATAGGACCCATAGTATACATTTATCAACTGAAGGGGAGGGGAGGGGAGGGAATCAAGGGCAACTCCGATGTTTCTGGTCAGCACAGTTGTCCCCTGGTCCCTTATCAGGGAAGGGAGAGGCTTGGGGTCTGGAATAGATGAAAGTCAGGTCATTCTAAGTTTGAAATGTTTTTCAAACACCTAAGGTGTCAAAGAGGCAGTTTGAAATGTGCAGCTGAATCTGTGAAATGAGACTTGGCCTAGGGATAAAAATGTGGGAATCATAGAAGCATTTGAGTTCTTTTATATCAAAACAACAAAACACTAAAAAGGAAGTTAAGAGAACCCCACTCTTTACTATCCAAACCACATGCAAGCCTTCCTGACACCCTGTAACCGGGTGCCTTGCACCATGTGGAAAATAAACTACAAGCAGCCAGTGTGTGTTTAAAAAAAAAAGAAGGGGTGGGGTGGGTGGGTGGGTCAGAATCATAGAACATAGAGGCCATATTTAAATCCCTGGGCCTACGTGAGATTATCTTAGACTATACAGTTATTTTAGAGAGATCAGTAGACCATAAAATTTCCTAGCTTAGCTTTTAAAACTTAGGCTGATCAACCGAGATAAGACCACAGCATTCTCTATTAGTTGTCCTCAGGAAGGCATTTTAAGTGTAATATGATACACAGCCAAATTCCTTTTCTTGGGCATCTGAAGCTTGGACGTAGAACAAATATTAGTCTAGTATATGGTCTATTTTTGAGGAACTAATCCCCTGATGAATCTCTCCTCCTAAACCAATAGTTTGGTTTAAGTGTTTGTAACCTAAACCCCACAAAAACAAATCAGCAACAATGACAAAAACCCCACTACCTGAGTCTCCTTTGCCATAGAAGATTTTTTTAAGATCAGGTAAAGAGGGCCTAGTATTAGAGTAATACACAAATGTGGGATCAAACTCAGATTGCTTCTCCATTTCAGTGAACTACTGTCTGGCAATGTTGAGAAATTCCTTTTGCCCCAAGGAGATGATTGATCAGCCTGGGATATGTTTTGGGGAGCACACTTTAACAAAAGGCATAGATCTGCTTCACCGTGAGACAACCTAAGAGTTGATACCTCTACTTGAGCAATGCTGAAGGTTGCTGCTGTGGGGAAGGACTAGTCACTTGAAGTTGCAAGACATAATTCAAAGGAGCTGCTGTTGGCCATGTGGTCGTCGTGCCAATTGCCTTCAAGCTAAGGTGCTTTTCATCTGTAAGTTTCATAGAAGTCTTCAGATAGGTGGCAGCCTGTTCTTGGTCAGAACCCACCTCCGTCATCATTCAGACTTGCAAAGAAATAACCCATAACTCTGGAGGATGGTGTAATGGGTAAATAAGGCTCTTCGTTGCACAAGGAATTAAGACCTTTGAAATGTAAGATGATGTTTCAAGTTGGCCAAAGGCAAAAGTATGACAAAGAAAGCAAATTTTTTTCGGCACATCCTTAGCAACTGGGCCCTGTCATTGTTCAGGAATGAAATGATGTGGGAAATAATCTAGGTAGGTTTCCCTAGAGAAGTCTCCTGCCCAGTGTTGTTGGGGGAGAGGGGAAGGGAAGTGCATGCTTTTCAGAAAGCGATCACAGGAGGAACAATCTTCCCTAGGAAACACTTAGTTTCGTGGTGTAGAGAAACTGCCCTTGAAGATGAAGTATATCCTGTTTAAAGCAAACCTGTACGCAAACGTGATCAATGGTAGCAGCTGGAAATAGGCTGAATTCAGTTGAGGCAACACATGTTGCTAATGACGTGTGCATCTTGGACTTTGTAGTCCTGCACCCAGCTTCTTTATGCCAGGGTGTATAGACGCTAATGGAGCTGGCCCCATGTAGAGCACTTAGAGGTCAGAGAAAAAAGGACATGGAAGCACAATGAGAGACGCCTTACCAATTTGCTCAAAAGTAGATACATACCAGCACATGCATGTTTAAGGCAGCTTTGTTCCGATTTGCCAAAATGTGGAAGTAAATGAGCGGTCCTTTAGTAGGTGTGCATAAATAAGTTGTGGTACATCTTGACGATGGACTACCATTACTAAGAAGGAATGAGCTGTTAAGTTATGAAAAGGCATGGAGGACACTTAAATGCATATTACTAAGTGAAAGAAGCTCTTCTGAGAAAGCTACATACTTAATGATTCCTGGTATATGTGCATTCTGGAAAGGGCAAAACTATGGAGACAGAAACAATGATGAGTGATTGCCAGGGGTTAGGAGGGAGGGAGAGATGAATAGATAGAACACAGAATTTTTAGGGCAGTGAGACAAGTCTGTATGATCCCACAATGGCAGTTATAACTCCTTATACATCTGTCAAAACCCATACAATGTACAATATCGAGAAGGAACCCAAATGTAAAATATGGACTTGGGGTGCTAATGAGGTGTCCATGTAGGCTCATGACTTGTAACGAGTGTATCACTCTGGGGGATGTTGATAATCGGGGAAGCTAGGCTTTTGGGGCAGGGAATTTATGGGCAATCTCTATACCTTCTCCTATATTTTGCTGTGAACCTAAAACTGCTTAAAACATAGTTTATTGTAAAAAAGTGAATATACTACTTGTTCTCAAAATTCACTGGCTAAAATAATGTAAGGAAGTCTATTTCATTCATAAAGAGAAACAGAATACTCTAAAGAATAGAATCTGTAACAACCTATTCCTCAAGATCAAAAGCTCTAGTGATTTGTCCCTCTGTCCACCATAGTAACTAATGCAATGTCTGTGGAGATGTTGTTCAGATAAGTAAAATTGATTTTGTAAGAGTGTCTTACAGACATGAAAGAAATAGCCTTCTAGCTTAAATAATGAAGATTATTCACCAGTAGCATTTAAGTGATCCATTGTTAATTACAGGTTATAGTAATTGTATGTCTTAATAAATATGCCTTGTGTGCTACCAGCAGACTCCTGACAGAGTACATTTCAAAATTCAGCTGATCTGAAAGCATGTTGAAGAAATGTATTCCATTTGCATAAATAAGATGGTCTGGGGTTGTTTGTTTTAATTGCTTCTGTTTTGATCATAGAAGATAAACATCCCTTTGTAGTAATTTTGGATAATACATGAAAATACATGAAAATAACAATCATTTAATTCAATCAACTGTAGCAAAACTTCTAATCTGTTTTGCTCTCAATATTCAGTTGCTTGTTAAAAATTTTTGGTAAAATATATATAACATAAAACTTCCCATCTTAACTACTCTACAACCAACATGGGCTCAAACTTAGACCTCCTGAGATCCGGAGTCACATGCTCTGCCAGCTGGGCCAGCCAGGCACCCCACCCCCCAAACCTAACCGTTTTTGTATGTATAGTTTCGTAGTGTTCGGTACATCCAATTATTCAATCCCCAGGAGTTATTCATCTTGCAAAACAAACTTTGTACCCAATAAACAACTGTTTCCTCCTCCCCCAGTCTTTGGTAACCACCACTGTACTTTTTCTTTCTGTGAATTTGACTATTGCAGTTAACTTACATAAATGGTATCATATAGTATTTATCCTTTTGTGATTGGCTTATCTCACGTTGCATACTGTTCTTAAGGTTCCTCCATGCAGTAGCATGTGTGAGAATTTCCTTCCTGTTTGGCACTAAATACTTCATTGTATGTATATACCACATTCTGTTTATCCATTCGTCTGTTTGGCATTTGGGGCTCTTCCACCTTTTGGCTGTTGTGAAGAACGCAGCTATGAACATAGGTATGTAAATATCTCAAGACCCTGACTTCAGTTTTTTTGGGGTATATGCCCAGAAGCAGAATTGATTTATTATATGGTAATTCTTTTTAATTCTTTGCAAAGCTGCCGTACTGTTTCCTGTAGTGGCTGCACCATTTTACACTCCCACCAATAGTACACAAATGTTCTAATTTTCTACATTCTTGCCAATGCTTTCTTTCTTCCTTTTTCTTTTAATTTTTACTGTAGCCATTCTGGTGGGTATGAGGTGATATCCTATTGTGGTTCATTTGCTTTTTTGATGCAATTTTGAGATCTAGCTTTATATATTTCTATGAAATAACTTAAAATCTGTTAAAAACTTTATTGGTTAGAATGTTTTTGGCTACAAGGAAAGTAAGTATAACTTCAACTCAAATCTATTGAAACAGGACTTTAAAGTAACTATTTTGGGGAAATCGCACATTATTGTTTTGAGTGTTTCTTCATTAAACTTTTACATTACTCCAGCTAATTAAAACAATTTATGGAACAGATGTTTCAGAATATACTTAAATGCTCTTATAAGAGAGCAGAATGGTTTGTAGGGTTAGAACATCAGGATACAAATCCCAGTTTTATCTCTTAAAAGCTGAATAGCCCACAAATTCATTGACTTTAGTAGATTGCAAAATATTTCTGCAATAGGCAATTGACAGTTATCTAAAATGTTCTCCAAAGATTTTATCAGTGTTCATTATTGCTGGGATTAATACATACATTCATCTCTGGGTTCTGATCTAGGCACCCTTCCTGTGATATTTGATAGCTGTCATTCTCTGCTATCTACTGTGAACTAGTCTGTCATATTCTTAAAAGTTTCTTATGTTTCAGTCATCATTGTGTTGTCTACTGCTCACAGGAGTGAGTTGCCTTTGCCCTGTCTCCAAATCTGTTGACTTCTCATGTACAAACATGTTTTGTAAGAACAGTCTATAATGCCGTTCTCAGGGAGAGAATAAGAGGAGAAGTTGGGGAGGTTAAGTAAAGAAAGAATCGGGTAAAGGAGGGTCTTCTGTGCCAAACTCGAGAGAGTGCAGCTTTTTCTGTAGTGTTTGAGTGCCTAAATGTGAAGTATTGCGTTAAATGGTATAGAAGTGGATGGAGACTAGCTGTAAACACCAAGACATGTTCAGAGACCTTTGCAGTGTTTCAAAAGGAATGAAGTTGTGCATTAGGGTAAGAGAAATACTAAGGAACAGTTAAGAAATAGAATAGACAGGGCAAGGTAAATTAAAGTAAGGTATGGAGAAGGAGAATGATTTCAAAATTTCTGGTCAGGAGATGGTGGAGCTAAGGATTAGAAGAAAAAGGTTTTGAGGGAGATAAACAGGTGTATGGGTATGCAGTTTTGGAGCCCTGGAGAATCTTTTTGGCCTGGATATGTAGAGCTAGAGTCTTCAGTGAGGAGGCAGTGAGTGGAGCCATGGGAGTGATGGGAAAGGACGAGCTTGTGTAACGAGAGCATGGAATTCAGGAAAAGAATGGTGGTTAGTAGCATGTCAGGGATGGATGAAGGCAGAGAAGACAGTGAAGCATGATAGGAAGGATTAACGAAAGAATTAAACTACTACAGATAAGATGCCCAAGGTTTTCTTAAGCAGGTCTTAACTAATGTCAGAGATCACATTAGCAAGGAAAAAAAGTTACTTTCTCCAAACTCCTTTAAGTGTAAACCCAAAACTTACATGGATTTGGCACTCAGCAGGACTTCCCTACATCTGATTCTAATAAGAGATAGATAGGATCTAATACAAAGCATAAATCTGAAGGTGAGAAATAGAATAAAAATTGACCCAGAAAAGGGACAGTGAGATAAGGTAGAACTTGAGAGAGTTGAAGACCTGGGTGCTAGTTTAGATTTTGGTACTGAATAGCTGTATGATCTTGAACATCTAATTTAACCTGGCAAAAACTCAGTTTTATCATCTGAAAATTCCCTTCATTTCCTTTCTGCTCTAAAATCTTATTGTGAGAGTGCCTAGGTGACTCAGTTGGTTGAGCATCCAACTCTTGAGTTCGGTTCAGGTCATGAATCCAGGGGCATGGGATCAAGCCCTGTGTTGGTCTCTGTGCTGAGAGCATGGAGCCTGCTTGAAATTCTCTCTCTGCCTCCCCTTCCATCCCTCTCTCCTGCTTTCATGCTCTCTCTCTCTCTCTCAAAAATAAATAGATAAAATTTTATTTTAAAAGCAAAGCCATACATTGTTTTCATTCAAGGTCAGAGAAATGTGCCCCAGAATAAATGGTATAATATTTCATTAAAATTTCCACTTGGAAATTTCCGTCACTCATTTTCAATAATGTTTTTTATTTCACTTTAAATGCTAAAAAACAATTCACCCTTTTTCCCACTCTCTGCTCCCCACATATGACAATCAGTAATGTTTTCTGTATCTATGAAGTTTTATTATGTTTACATAAGCTACATAAAAGAGATTATGCAGTCTTTGGTTTTGTCTTATTTCACTTAGCATAATGCCATCTAGATCTATACATGTTGGAGATAGCAGATTTTCTTTTTTATAGCTAAATAATAGATGTGTGTATGTGTAATCTTCTTAAATCCAATGATGGACACATAGGTTCTTCCCTCTCTTACCTATTGTAATATGCAATGAAAATTGCAGTGCATATATCTTTTAGTGTTAGTGTTTTTGTTTTGTTGAGGCAAAATACCAAGAAGTGGAATTACTGGATCATATGGTCGTTTTCCTTGTAATTATTTGAGGAACATCTATGCTGTGTTCCACAGTGGCTGCTTCAATTAACATTCTCATCAAGAGTGCATAGGGTTCCCTTTTCTCTACATATTTGCCAACACTTGTTATTCTTTCATCTTTTTAGTAATAGTAATCCTAAAATGTGTTAGGTGATATCTCATTGTAGTTTTGGTCTGCCTGCCCTTGATGATTAGTGATGCTGAGCATCTTTTCATGTGCCTGTTGGCCGTCTGTAGGTCTTCTTTTGGGGGGGGGGGGGGGGGGGACAAACAATGTCTAATCATACTTCTGCCCATTTTTTTTTTTTTTCTTAAGACTGGAGTTTGTCTCTTGGATGTAAAAGAAGTTCCAAGGACAGTGGTTTAGGTTGGAGTAGGGACTTGACAACATCAACAGGGACCCAAACTTTGTGTGGTTCACTCTTCTGCCTTTCCCAGCTGTGGTCCTTCTCTTCCATACTACCCTTTACAGCCAATGCTGCCCATTTGTCATCTAGAAGGGTGGTCCTCAGGTTGGCTATACACAGATTTTGTTGTTGTTGTTCTCTAGGGGTGTCTCAACAACTGGGCCACATCCCACAACAATGGTATCAAAATCTCCAAAGGTATTGGGGGTGGGACCCAGACATTGTTTCCATTTTTAAATCAGATTTTTTTAGCCATTGAGTTGTAGGAGTTCTTTATATATTTTGGGTATTAATCCCTTATCAGATATAACTAGCAAAATATTTTCTACCATTCAGTAAGTTGTCTTTTTATTTTGTTCATTGTGTCCTTTGCTTCACAGAAGCTTTTCAGTTTGATACTGCCCCACTTGTTTTGTTGTTGTTGTTGTTGTTTTTTGTTTTGTTTTGTTTTTTTTGCTTCTGTTGCCTTTGCTTTTGACGTCAGATAAAAAATGTTGCCAAGACCTATGATTACTACCTATGTTTTATTCTAGGAGTTGTATGGTTTCTGGTTTCAACACCTGTAAGTGTTTTTTTCCGCTTTGGGTTAATTTTTATGTAGGATTTAAGACCATGGTTCATTTTCATTCTGTTGCATGTAGCTGTCCAGTTTTCCTAACACTGTTGAAGAGACCATCCTTTCTCCATGGTGTATTCTTGGCTCCTAGGTCCAAGGTCAAGTTACCATTAATGTGTAGATTTATTTCAGGGCTCTTGATTGTGTTAGATCAGTCTGTGTGTCTGTTCTTAAGCATTTTCCACACTTTTGATTACTATAGCTTTATAACATAGTATGAAATCAGGAAGTGTGATGCCACCAGGTTTGTCTTTTTCAAGATTACTTTGGCTATTTGGGGACCTTTGTGGTTCTATCCAAATTAAAAAATTTTTTTTTCTTTCCTATGTCTAGGGAAAATGCTATTGGAGATTTGATAGGGATTGTATTGAATCTGTAAATTGTATTCTAGTGTAGTGTGGACACTAGAATAATACTAATTCTACCAGTTCACAAACATAGGATATCTCTTCATTTATGTCTTCATTTTCTTTCATTAATATCCTGTAGTTGGCAATATAAAGGTCTTTCACTTCCAGGGCTGACTTTTTTCCCAAGTACTCTTTTTGATGCATCCATCTCTCGTGTATTTAATCCAGGTTCTTGCTTTGTGTTTACTATGAGGCTTACATATAGCAACATATCTATAACAGTCTGTTTTAAGTTGATAACAGCTTGAGTTGGATCCTATTCTACAGCTCAACAATTTTACTCCCCCACCATGTTTTTTTTCTAATGTCAAAAATTGATCTTTTTATCATGTGTATCCCTTAACTAACTTTATAATCCATTAACTTTACTACTTTTTGCCTTTTTACCTTCATACTGGCTTTATAAGTGATTAACCCACTACCTTTACTATATATCTACCTTTCCAGTGAGACTTAATCTTTCATATGTGTCAGCAATAACTTTAATTCTAGTTTGATAACTTTAAAATCATTAGTCTGTGACAAGGCCTTGCTTTAATGATTGTCACATAAATTTTTAAAATATAACTTTGTCTTTTTTTATTCATAGATTAGTTATTTCTGTATTAACCTAAATAATAGTGTTTACTCCCCAAGGAGCCTAACAAAATGCCTGTCGACTTGTTTTTAATAGAGGCTCAATAAATGTCTTTTATTTGATTGAGATCCCCTACCTTTCCACTCAACCTTGCCCTATCATTTCTCCTTTCTACCCTTTTCATCTATTCCCATGGATTTTTATTACCATTTCAACGAGGAGTTGAGTAGTTAGAGCACTGTGGGGATTCAATAAATATTAAAGAAGAACAGCACACTTTGCATTCTCATTTAAATTGTGTTTCATTTACAAGACAGGTTATAATTGGCAGTAATACTCTTGCTTTGCTGAGTATTACAGAGGCAACACTTCTTTACCCCAACACTCTTGCTCCACAGATTCTTATACCCTAATTATACCTATTAGACATCTGTGATGCTCCACTATATATATATATTTTTTGCCTTCTTTGTTTTAGCTGGCATCTCTTCTATTCTAAACATAGCCTTACTTCATGCTTACTTTCATTCTTGCATTTATAAGTCTTACAATGTTGGTCTCTCAGTCATCTTATAGCATTCTCTAAAATAGTGCCCACTAGTCCATTTCCTTACAAACTCTATTTTTATAAGATCCTTCTCATTAACACAAGGACCTAAGATGACTTTTGCCATATATATATATGTGTATATATATACACACACACATATATATTCATATATATTCATATATAAAAATTATATATATAAACAACTTTTATATATATATTATATATTTATATATATTATATATAAAAGTTAACTGTGTTAACTTTTAACCAGCTCTTTGACCTTGGGTAGGTCTACTGGCCTATCTGGGTATGGCTAACTTAAAAAGGTGTGATAACTGTAATTCTTGTTTCTCCATATTGCTAATGGAGCATTCATCATGATGAACTGCAGTTATATTTGGTAATTTGTCATATCCAGTGGACTATAAAGTCCTGAAGGGATGTTTCAGTTCCCAGGGGAGGTCATAGCTATTACTGCAATCACCCCACAGCCCATCTCTAGTCATAAGTGTGCTTAAATATTTGAGTAAATAACCCTTTTAAGACCCATCATCAGCCCACATCACTACATTTTCTAAATCCTTGGGGTAATATTTAAAGTTGGTGGCTTGTATTTTATATATTCCTTTGTGCTTTTCTGTGCTTGGAAAGCTTTTAGATGATTTCCCCTAAAGACCTACAAAAACTTGATATTCTCTATAAAAATGATTTGAACAACAATATGGCCTTCCTGTCTACTTCGGGGCATGTTTACCCTAACTCTGTTCCACATGACTCCACAATTAAGAAAACATTTTTCATAACTGATGTGATGAAAGTAAAATATGAAATACAAATCTACCATTTTCAATATATTTATGTATCCCTACATTTTTATTGTGTATATTATTTTAGAAGTCTCCGGAAGGCAAGAACCTTGAAAATGCAGATCGCTTTTACTGGAGCAGCCTATCAATTCTATGATAACCTATAATTTTTTAAAGGCCCATAGGCTCATTTCTATGGTTATTATTTTATTATGCAATGTGCTAAATTATTCCTCGCAGCAGCAAGCAATCTGCACCTCTCAAATCAGATGCTGCTGAATATCATCTGGGAGTATGTATATGAAAAGAGTGAACAAAGAAAAGGGAAATCTAGTGGTCTAATGGCTTGATCAAGGGAGTAGTTGGTGGTAACAGTAAGACCGAGTTCTATTTCTGGCTCTACTCTCCTTCCTTGGCTACAGTTCAGGCTGCCAAAGCGCTCATTATTACTTACTTTATTGTATTGTATTGTTTTTTAAAGTGATTATTGCCATGGTAACAAGGCACTATTCCAGGCATCAGGGAGGCATGACAGCAACAGTGGAGTTGGGAACCAGCAAAGATGAAGGCGGTGGAGGAAAAAGGAGTGCGGGTATGAAGAACTTGGAGGGCAAAGATGTGGGATGGATCTGGCAAAGCACCAAAGATGTTCTAATTTGAAATGTCAGTTAATGGAAAAGTTTTGGTTTCTTCATGTTTACTAAGTCTAGTGAATAACATAGTGGTTTTTATTTTTCTAATAGTAAAAAACAGAATACTCAGAGATGACACTGATGATGAAATTATAAAGAAAGACTTTTAAACATCAGAAGGTAGCCTTTCTCTATGTAGCCATCATTCTTCTGAGTATCTAAATGATCGATGATAATGGGATCATTTTAACTAGGTCAGAATGAGGGAATATATAGAGTATACTTGATCTGGAGGCAGCCCTGATGGGCTTAAAACCCCACAAAAACCTTCCACTGTTGCCATTGAGCTTCAACCTGTTTACCAGAGATGAAGGCATACATCTCTTCGGATCCAAAAGATATGGTATATGAGGATTGATTGTATTCTGGCATCAAAATGGACTGTAGTGGTTTCTCGGGAAAAGAAATGAACAGATCAGGGAGAATAGTAAGGATCTCGACTTCTTGACCCAAGCACTGGTCTCCTCGATTTCAGTGTATTAACTTAGTAACTTCTATGGTAAGAGGGCAGTATTTTGAAACCATATTGAGTGTGTGCAATTGAAATGATAACTTGGCTCTTAAAATGTCCTCACTGGACCCCAAGAAACCTAGATTAGGATATTAGCTAGGTTAGATATTTCTCATTATTTTTCAGATAAAATATTGAATCATACATTTGATTCCATCATTAATACTTGCCTTAGGACATAGCTGCTAAGTACCCATTGACTGAAGGGATTGGAGGGATGAAAATTCCTTCAAGAAGAATTGCTTCAGGAAATTTACCATCTTATGGTATTATAGAGCATAGTGTTGAGAAGCTTTTCAACTTCTTCATATTAGAGTGAAAGGGACTTTTGTAGTAATCTTGTCCTATTCACTGAATTCCAGAGAAATGATCCAGACTTCATTTATTAGATAAAAGCCATTGAAATCATCGCAGTTAACTTTATTCTCAAACTTGTGGACTGGATGGACATGGACTGTGGGTTCAAATAGAAATAGAAGGATTTAGTTTCTTAGATTTACTATCATGATAAATTGTTTTTTTTTTTCCATTTGGTTAACTAAAAAGGCAATGTGGATTTAAAAAAAAACTAATAATCCTACTTGAGTCCTTCTGTATTGTCCCAAAATAAAATTCTACTTAATCCTCTTGGGGTAAACATTGCTTTGCAATCTTCCTTGTTTTATAAATGGGAGGGGACTTCATTTTATATAAATCCATACACAATTCATTAAATAGACTAATCCATTTAGAACCCAAGTCTCTGAACTCCCAGTCAAGTATTACTTCTAGCAAAGCCTTCTGCTGAACCAGAGATATCTTATATCCTGATTTTATTAAGATGATATTTTCAAAATTTAATTAAATGGAAATAGAAAATGAACACTAATGAAAACCATGAAAATGTTGTTATGTACTGGAACCCAAAATATTCAGTGTACTAATATTTTACTTGTTAATAAATAGCTCACGCTTACTTTAAAAGTTAAAACTTCAAAGATAATCTTTCAATTAAATGTATATTAGAACACTATTCCCCAGGTGATGGTATGTTTTGTTTGCACTGTTGTACTATCTAGAGGATACTGCAGTAATTTTTAAGACATTTAGCATTTGTAAGAAGGAGTGAGGCTAATTAACCTCTGATTTTATTGCTAAATTCTCTTAGAAGGCATATCAGACATTTGACCTCTATTAGGCAAAATACTGTGGTAGAAGGACATGGCCAGGAATCCCATTAACTTTAAATACCACCACTGAAATATTGGCTAGACCTGTACATGTTTCTTGGTTTAAAAGCCAGGACAACTAAATATCTTGGAAGGAATTTCTAATGTTGCCATTTAATCTACAATGCCAGAAAGTAGTACTCAATTCATGCTAGATTTGAAGAACTTTGGGAGACCATTCAACAATCTTTATTACGTTCTTGTTACATTTCAGGTACGGTGTTAAAGTGAGAATTGTATACATGGGAGATAGCATAAAATATTACAGAAGCAACCTAAATGCCCATCAATAGATAAATGATTAAAAGGTGGGGTGTGTATCAGTGTGTGTATACATGTGTATAATGGAGTATCAGTTGTAAAACAATCTTGGCATTTGTGACAACGTGGATAAACCTAGAGGTCATGATGGTGAGTGAAATAAAAAAAGACAAAGAGCACCTGATTTCCCTTAGATGTGGAATCTAAAAAATAAACCAAAAAAAAAAAAAAAAAAACCCACTCAAATACAGAACCAATGGGTGGTTGCTGGCATGGGATGGGGGAGGGGCAAAAATACTTGAAGGGGATTAAGAGGTACAAGCCTCCAATTACAAAATAAAGTCACTGCATAGGGAATATAGACCGTAATATTACAATAATGGTGTATGGTAACTATACTTATCGTGGTGAACATTGCAGAAGATACAGAATTTTATTAAATTCCAGTATAATTAACATATAGTGTCCTATTAGTTTCAGGTGGACAAAATGGTGATTCAACAATTGTATACATCACCCAGTGCTCATCAGAACAAGGACATTCTTTAATCCCCATCAGCTATTTAATCTATCCCCCATCAACCTCTCCTCTGGTCACCAGAAGTTAGTTCTTTATGGCTAAGTGTCTGTTTCTTGATTTGTCTACTTTTTTTCCTTTGCTCACTTTTTAAAATTCCACATGAGTGAAATTACATGGTATTTTCTCTTCCTCTGACTTATTTCACTTAGTGTGATAGCTTCTAAATTCATCCATGGTGGTATAAATGTCAAGATTTCAACTTTTTATATGAGTGAATAATATTCCATGTGTGTATGTTTCACATTTTTATCCATCTAGCTAATAGATGGACACTTGGGCTGTTTGCATAATTTGGCTGTTGTTGATAATGCTGCTATAAATATTGGGGTGCATGTGTCCCTTTAAATTAGTGGCTTTGAATTTTGGGGGTAAATACCAATAGTGCGATTCTTGGATCATAAGGTAGTTCAATTTTTAACTTTTTGAGGAACCTCCATATTGTTAACTGCAGTGGCTGCACCAGTTCACATTCCCATCAACAGTGACTGAGGGTTCCTTTTCCTCCACATCCTCACCAACACCTGTTGTTTGTTGTATTGTTGATTTTAGCAAGTCTGACATGTGTGGGGTGATCCCTCCATTGTAGTTGTTATTTGCATTTCCCTGATGACCTGATGGTAAGTGATGATGAATCTCTTATGTGTCTTCTGCCATTTGGATGTCATCTTTGGAAAAATGTCTGGTTAATGTCTGCTGCCCATTTTTAATTGGATTATTGGTATTTTGGTGTTGAGTTTACCAGTTATTCATATATTTTGGATATTAACCCATTTATTGGATATATCATTTGTAAATATCTTCTCCCATTCCATAGGTTGCCATAGTTTTGTCGATTGTTTCCTTTCCTGTGCAGAAGCTTTCAATTTTGATAGTCCCAATAGTTGACTTATGTTTTTGTTTCCCTTGCCTCAGGAGAAACATCGATAAAGAAGTTGGCATAGCCAATATCAGAGAGGCTACTGCCTGTGTTCTTCTTGAGGATTTTTATGGTGCCAGGGGTCACATTTGGGTCTTGAATCCATTTTAAATATACTTTTGTGTGTGGATTAAGAAGGTGGTTCAGATTCATTCTTTTGCATATTGCTGTCCTATTTTCCCAACACCATTTGTTGAAGAGACTCTTCTTCCCCCTTGGATATTCTTTACTGATTTGTTGAAGATTAATTGACCTTATAATTGTAGGTTCATTTCTGGGTTTTCTATTCTGCTCTATTGATCTGTGTCTACTTTGGTGCCAGTACCATACTGTTTTGACCACTACAGCTTTGTAATACAACTTGAAGTCCAGAATTGTGAAGCTTCCAGTTTTTGTTTTCCTTTTCAAGGTTGCTTTTTAGAAAAAAATATTTTAATGTTTATTTTGAGAGAGGGAGAGGGAGAACAGGGAAGAAGCAGAGGGAGGGAGAAAGGGAGGGAGGGAAGGAGAGAGAATCCAAAGCAGCCTCCAGGCTCTTTAAACACAGAGCCTGAGGCAGGGCTCAAACTCCTGAACTGTGACATCATGACCTACACTGAAGTTGGACACTTAACTGATTGAGCCACCCAGGAGCCCCTCTTTTTCAAGGTTGCTTTGACTATTTGGGGTCTTCTGTGGTTCTATACAAATTTTAGGATTGTTTGTCCTAGCTCTGTGAAAAACATTGTTATTTGAATAGAGATTGTATTAAATGTTAGATTGCTTTGAGTAGTAAAGACATCTTAACATTATCTGTTATTCCAATCCATGAGCACAGAATGTCTATTTGTGTGTGTGTGTGTGTGTGTGTGTGTTGTCTACAATTCCTTTTACCAGTGTTTTTATAGTTTTCAGAGTACAAGTCTTAGATCTCTTGGTTAGTTTATGCCTAAGTATCATAGCATTTTTGGTGCAACTGTAAATAGGATCATTTTCTTCTTTTCTCCTTACATTTGTTGATTTCATTTTTAAGTAATCTCTACAGCCAACGTGGAGTTGAAATTTACAACCCAGAGATCAAGAGTCCCATGCCCTACCTACTGAGCCAGCCAAGTGCTCCAAGATTTTCTTAATTTTTCTTTCTGCTACTTCTTTATTCATGTGTAGAAATTAAACAGATTCCTGCATATTGATCTTGTAAATACAGAGAATTGTAAATTCACAATGTTGTATACCTGATGGTAATAAAATTTATGTCAACTATAATTGAATTTTTAAAAAAAATTTTAATGTTTTTTTTTTTTAATCTGAGAGAGTGAGAGAGAGAAAGTGAGAGAGAGATCGATCGATCAATCAGGGGAGGGTCAGAGAGAGAGGGAGATATAGTATCTGAAACAGCCTCCAGGCTCTGAGCTAGCTGTCAGCACAGAGCCTGACATGGGGCTCGAACCCACGAACCATGAGATCATGACCTGAGCTGAAGTCGGACACTTAACTGACTGAGCCACCCAGGTGCCCCTATACTGGAATTTTTAAAAAATATATAGAGGAGAGCCTGGGTGGCTCAGTTAGTTGAGTGTCCAACTCTTGATTTCAGCTGAGCTCATGATTTCATGGTTTGTGTGATTGAGCCATGCATCAGGCTTGAGATTTTCTCTGTCTCTGTCTCTGTCTCTCTCTCTCTCTGTCTCTCCCTCTCTCTCAATAAGTAAATAAACGTTAAAAAAGCCTTAAATACAAAAAAATTTGCATTTTTCATAGAGCCTCTTCAAAAGAAAAAAGATCAGCAGTCTTATCTTTGAGGGTTAGCAAGTAAATATTTAAACCTGGGAGCCACAGGTAGAAATTACAGAAAAAAATTTAAAAAATTGTAAGGTAACTGATTTTCCACCAGATTATTGGTGGCAGTTTTATTCATCATAAATGCAGGAACCCTGCAAAAACAATATCATACTAAGAAGTAATGTCTTTTTAAAAAGTACTGTAAGAACATATTTTTGATGTCCCACTGTTAATTCCATATTTTCAAATTTTTCCTATAGGGGAAATCTATTGACCATAAGATAGTTTTATTTTGCATTACAATTAATTTTGTTACCTAACTGATAGCAAACCTGAATTGAATGCTTCAGATTTTGAACATGCTACAAGCCTGGGTGGCAACTCCTACGATTCCCTAATTATGTAAAGTTGAGTGAGGTGAACAGCAAAATGGAAACTCAATCAATCTGACTACAGAGCTTGGGCTCGGTCAGTAGAAAGATACATAACATCCCTGAAAGCTTGGAGTAGAAAGAGCTGCTCTCATTACAAAGGCATCAAGAAAGATTTCCTAAAAATGCCAATGGTGTTTTTCAGTGGCACTTTGGAGGATGAATATGATTTGAACATATACATGCTAGTGTTGAAAATAACCTCAGATTAATTGCCATCTTAGTTTATTGTGCATAAAAGAACAGCTTATGAACTAGGATCTGCACACTGAAAGTAGGATGAAGCTTGAAGGTTCATGGTCACAGGACTGCTTTCAAATGCAAAAGCTACCAGTAACTGGTGAAAACAGTCGAGGTTTCCAAATGGCAGGGATTTGGGTAGAGAATCTTGTAAGGTTCTTTGTTGTAAACGCCTCCGATAAACAAAGCCTTGCTTGCGTTGCAGAATATACTAGATTAGGTTTTGCTTCTGTGGCCTACCTGGTTTTGTGAGTGTGGTGGATTCTGAAGCCAGGTCTCCATTTTAATTCAACACAGTGAATGAAGGTTAAGTGCTGAAGGAATAGGAAATGAGGGGGTCCTACCTAGTTGGATTCTATCTTTTGGAATGTGAAATGAAGCGTAAGTCAGAATGTTAGGAGGTAAAAGGCATATCGTAGAAGACCTGAAGTAGGAAATAACAGAAAGACATAGTAGTGCCACTGATTGAGAAATCTTGACTTTACTCTGTGAAAGATGATTTTGGAGGATTTGGAGAAAAGCATCAGATGGGTCAAATACTACCTGGGGACTGACTCTTGTAAAATAGGTTCCATGTAGCTTCTAGACATTGGATATCATTGTGATCCTATGATATGATGTAAGTGTGCATCTGAATATTTGACCTTTCATTTTTATGTGTCTGAAAACAATTGTGGGCCTACTCCAATATATAAAAGAATGGCCATAAAAGGTCTTAAACTTCTAGGTCTTAGTAGAAGCACAGTAATTTTTACATAGGAAAACCAATAAACCATAGTTCAACCATTTCAAACAGTACCTATAGAATATAAGAAAATACCAGGGGCACCTGGGTGGCTGAGTTGGTTAAGCATCTGACTTTGGCTCAGGTCATGATCTCATAGTCCATGGGTTTGACCCCCCACATCATGCTCTGTGCGGACAGCTCAGAGCCTGGAGCCTGCTTCAGATTCTGTATCTACCTCTCCCTCTGCCCTTGCCCCACTCGTGCTTGGCCTCACTCTCTTTCAGAAATGAATAAAACATTAAAAAATGAATTTAAAAAAATATAAGAAAATAAACAGTTTTGAGTAGTATTTACCACCACCATGGCAGGCACATTGAAAACTAACGAATATTTATGGAGAAATAAATAGTACTTTTGATGGTTGGCTAGCCCTCCTTAAATGCTAAATCAGGGTATGCCTAACACCTTAATAGATCTGCTTGAAATCAGCAGTGGGGAGAGTTGTATGTATATGTATAGGAGAGTAGAATTGAACTGGTGTCTGCGTCATTAATTTCCCTTCTGGAGTATATCTCAAGAGAGGCTGAGTTTTGATGCCAAAGCAATGGATCAAAGATGAAGACTTATCTCATTAGTGCTGTGTCAGAGTAAAGGAGAGCAGATTAGTAAACTAATATGCAAGCAGTGAGTTGAGATACTGTAAAACCTCTTAATGGGGTGGACAAATAGGAGTCAGAGGTTGGTTAAAATGAAGAGATAGTTCATGATGAATATCTGTTAGATTATATTCTATTCTCAGTGATACTACTTTATACTCAGTTCAATGTGCTTCTTGGGATTGGAAGGTCTATAAAGTGCTAAACTTGCACATCCATCATCTTTAGTAATGGAAACAGGGAATGGTTTGCAGGAAGGGAAAGAAAAAAATGGAGATCAGTTCATACCTAATTTCTTTTCTCTAATGACTCTTTTCCCTCCATTTTTATTTTATACTGCAGGTTCCATATTGTCAGTGCAGAGCCCAGTGTGGGGCTTGAACTCTCAAAGCAGTGAGATCATGACCTGAGCTGAAATCAAGAGTCAGATGCTTAACCTACTGAACCACCCAGGTGCCCCTTGAAGGGTTAGTTACTAAGTTTTAATGAAAACTAGACAAGAATAATTTTCCAAATGTAACTATATTTCTCTTATTTCCTAATGAGTAGTATTTGGAAAATCCTCAAGAATTGTATGTTTGTGATTCATTGTATTACCCACTAGACAATTCCTTTTAATAGTCATGAGTGTAATTTCACTTAAAAATTTCATCTATCTCACTTATCATATTTCTGGAAAAATATTTCTATGTAAGAGATCTAAGAAACTAACAGCAATATTTTATTTGCTTTTTTCTTCCATGAGATTATCTCTGGGTTTCAAACATGAAATTGGTGCTGATCACATGTATGTAACTCTAAATGTTTAGGCAGTGTTTGTTGGCTTGATCTTTTTTTTCAAAATTCATTCCCATTTTCTAGTGTAACATTTCTTTAAGGACCCCTTTATCATTGAAATATCTCACTAGCTCTCTCAATTGTAGAAATGATGCCTTAATTATTTGATTTGAGTGAGCTTTTTGGAACATAGGCTTAGGGGCTTAGTTAACCTATTTCTCGAATGCCTATGGAGTGGTCAATATACAGAAAGTATTGAAGAAATGGAGCAGCTTACCTCTGCCCTAAAGAAGATTCCAGTTTTGTTACTCACAGCCTATCAACACTACAGCATCATAGATGGAGGTTGGTAGCATCTAGACTTACGTTGTCAGGCACAGACTATGTGGTGTATTCAGGGAAAGAATAATCTGTAAATTGGAACTGTGTTCTTTTCTTTTATCACATGAAAAGATTTTGGATCTTGTAAGATGGGTAGATTTGGAATTGATACAGGTATAGTCCCAGGGATATTTCTTGATGAGTTATTGAAAATAAGACTGTCATGTTGGCCTCACTAAAAACCTATTTATTAAAATGACAGGATGTGCAGTAGAACAAAAGGAGATGAACTACTGGATTTTCTCAGGTACAACTAAGAAGCCTTGGGAAGAAAGTAGCTGTGTCTGTCCCCCTCTGTTCTTCTCCATCCATTCTTGTTCTCACTGCCCTCACTTGGTTCTTTTTCTCCTTCTAAGTGCCTACAATCAGACTCTCCTGTGTGTTAATTAGCACAGATAGCCCTCGGGCTTCTGTGGCTCCTGATTCTGCATGATTTCCAGCTCCAAGAACAGCTAGTAATTGATTTAGTCCTGGAGGCTATTACTATGTTGGTGAAACTCTTCAGAGGGAATCTAATGGAGTTAGATGATGGATATAGGGTAGACTCGGCCCAAAAATTGTAATGGCACAAGGTGGGAGATCCCATGCCCTGACTGTGTAATCAGAGACTCCCCTTTGGAAGGGGAACTGTGGGAGTGTAATTGTCAAAGAACTCCCAGAAAAGGACATACTGACTGAAGAGGTAACTAGAGTGCATTAAATGCAGAGGTACACGGTAAGAATAGCACACTGTTTATGGAATTGTGTGACAACCAAGCCATTAGGAAAAAAGGGCCTGACTTGGGGACAAATGGGAACTAAAAATAGATTAAATGGGTTCGAGTTAAACAAGTAAGAGTTGAGAGGACAGGATGCTAGCACTTAAGGAATGGATATTATGTAACAAAACTTTAGGTGCTTCCATGTTGTGTAGGCTGCTTCCTCACCTCCTACTCAGCCCACAAACCCATGAGGAGCTGCTTTCTGTTTGTTTCATTTTGCTTTTTCTTTTGAAATAAAACTCAGACTGTAGATTCATAGAAAGTAACTCTTGATGGTTGACTCAAGCTTCTTATACTAACTCACTAACTATGCATGTGTTACTATGTCATATATTTGTGCAACCATAATGGATGACAGATTCCAAACTGTAGAAGTTTTGGGTCAAAGCATATATACTCCTTAAATTTTGATATAGCCAAGTTGCTTTCCAAAAGTCTGTATTGACTTACACTCCCACCAACAGAGTAAGATGTTACCTGTTTTCCATTCTCTCACCAGCTCTATAAAAAATGTTTTCTTGGTATTCATTCAAAATGAATCATGACTGGGTTCATATGGATTATGTGTGGATCATACTATATTTTATAAGAAAGTAATGTACATATCACAACATAAGGACAATATAAAAATTTTTAAGTGATTGAAGATGAAGTTAATTTAAAAATCCTAAGGATTATAATGTCTTGGATGAATTTATTTATCCTTCAGAAAGAAATGCTTATTACACCCAACTCAGTGATAATGAAATAAGCTTCATCTTTTTCTTAAACAAGAAAAAGGTGGCCAATGACTAAAGGTTTTAGAGCTTTTATAAATAGCTGTTTTTAAGCAATACATTTGCATAAGAAAAATTAGCTCAGGGTCTAGAAGTAATGAACCTAGGGTAATCTGCTGGTTGTTTTCTATTCTGACCTTGATTTTTCTTCTTTAGATGACTAGAATGGTAGTAAATGCTCTTTCTAATTGTAAAACACAGAATGAATCATTCACCCACTTAACAAAAAAAAAAAAAACCACTTCTGTATTCAAATCTGGAGGGAGAATCATCTACAAATGTAGCCATCATGCCAGAACTGTGTGTGTGTGTGTGTGTGCGTGTGCACGTGCGCATGTGCGTGGATGGCAAATGGATAACAGAGCTCTCTGAAATACTGAATATGCATGGTTTCAATGGCAAAGTCCAGACCTTTGAAGATCCCTTATGTTGGGAAAGAAACAGTTCTCCCCTTGATAGACCAGATAGAGTGAGAATTTATGGAATCAGAAGACTCTGGCAAAGTCTTACTCATTCCTAATGACCTAATCTGTAAGTAATCTAGAAAACCATTGCCAAGGAGATCATATTTATAAAGTGTGCTCAGGATGGTTGTGGCTTAATCTTGTATTGTCCCAATGTATCATTTCAAGCTCCAAACATGTAAAAAACCTTGGATGCTGCTTTGTTTCCAGTACACACTTAATGAATCTGTTAAATAAAATTTGTTTCACCTCTAACTAGGATTAGAGAGAGACCTTTAGCTAACTAAGATTCACTGACCAAGTGTTCAGAATCCTTCAAAAATAAATCCTGACTTTGTAAGACTGCCCTTTTCAGACTAAAGACCATTCTTCTGAAAAAGCTTCCTAATTGACACCAGTTCTATCTCAGCTAAAACTAATATTTCCTAAATCAGTGGGTACTCCTTCATAAGAAACAACAAAGATCACAGCCCTCAGATGGGAACAGTAGAGTTCCTATCCACGGAGAGTGTGGTAAAGATACATCACTTTGGTTTCCATTGAAATTCAAATAGCCATTTGTAACAGTGGAAGCCTCCATGAGATAAAACAGGGAGAAAGGACACAGAAATCTCTATGTAGATTCCTGTGTGGAGTTGTGGTTTTTACATTATGGAAAAATGTAATCAGATTGAAAGCTCTTGAGATAGAAGAGAACAAGTTATAGGACTGAAGTATGTGCCAAAAGTAATTACTGGATATACTGAAAAATAATTTTAGTAAGTTGCGTAGGAGAGCACAATGACATTAACAGCTGGTTATTGCCTTGGACCGCATGCAGTATTTGAAATAATGCCATTACATATGCCAACTGTTATTTATGCTTATGATGATTTTAGGTAGCTATTTGATATACTTTATGATCAAATATGATCCAATGTTTTCAGTTTGTTTTCATACTCTCCTGAAAGGTTTTTCTTAGAATCTACAGACTTTGCTTTTTACATAGTATATCAAATATAAGTGTATTTCAAGTTAAAACCACCCATGTCTGCCAAATTTCTATATATCAACACTTATAAATGAGGTGTTGAAACTGATAAAAAGCGGTCTTCATATAATTTTAGGCAATGGGCCTCCTATGGATGGTTAAATATTAGCTGGAAATAAAGACTTGCTCTTGCAAGAAAGTACTTCTGCATGATAAATTCAACTCTTATGTCCTAATTTAATCTAAAGGATTTTATTTCATTGTTCCTTATTCAGTCTAGGCTGTTGCACACATATATACATACTAGGATTGTATTATGTGTCAGGTACTGTGTTCAGTCCTAGGGTGAGCATGAAGGGTCATGAGCCCTGTCTTCCTGGCATGTACAGACTATTATGATGCCTAAGACTTATAGTAAAGATAATAGAATAACACTCCTTTATTTGTAATGTTGAATTAAATTGACCTTGGGGGCTCTTAGAAATAATGCTTAGATAACCAGCTGCTTTACAAAGAAGAATGTAGGTTTGGTCTCATGTTGGTTGGTCTCAATTTTACATATATATATATATATATATATGTATATTTTACATATATATATGTATATTTTACATATATATATGTATATTTTACATATATATGTATATTTTACATATATATATGTATATTTTACATATATATATATATATGTATATTTTACATATATATATATATATAAAATCTGGATCCATGTATTGGAAGGGTGCTGAGAAAATACAGGCTATGATGTGTTAGACTAACACCTAACTGAAGCCTAGCAATAAAACCTCTGGATGAAGCTCAAATGAAGTGGAAGTATTGACAAGACTTAAAAATTCAGACTAATCCACTTAATCCAAACGCTGCTATGACCTAATAAGGCTATTCTATAACTTCATTTGTTTCCCTATCAGCATCCATTCATATTTCTTCAAAACAGATGTTTGGGACTCCTTGACCAGTAGGAAGTACTATAATAAACTGATAAAATTTTGTCTGATAAAAGAGAAATATGAGCTCATAGTCAAAGTGTCCAAGCACAATTGAATTTGGGATCTTTCTCCCCAAATTATGTGTATCAAATTTCTTTTTTGTGAAATATTCATAAATTGTTTACAAAGCATTAAATCCTCTAAGTCACTAGAAGAGAAAAGGGGGTATTTTAATTTTTTCTGATCTTTTATTAATTTTTTAAAAATGGATAGCTTTATTATTTCAAGTGTTTATTTTTGAGAGAGAAGGAGAGACAGAATGCAAGCAGGGCAGGGGCAGAGAGAGGGAGACCCAGAATCCAAAGCAGGCTCCAGGTTATGACCTGTCAGCACAGAGCCCAACACAGGATTTGAACTCCTGAACCTTGAGATCATGACCTGAGCCAAAGTTGGGTGCTTCACTCACTGAGCCACCCAGGTACCCCTAAGCTACCTATTTTTATTTCCAATCCAGTAGTTACACTTAAACTACAGATTTGTATAATACCCATAATTAGATCACATTAAACAGTATTTTTTAACTCCCTCATCATAAAATCAATGTAAAAATTACTGTATTTTCTATTTCTTTTTTTACTTCTAAACATTTTTCCCATCACCTTATTAGATTCCTTAACCTTTACCTTTTTATTGGTAAAAATCTTTAAAGTCACCATTGTTCAATTGATTGGCTTCAAATTATCTAAAGGAAACAAAATGAGAATCTTGAGACCACATTTTTAGATCATTTTTTTAACTTCATCTTTCAATTTTTGTGGCCGCATTTGCATTCTTTTCTATTACTATAATCCAGAATTCATCTCGGCCGTAGTTCTACTTTTGACAGATTTGAGTGCCCACTGGCGCTGGTTACTCGCACTCTTTCCACTCATCTCTTGGATGGCTCCAGTAGTTTTGATTATAAGTATACATGGCAAAGATACTATGAAATACTTTTGCTTAAAACATACTGATAGGTTTTGTGTGTGTGTGCACGTGCGCACGCTTGTGTGTGTGTGTGTGTGTGTGTGTGTGTTACCCACGTGCTACCCCGGCAGAGTATAAAATTCTAAACTCCACCTTTTGTGTGTGTATGGATGTATGTGTTGAATGAGTTTTGCAAGCATTGTTCGATCATCCTCTAGACTATGATCTGAAGTAGTCAGTGGCCAGCCGCCTCATTTTTTCCCTTACTCTTCTCTCCTGCCTGTCTTCCCAAATACTCCTCTGTTTTTACAGTCAACTGTGTTGTCTCCGGGTTGACTATTTTGGAGGATTTTTTTCCTGGAAAACAATGAGCTCTTTGAACTTATAGAGTAAAATACATTTATGGTCTTTAAAGAATCTTGAATTACATTGTTAAATATTTTGATTATGTTATTTCTCAGGGATGCCAATTATTGCCTACTTGGAACAATACATCCAAAATAATAATATTTAACTTCTCTCAGGAACTTGATCTTTGTGGCAAGATAAATATAAAGTTGATTGAAGTATCTTTGGGTAAGGAGTGTGATGGGAGACAAGTTGAAGATACAAGCCTAATTACCTAAGAAAAGGAGAGCCAGAAAGCGATAGAATATGCATTTTGGAGCATTGAAAATGAAAAGATCCTTGAGAGGAACAGAGGAAATGAGACTGTGTGAGTCCATGTGCCCCTGTAGTGTTGGGCAAGGCTGGCCAAACAGGGACACTGTGTCCAAGCAGCAGAGGCAGGAGACTTCCTAGTTAACACTTAATACTTGGATTCCCTTTTGTACCCAAGTTGGAACCCAAGGTGCCTTCTTGGGTTCCTCCAGTTTCCTCACTTTGCTTTCTCCACTCCATGGCCCCATGAATAAGCCTCTATTTTCTGTTGATGCTGCTTCTGATCTGGCCTTTGCTGTTAATTACTCCTGCTTGTCTTCAGTTCCTGCCTTAGTTGGGCCTTCATCCTTTACCCTTAGGTGATTGCTGTTACCATTTTACTTTATCTTACCCTATAATCGATTTTTAACACTGTCTTTAGAGTGATCTTGGTGAAATTCAAATGCACCCTTCTCCCAATTAAGTTTTCTCAGCAGCTTCCTACTGTCTATGCTGAAAAGATTAAAGCCCAAACTCTTTGGAATGGCATATGACCTGACTCTAGGGGTTTTTTTTGTTTGTTTGTTTTGTTTGTTTGTTTGTTTTACCATCTCCCACACACTCTCTGTTCTGCAGCCATACACAGTTGTAGGTGTTATTTTTGTACTGTACATACTGGTTCTTTCTTTGATCATGATCTGTACCTTTTCAGATGTTTCCATCTGCCTCTCTGTCATGCTGGCCTCTTGTTTAAGATTCTACTTGAGCAGCTTTCCTTCACGTTGTCACTGTCAAGTACATCCAATGTGAGGTAGATGACACTCTCTTAATCCTCTTTACCCTACCTGTATCTCCAGCACATCCTGTTTTGAACTCCGCACTGTAAATATCTCCTGAGTATTAGTAGCATATGATGACCCAACTGAATCTCTTACAAGGTCATACCTCCACTATTCATAGCTACTGCCTTCTGTAGTACCTAGTAAGAGGTAGATATGTGGGAAAGGCATGTTAAACCAAGTAGTGACAAGTACTTGTATGGATGTACATGTGTATAATGTTAATCATGTCTGATTGTATATACCTTGTGGTCTAACAAGTTTAAAATCAAGAAATACGTGACCTATTCTTTCTCTTAAACTATGTCCACCTCCATCTCAAAACATTTTGTTAAGTACATTGAAATTATATGACTTTTTAATATTGCTGATATACAACTTGGACTGCTGGTAGAAGTGTGTGCTGTGGTATGATTTAAAGGAAGAGATTATATTCTGTGTCTGAGAGCAGAAAATACCTCTTAAGAACGATGCATTATTTCAGGTTAAAAATGTCCACTTTCGTGATGAGAAATGAAAACAACGGCACCTTGATCAAAACTATACCATCTAGGTCTTGAAGGAGTGGTTAGTATAGCACTGAGAGGTCTTGCTGATAAGGACAGAAAAGGGGGATTAAGTATTCAGACCACAGTTTGCCTACTTTGCCATTTTGTCTCAGGCTAATCCCAGATACCAAATATTTACTTGGTGCAACAACCTCATACATTTGTAGTCTTCCTGCATTTTCTATTCCTAACTGAAATAGATGCATAAGGCCCAATTTTAATAGACAGTGATTAAGGACCCCATAATTAACACTAGAAGTTACAAGGGTGACTAAAAAAGATTAGGGCAGTGATGAAATAGAACAGGAGAGGATAACATTTGAAATAAGGTAGGGTTTGAATCATCGAAGTCGTCACGGGCTAAGAGGGTTGTCTGTTTAAATTACAAATGCATATAATGTGATCAACCCTAATAAATATTACATGGGTAAGTGAACAAAAAGCAAATTTTAAAGGCAAGATGCTTAACTGCAGGATTTCATAGTGCTGTGCTTTTACACAACAGAGATAATGGAGTTTATTTATTTATTTACTCATGTATGCATGCATGCATCTCTTCAACTGCCTTCCTCCCCTGGCCTTGCACTTGGCCATACATTGTACTTAAGGAAGCAAAACCAATAGACTGTTTCCCTTATTAGACTATAAGCTCCTTATGGATATTGTCACTTACCCCCACATACATCTCTGTATTTAGCAATGTACCTAGAACAACAAATTGGGTTTTTAATTAGATGCCAGTTACTTAAAGTATAATAGTAGTTTCAGGTGTACAATACAGTGATTCAACAGTTCCATCTGATGCCCAGTGCTCCTCACACCAAGTGAATTCCTTAATCCCCGTCACCCATTTCACCTGTCCCTTCACCCCCTTATATCCTGATAACCATCAATTTGTACTCTATAGTTGAGTCTGTTTCTTGTTTGTCTCTTTTTTTTCTTTAGCTCTTTTGTTAAATTCCCCATATGCATGAAATCATATGGTATGCATCTTTCTCTGGCTTATTACACTTATCACAATATTCTCTAGCTCCATCCATGTCATTGCAAATGACAAGAATTCATTATTTTTTATGGCTGAGTAATACTCTATTGTGTCTTTATATACACAACATCTTCTGTATCCATTCATCAGTCAACGAATACTTGGACTGCTTCAATAATTTGGCAATTGTAAATAATGCTGCAATAAGCATAAGGGTACATATATCCCTCTTGATGAGTATTTTTTGTATTTTGGGGGGAGGTAGTGCAATTACTGGATGGTAGGGTAGTCCTATTTGTAATTTTTGAGGAACTGGCATAAAAATCAGAATAGAAAACTAAGGAACGAACCCACAACTAGATGGCCAATTAATTGCTCTTAAGCAAAAGAGGAGAGAATATACACTGAGAAACAGACCATCTCTTTAACAAATGGTCTTGGGGAAAACTGGACCACTTTCTGTCACCATATACAAAAATAAACTCAAATGGATGAAAGACATGAATGTGAGGCCTGAAACCATAAAAATCCTAGAAAAGAGTACAGCTAGTAGTTTCTCTGATATTGGCCCCAGCAACATTTTTCTAAATAGCTCTCCTGTGGCAAGGGAAATAAAAGGAAAAAGAAACCATCAGGACTAAGTCAAAATAGAAAGCTTCCACACAGTGAAGGAAACAATCAACAAAACTAAAAGGCAACCTATTGAAAAGGAGAAGATACTTACTAATGACCTATCAATGAAGGGTTAGGATCCAAAATACATAAACATATACAACTCAACACCCAACAAATAATCCAATTAAAAGTGGCAGAAGACATGAACAGACATTTCTCCAAATGAGCCCATGGAGTTTTCAAATTCGAGGATTTTAGTCTTGCTGGTGTAAGAACTCAGGAAATTTGGCCCCTTTTGCTTTCAAAGCCAGATATTGGGATTTTTTTTCTTCCTTTTGTGGGCTCCCTGGTGTGATAGTCTGTTTCTCCCCTTATCCATGAGCCAGTTCTCTCCCAAAGGCACAGAGACAAGGTCCGTTCCACTTCCAAACCTTACCTCTGCCCTTCTGACCTACGTGATCTTTCTTCTCTACCTTTACTTCTGCCAGTCTCTGGGTCATTTTTCAGGCTTTTATGCTGATAAAAGTGTAATCTAGTTGTATTCATGGAAGGAGGTGAGCTCAGAGTCCTCCTACTCCCCCATCTTCCCAGCCTCTTCCTCTGTTACATTATTTTTGACCGCAAGTGTACAGTTAACCCTTGAACAACCCAAGGGTTGGGGCACCACCCCCTGAAAGTAAAAAATCAATGGATAACTTTTGTCAAGAGCCCACTGTACACAGTGCTGACAGTCATGGAATAGTATGTTATTAAATAGAATTAGTTGATAATTTCAGATGAAGGCTGCAGAGGGAGATGATTAACATTCTTTTTTTTTTTTAATTTTACACAGATAGCACAAGCGTGTCTTAGTTTTGAAAAACATCTAAGATACACATGTGTATACACATGTATACACATGTGACAGAATTGGGGAATTGAGAAACAGGGAATGGAGATTTAAAAAAGGTTAGTGCTGCTACATACCCTTTCTTCCTAAGGATCACAAGCAACATGGCTCTCAGACCAAATCCAAGCTTGATTTCCTTTTTCTCTCCAAAGATAGGAGACTGGGAGTAGCTGTTGGTGCCATTAAATCCTAAAACAAGATGAGGTAGATGGTGATGAAAAAAGCAACCTTGAGGACAAGAAAAATATAGTGAGAAGAAATTTGTTTATATATGATGCTTTGCCCAAGTGATCTTCTTAATTACTTTGGTCTCCACTACTTGTGTGCCTCTGGTACTCCAGTCTCTGTCACCACCATGACTTCTTTCCTGAGCTCCAGGCCTCGTAGTCAACCGGTAACAGAACAACTCCATGAGAGTAGTCCACAGGACTTTTCTATTCACTATGTTACTGCCCTTCTATTCTATCCTCTCCCCCAGATCTGTTTTTCTGTCCCCCTTCTTGAGCTCAGCTAAAATCTCTAGATCATTCTGGACTGCAGCCCTCTCCCCTCCACACCTGAAACATTCTGTAGGTGCTGCTGATTCTGCCTCTTGACATCATTTTTCAAATTCCACCCCCTCCCGCTTCTAGTCGTAATACCTTTGTCCTGAGACTGCAGTCCTAGCTTTTGCCCTTGACACTGAGAGTACAGTGTTGGCCTTCTACTTAGTTTTTCAACCTCCAGTCATACTCTCTGTCCAAACCTGTAACCGTAACTGGGATGACAATGCTTTCCCAACTATATCACTGTCCTTACTGAAACCTGCTACAGCTTAGTTTCCTGCTTAGTCCTTTGGTCTGTCCACATCCCTGGATTGTTCTAGTCTCATTACCTAGAGCACCATTCTTTTATTATTTTTTTTTCCTCATTAAGGCAAGAATTGAACCAGGTTTTATTTTCTCTCAGAATTCTTCCCTGATCCTATTTGCCAAAACCCCACTCCATCTACACACTTCTCTTCCCCTTCACTCTGGACAGAACTCCTGTTTACTCCCCTCTTGGGCATAATTCTGTCACTAACTATGGCATTGAAGTGACGCATAGTTTCTGTTCTTCCAGCATTATCCTTGGCTGTTCAGTAGATATTTTCATTTGACTGCAGAAAATCTAAGATGGCGTCCTTAGATGGGTATCATAATTCTAGGGCAACCACAAAATATTTAATTACTTGAATTAGAGTAAGGAAAAAAAAAAAGGTGTAGGAGCACCTGGGGGGCTCAGTTAGTTAAGTATCTGACTCTTGATTTCGGTTCAGGTCGTGAACTCAGTCATGAGGTTGAGCCTCGCACTGGGCTCCATGCTGAGTGTGGTGCCTGCTTGACCTTCCCACTCTCTCCCTCTGCCCCTCTCACATTTGCTCCATAAAATTTTTAAAAAATTGTAGGTAACTAAGGGCTTGGTAATGATTCTAGTTCTTGATGATAATTACAATCAGAAGTAAGACAAGAAATTTGTCAGCTAGAGACAAGATGCAAGAACAATACTTGACTTCTTAGTAAAATATACACATAGGCACCATACACAATTAGGAAGAGTTATTCTAGTGGAAGAGTACATCTCAGATATAGGCAGAGGCAGTTCTATTTCTGGCTCTAACATCAGATGATTTTGTGACCTTACACATCTGTCTTTGCTTAACTGAACTGGTTTCTTTCCCTTGGAAAAAGGGCCCTGTGGCTTACTCTGTGTGTGTCTGCCTCTCCATTACCTTTATTACAGAGAAGTGTAAATTTTAATAGTGGTTGCATTTCAAATAGTATTACATGGGAGGGATTCCTAATTAATCTAAAACACTTTCACTAATATTGAATCACTGTTAAAAAATAAAGAAAGCATTATAAATCTGTAGGAGTCAGGATTTCCCAGAGAAAAAGAATTACTAGGCTATAGGGTATATGTGTGTGTGTGTGTGTGGAAAGAAGTTTAAAGGATTTGACCCATGATTGCAGGGACTTGTAAATCCCAAATCTGAACAGACCAGCAACCTGGAGACCCAGGGAACAGCTGATGTTTCAGATAGAGCGCAAAGGCGGTCTGCTGACAGAATCCCTTCTTTCTTAGGAAAGTCAGTCTCTTCCTTAGGACTTCAACTGATTAGGTGAGGCCTACCACACTATGGAAGGTCATCTGTTTTAATTATTAATCTCCTCTAAAAATACCTTCACGGCAGCATTCAGCCATGTTTGTCCAAATATCTGGACAATATTTGCTATGACCTAGCCAAGTTAACATAAAACCTATCCTTACCATATCTAAATCTTAAAATTTAAATGCCACTGGCAAAGTTGGGAGAGAAAAATGTAATGGGTATGATGGACAGATTTGCTCGAAAATCCCTAAAATTTACCATCTAAGTTTTTTATGATGATGCCTCTCGTTTACCATCATTAAAACTATATCTTAGGTCTTTAAACTTTTTTTCTCTTGGGAGAATCAAGAATTTTTCCCAATGTGGTTGTATTGTCTGTCCCATTCTTTGACTTAAAGGTTATTAAAATGAGTACACTGTTTATGTCCTTTGTACAAATACATGTTGATAAATCAAGATTCACTGTTTTTTTAGCCTTTTGAGTAAAATATATAATCAACTAAATACTAAAGCAGTATCTTTAAAAAAAAATACTTAAGATTCCTGAAGAAACTAATTTACTATATCTGAGTATTCCTTCTGTTTCTGTAAATCATGTTTTTGGTATAACATTTGGTAGAATTGCTAAATTTCTTAAGGAATAACTTGATTTCATAGTACTTCTGAAAGAAGTGCATAGATTTCACTTAAATTGGAAGTTTTGCAATTTTTTTTTTATCACAAAACTTATTTGGTAGGATGAAAGCCACTTGAAGATGAAGTGAGGAAATTGATCATAATGGAGACATTTTTGCATCTAAAAATACTGAATCAAATCATTGGGCTTATTTTTCAAATAGTTCAGAAAGCAATATGCCAACTAATTCTTCTGAAATTATACTATGCCGGTTCCTCTAATGCATCTACATTATGACTTCTGAATAACTAACTATAGCATGTGTGAGATGTAATTGGTGCCTAAAATTAGTTTGCTTGATGGTCTTGAAGCAAGTCCTTTATAATTTAGGTCAGCCAAGAAAATGCCAGTGTACTAGATTAGCACAGTTCTTGCCGTTTTTGTTTACAGATGCAGGCTAAGAAAACTGAAAACAACATAGGGCTGCATACTAAGTTATATAGAATTTACATATTATGAAAATAAAGAGCAAAAAATAATCGCAATTTTTCCATGAGATGACTTGGTTATTTGTCTAAATGCTTGTCCGTATTGTTTGATTTGTGGCATGAAAGGTCAGAAATACTACTGACTTATTAATCTCTGGAAGTGGGTATGGCGACTGCTTTTGTATTTGTAATGTTGTCTCCTGTTTTAAGGTAGAAAGAGTTCACTTCTGTAAGGATAATGAAATTAAATGAACCTAGGTGGAAAAAAATGGAGAGAGCCCAGTAAACTATTTGGAAATTATGTTCTTCATGTTATTGTCCCACTAAGAATCTTTTATAGACCTCTTTTTTTCCCCCCAGAATCACTGCCCTGTGAAACTTTAATACCACAGATCTATTATATCCTGTCCATGTCCTCTGGACCTTGGAACATAATTGTAACATCTAAGATTTCTCACTTCCGTGAGGAAGTCCCCTTGTTGAAAATGCATGATTTAACTCTTCTTAGCTCTTTGCCATTATATTTAGAAATAGACTTTAGAAGGATTCAGCTGTTTTTCCTCAAAACCCTACTTTTTAAAGAACTCCATTTCCTCAACCTCCCTTAAAAAGGTTCAAATTTTCCATTCTTTGATTAACATTTAAAAACCTTGTAATAGATTGTTGAGTAATTAGGACCCAGATAGACTGTTTTCAGGATTTCAGGTAATAGAAATCCATTTGATACTAGAACTTTGGTCAGTGAAATTTAGTTTCAGAGCAATTTTATTGGAGAATGTGGCTCTTGACTATTATCAAATAAATGAGCCTTTTTTTTAAAAAAAAATTTTTTTTTAATGTTTTATTTATTTCTAGGAGAGAGAGAGAGACAGCGTGAGCAGGGGAGGGTCAGAGAGAGAGGGAGTCACAGACTGAAACAGGCTCCAGGCTCTGAGCTGGCAGTCAGCACAGAGCCCGATGCGGGGCTCGAACCCACAAACCGCGAGATCATGACCTAAGCGAAAGTCGGATGCTTAACCGACTAAGCCACCCAGGCGCCCCATCAAATAAATGAGCCATTTTGATGATAACTATGTATGTCTATAAATCTTTGGCCACAGTTAGGATCATTTGTTGCAATTAAATAGAATTACATTTGAAAGAGCAGACTGTCTTACTAAAGAGGAGAAACAAGATCCATCCATACTGAGAGGGTTAAAAAAAAAAAAAACACAAAACTGTGACTACTTGCCAAGCTATTCACACCATTGCGGGAACAAAGAGCTTTTGACTTAATATTTCAGGGGTAAATAACATTTAGATTCTAAGTACAAATTTTAATTTTGAAAAGTAAGACAATGGGCAAATAGCTTTATCCATTGAAAATGAAATATGTGAACTAAGGGGATATTTTTTTATTGACTGTAAAACTTTAAAGAGCAGAATTAAGTAAATTCTTAAGTCTCTGGGCTTAGCACTGGCTAGCTCAAATCAGGTAGGCTGAATTTCATTATTTGCGGTGTTTATGCTTATGCACATATTTCCATCGCTGGTTAGGCCGACTATTTTATTAGCTTTATTGAAGTATAAATGCAATAAGTCATTGAATTACACAACTAAAATGTATTAACTTGAAAGTATCTATGGAGTTTCCCAGTCAACATTCCTGTCCAATTTCCTGTCCAGTTTTCCATCCCCGGAAAAAGAGCTCTTCACAATGCAGACAGTGGTTGCACCCATACCCACACAATGGAAATCCACTGATCTGCTCCATCTCCAGAGATCCACCTTTTTATTAACTTCTCATTATAATGGAGTCTGCTTGCTTTGCGATTAGTTTGCCTTTCAGGGTGGGAACTTCGGATCCTAATGTGAGATTCTTTTCTAATACTGGTGAGCGAAGGTATACATTTCCTTCGTAGCCCTGATTCAGCTGCATTGCGTAAACTTGAGTATGTTGTGCCTTTTGTCTTCATTGACTTCAAAATATCTTGTAATTTTCTTTGGAATTTCCTCTTTGGCCTGTAGGTTAATCAGAAGTGTTGAGTTAAACTTGCAATTTGGGGACTTCACACATTTCTTTATATTGTGACTGTAGAACAGTGTAATGATTGGTATCCTTTTAAATTTATGATTATTTCAAGGCCTAGAATATTGTCTATCTTGTAATGTGTTCCATGTGACCTCGAAAGGTATGTATGTTGCTATTGTTAGGTGGTGTAGGCTATTAAAAACAGTTACTTTATGTTGAGACTATTCGATTCTTAAAGAGCTTGATAGTCTGTCTACTATTAATTACTGGAGCTGGGTGTTGGGATTTCTAGCTATTACTGTGAAATTACCTGTTGCTAACTTTGATTCTGTCACTATTTTTTCTCTGTGTGTACTTCAGAACTCTGTCATTTGGGGTGTGTCTGAATGTCATATATAGTGTTTGTCATATATATATGTATATATGATGCAATCCTTTTTTATTATTTTTTAAAATTTATATCCAAGTTAGCATATAGTGCAACGATTTCAGGAGTAGATTCCTCAATGCCTCTTATTCATTTAGCCACATTCCCCCACATACAACCCCTCCAGTAACCCTTTGTATTTTTTTGTTCTCCATATTTAAGAATCTTATTTTTTTGTCCCGTTCCCTGTTTTTATATTATTTTTGCTTCCCTTCCCCTATATCCATCTTTTCTGTGTCTTAAAGTCCCCACATGAGTGAACTCATATATTTATCTTTCTCAAATTTTGCTTAGCATGGTACCCTTTAGTTCCATCCACATAGCTGCAAATGGCAAGTTTTCATTCTTTGTGATTGCTGAGTAATTCTCCATTGTGTGTGTGTGTGTGTGTGTGTGTGTGTGTACACACCACATCTTCTTTATCCATTCATCCATTGATGGGCATTTGGGCTCTATTTGGGCTCTTTTCATACTTGCTGTTGATAATGTTGCTATAAACATTGTGGTGACACACTCCTTTGAATGGTCTCTTTTTATTATATGAAATGTCCCTCTTTGTCAAGAGTAAAAAAATTATTTTAAAATTGACTTTGTCTAATATTAGTATAGCCCCTTCTGCCCTTTTATGGAACTATTTCCCTATTAAGTCTATTGCTATCCTTTTATTTTCAACCTATTTGTACTTTGAATCTAAAGTCTGTCTCAACTATGCAGCATATACTTGAATCTTACTCGTTTGTTTGGAATTTTTAATATTCCAGCTTGACAGTCTTTACCTTTTGATAGCGGTATTTAATACAGTGACATTTAATGTAGTGACTAATATCGTTGGATTCATATCTACCATTTTGCTAGTTTGTCTGTCTTTTGTCTCTTCCTCTTATGCTGTCTTTTTTTTTTTTTTTTGAATTAAGTAGATATTTTCTAATGTAAAGAGACCAACAAAGGAATGAATATGGTGTGTGTGTGTGTGTGTGTGTGTGTGTGTTTTAGTGGTTGCTCTAGGAATTACAATATGCATCACTTCAGGTTAGTATCAATAAAATACCAGTAAAACTTGGAAACTGAGTAGCAATACAGCTACATATCGTTCCATCTGCTTGTGTTATAACTGCCATATTTTTACATCTTTACGTCCAGCAATAGTTTTACAATATTTTATGCAGTTAACCTTAAATCAGTTAAGAGAAGAAAAATACATGTTCAGTCTTCCATATTATCCTATGTGTTTATCTTTTTGGTGCTTTATTTCTTCCTATGGGTTTTAGTAACAACTGAGTGTTCCTTCTTTTCAGTTGAAGGACTTCCTTTAGGGTAGGTGCATTAGTGGGGGACTACCTCAGCCTTGCTTCTGTGTGAATATCTTTTACTCATCTTTATTTAAAAGGAAAGTTTTGCAGGATATAGGGTTCTCAGTTGATAGGTATTGTTCTTCAACACTCAACACTTGAATATGTCCTCTTACTGCCTTCTGACCTCCCTGTATATGAGAAGTCATTTTTCCTCTTGTGTCCTTCAAGATTTTTTTTTTTCTTGAATTATGATTTCAGCAATTTGACTAGGATGTTCCTCAATGTTCTTCTCCTTTGGTTTTGGGGGATTCTTTGGGCTTTTTGTGGACTAATGTTTGTCATCCAATTTGGAAAGTATTCAGCCATTTCTTAAAAGTCGTTAATCCCTTTCTGTCATTTCTTTTTTGGAAGCCTCATTTGCACATATGATAGTATGCTTGATGATATCCTCTAGGCCTCTGTTTGTTCATTGTTTTCTTTCCATTCTTAACCTTGAAGAATGCTTATTGACTATTTCAGTTCGATGGTTCTTCCACGCAACCCTCTCCCCGAACATGCTGTTGATCCCTTTGTGAATTTATTTCAGTTCCTGTACACCAGGAGCATATGTTTCAGGTGATCTGGGATAAGAGGAAGCTAGAAGTATATGTAAATGCTTCCTACTAGCTACATTTCTTGCTGTTCTTGGGCTGTGGAATCCCTCAGGATAAGGAAGCAGCTAGGCTTTGAGCTCCAAGTCCCCTGTTTGTTACTGAGTGGAGAGGCCTGTGACTGTGAAGTACTCGGCCACCTGACTATCAGATCTTGCAGAAATGAAGTGATGTCTGCTGCGCTTGCCAGGGTATCCGTGAAGAGCAGATGGGGTTCTCTGTGGTTCCTTAGGTCTTAGAGAAATCTGATAGTGCATGCTTCTCCAAATACTCTAAGTTTCTTCCTTTTGGGAGGTAGAAGACTGTTTTTCTTTAATCATTCATCCAAATAATCATTCATCCCACAACTGAGAGACTTACATGTTCTGGGCATGAGTTAGACACGGGCAGTACAGAAGTATATAGAAATGGATGGTATATAGTTAAGTCACAGGAGGTAGTGATTGTTGGGGAGAACAGTAAGGGGGGGTGGAGTGGTAAGAATCCATCTTCAAGGGTGACACAGGAGTACCTAAATTGGGAAGAGAAAGTTAGCCCTGTGGCTACCCATGCTGGTGGAACAGCAAATGCAGAGGCTCTGCAGCATGTACCTGGTAGATTCTAGAAAAAGCAAGGAGGTCAGTGGACCAAAGCAGAGTAAACAAAGGGACTAATAGTAAGAAACAAGGTCTAGAAAGCATGGGCTTTTGGGATCATTATAGGGATGTCTTGGATTAACGATAATTTAAAAGGATTACTTGCATCACTGTGCAGAGCATATACTATAGTGCATAAAGCCTGAATACGGAGTTAGAGCACTATTTGAAGAATCCAGGCCAAATGTAATAGCACACACAGGACAACAGTGAAAGTTGTGGGAAGTGCTTAGATTCAGGGTATACATGAAAGTAGAGGCCACAGTAGTTCTGACTGGACATGATATATGAGACAAAGGAGAAAATAATAGTATTGATATTTTTGGTCTGTGTTACAAGAAATGCAGAGTGACTTGTTTTGACATAGGAAAAAATCTAAAATGGGCAGATTTGGTGGGTTAGGTTTGGGGTGGATGAAGTTTAAGATGCCCACAAATTATCTATCTAGAGATTGGCCATGGCTGCTGCATACAAATGTGAAGTTCAGGAAAGAGGATTGGACTAGGGATATAAATTTCAGAGCTGTCAATGGATATAAAAGTCAAACCTAGGAGACTGAATGCATTTACCAAGGGAATGGGTCAACAGAGAAAAATCCCTGGGAAATAAAGAGGAAGCTTTAAATGAGAGTGAGCCACATCTATGAGAAAAGGAAAATGAGGGTCCATGAAGTGAAGAAAGAGTGCTAAGGATGTACGTGATGACTTCTGTCAAATGTAGTCATTAGGTTAGGAGTGATAGACACATGGTGAAGATGAGTAACTGACTTTGGGACTGGGGAGGATGGATGCTGCTGGTGACCTTGACATGCGTTGTTTCAGTAGAGCTGGTGGAAGGGTGAGAGCTATGACTGGAATAGATTTAAAGTTGTAGCATGGAGGGGCACCTGGGTGGCTGAGTCAGTTGGGCATCTGACTTCGGCTCAGGGCGTGATCTTATGGTTCCTGAGTTGGAGCCCCACGTCGGGCTCTGCTGACCGCCCAGAGCCTGGAGCCTGCTTCACATTCTGTGTCTCCATGTCACTCTGTCCCTACCCTGCTTATGCTTCTGTCTGAGTCTCTCTCTCTCTCACAAATAAACACTAAAAAAATTTTAAAGTAGTAGTGTGGGAGAGGTACTAGACAGCAACCATAGACTACTTTTGAGAAGATCACTATAAAGGCAGCATAAGTGGAAGCAGAGAACAGTAGCTAGGAGAGTATGGGGGACTCAGAAGATTCACAGGAAATTGGAAAAAAAATGTACAGGGAGGTCTTGTACAAGTTAAGATACATCCTTAACTCAGTTTCCCTCAAAACAACTTGTATCACTATAGTACAATATTAAAACCAAAAAAATGGACAGTAATATATCAGAGGTTGAGATTTCATCGTGTGAAATGACATGTACTGTGTGTATGCTATATGATTTTATCAGGTGTGTGTTTGTGTAGAACAATCAAGATCCAGAAATTTCCATAATCGTGTGGTTCCCTCATGCTATGCCCCACTAAAGCCACATACCTTTCATCCCTGACCCCTGGTAACCACTAATCTGTTCTACACCTCTATAATTGCATTATTTCAAGAATGTGACATAAATAGAATGATGAAGTATATAACCTTTGGGGATTAACTTTTTCAAATGGTTATTTTGAGAGAGAAAGAGAGCAAGAAAGCATTGGAGAAATCATGACCTGAGCCGAAATCAAGTCAGACACTTGGGGTGCCTGGGTGGCTTAGTCAGTTAAGCATCTACTCTTGATTTTGGCTAAGGTTGTGATCTCATGGTCTGTGAATTTGAGTCCTGCATCAGGCTCTGTGCTGCCAGTGCAGAGCCTGCTTGGATCCTCTCTCTCGCTCCCTGCCCCCCCTCGCTCCCTGCCCCCCTCTACCCCTCTCTCTGCCCCCCCTCTCTGCCCCCCTCTCTCTGCCCCCCCCTCTGCCCCCTCTCTCTCTGCCCCCTCTCTCTCTGCCCCCTCTCTCTCTGCCCCTCTCTCTCTCTGCCCCTTGTCTCTCTCTGCCTCTTTCTGTCTCTCTGCCCCTCTCTCTCTGCCTCTTTCTGTCTCTCTGCCCCCCTCTCTCTGCCTCTTTCTGTCTCTCTGCCCCTCTCTCTCTGCCTCTTTCTGTCTCTCTCTGCCTCTTTCTGTCTCTCTGCCCCTCTCTCTCTGCCTCTTTCTGTCTCTCTGCCCCCTCTCTCTGCCTCTTTCTGTCTCTCTGCCCCTCTCTCTCTGTCTCTGTCTGCCTCTGTGTGTGTGTGTGTGTGTGTGTCTGTCTGTCTGCCTCTGTGTGTGTGTCTGTGTGTCTGTCTGCCTCTGTGTGTGTGTGTGTGTGTGTGTGTTTCTCTCTGTCTCTGTGTGTGTCTCTCTGCAGAGGGGATCTTGGCCCCTCCCTGCCAATCTCTCTCAAAATAAATAAATAAATAAAAATCTTTAAAAAAATCCAGATACTTAACTGACTGCACCACTCAGGTACCCTGGGGATTGACTTTTTACACTCAGCATAATGCTCTTCACATTCATCCAAGCTATTGTGCCTAATGATAGTTCCTTTTTATTGCTGAATGGTGCTCATGGTCTTTTACACCCATTGAGGAACATGGGGGCTGTTTGCTGTTTTGGGCTTTGGAAACAAGGTTACTATGAACAAAGGTATACGGATGTCTATGTGAGCTAAGTTTTCATTGCTCTGGGACAAAAGCCCAAGACTGCAAATGCTGGATTGTATGTTAAGAGCATGTCGAGTATGTGTGGTTACAGGTGTAGTTACGTGTGCATTGTTGCAAGTTTCTATTTAGTTTCTAGTCACTGTATAGTGGAATACTAGTTTCGGGAGTAGAATTGAGTGATTCATCACTTACATATAACACCCAGTGCTCCTCGCAAAGAACTCCTCCTTAATACCCAACACTCACAAGGAGTGGGATTTTTTTTCCCTTATAATTTTGAGAGAGGGAGAGGGAGAGCACAAGTAGGGGAGGGGAAGAGAGAGATAAGGAGGGAAAGAATCCCAAGCAGGCTCTGCACTGTCAGCACGGAGCTGGACACAGAGCTTGAACTCATGAATTATGAGATCGTGACCTGAGCCAAAACCAACAGTCAGACGCTTAACTGCCCCACCTATGTTGAGTTTTATAAGATCTGTTTTCCAGAGTGGCTATGTAATTTTATGTCCCCACCAGCGAGGTAGGAGTGACCGAGGTTCTCCACAGCCTGGCCAGCATTTTGTGTGTTCCCTCTTCTTAGCCATTCTGATGTGTGTATAGGGAGAGATTTCTTTCTAAGAAGAGGAATTGCAGAAAAGTTGGGAGCCTACCTATACCTCCAGCCTCTTCTTAGATAACTTGGATATTGTGAAGTCCCAGCTCCTACCAGAAAATTTTGAGTAGCTGCTGTGACACGCATGCATATAGATGTAATAATGGTTTAAAAGAACGTTGTGCTCAGTAGATAAGGAGGTTTGGAGCTCCTCTTGCACTGTGTGGCATAAAAGGCCATGAGCTTTGTACAGAGCCCCTACACCTGTCCCCAGTGGGAGTGAAGGTCAATGAATGTTTCCATTCCCCAGTGTGAAAGTTGAATGCATTTGAGTGGCGCATATCTGGGCAGTAAGATTGCCCAGATGAAATGCACAATGTATAGCAGTTAGAAACCTAGGAATTAAGAATTTGACTTCCTGTAGTTTTAAATCTATATATCTGTTTATCACAGGGATGAGAATATGTAACTGCCAAGTTCCTATCAAGTACCTTGATATAAGTTCATTAAACACTGGTGAGCCTGACGCTAAACAACATGACAACAGCAAACCTTGAAAAACACAGTAGGGGAAACATAAATACATAAACTGTGTTAATATAGAAATAAGATCAATTTAAATATATATTTAAATACAAAGTTTGAAGATGTCCACATTCTATGATATAAAATGTTATCAGTCTTAGTCTGAAAACATTGTTTGCTCTAAGCCAAATTTGTTGATCATTAAAAAAATTGCCAAAAAACAAAAAGCTGCAGAGAGCCTTTCATAATGAAGGGGGAATTCTCTTGTGATGGAGAAAGGGACACCCAAAAAGTGCCAATTGCTGGAGACTGTAGCCCCTTTGGAACCTGAAGGAATCTGTGCTGTGGTGGTTTGCTGAATGTGGGGCTCCCTCTTGATGCTGCTTGTAATAACTTGACTGAACAGATATAGCCATTTCGGGGCCTTTGAAACATGTGAACTCAGGAAGGTTGATCAAGGAGGCATCGTGACTTGCTGCCCCAGGCTCAGGGGGAAACCTTTATTGAGTCAATGCCTCTGCTGGGACCTAGAGAGAGAGAAAGGAAAAACAAGACAAAACAAAGCAAAATGGGAGGTGAGCAGCCAAGTGTTCTGAAGGCAGAGAACAAAGAGTTAAATAAAACCCAGAAGGCTTCCGTGTGTGGTGATTTGTATTTGAAATGTTAGGAACTCCTGATTGACAATAGATCACTTAAAACATAATTTTCTGAGAGCTAGAATTGTTGTTCAAATGCTTGCTTTCTTGTACTTATTTACCCTGTACTTGATGTATTGCATTTTGATGGTACAGTTCCAAAAACACTTGACAGGAATAGGTAAAGAAACATCTATAATTTCAGGTTGATGATCCTCATAATCACAGAGGACATTAGTGCTTATTTGTACCGAGGACTAAAAAAGTCACAAGCGACCCCTCTTCTCCATGAATTTGCAACCATCTATATAAAAGTAATTGAGAGTCCTACATAGAGGATTATTGATCAGGAAACATGGAGTCAAAGAAGAATATGGGCTTAGACATTTCTATAAAATACTGGTCATGAGTGTGTTTTAAGGGCAAAGGCAAGACTATGAATAGGATTCTGGGTGGTGATTGTTGGGGAAAGTGAATAGTGGTTTCTCTTAATTCAGATGGAAACCTTAAGGAAAAGACATCCTGTGTAGGCAGGTGGATGTGAATGTTTAACTGCTAGGAGACTTTTCACGCATCAGGGGCTACTTAATAAAACAAGAATCACAGGATATTTATCTTCCTCCTATGGAAGCTACCTTATGGTCTATGTATATGTGTTTTCCTCACAGCCAGTTAAAGCAGTGAGTTTGACTCAGCAGGTGCTAAGTCAATAGCATTAGCTTGATCAATAGGACTTTAAAAGTCAGAAGGGAGCTTTCCAAGCTATGGTGACAGAAAGACGTGTCAGTGAGAGGCTAACCTTGCAGACACATGATGGGTTACCTGCTAAGGAAATGGAGAGATTTGGGGCATTTGACTCCGAAGGCCATGACTTTGGGCGTGCATAATAAAATGAGCCTGTCCTATTGGAGAGTCTAGAGGCATAAGATTATCTTCTTAGGTTGCATGAGAGAACAGCCAAAGTCAGGTAAGAAAGAACTCTGGCGAGAGACAAGGAGGCATATCTTCATTCTGCTGATGTTGGCAAATGCCGCTGAATGATTAAACACATGGTTTGGCATTACTGGAAAAAGTTGGTAAAATTTTTCTAGAAGCAGTACTATGAATATCTTTCTTCCCTGATCTTACTGTGTGGCACATTTCAGGACCTCACAGTTTTATTTCAGATTTATTAAGTGCAGAAATTTGTGATGTAGGATTCTTAGATTAATACTTAGAAAAGAAAGAAAAATCACATTTGAGTATTTCAAATATACTGAAACAAACTGAAGGATCATTAATTTTAAGTCTTAGCACAGCTAAAAAGAAATATATAAAACAAAACTTGAGCCTAGCGTAATGTAACAATTCCAATTGTCCATTAGATCTAGGTTATTCATAATGAAACTCCTATCTTGATAAACGATTAGCTCTTCAAATTTGTCTTTATTTAAAAAGAATCTGCATAAATGGAAGCAAAAATGTTTTTTAGATACTTATGTTTTTTCTTTTGTTTTCAAATGGTACAGATCTTAAAATATTTCATAGCACTGTATTTGTATCTTTTAAAGTTAGAAACTGAAGTCTATTTGCCGAAGAGACAATGAGCTAGATTTTGAGTAAGAATGACCTCAGATTTTCACATGGGTAATAAAATTAAATTTATCTCAGAGCTCCTAAGAACTTACAAATGTGACCCTGGAATAAATAAGTATGGCTATTTTTATAAATTCTTACAAAGCAGAAAACTCCTCCTCCAAGTATGTCAAGCTTAATTTTCTGCTCTGTGGAGCACAGCTCGTAGTGTACCAAAGCCCAGTGACATTTTCCACGGTGTGGGGTGCCAACCACTAGAAGCCTGTGGCAGTGTTCAAATCTGCAGCAAACAAACTAACAACTGGTTGAAGAACAGATTATGTAATTCTTCAATATTTCTTTCCGTGGTGTTTATATCACTGTCAGAATCCTAAAGGCAGATCTTGAGAGTGTCTTTTGAGGCAGTATTGGAATATAGAGATGAGCCAATATGATCCGTGCTATTGTGCAAGTTGTTTTGGTTAACTTCTTCACTTTTTGTTAAACTCCAAAAGAAATGGATCATATTTGAGCGTGCTCACTCAAGTGTGTGTTAGGGCTGTAATGTCAGTGGTCATTATGTCGGCAGCATAGCATATAATAATTTCTAAGTCTCCTGGAGAGCATTAATTAATAAGATAATATGCCTCATGGGGTTCTAATAATGCTACAACGATGAGATGAAACCCACAAATTGAAACATTGGTAATCGCAGTAGAAAGAGTTAAATTCAGAGGTATGGAAAGTATTTATTGTGTTTAGAAAGTAAAACAAAAGTCAAAAGAGGACCTCTCCAGTATAGTGGACACAAATACTTGTATGTCATGAAACTCTATTAAGGTTCTGGAGGAAATAAGATTATAAATGATCCTATTGCAGTTCCTCATTTTTTTCGTGGATCTGTAAATGACATTGTATGTATGCACAGCACTATCTCATTTACTTGGAAATGGTGTTGAGCGGAAAGGTGATGAACAAGGACATTTTCTAGATAATTGGAACATCTCCCGATTGCCAGATTTAATATATTTTGCTTTTTAAAATTGAATATATATGGATTTCCCAGCCTTACCATAACAGAAGATGATGATCCTACTTGAAATTCTTTTTGCCATAAGGGTATTTCCTTATAGAACTTAGAGGAACAATGTATTAATTAAATGGCCATATTTAAGCCATTGTATTATAGACCCTGTGGATAGGATAGAGGCTGACAGAGATCGTGAACATCTCCCATTCTATTAGTTGAAATCGGTACTTGTATGACTAGTCTTCCTATTTCATATGTCAGTTATGATTTAGTTATAATTCTGTCTTGCATGACAGAATATAAAATTCTTAAGGGGCTGTATGTTCACTTTTAAAAATGGGACTTTCAGAGAAAATCATGGATGACTGCAATTGAGATTTCAAACTCACTATTGTTACTTAATGGATTGGAGTTGATAGATACGGAAACTTCTAGAAATTCTATCATTGTTGGAGGAAAATGTGATTATAGTTTAATGTTGAGGGAAATGGAAATACACTGTTTTGTGTTAGCACCTTTATATAGCTGGAAGTCTAGTGTTTAAAACAATGTAATGGCCTCATTAAAATGTTTTTAAAACCATCAGTTTGGAGCATATAAATTAAAAATGTTTTTCTAAGATAGTACAGAGTGCTAACTCTGCAGTATTCACCAATAACCAATATCTCCTGCCATTTTTTTAGAAGAAATAAACACCGACAGATGGAGCAATCAGCATTTATAGTAAAAGCCAGGATGTTATCTTTTATTGCTCTACAAAGCAATAAATAGATAACTAAAGAATCCATTCTCAGCAAAGGGGTTGAAAGATAAAAACCATTCTTTTACTTTCTTCTGATACTTTAGGAAAGAATATATTGTCAGAAATTAGTACTTGGTTTTAAGTGCATCCTTCTGAAAGCTCTGAGAATATGGCATGTTTCAACGATGAAAAAGACCAAGGACACATTCAGGAAAAAAATTTCACTGAATTATAACCTACATGCAGTAAAAAGTGTGCACTCTGGAGAACATGAGGGGTGCTGGGTTATACTTGCAAGAGTCCACTAATATAAATACACAGAATATTAGCACCAGCCCAAAGAACTCCCTTGTCATACTTGCTAATTAATACCCCCAGAGGTAATCACGATGATGTATTTTTTCCACTATAAATTCATGGTAATAATTTGTTCAATTTTATATAAATACCCTATGCTCAATTTTTGTTTCCACTTCTCCATGTTATCTCTGCAGGACTGACAGTGTTGCAGGCAATAATATTTCAATATCCTTTGTGGCTGGAGAGCTATTTGACAAATACAGCATTATTTATTAATAGGTTCTATTAGTGATGAAGATTTTCCTTGTTGGTGGTTTTTAGCTTTCATGAGGGAAAAAAAAAGCTATGAAGATTCTGGTTCACATCTCTCAGTGCACATCCATGGTTATTCCCTAGGATATACCTGGGAGCGCAACTGCTGATCAAAGGCTCTGCATTTGCTCAACTTCAGCTGTCCAGTCTTCTAAAGTAATTGCACCAATTTACACTGGACCAGTGTCATGTGAATTTCATTTCCTCTATCTGCTTACACTGGGTTTTTGTAATTTGAGCCATTTTCTAGAAGCTATCTCATTTTACCTTTCATATTAGTGTATAATCCACCTGGCATTATTTTTATGTTTTGGGTAAAGTGTGAGGAAGTGGTCAAGACTCCTTTCTTTTTCCCACATGCATTTTCAATTTATCAAGCACCATTTACTAAAAAGATACAATGCATTGCTTTCCCCATTCGTTGAGATGGCATCTATGTGATCATTGAGGTAGCTATATATGTGTGGCTGTGTTTCTTGACACTGTTCTGTATTGCATATTGCAAGTTACTGGCATAAAGATTTTTTTTTCTGACAGTTACTTACTGCAGAGATGTCCTTATTTCCCTGTGATACTGCTAAATTTAACTTTTGTTTTCTTAATGTCTTAAGAGTTTCTAGAAACAGCTTTTGGGTTTTTCCATTATATACCTGGTTTCAACTCAATTGATTTTTGTGTTCATTCCTTTCACCTATTATCTTTGAATTTAGTTGGCTAGTCTTTTTCCCAGGTGTTGTAAAAATGTTTTTAAACTTCGATTTTGAAGCAAGTTGAATTTGAAACATTTGGCAAAGTATTACTAAGAGTTCCCATAAACCTGTCACCCAGCTTCACTAAATATCAACATCTTATATAATAACTGGTGCAATTATGAAATTAATATTGATACAATTAATAAGCCTTCTTTAAACTTGACTGGTTGTGCCACAATACCCTTTTTCTACTTCAGGATCCAATCCAAGATTATACTTTGCATTTAGCTGTCGAATATCTTTGTTTCCTTGATGTGGGGAACTTAGACTTCATGTATCTTCATGACCTTGACATTTTTGAAGAGTGCTAGCCACTCAATTGGGGGAATTTCCCTCAATATGTGTGTGAGACATTTCCTCATGATTAAGTTCAGGTTCCTCATTTTGGCAAGAATACCTCAGAAGTGATGAAGCGATGTCAGTGATGTCAGTGCCTCGTAACACGAATTACATAATGTTGACATGTTTAATTCCTGGTGAGAGTGAATTTGATTACTTAATTGAGGTAGAATCTGTCAATTTTCCCCACTACAAATATTGTGTGTGTGTGTGTGTGTGTAGTAGTAGTAGTAGTAGTAGCTAATAAATATCTTATGAGATAACAGTTTTAGACTATGCAAATATCCTATGTTCTCATATACTTCTCTCTGGTAATACCAACCTCTATCAAGGATTCCTGCTTTTGCAATAATTACTCTGGTGTTTGTGAGACACTGAATTTTTAAATGTTTATTTTGAGAGAGAGCGAGGACAAGAGAGCAAGATAGAGCTCGCATGAGAGCGTTAGTACAGACAAACAGGGGAAGGGCAGAGAGATGTAGAGAGAATCCAATGTGAGGAACCCAGGATGAGACTTGATCCCATGAATGGTGAGATCATGACCTGATCCTAGATCAAGAGTCAGATGCCTGACTGAATGAGCTACCCAGGCGCCCCAATGCTTTTCTGTTTGCATCATACCTTCTATGTTGCTTTGTATTCTACTATAAGAATAAACGGTCTCATCCTTCTTTATTCATGCAGTCATTTATTTGTAGTATAGACTCAAGGGTATTTATATATTCGAAGAGATAGAATTCATTTTTATTCACTTTATTCTAGGTTTGGCCATTGGGAACTCCTTTAGAAAAGCTGGCTCCTCTGTTCTTTGGACATGCCACCACATTTGGAGCATTTACTTCCCTGCTGTCATTACAAAATCTTGCTGGCTCTTCTTGCCCCGTTCCCTTAATCTTCTCTCTGCCTCATTCCTGAAATCGACAATTTCTCTAAGGAGCATTGGTTCATTTTATTGAAGAAGGGTATTTGGAAACCAAGATCTGGGTGCTAGATGTGCTTACTGAACTTTGCCATTGTTTCTAGGTCCTCTCTCACCTGACAGATAGGACATGTGTGTATATATACAAACAAGCATGTACACACACTTACCTTATATCTATTTGTGTGTATATGCACACACCTCATTGTGATCTCATTGATCTATCTGACTCCAGTCCAACATAACAGGGTTCATTCTGGCAAACTTACCTCCATCACTAGTGATTTTTAGCAATGAGAAACCTCACTCTCATTATCATTAATAGATTTAATTATTTATCTGTACACATAAAGTACTTTAAAATGCAATTTCATACCACTGTGGAAAAATAAATCTTTAACCACAATATAATAGGTGTGTAGCCTTAAAGTAAGCAAGCAAAACACTTTTTTAGAAGTTACTTAGATTGGTTCTCTTCTTTCCTCTTCCTTTCAGTGCGGCTATATTATTTATAATGCAGTATACATGAAGAATATTTCCAAGTACTCATAATTCTGTTCCCTTGCCAAATTATTTGACTGAGGTGCTAATACTGATTCTTCAGCATTTTCCAGGTATCAAATCATTCATAAGTAGAAAGTTTTACTTTAATTTCTCATTCCTTTTGCTAATACTTTTAGTACAATAGTGAATAATAATGGAGATACTGTGGAGTATCCCTATTTTGGGTCTGAATAGAAATGGTTCTAGAGTCTTCCCATTAAGTAAAGTACTGGTTTTAGAACTGAGGAGTACAAATAGTTCTCATCTAAATGCCCTCTCCTCTTTTTTGAGTATTGATTATAATGAGGGAGCATTGAAATTTCATTAAATGAAATTTCATTCCATTATGTATGGACATAACTATGGTATAGGAGATTAATAGATATCCTAATATGAACCAAACTTGCATTTCTGGAATAAAACATACTTGGTTGTATGCATTATTCTATTAATGGGTGGTTATATTATGTTGGCTAAAGTCTTATTTAGTACCTGTGTGTTGATTTCATAGACAATATTAGTCTATGAATTTACTTTCATAGAATTTCTTTCTTTGAACCCAGTTTTTAGTTGAGGTATCAACATTATACTGACTTAAACAGAAGTTTTCTTTCACTTGTAATTTATAGTGTGTTGGAATGATCAGGACATTTTACAGAGTGTTGGGACTATTTAGTCTTTAAATATTTTTTGGATTTCACCTGTGACACGGTCTAGCCTGGTTGGTTGTATGAGAGTGATAATAACATTCTCTATTTCTTCTATAGGAAGTGATCTCTTTAAACTTTTGCTCTCTGATGGGGTCAATTTTGGTAGTATGTGTTTTGTGAAAAGTTGTCCATTTTATCTAGACTGTAAAACTGAAAGCAAAGGTGTCTTTCGTAAGCATAAATGTCTGTAGAATAGACCCTTAGGATTTTTTTTACCTTTTTAAAAAGTTAATTCCTCTTGTCATTTCTTAATTTGTATAGTTTTGCCTTTCCTCTTTTTTTTTTTTTTTCCTGGTCAAAGTAGCCATGCATATTTTGTTAAAAAAAAAAAAAATACAGTATTGGAGTGCCTGGGTGGCTCAGTCGGTTGAGCATCCAACTTCAGCTCAGGTCATGATTTCAGGTTTGTGGGTTCGAGCCCCGCATCAGGCTCTGTGCTGACAGCTCAGAGCCTGGAGCCTGCTTCAGATTCTGTATCTCCCTCTCTTTGTGACCCTCCCCTGCTCACGCTCGCTCAGTCATGCTCGCGTGCTCTCTCTCTCATAAGTAAATAAAACATTTTAAAAAATGGTATTAATTCCTTAATACCGTTTTCTGTTTCTCTGATCAATTTCTGCTTCTGCTCTTAGTTCTTCCCATATCTATTGGTGAATTGATGTTTGAGATTAAAATTTAATTTGTTAGGGGCGCCTGGGTGACTCAGTCGGTTAAGCGCCCGACTTTAGCTCAGATCATGATCTCACCATCTGTGAGTTTGAGCTCCCCATCGGGCTCTGTGCTGACAGCCAGCTCAGAGCCTGAAGCCTGTTTCAGATTCTGTATCTCCCTCTCTCTCTGACCCTTCCAGCTCATGTTGTCTCTCTCTCTCTCTCTCTTTGAAATAAGTAAAAACATTATAAAATAATAATAATAAAAAATATATATATAAATATAAAACTTCTTTTGTGGAAAATAACAAACTGATAGCAAATTTTATGTGGAAAAGGGATAAGAATAACCAATATGATCTAAGAGAACAAAATCAGAAGATGTAAATAATGAGATATCAAGAGTATAGCGTTAGTTATTACAACAGGGTGGTATTGCCACAAGGGTGGACAAATGGATCACTGTTTGGATCTAGAAATAAGGTGACACAAACATGGAGTCAATATTTATGATAAAAAAAATTGCAATGCATTAGGGAGAAGGTGGTAGGGGTCAGTGGTGTGTGTATATAGGGAAAAATGATTCTTCACCTCTACCATAAATCCTACATAAAGGCTAACTGAAGATGGAGCATGAATCTATATATAAAAGATAAACAATAAAACATAAGAAAACCCAGAATATTTCCATGACCTTGGACTGGACAAAACTTTCCAAAAGAAGAGCTAAATTAACTTTAAAATACAAATTATCAATGGAAACCTTAAAAGATTTTACTGAAGCAAAATTTCACTAAAAGAGTGAAACCACAGTAAACCTAAGTAAACACTTACTGTAAATATTATACATAATGTTAATTAGAGTAAAACCTTGGTTTGTGAACATAATTCATTCCAGAAACATGCTTGTAGTCCAAAGCACTTGTATATCAAATCGAATTTGAAGAACCATTGGCTCAGTTCTCATCATGTGATGTTTGGCATCACGTACTACTCGTATTGCAAGGTATCACCTGATCAGGTTAAAATTGATTAGAAATGTTTGGTACTCTCATGGAATACTCGCAGAACAAGTTACAATCCAAGGTTTTACTCTACATATACGTATACATATACAGTATATATATATGCATGTGTGTATATGTATATACACATACATGCACAGTAGATTCTTATCCAGAAAGTATAAAAAAACCCACAACTAAAATAACAAAGTGGACAGCCCATTAAAAAACTGAAACTTTAAACTGAAACTTCACAGTAGGTAATATCCTTACAGTCAATAAACATTTTTTTTCAAAAACTTGACTCGTCATTGGGGAAATGCAAATTAAAACCACAATGTAATGCCACAGTACGGCCACGGTACGCTCACAGAATAACTAAAATGAAAAAGACAGGAAATTGAAAATATTGATGACCTAAAGCAAATGGTAGTTTTAATACTGCTAATATAATCTCTCTCTCTCTCTCTCTCTCTCACACACACACACGCACGCACACGCACACACACGCACACACACACACACACGAAGAACAGGCTGAAAAATAGTTGAATTAGTCTTCTCTCCAGCTTATGTTGCTAGAAATGTGATAGATTTTTGAAAAGGGTTTACAGGAGACACTGCTTTGGCTTCTCATTGTCTCTAAAGCCACGGGTTGGTAGAGGTCGTGAGCCAACACCAGAGCCTGGGAATATTGGATGAGTTCTTCATGTAACAATCAAAATTTATCCCTAAATGAACAACAAAGAAGGACCATGATGGTGGTAGATGATCAAAATGGGCAAAACACTATAGAGCTGGAAAGTGTGAACTTCAGACTGGAGTTGTTGAAAGGCACCGAGCAGTGTTGGGGGCGGGGGGGATACTTCTGACTCCTGAGAAGCTGCAGTGAAAGAAGAGTCCTCTCGGGAGAACATTGCCAGGGAGTCCAAGTTATTCATCTTAGCAGTTGCCATGTGAATGGTGGAGACTGGGGAAGAAAGGAGGGATGAAAAGGGAGGGTGGTGGGGGGCAGCTAAGGTAGGAAGTCAGGCCCCTCTGGGTTGGTGGGGTTTTTCCAGAAACACAGGCCTCAGAGCTACCAAGCCTCTCCCACAGGTGTGAAATAGCAGCAGCAGATGAGGGTAGAGACTACATTAGAGGAGGCATGCAGGTGCGCACAAGGACGGGAATATCTCAGTAGACAGTTGTAACTCTAACCAGGCAACGGGTGTGCAAACATAACTGAAAGGAGGGAAACCAAATGGGGTAACAAGAACGTGCAAACATTTTCATCTTGACTTTTACAAAAAGCAAGTTAAAATCAAAGCCAGCCACAAAGCTCATTTTCTTTGCCTGCCAAATACCAAAAATTTAAAAGTTGCATCCAGTGACAGCAATGAAATCAAACTGCTGGTCATTCTGTGTCACTACTAGCACAAATACCATGTTCTAAGAAAAAAGCCTGGGGATATACATTGAAACCATATACATGTTGGTCAATTTAGTGATTATACCTCTGCAAGTGAAGCCAGTGGTTAGGAACATTGATGTAGAACTTTGATGCTGGAGTTAGACTCTATGGATTAAGGCTGTGGCTCTGTCATTTCCTATCTATGTAAAATCAAGCAAGTTACTAAGGTTCCTTGTGCCTCAGTGTGCCCATCTGTAAGATGAGATTAATTATAGTACCTACCTTGTCAAGGTATTACGAGGATTATTATATGTAAAGCAGTTAAAAATAATCTGCCTAGAAAATGCCAAGTACCTTATAAGACCTTGTTACTGGTTTAGGTCTATAGCCGTTCATCAAAAATTCTGAAGTTTTCAGAAATCGGACTTTGTTACATTTTAGAAAAGTAACATGAGATATATAGGTGATATTCTATAATGCTCCTCCCAGGATGTTTTGGGGGAATGGCCCATAGTTAAACCCATTAATACTTTCACTGTGAATTATAAGAATATTCATACTGAGCATTCTAAATATTAAGTGGCTTTGTGTCAGTTGAGGTGAGATCTGATTTTCCTACCAAATGAGAATTAAGAAAATCCTTAAGAGAAATTCTGAAGTTTGGTATCGTCATGAGGGATCATGGATCTGTGTTCCATAATGTAAAAAAGTGAAATTTTATGTAAAGTGTATGTTATTTAATAAAGTGTTTTTAAACTATTAAAATCTTGAAGTACTTGTTCATATTGAGTAAATATGAACTTCTTATTGATATCAAGTAAACAATACAGTATTGTCACGTGTGTAGGGAAGAAAAGCTCACCATAGAAAAATAGTCTGGAAGATAATATACCATATTGTTAGCAATGGCTATGATGAGGGGGTGGATATAGGATTAAATACTTTTATTTTCTACTGTTTTCAGATTTTTAATATAGATACTACTTGTATGATGAAAAACATTACCAAATTGACTTAGTACATAGCCTTAATTGTTCTGTAAAATTTGACTATAAATAATTTGAAAAACTGGTCTTTTGTCCATTATCTTTCCGTGGTAGTAAATGTTACTATAAATCACTCCTTCATGATAATTAAGCAGAAAAATTTCTTTGAATGTTCTAATGTGTTTCATGTGCTGAATTTCATTGGCTAATTTCAGTTGTACTCAATCTATCTCATAAAACTTGAATAAATAAACTTAAGGCAAGTTTATGAAAATTAGTATTTTGCATGAAGCCAATAGTAAGAGTTAAATTTGATATATTGGCTGTTTTTCTATGGAAAGCATCAAAAGATTCCAAATCACTCCTCCAACATGGGAATTCAGAAGTAGCAAAAACTTTGAAAATCATACAGACATGGTTTAGGTCCCAATTATCCTGCTTTCTTGTTGTCTAACTTGGATATATTACCAGCTCCCTGAATCTTGGGTTCCTTATTTGCAAAACAGAAATAAAGTCATCTGAAAATTAAGTAAGATAATTTCTAAAAAGCATGACCCACTGCTTTATATTATACACTCAATAAACGAGTGTTCTTTTTCCTTTTGCTGAGAAAAATGAGGGAAGGGATAAAATAACTACTCTTTACTAAGCCATTGTTGAAAGCACTTGTATTTGTTATTTTCATAGTCCTCTCCAGAAGGTGTCCACAGCTGTCCAAGAGGGAGATAATCTACATTATCTTTACTGATGGGTGGCTGAAGTGTGATATGAAGTCTAAGTGTTGGACCTAGAGCCGACATTCTTGATGACTAGATTAGTCTGCCAGTGACCTATTGGTGAAAAGATAAGATGAGGTTGCTATTCATATGGTTTAACAAGTGTATGTAATATTGGAAAAGTAACTACACAGCTTTGGTAACAGATAGGTTTGTTTTCTGTCTCCTCCTGTGTTTTAGGACTTTGTGAACGGTGCTTTGGAGCACCTTCAGTGATCACTGCTCATACCTCTTCCCGGGACACTTTCTTGAAGGGACCAGCAAACATCCAGTTTACTCACGTTAATGGAGCTGTGGAACAGATCTCACTCGTCTCACTAGGATCAGGTAAGAGTTTCAAAATACAGTTGCTTTTTGCAGGTGGTATGTGACCTCAGGATCTGCTCTGAAATATTTCTGCCGTGTAAGGAATTGGAGAGTTATATTAACTTACAGACACACGTTGGATGGGAAAAAATAGGCTACCACAAAAATGCCTGAGTATATGGATTAAAATGTTTAGTATTAGCTAAGCATATGCTGGTGTACTTAAAGATATTTTTATTACTTATGTAAAGTATAGGGACTTAACATTTAGTACAAAGGAAGTTTCAAGGCAAGCATTCTTCTTGTAAAATATAACTGCAATACAGTTCTATGAAACCTAAGATTGCTAAAATCTACATTATCTTTACTGCTGTAAAATAACTGGAAAATGGAGAGGCTATCTCCTTGAAATGGGTTATGATAAAAATGGTCCTATTAGGATTAATTTTTTTGCAAATCCTTTCCTAACTGTGAGCTTCCTTTTCCTTAAAATCCGTGTGAGTTCACTTCTGTATATCTTTTGCTCAACAGCAATATTTTCTGTTTGAGTATATGAAATTGCCCATCACTCCAGTTAGGATTAATTAGCAAAACCGAATTGGGATTGAAAAAAGACCGTAAAGTTGAATTAAATGAGGAAATGGGGTAGGAACTGCAGGCAGTCCTGGAGGGCAATGGATTAAATGAGCAAAGGTGACCGGACCATCTCGTAGAAGGTCACTCTAGTAGGTGCCATGAGGACCTGATGAAGATGATACTTTGGCCATAACATGAATTTATCTTGGATGGATAGATATTGAGAATTATAGGTCATCCAAAGATTTTGCTTCTCAAGCATACAGGTTATTCTATATCTCAAATACCCGAGATTCCAGGTAAGTCAGTACCTCCTAAATGTAAATGGAAAAATACTGAATATTTATTTTAAGTTTTATTTATTTTTGAGAGAAAGCGACAGAGTGCAAGCAGAGGAGGGATAGGGAGAGAGGGAGCAGAATCCAAAGCAGGCTCCAGGCTCTGAGCTGTCAGCACAGAGCCCGGTGGGGGCTCAAACTCACGGACTGTGAGATCATGACCTGAGCTAAAGTTGGATGCTTAACCAACTGAGCCACCCAGGCATCCCAGTACTGAATATTTAGATGGTGGAGTAGAACTCTTGGAATGCAAATTCACCCACAATGTGTGACAACTTTTCAAGTGTCTTATACACAATGTGGGGAAGGGATATCCTGAAAGTTTCCTAGTGAACAGAAGCTGATAAATGGAAACTGGGATGATTTAAGATATGTCAAGGCCCTTGATCACAGCATGGTGCCTGTGAACATGGGCTTTAGAATAAAATGAGTATTTGTGGTTTGAACTCTGACTATGCCACCTTTTTTGGCCATGACTTCTGGAATAGTTGTGAAAATTATAAGAGCTAATTTACAAAGACTGCTTAGTAGTGAATGTACACATTGAGTGTTCAGTAAATGACTATACTACACAATAGTGCAAACATTTGTAAGGGCTTTTGCAGGTTTACTCGTCCCTGATCTTAATACTATTTTTTCCGAGGACTTAAATTTCTCATTTGTAAATTCTCCTACCATACATGTTCCTTAATCTTACCTAGTCAACCATAGGAAGATATTAGTATATTTTTCAATAGAAGTTTTAAAAAATCTGGCATGTATTCTGAAAGGCATCGATATTTTAAACTTTATGATTTTAAATCTGCCACTTTGTAGCATCTTGATACTGGGTCAATTATCTTACTTCCAAATAATTTCATGTTTGAAATGAGAACAATAGAATACCTATCCACAATATATTTTGTGAATATTAAATAAGACCTAGTGTATGACACAGACATGAAATGCATGTGAGCTATTGCTAATACTACTATTAGCTGCTATCATTATAATTATTCTTATTAAATACATTCTTACCTACCTCTGGTATGATCACTGCATTGTCTTTAATTGATGGAACTTGAAGCAGAATGTTCTATAGAATCTTAATAAAATAATATATGCAAAATCTCAGGTCATGCTTTAAATCCTGAGCATGATTCATTATGTTCATCACTTTATGTCCATAAAATATAATAAATCTAGTTTGAATGCAAATCTCATTTTGTGATGTTACCAAATTACCTCCAAGGACAACTGCTTTTAAAACTCCCAAACTTGATTCTTTCCAGGGGAAACTATATAACTGCTATTTTAAATTGGTTCACATTCTGATGATTCTTCATGTCAGAGTTGGGCCATTTCATCCATACTGTTTTATTCTTGAAACTGCTGAGCTAAGCTATTGAATCTGTGAAATTATAAAATACTAGGTAACCAGGACACCATCACTTTCTACCACCTACTCCACCTAAAGTTCTGACTTTATATGCAGTCCAGGTATTCCTGTTTTATTTATGGATAAAATGAAGATCAAGGAATTGAGCAATTTGCTCAAAGTCACACCCCCAAGAAATGCGCAGAGGCATAGAGGCATGGGTTAGAGTGGCCATAGAGACTAATCTATGTCAGTTTAATATCAAAACTACCTTTTATCATGTTTTCTACTTTAGTATTCTACCAAAGACTCTTTGAGAAAAAAGTTGTCTTCAGAGTTTTTCATCAGTTTTTCATCTGACAGAAATATGCAATGTCAAGAACATCAGCACCACTTCTTAAAAGTTTCTAGGTAGTCTGCCCTATTTCTCATATAGCATCTGTTTTGATTCTTGGGCACAAGTAGACGTAGGGGTAGACTTGAAGGATGGTGAAGGTATAAGGGGAAACTTCAGGTGTTGGATTACATATGTCTAGTGTATTCTAGGACAGCTCCTATGAAGTAAAGTTCTATTCTCCAGTGTTCGAAGGAAAGTAAACATTCAGTTGATATTGGTGGTCAATAGAGATATAAAGCCAACTTTAATTGCTATGATCTTTCATGAAGTCCATACCTAATGATATTTGGCATTGTTTACTGCAGAACTGAAAGATAACACAATTGTCTTGTTGAATTTATGTTGTTTGGGAACTCTGCAGAGGCAAAAAGCTTTTAGTACTTATGATACCTTTTTGTTTTTCAAAGCATATAATACGTTATTTGTACTTATGTATATATTCTTATGTAATCATATATCCAGTTTATAGGAAAACTGATACTTCTCCTTTTATTGACATTTTCCTTATTTTATTAGTATACCCTCATCCTGAAGGCATATGGATAAATAGTAATTCATAATTCTTGGTATGAATTGACTGGAAAGAACATAGAATTCCATACAGATCTGGAATTAACTAGATTATATTTATGAAATATTTAGGTATACCTTAGCTGTTAAATAATACTGAAAGTTGATTGTTTAAAATATTCTAGACATTTTTCCAGAGAAGTCTTTACATACATAATGTTGTTTAGGTTCACTTCTATAATAGGATTTCAAGAGGACTGTGGTCTAGTGAGTTGTCCTTTTACATTTTATTTTTTGTAAGTCAATTTTGTGTAAGAATAGCAAAATGTTTCATCTATTTCTGGGCAAATTTACTAAGATCTACTTGGGTGTATTGAAAATCTGACAATACAATTAAAAACTAGGGATGGTTGTCAGTCAAAGAAGAATAATGTGGGTGTACAAATACCTTCTATATTTTTATATTTTCCCTAAAAGCTAAATCTGTGTGAAGGAAAGAGGACTGGACATCAAGTTGGAAGACCAGGTGGCTAACTGACTTAAGGCCACCTACTTTTTTGGCCTCCTGAGATCTACTTTATTTTTTCCTAAAACAAGTCAACTGAGTTGTGGGAGTTGAATGAGATGTTTGTGGAAGTGTTCTAGAATCTTAAAGTGCTATAAAAACAGTACATGTGAATGTTGCTATTACCACAGGTATTAAATGGAAACTTTTAATGTGAGAATTTGAAATGTGAAAGTCTTTCAGTCCTTAAAGTCAAAAAATTCCTAAGTTAAGCATTTTTAGTGGGCTTGACCTCACAGTTGCTACTGGGATTTACTATACCAAAGCGTAAACTAGTGTTTTTCAGTGACAGAACATGTGCATTCACAGTAAATAGTAACTAATGACACTCAGTATTTTATTTTTATTAAATAATAAACTCATGTTGGTTTATTGAGTCATGAAGATTTGGAAATCCCTGGCACTGGGATCAGAAATTTGAAGCAAGGAATAATTAAGATTTTATAATTGTAGCAGTTCTAATGAAGTCAGTTAGAATTATGTATATTCCATAATACAAATTAGAAACTGGAGTGAATTCATTAGCACGTGTGATTGGGAAAGGTAATTTATAAGAAGCATCTATTTGCCTGTAGAAATTGTATTTCTACAGGTTGCGGACTTGTCCATTTCTCCTTTTGGTTCGAACTCATTTCGCCTCCTGTGATATGAAGCTCTGTTAATAGGTACAGATCCATTAAGGACAGTCAGGTTGTCTTGATGAATTGACTTATCACTATGAAATGTCTGTATTTTCCTTGGTTATATTCATTGTTCTAAAATCTTATTTGACCTTAATAAAGCTATTCTGGCTTTCTTTTTATTAGTGCCTGTATGGTATATCCAATTTCCATCTTTTTTACTTTTAATGTTTCACTTAAATATTTCCACATGATCGTGTCTTCTCCACACCTCCAGGAAGACACCTTCTATCCCGTCGTTACCCTGGTTAAACCCTGCAGCCTCTCCCACTGCACTTAGAGTAAACTCTGAACTCTTACCAGGACCTAGAAAGCCACCATATGATTGATGTCCTAACTCCTTCTTTAAACCCATCTCTCCTTATGGACCACGCAGCCGTGGTTCCACCTGGTCTTTCTGTTTATTGAATTTTAGAAGTTTTTCTGTTTTGTTTTTGTTTTTTCTGTTTGGGACTTCAACTGTTGTCTCTCAGTGGAATAAATTCACCTCAGCGCTTGACATTGTTAGCATTTAAACTGAGACCGCATGCATGCAAAAGAGATCTCTCTTCATTAATTCATCCTTTCAACAAATACTGGTTCAGTGAATACTAGATGCCAGACATCGAGCTCCATGCCAAGAATAAACTGTTAAGTCTAAAGATGTTTGGTCTTTGCCTCTCAAGGAGTTTACAAATCCATGAGGAAGACAGACCTCATTCAATGCAAGTGCAAATATTCACTGAAGGAAATCCCATAAAGAAGGTGAGCACAACTCTCTATGAAACTCATAGTAAAACTGAAATAGACTTCTGTGAAGGGTTCTTTGACCCTGATTTGAAAGGGGAGTAAGTGGTGTAAAATGATACATTATAAAATCAGAAATAAAAAGCACATTAATTGAAACTTTAGTTCCTATACAGAACCGTTAACAAGATACATCAAGGCCAATTTTGATTAGACCCATCACTATTAGTAACTAGTTACAACAACTATCAATTTTGTATGATCTGACTATTTCTAAAGGCAAAATTATGGGTTTTTTTTTTTTTTCAAATGGAGAAGAATGATATTTTGGGCACTGAGATAAAAAAGGTAAGAAAAGTGTCATGGAAAGCTTTAAAAAAAAAAAACTTCTGAACTTCTGATTCCTTTTTGTAAACTTAGTAAACTAAAAACTAATTTACATGACCATATAGATTATTTTAATGAAAACAAATGCTGGCATTTCCAAAAAATTTCTTAGGTCTCATTCAAATATCTCATCCCGATTCAACTCTTGTTTTGAACTGGTCTTGAAGCTAGAGGCATAATGGGCCAATATAAGGAACAGGAATATGAGAATATTTTGGATTTCTTTCTTGGTCTGTCATCTCAAATCGTCTGGTTTGAAGGTCAACCTAGTAATCTCGTTAGAGGCATGACATTGCATATATTCCATCAAACGGACTGAAATAGAAGAATCTGCTGTTGGTCCCATTTTCCTTCTGTCCTTCCAGTTGTGCTGAAATTAATATTCTCATCTACAAAGTTCTTTCTGCTTCCCTAAAGCCATATCACGTTGACATCTTCTATCAGTCAACTGTTGATGGTTAATAAACCACCCCAAATCTAATGGCTGTAAACAACAACCATTTATTCAACTCAAGGTCTTGCCTGTCTGGGTGAGGTTCAGCTGATCTCTTGGGTTAGTCATGGATTTGAGATGAGTTTGAGAGTCAGCTGGGAGCTGCTAGTCCTTATACTGTCTCCCTAACGGATCTGTCACTTGGCTGGTAATTGGTACCAAGTACTTCTCACCTCTAGCAGGATGGCCCCAGCCTCTTCTCATGGACACTGGGTATTGAAAGCATCCAGAGGGAATACTCCGCTGTTCCAGACTCTGCTCACATCACTTGTGCTATTGTTGCATTGGCCAAAGCAGCTGACTGTAGGAGGGGAGGATCTGTAATATCACTATTAGTACAGGGAAGGAAAGAATTTGTGGTTATTTTTATAATTGACCACATCCTCAGATTAAACAATAAAAATAACCTATCCTTTAAGTCTCTGCATCAATGCCACCCATTCATGAGAAACACTGTTTCTGACTGAATACATAAGTGAATTTCATGTCTTTATCTGTGACAACTTTAGTATCAAATCAATGGATGTTTTCAGTATTAGTGGATTAATGCCACTTTCATACCAATTGATCAAAAGAAATGGGATAACTCAAGTTCTTGATTGAGCAACTTTGATTCTCTTGGATTTCTGGATTTCCTCATCTGTTGCTGCTGGAGCATCTCCCTATTACTGTAAGTAGCCAACAAGTCCTTCTGCTGTGATGATTGCTAGAAGCTTCTTGCCCTCTGTTTGCAAAAGTGTTAGCAGACAGCCCCTAATCTGCATTCAGGGAAGTATCTTCACAGCTTCAAGTCCTACAGGTGAACTTCAAATTTCATTTTACAAAGGGTTTGACTCGGTAGGCATACAAAATGCAGACGAGTGTGGAGGTTTCCCTATCTTCTTGGGGCAGGGTGGGAGGAGGGTTGAAATGACAGCAATTTCAACCATTAATACACCATTTCTGTGGGGCTTTCACACCTGCCTCTGAGTCAGGATCTTAAGAATGCTTTTTAAAATATGTTCCTTTGAGTTTTCGCTATATCTAAATAATGGAAAATTTGCACTAATACTATATCCTAATGATACCTTTAGTCTTTGGGAAAAATCAAAGGACCAATAAAGAAAGCCATGAGGTGGGGCATCTGAGTGGTTCAGTGGGTTAAGTGTCCCACTTCAGCCAAGGTCATGATCTCATGGTACCTGAGTTCAAGCCCCATGTCCAGCTCTGGGCTGATAGCTTAGAGCCTAGATCTTGGTTTGTATCCTGAGTCTCCCTCTCTCTCTGCCCCTCTCCTGCTCACATTCTCTCTCTCCCTCCCAAAAATAGACATTAAAATTAATTTTTAAATAAAGCCATGAGGAATTCAAAAAAAAATAAAACTGAGCCACCCAAGCACCCCCAAAGAAAATAGGGATTTAAAAAAATTTAATGGTTATTTATTTTTGAAAGAGAGACAGAGCTCAAGTGAGGGAGGTAGAGGTAGAGGGAGACATAGAATCTGAAACAGGCTCCAGGCTCTGAGCTGTCAGCACAGAGACTGATGTGGGGCTTGAACCCACAAGCTATGAGACCATGATCTGAGCCAAAGTCAGAAGCCCAACCAACTGAGCCAGCCAGGTGCCCAGAACATAGTTTTTAAATAAAGTTGAAAGGCTACAATATTTCATTTCGACTCTTACCATATACTACATTTAAAAATTACTACATTAATCAAGACAATGTGGAGTTCAAGTATATTTATATAGGTCAATGAAGAAAATAGAAAGTCTGTGAATATGGTGAATTGACTTCTGATAAAGGAGCCAAAGTAATTTGATACAGAAATGCTACCATTTTCAACAAATGATGCTGGAAGAATTGGAGATCCATATGGAAAGAGTAAGCCCCAATCATTGCATCACCTATAAAGAAAATTAATTTAATCTGGTTTATAGACATAATTCATAACATGTAAAGAAAGATTTTTGTGACTTTAGGTGAAGCAAAAAGCACTTATAAAAAGAAAATAAATGATAAATTGGACTTGAAAAAATTAAAATATATTCTTCACAATACATTGCTTAGAAAATTAAAAGACAAGATGCAGACTGGGAAAAAATCTATGTAAAAGAGATAAAATGTTGTGCTTAGTATATATATGACCTGTACAATTTAACCTTATTATTTCAGTAGACAGTTCACTCTAGAATATATAGGAAATGACAGACGAGCTTATGAAGACATGCTTAACATCATTTGATATATGTAAATGAAAACTTCTAATGAAATCACACCCACTGGGATGAGTAAAATGAAAGCCTAACAGTAACAGATGCTGGCAAAGATACAGAGCAATAGAAATTCCCTATATTCCAGGTAGAAATGCACAGTGGAATGACTGCTTTGTGCAACAGTTGATCGAGTAAAGCAAGCACTTTCCTTGTGGCTCAGGACCCCAGCCCTAGGTATCCCTCCAAAAGAAATAAAACCAAAAGTTGATGCAAAGTTTTGGTTTCAAGCGTTCTTGGAAGCTCTATAACAAAAACCGGAAATTCTCCCAAGTAAACTGTAGAATAGGGATAGAATGAGATGCTCTCAGTTTTTATAAAGGAACAGATTATTAATATTCATACACCTTGGATACATCTCGACATCGTTGTACAAAGTTAAAGAAGCCAAACACAAAGCATTGCATACTGTATGATTCTACTGATAGAAAATTCTGGGAAAGGCAAACTGCAAGGACAGAAAGCAGAACAATAATCTGCAGAGATGGAGAGTGGGGTGGGAGTATCAGATACCATGGGCACAAGGGAACTTTTTGGGGTGCAAAGAATATTCTATATCCTGATCGAGTGCTGTTCATACAAAGGCGTCTATTTTCCTAAATACTAAGCTGTACATGATTTCATTGTATGCAGCTTTTATTTCATTGAAGCATGGATAGAAATATTTGATGTTCTACAGAGACCAGAAGCATGATTCATTAGATTTACAATCTTGAGTAATTTGTATTACTGGATTTTTAGATTGAATCAAGAATTCCAAAATTTAAAAGGTCTTGATTGATTGCTTACAACTTTGGAGAGTGAAGAACATTGGACAATTAGAATTGCTGAAAAATACTGAGTTTCCTGCATAAAATATTCATGAAAAATTGTTTCAGAGTGTATACTTGATTCCCTGCTACATCCTCTCTTTGTTACATAATACCTCGAATTAAGGGATGTCCGAATTGGTAAAATATAGAATGTTCTTGTAACAGTTTTTGAATTCTCATTATTATTTTCAATTAAACTGAATTGGTTTAGTAGTTTCCCCTGATGACCTATTGTTCTGCTCTGGCTTTTCTTGGAGTGCTCAAAAGCTGTATTTGGTGCCCAGATGTATATTATCAATTTTGGAAGTCATTAGTATCCTCTCTTAGTCCGATTTTACAGTGAGTGTGATCTGTGGGGTGGAGGCTACGTGAAGTTACAAGTTGCTAGTGATAAACTTTCAAGGAGTTTATTCTTGAGATAAACTCAAGGAGGAGCCTTGCTGTTTTTCACCATAAATAAAAGGACATGACCAATTACTCTCATCCCCAGACTTGGAGCTGCTGGGTGTTTTGCCACAGTTGCTTCTCATTTTCAATGATTGAGTGCTTTCAACCATGAATGCTAAGCTTAGTAACTGGTAAAATAATTGTGACGCTATGTCATAATACTTACAAACTGTCATTACACTTAAAAATGTGTGATATATCTTATGGCTAACACAGATTCATCTAAGTTATGGCTAACTTAGGTTAATACTCAATTTATAGGTTTATAAGTTTATAGAGAATATAAATGTTAACAATATGAAGAACTGATTGTATACTTTGAAAATGAGTCTGGGGGCTCCTGGGTGGCTCAGTTGGTTAAGCATCCAACTTCGTGTTAAGTCATGATCTCCTGGCTCATGAGTTAAAGTCTTATGTTGGCTCTGTGTTGACAGCCCAGAGTCTGGAGACTGTTTCAGATTCTGTGTCTCCCTCTCTGTTTCTCTGCCCTTCCCTCACTTGAGTGCTCTTGCTCTCTCTCTCTTTTTCCCCTCTCTCTCAACAATGAATAAACATGAAGAAAAAATTTTTAAAAAGAAAATGACTTCTGTATTTGCATAATCCTCAAACTGAGATGAGAAAAAGGTACTGATGACATTGGTTTTTAAAATATTTTTCTTTTGTGAATAATGAAGTTAATAACTATTTTTAAAATTGTATCTAGTGCTGTTTGCTCAAAAATATCCACTTTTTCATCCTGAAGTTCTGGAATTAAAAGTGTCATAAAGTTTATTTTAGCACTCAGAAAAGCTTCATTAAATTTCATAATGTGTAACAGATACAGGAGAGGAATGGTTCTGGTAATTTTTCATTTTTTTAAACAATATCTGAGAATCATTGCTTATTTCTGCCATCAGTCTTTTATTTCAATCTTGTGAGCATGCTTTCCTGCAGTGGTATTGTTTGTGTGCATGCGTGCGCGTGTGTAAAATTTAACTAGGGTTTCTACCACTGATTTTTTTTTTTAATTTGGAAAGGGCAATTTTAATTCATTATAAATGAGGGCAAGAATGAATTAAAATCATAGCTGTTGGTTGTATTTACAGGAGAGAAAATGGAGGGGACTTAGACCCATTGATTATGAAGTCCCACATTCGACAGACCCCCTGCTGGCTTCATGTATTTGCCTCCTACTCTGTTTTGCTACTACTATGGCAAAGAAGAGAGTCAGAATGTACTGTGGGGGTGTGTTGAGGAGAACAAGAGAATTGTAAGATTCTCCAGACTACGACAGGAGATTTCATTTATTGAGCTATAATCAAAGAATAAATACATTTAATTCCAACAAACTTTTAAAAAGCGTATCCAGTTTAGCTGTTCATTTTGAACACAGCTAGAAAGAAAAACCGAGCTCATCAAATAGGCATCTTCTTCCATATTTTGAGTTGTTCTGGTCACTTCCCCTAGCCCACCAGCTAAAATGACACAAACAGCTCTAAAACCGAGGGAGAGACAGACAATGGAAATATGAACAATAATACTCTATCTCCCTCTTTCTCATAACTGCCTCCTTTCAAAGTTTGCTGTGTTGAGGGGGGAACGCACCTGGGGGGGGGTTTACTGTGTTCCCATTATTTTTTAAAATGTGTTCCTTCTGGAATTGAATTCATACTTGGTAATGAAATCCTTACCAGGAAATGTTAATAGAAAAGACAAGGTTGAAAGTAGAAGCAAGAAGAGACCAGGGATGGGTCAAGTTCCCTCTATGTACTCTTAGGATTAGAGCAGGGGTAGATGCATTGGCCTTAGAATTGAAGGAGAAGAAGGCAAAGATGGAAGTGGATTGAGTGGGAGGTGTTCAAAGTACCTCCAGCTGCTGCCGAGTTCTGTTTCTGAAGTTCATATGTGATTATCCTACTTGGAAACTTTCAGTGGCTTCTATCTGAAGTATGTAAATCAGACAGGGATGTAAGGACACAAATGACCAATCTCCTCTCTTAACAAGTTTTCTTCATTCTCATTTTATCCCGTCCCTTGAAATGCTGTGTCTTTGATTTGATTGAGCCTTCACAAAATCTCTTTCCCTACCCTGTGTTTCTCTGGATTTCTATCAACATCTTCAGACTTTGTTGAAATATTTTCACCTTTCTATAAAAATGTAGGATAGCTACTTGTAAGAGGTAAAATTAATTTCTCCTCCTGGGACCTTCCACGTGATTTATTAACATACCTATTGTGGGCTTGTTTCCTGTGCTAGGTCTATTTGTTTTGGTTTCCAAACTGGACAGTGCACGCTTTTGTCTTTTTAGTCTTCACATTCCTAGCACTTGTGCTGTAGCAAAGTTAGATACCTACTGAATGTTTAAATTTGCTCATACAGAAGAAAATAGGGCGATACAGCACCATGTTTAAAAACACTCAGAAAAGCATTACAGGTTATGTAATATAAAAATACTGTTACTGATTTTTGCTGTTCCACTAATGATGCACTCATAACTTTCACCTTTTATAACAGAGGTAACCATTAGTAAAACAAGCAGATGCTGGGACTTTTGTTAATACATAAAAAAAGACTCTGAAATGTATTTTCATGGAAAATTCTATGCTATCTTCATCAGAAGTTCTATAAAACACTTTTAATATTAATAATGAACATAAGCTAATTTAAGACCTAAACATAAAAGATTACAATATCCTTATTTAGGCAGGTAAATACACTGAGGTTTTATTATTATTTTTGTTGTTGTTGAAATATAGTGTCTTACATAAGATGACTTCCGTAGTGAACCTGAGAAATGAAATGACAGTTTTGAAAAATAAAGAAAACCGACCTTGCTCTCCTCTCAGTTTTCTTTGTCAAGATGGAACTTAAATATCTTCTTCCAGGAAAGCCTTTGTGAGTCTTCTCTGAGGATATGCCTGGAATGCAACCGCACACTGTGTAAGTGAAGCCATTCACTGAAAACTGGCTTAGTGCATTGTTTTAAATTTTGCCTGCATTTGAATTGGGCTTGATTATAATATGTTACCGTTTTCAGATTTTCTCCTGTCTTTCACACAGTGCAGTTTTATGGCTCAATTGTTCATATCTTAGTAACTCTTATTCTCCAGAAAGATTTGGAAATCTTGCTGTGTGAAGCAGTAGAAATGTCCTGAATTTTCCTTCGACTGAAGGGTGGCCAAACCATCAGAGAAATGTTACCTTAGTGATGTCTGAGATAAAAAGAATCTTGGTAAGTATTGGACATTGGCCATGTCAGGATGCTATGATAGGTTTTCTTTTTAACCAGAGCTTTCCTTTTAATACCACTTTCTCATAAGCAGAGAGCTATTCCTTTTAAAAAGACAACTTAGTTCTTGTTATATATTTTAGTCACTGTTCTATATGGTCCCAACTGCAACAACTGTTAAAGTTTGTGTTTGATCATCTGTGGGATCAAGTTCTAATTACTCTTCAGCTCCTTTACCTCCATCCTGTATCTGCACTTTGAGAGAGGGGAAAAAAGAGAGATACTTAAGTGGAAACAAAATCATAGGTGAATAGGGAGTATGTAATTCACTCTAGGGGAGCTTGTTAACTTGCTGACTTGTTAGTAAGTACAGCGGAAGAATTATTCATGAAAAACTGACCTTGGAGCCCTGGAAAACATAGTTTCCCTCCAATCCTTTCAGTCTCAACTTTAGGAGCTTAAAATAGAGCAAGAAATAGACTCCTTTATTGTTAGATTATATAGGAAACTACATCGAGTAGTTTCAATAGTAATTACATGCCATGGTATCTTAATATATATTAAGTATATAATATATATATACTACTTTAATATGATGGCAACATCTCTATTTCTATGTGATGTTATGATTGGGCATGGCCTGTCCAGTGTTACTAAAGCAGAGAAAACAAGTCCAAATAAGTCTAACCCAGTGAGCAGACTATATGATTTGGAAATATGGTACCAGATGACGATTATGAAGATGGTGAATGTGTCAGTGACAGAGGTCCAACGGCAAGTAATGAACAGGCATCCTAACAGGTAATAGAGCAGAGCACCAAGGAATCTAAGGTCAATAGTATGACTCTGATCATGTGTATGAAACAGAAGAGTGTAAAAGTGTGCCTTATTTCCCATGGTCTTTCAAATTTTGTACATAAATTGTAAAACCTGGAAAGTGTCATGTCCACTTGAGGGTAACTCATGTCTCTGGTATCTCCATGTAGACCGGCCAGTAGGCTTGAGTAAGGTCATGCAGTGAGATCAGTGGGGGAGGTGAGGGACTGGTAGTAGAAAATGCCCCCTTAAATTTTTGAAACCCACTGAATCCCTAGAAGGGGGGTGTGAGTGGCAATAAACAAGATCCCCATCCTACATAAACTTGGAAGCTCAGCAGGGATATGGACATGGGGAAAAAGTCATAAATCTAATGGCCAAATTGTGGTTCAGAGTAACCAACAGGGCTTAGAAAAGGTTGATCTTGGGGCGCCTGGGTGGCTTAGTCANGGGGCGCCTGGGTGGCTTAGTCGGTTAAGCGTCCCACTCTCGTTTGGGTCATGATCTCGCGGTTCGTGCGTTCGAGCCCCGCCTCGGGCTCCGTGCTGACTGCCAGCTCAGAGCCTGTAGCCTATTTCAGAGTCTGTGTCTCCCTCTCTCTCTGACCCTCCCCTGTTCATGCTGTCTCTCTCTCTCTCCTAGAAATAAAAAATTAAAAAAAAAAAAGGTTGATCTTGATCATTTAATCATGACTGGGCCACAGAGTAGAGCCAGGACTTGATAAATGTTCAGCTCGAGTGCCTTACATCCTTCCTGACATAGTCAGGACGTGGCTGCAGCCATGCACACACAGCGCAGTGGCAGAGGACTGTCCACAGGCTGACTGCATTCATGATTGTGCTGTGCCAGTGTTGTGTTTTGTCCTCGGAGACCCCTGTGCTAATCCCTGGTGCTCCCGGGCACAGTCACAGCAGAGGAGAGAAGTGCACTCTCTAGGCTGTCTCCAAGGAGGACTGTGCCAGAGTGGAAGTTGAAGCAGGACTGCTACTTATTCGTGTGCCCCCCTAGACTTGCCTGATTCCGGTCTTCCTCGTCTATCCTGTAAAAGCACTTTATCACAGGAAGGGAACAATTATAGACCAGAGACCCTCCTCTTCATGATGTCATGCATCATGAATAAAGCTTGTGATATCTTCATATCCAATAGCGTTTGACTATGTCGTTATTTATTATGATACCCATGTGAGATTGTTATTCTTACTGCTTTCACAAAGCACAGTGCTATAGAGTACATAGACAAATCAACACAGACTGCCATCCCTTGATGAAAAATATTTAGATGAGAATATCGATACGATGGATACCGTTGGGCACAGACAATGTGTTTCTTCTGACTTCCATTTAATCAATCCTAATTTCAACTAGTAGAAAAAGAAAGTCCTAGATACCAATGGAAGATTTAAAAAACATTTTTTAATCCATTCTTCCATAATTTTCCTTACATGTTTATACCAAGAGCCTATGACAGAGTTATGAGTACTATATTCATTACTGACAGATCTCAGTCATTCTATGAGCTGCTTAGCCCACCACATAGGAATTAGCCATTCAGCCACTTATTCATTCAATCAATATTTATTGATTGCTTACCTTGTGCCTAATAGTATGCTACTTCACACATTCCTACTTCAGAGTAAAAAAAAACTATGACATACCGTGTAAATGTTAGAAACAATGTGAATGTGAAGTATATTTAAAAGGTTTGTATATGTTCATTTTTCTTTAACATCTGTTAACTGGGCTGAATTGTTTCATTAGTTAACTTTGAAAATCACTTTATTTTAAAGTCAACTGACTGTCAGATTGATTTAAGAGGTATAATTACAATGAATTTGGTAATTATAAGCATAATAAATAGCATTCAATGCATAATACCTAAAAGATTATATCTTTGTCTGCTTCTACAAGTAGAATTTGTAGAAATGTACTGTCATAAAGTTAACATAAAAAAAGATAAAGCTCATTAAGAGAGGAAAGAAATTACCAGATGCTAAGGGTCTTTTCTAGGACAGATAAGCATTTCACATTTCATTGTCAAATGTCTAGATAGTAGCAGGGTGGTCTGTAGTGTTCATATTATTAAAAGTATGTAGATAAGAGAAAAAATAAAATGATAAATGTCTACCAGTTTAACTTAAGCCAGGTACTACTGTAAGCCCTTTACGTATGTAATATAACTCCAGTCTTAACTACTATCCCCATTTTGCAGATGAGGAAATCATAATGAAGTAGCTAGTCCAGCTAGTAAAGGATAGAACTCGGAAGCTACTCCAGTGATTTGATTGCAGGTTTTGGGCTCATAAGCCTGCCTCCAAATTATTAAGTTAATGCATATTATGGAGAATGAATTTTAACTTAATTCCCAAAATTTAATTTTTGGGAAAAAATACAGATACTGTTATTCAGATAAATGTCTACTATATTGTCCCTCTGTGAGCCATAAAGGAACAACAATGTTGTAAATTATTGAAATCAGTACATTTTCTTTATTTCTGTAGACATTGGGTCTTCTGTCATCTCTTGTCAACTAGCCTTCCTTTTGTTTTCTTCTTTTCTCTTGACCACAGTCCTATGCTGTAGCCCACTAAAATGATTGGCTACATTTTACGTCAGAATCACTCTAAGCCTCTGTTTCCTGGATGTCCTCATTTACCCATTTGAGGAACATTTATTACGTGTTTGTTTTATCCAGATATTCGGCTAAGTACTGGGGAAACTATGGGAAGTAAGGTCAACAAATCTGGCTCTTGGCCTTATGAAACTTTTATTTTAGAGGGAGATACCTGCTGTGTAAATCACTGTTACATAATTAATATTTCCATTACAGTTCTAGAAATCCCATGAGATTGTAATGTCAAGCAAGTTTATGTAGTAAGGGATTTGAGAAGGCTTCTTGGAGGAAGTAATACTCTGAGTTGAGAAATAAATGACAATATCACAAATCAGAAATTTGCAATTTGGGGCATTTACAGAGGTTCATGAAATCTTATGAAGTCTTCAAAGCATTACTTACTTGGTTTATAATTCCAGATGGCCCTTTTCAGATCACGGTGCATTATTATGTTGCATGAGGTGTCTTCCAGGCATAGTTTCTAGACCTTGAAAGCTGCTTACCTAACCCTGAATCAATTTGATGTCAACTTGTTCAGATTTCAGTTAAAGCTCAGGGATTTCAAAAATCGGCTTCCAATTTTTTTTTAATGGAGGGCTCTAGGCTTTGCCCCATTTACATCTGCATGAAAAAGATAGGTCTTTCTCTAGCCCACAAAGAGTCCTCTCTCTCTACCCTTGAGAGGACTGTAAATCTAGGAGCTGACTCCGAAAATTACTCTTCCCATCTCTGGCCCCATGGTGGGGATGGTTCTCCATCTGAGCTGCAGACTGCATTTCTCTAACAGACCCACTTTTATCCATCATGGAAGTCTTGTTGACTACTGTTCCCGTCAAGTTCTGGCCACTTCTTTATTTCTACTTTCTTTACTGCACGTCCCTGTAGTATGCTCTCTCACCATTTTTAAGACCTAACCTTTGGTGAAGTTCAACTTGTTACCAATTCTTTTTCAATTTATAATAATAGTAAATGCCATCAATTCAGGAGCACACCTGCCGGTGGTCTTCTTGCTCTCACAGTTGCCAACTGAGTACCTCTCTTGGTTCACAGGAAAACCTGGTGAATTTCTTACCTCAGATATGCTTCTAGCCAGAGTCCATTTGCTGAAGAGAAATGATTACCATCTTGGGCTGATGAATGATCAATCTAGGTTTTTATAGTTCAAGTTTTCTCTAACAAGAATAAGCTTTTACAATCAGTTTTAAGTAATTAAAATATTCTTCACTGACTAGAATGTACTTCCCTTCTATTATTGCATGGCTGACTCCTCTTCTTCCTTCAAGTCATCGTCCTCAAAGATACCACTCAGGCCACCCTATTTAATGAACTCTAATTGCCCAGAACTTTCTATCAACTAACCGATCTCTTTTGTTCTTTTTTTCCCCCATAGCATATGTCCCTTTTTTACCTACTAGAGAAGTTACTTAGTCATTATATCTATTTTTTGTTGTCTGTCTTCTGATAGTAGGGTGTAAGATCCACAAGGAACTTGTCTTCTGTTATTTTACTGGTGTATGCTGAGCACCACGAACATTGCAATCAACAAATATTTGCTGGGTGATTGAATCCAACATACAGAAAATAATACAAACAGAATTCTTCAGGTGGAAAATAAGTGGGCATTTTTAATAATCTTTAGCACTCTAGGAAGGAGGTGAAGTAAAATGTGGAAAATAAAAAGCTTAAAGGAGTTTGTGTGTGCACGCATAGGCAAACACGCTTGTTTAGTTACTACCAAGACGTTAATATGGAGATTTCATTAATAAAATATTTTTATTTTTCCCATGTTTTCCAAGGGTATTATTGCACTATAATAGCATTTACACATTGTTGCACCTGAGTGGCTCAGTCTGCTCCACATCTCATTCTAGATTTTGGCTCAGGTCATGATTTCATGGTTTGTGGGATGGAGCCCCTCTTTTGGCTCTGTGCTGACAGTGTGGAGCCTGATTGGGATTCTCTGTCTCTCTCTCTCTCTGCCTCTATCCTGCATGCTCACAAGTGCGTGTTCTTATGCTCTCTCAAAATAAAGCGTTTATATATTAATAAAAATAAAAAATAATAAGTTCTGTATGTTGGTATGGAATTTATCTTATAAAACAAAGTATGAGGTTTTATTAGTAATTAAAAGTGTTAAAACTGATAAATCTAAGGCTATAAATACTACCATGAAGTTTAATAGTTTTTGTGATTTAACTCATTTTTTAAAACTAAAGTACCTCCTCACTTACTACAGTATAAACCTGGTCTGCGATGCGGTGATGAAGACCATACACTTGGCAATCAATCTGTGCTCAAATCCTGGATTTGCCTCTTCTTTACTTGAGAGATACTGAACAAATTTTAAAATACTTCCTGATTTTTTTTTTGGTTTGTAAATCACTTAAAACAATGTTTGACAAAGGAAAAGCCCGAAGAATGCTCTTACTAGGGAGCTATCCCTTAGACAAATTTTTATGAAATTACTGGCATTGGATCTAGAGAAAACCATATGCATGATTCAAATGTAGAATTAAGTACCAGTCATGTACTGCTAAAAATGTTTGAGTAGAGGAAATTCTAAATGATACACCAATGGCCTATAATTTCTCACGTTGAAGTCAATATAGAAATCTCAAGAAGAAAATAAACAACTCGACTCTAACATAGCCTCTAGACTATTCGTAAAGATTTGTTATAAAAAGATATTAAAAACCTAGTATTAATATTTCACAAATGTTATTCACACATATTGTATTTAGTGCTATAGATAGAAATTGCGAAGACATTCCTGGCCTTTTGGGCTTATTATCTAAATAAAGCAGACAGAAGTGAAACAACCACTATAATTATCCCAGTGGGCATCACAAAAAAGTGCGGCTGATGTGTAAATTAGGAGGTTTTATGAATTAGAGGGTAAAAAAGATTTTGCCTTTGTCAAAGTTGAGCTGTATGCAATAAAATGCTGAATAGTTCTGCTCAAGTTAGTACCCAGGAGCACTCTTACAGATGGACTTTGCCCAAAGGGAGAACACTTGCTTATTAAATAGGATACTTGGGCCGAAGTCTCTGGCATTCATATTTTGAGTAGTACTTAGGTTTCCTTTGTTCAATGCTGAGCATTTTTTGAGTTGTTTTTCTCTTTAGACTTAAACATTAAGGGGAGAGATTAAGACAGAATTGTTAACATGCAAGCATAGAGTAAATGTACATTTAATGGACTAAGTAAAGAACTTGAAAGAATTGATCCCTAGAGATAATGCCTAAGATGGTTTGTGGGGTTTACGATTAGAGAAATCCTGGGACATGAAGGCACTCTTACATTGGAGAATAAGTTGGAGAAGCATTAAAGCAAGAATGAATGAAATCTGGGGCGCCTGGCTGGCTCAGTTGGTTAAGCGTCTGACTTCAGCTCAGATCGTGATCTAATGGTTCATGGGTTTGAGCCCTGCATCAGGCTATGTGGTGACAGCTAGCTCAGAGCCTGGAGCCTGCTTCAGATTCTGTGTGTCCCTCTCTCTCTGACTCTCCCCTGCTCGCTCGCTCTAAGAAATAAATAAAACATTAAAAAAAAAGAATAAAAAAGAATAAATGAAATCTTTTGCTTTGATAGGTGATATAATATTTACTATTTAAATGTTAATACAAAGGCTGACATTTTTGTTGCTTCTAGATAAGTATCTTGCATTCTTACATACTGAGCCACCTCATTACATGCCAGACAACTAAACCCGGGTTACAAAGAGGAGAATCAGATGATTCTCGCCCTCAAAGAGCTCACAGCCTAGTGCAGAAATGAATATAACAACATCTGTGCTTTGGGGAACACAACACTAAAGATGTGTTCAAGGTATTAGAAAATCACATAAAAAGGACATCTAATCTATTTGGAAGAGTGGATTGAGTTGGGGAAGTCTTGCAGACATGACAGATGAATTGATCATAATGAAAGCGATGGGAAATGTCCTGGGTAAGACTACAGATGAAACTTGATTGCAGATTTTCAACTTCAGAAACACCAAGTTAACTAAACATACCTGTGTACACACACACACACATTAACACACGCAACAGGGTTAAAAAGAGAATGAACTCAAAAGAGAAAGTGTATAATTGAATGCAGTGAAAGAAAACCCAAACAGATGGTCTCAAAAATGAGTATCCTCTGACTGAGAACCATCATTTCCCACAGGAATGGTTGACTGTAGGCAGACCAAACCTGGTATAGACTTTAGTGAAGCATCCCGTAAGTAAGAACAGAGGCCCAGGGATACTAACAAGGACATCAAAATACCTCACTCTAGGCTTTCCCATTTCTCCTGTCCTTTAATAGATCAAACAATATGAACAGATCACAAAATATTTAGCTCTCAAGTGTAGTTGGGGAAACACCTGACAAATGTCCAAGAAACCACGCATACTATCTCAGAGCAGACTATGTCTCCCTTCTCTAGACCTGGAGAAGCAGCATCGAGGAAAAGGAGCTAAGCATTGTTGTAAAAACTTTGTTTTCAAAAAAACTATGAGTGGAGTCTTTCTGCCCGCGTCTTGGGAATAAGAAAACTTACCTAGAGGTTTAGCAATACTAATTAAGTTGCCCTAGATCATAAAAGGAAAAAAGTTCTGGAATGAGAATTAGCCTTCGTTCCTGTAAGCCAAAGCTGTTGATTTTTTTGACATCATGGTGCCTCCTTGGGTTTTAGTAAGTCTCTCTCCTTCTCCACTAATCTTGAAGATGTTGGATAAGGAAATAAAAATGAACTAACCCAACATTGTTTAATTTCTCGTTGTGGCTCCATTCTCTAATTCAAGTTGTGGAGGAGTCAGGAGCTAGCTTTTAGAACGAAGTGCTTAGCTTAATCCAACTCAACCTTTCAGAGTTGACTTACTCATCCATGCCTGCTCTTGGACTTTTTCCAATCCCATTAGAACTATAAAACCTGGTGCTAAATCTGTCGTCTCCTCTTGCTTTTGACACCTACCTCAGCATTTGAAGACTTTTCTCCTCTGACCCACAAAATTCAGCGCTGGCTTATAGTCTCCCATATATTGAGTATTCTTCCTGTGACACTTATTCATTTCCCTGAGTGGTTTCAAGGCCCAGTTGTACACGGGACGTGTTGGAACTTTTTCCATTACAGCCCGAACCACAGTGCTGAGAAAACTGAGCTGTTTTCAATGAATGCTGCTGTCAGAGAGTGTACTGGTAAACAAGTCTCGAATTGAAAATGGGACCAGATATGTTGTCTTGTCATGACTACCTGTGCCTAACCTGATCCCTGTACAGGTCCAGTTTAGGAAATGTGTCTGCGTGATTTTACATGGCATCAAATCTATTTATGTGACTCTGCTGTAACGATCACAAGGTGTTTCTTCTCGATTCACTTGCTGATGAATGAAGCAATTGTACTTGTTTGCCTGATCACTATATCATTAAAAGGCTTGGATTTCACATGTCTTCCTGTTTAATAACTTATTTTAGCAGAGTTGGAGCCTTTAAAAGGTGAAGTTCATTTTATTTGGCAAAGAGTGTGATAGCAGCTCCTTTGCCTGAGGCTTTGTGTTTGGTTAATTAGGTTTGCTGCCAGCTTTTCATACAGAAATGGAAGTTGTCCCTTAACTGTTCTTTTCCTTTTTCTTCCCATACTTTTGAGGTTCTGTAACAGATCTAATACTCTATGTGCAAAGTTAAGTCTTTTAATTTGTGAACACAGACTGATCTTACTTTTGTCATTTTTTGTGGAGTGCTCTCAAGGGCAATCCCTACAGTTCCATTAATCTGATGGAAAGATTTATGATTTCCCTGAATGTGGGGAGGAGGGGAAAGGTATGGTGTTTAAAGCTCTATACATGACAGAAAAACAGTGTTCTCCTTTAACTTTGGTTTTCTGGTTTGATTTATCCTCTGTAAAATTGAAAACATCACTGGAGGTAACTATTTCAGCTTACAATATGTGAATTTAAAGAGTAGATAGGGTCATTTTGATCAGTATTTTATATTTCGGGCGTATTTATTAGCTACTCTTTATGGGGTTTCAAATAAATTTGTATTTACTAAGTACTTAGTAGCAATTGGCACACAGTGATAAGGTACCTCTGTGTGGCCGTAGATGTTTAGTCAACGAGCAGTTTAAATGTGGAACACAGGCAACATCACGATAGAGAGGAACTCTGGCTCAGGACAGGACAGTCCTGAGGGCACATGCCCTCTGGGCCACTTGCCAGCTGGGTGACCTTCCTCAAGTCACTTAGTCTCAGGAAGGCTCAGTTTCCTGATATGTATATGTACGTAATAACAGTGCCTTGGTCATCAATTTGTGTTAAAGTCCAAACAGAATGACAAATGTTTAACATGTAATACAAGGGCTGGCATAGAGGAAACCCTCAAGTTCACTGCTGGCGTGCAGAACAGTGGCGGGCCACAGCACAAAAAACATGGGCTCCAGAGCCTGGTTCTACCATTCTTGACTTCCATGACTGAGCACATGACTCCTCTAAGCCTTAGTTTTCTTCTCTGTTAAGCAGATAATATTTTACTACAGGAGCGTAACACATAAAATTTTTAAAATATGTAAAGTACCTAGAATATTGTATAGTATTTGGCAAGGCTTAAATGATGGCCCTTTGAATGCATGTGTATATGAAGAAATGTTTGCCAAATGAATGGGTTGATGCATTTCAAAGTTGGAAATCAGAGATGGCATTGGGAGAGGCTTTTCCAGACTAGAAAGTCTGCCCTTGAAGTGACATGAAAGAGGAGTAGGAGTTTGCTACCTGGCGGTGGATATCCCAGCATGGAGGAGGGAGAGAATTTTCTGGAATATTTCAAACACACGTGACTCTTCACACTGCAATACAGAGACTCCATTCTATTCAATGAAGTTTGTCTTCAGGGATGCCTTCTTTCCAGGACAACCCAGACACTGGGAGTGTGTGTGTCCAAGAGCATGTTAATATACTATGAAAGCATTTTGGTGCTCAAAGAAAGATTCAGAGCATAAAATATAAAATTCCTAGTTTATTAATTTGGGTGGTTTTACTTATCAGCACCAAAATGGCTCTGTATTTTCATTTCTTGTGATTCTATTAAGAAGTCAGCCGGCATGCCTTTCCAAATTAAAATCACATGCTATTGCAAAGGAAAAACAAACCAAAAGCTCACTCATTGTCCAAAGAATCCCTATAGTATAAGAGAAGATATATTCTGCTTGTCTAGAATAACATTTCACAGACTTAATAAATTCTCAGGTAAATTATTGAAATTGCCTTCAGGTAGATAACTTATATCCTAGGTCTTATAGTAATATGTAAATTGGAACCTACCAAATCCCCAAAAGAGACTGAGAAGAGAATTTCAGTAAATTAAAACACTAAAAATAGTCAAGTTCCTAACTCCTCTATCGTTTAGGAAACTTATTATAATGGAATAATAAAAAAGCAATGTTATAGTATCCTTTACATTTAATATTAAATTTTTTCAAAGCTCGATAAGGAAATAACTTAAAGCCAAACAGCTTTTTTAATACTTATTTTTGAGACAGACAGAGAGAGAGAGAGAACACTTAAATAGGAAAGGGGCAGAGAGAGAGGGAGACAGAGGATCTGAGGTAGGGTCTGCTCCATCAGTGCAAAGCCCAATGTGACCTGAGCTCAAAAGTGACCTGAGCCGAAGTTGGACCCTATTCTATAAACCAAAGCCAAATAGTTCTATAAGGCTTCTATTTTTTCTCTCCTCCTTGCCCCTCCTCTGTCCCTTCCATCTCACTCCCTCCACCTTTCTCTTTAAATATGCTTCTAATATTACATCAAAACTTTTAGAATGACGGTATCCTGATGAAAAAAGAAAACCAACTGTTGGTCTCCCTGCTTCCTACATAGGCTTTTTGTCAGTCACTCTACTTGTAGCTCACTCTCCTGGAAACTTAGGAGGTCTGACATGTGAATCAACTTGTCACCAAGTTTTCTTCACACAGAGTTTAGACAGTAGCCTTCCCCCAGCCTGTTAATGCCATCATCCATTTTCCATCAGTTTTCCAGATCGAAAGATCCAAAATCTTGTTGCTCTTGTCCCCTCCTCTGTAACTCTGTCTCTGTAGTGTTTCAGAAGTGGCCCATGAATGGGTGTGTGATGCTTGCACTCAGTACCTTCCCCCAAAGCAAATCCTCAAATTCCTCCGAGAAATCAACAGGAGTCCTTCCTGGACTTGCCAGGTTTTCCTAGACTCTCCTTCCAGTTTCCACACACTGTCTTCTTTCTATTGTATGTTTTTGTTTTCTTTCAATATTGGAAGTGCTAGCTACTTGGGTGAAGTGATTAAAAACATGGGCTCTGTAGTCAGAAAGGCTAGAAGTGGTTAGGTACTTTAAATTACTGACTCTTAGAATGTTATTGAATCTCTCTAAACAAGATTGTATCATTTGTCGCATTGGGACAAACAATAGGACTTACAAAATTGTTGGGCGAATCCACTGAGACAGCATAAATATGAAATGTGTGTCTTTATGGACTCAGTGTGACCTGTGGTATTTCTTGTTCTTGTTTCTTCTGGCTGTACATTTGCTGTCTCCCTTCTTTCTTCCATCTCTGCTCCCCCTGCACGCCCCTCCAACCCATCCCAGACATGCACACCTAGGTCATGAGCTTCTTGAATCCTGTGTCCCTTCTGTGTCCCTACCACAGGGCTTGGCACATGATAAAAACAGAAGTATTTATTGAATTAATGGAATGCATGGATGTAGATTCAAGAATGTGAAGTCTGTAAGGAATGGGTGAGGAGAGAAGTACATAACATTAGGAAGAACTTTTGATGAGTGATGTTAGCAAATAAACAATGACTATGGTTTAGCCAGTTCTATTTAAGATAGTAAGATAGTAATTTTTAGAGTATATCTGCTTAAAGAAGCTTCTGCAGTATCAATGGAAAAGACAAAATATGAAAACTGAGATTTGGGATGGCTCTATAATATGGTAATCCTATGATTGTTTGAGGAACCACCCTACCCTACCGTCTTCATAGCAGCTGCACCATGTTACTTTCCCACCAGCAATGCGTAAGCGTTTCAAGTGAGCCACATCCTTGACAACACTTGTTATTTTGTTTTGTTTTGATAGTTGCCATCCTCACGGATGTGCAGTAGAATCACGTAACTTTGATTTGCACTTCGCTAATGATTAGTGCTGTTGAGCATTTTTTCATATGCTTTGTGCTACTTGTATATCTTCTTTGGAGAAATATCTATTCTTGTCCTTTGCTCATTTTTTTTTATCAGTTTCTTATTGTGTTGTAGGAGTTCTTTACATATGCTGGAAATTTATTTTTTTCTGATACATGCTCATTTTATTGATAATACACTTATGAGATTAGTGCAATTTTAAAATCCCCAAAATTCAAAGTACATATGTGTTTGTGAATCTACATACATAAGCATATACACATACATATACTTATACATATGTGTATACCTTATAATCTCTTCTAGACAAATTACTGATGCATACCGGACATGTGGTGTATACGTGTGTGTATACATATACACACACACATAGTATGTATAAGGAAAGCAGTGTCTAAAATTCTACTCAAGGTTTTGTTACATATACCTACATATATATATATCTACGTATATACACACACACACACAAAATAAAAAATATATAAAAAAAATATATATAAACAAATATGTATAAACACAAATATAAAGTGTGTGTGTGTGTGTATGTGTGTGTATACATATATATATATATATATATATGACAATGGCCAATGCTGACATTGATGGAGCTGATATTATATGTCTTATCATTGGCAACTAACTAGCCCATTCTTGGTACACAATTCCAGCATAAATTGCAGCTGAGATCATCATATCCTGTTTCTTAATTCTGTAGAGTTTTGTGAATTCAAAACTGAGAAATGTAAGGTTAATAACTGCTTACCACAAAAATGTTTGAATGAAGAAAATTTTCATTCTCAACTGGAAAATAGTTAAAATAGTCATAACTTTGCTGAGAAACAGCACATACATTTTCTTTCATCTTATCTTTAAGACTCTTTTTTTATGTTTTATTTACTTCTGAGAGAGAGAGAGAGAGAGAGACAGCATGAACAGGGGAGGGTCAGAGAGAGAGGGAGATACAGAATCTGAAACAGGCTCCATGCTCTGAGCTGGCAGCACAGAGCCTGATGCGGGGCTCAAACCCACAAACTGTGAGATCATGACCTGAGCCAAAGTCGGAAGCTTAACCAGCTGAGCCACCCAGGTGCCCCTCATCTTGTTATTATCTTAACTCAGTTCTTTTAAAGACTTTCAAACCAAATGCTAACATCCCATCACAAATGGCAGAATAAAATAAAGCAGAATTATGGGGCACCTGGGTGGCTGAGTCACTTGGGCAATCAGCTCTTTACTTCGGCTCAGGTCATGATCTCATGGTTCATGAGACTGAGCTTCTTGTTGGAGACTGCACTGATAGCGTGGAACCTACTTGGGAGTCTCTGTCTCCCTTTCTCTCTGCCCCTTCCATGCTTGCTTGCTCGCTTGCATCATCTCTCTCTCTCTCTCTCAAAAACAAATAAAAATTTAAAATAAAACAGATTTTTCAGGACTAAGATGATATCTTTAGCCCATTCTACTTTCTGTTTCTTCTAATGTACTTCAAAACAGACACAACTAAAACACTGAGGAACATTTCTCTAACAGGCATGGAAATGAGAGAGTATTCTGCTTTACATAATTGAAGCTTTATAGAGTTCTGGCAGGAAATGAAGGTATGCCACACCAGTGTCCTTTCTCTGCATAGATCTAGTTGGTGAGTAAGCAGAATCCTGTCTTTACTATTAATATTAGCCAGTTGGAGCAAAAAAAGTGGAGTTCTTGCAGCCTAAGCCCTCAGTGTTTGAAGAGAGGAGAACCTGACCCGAGACCAGAAAGAGGAAGCTTTCTGCCAAGGCCACTCTCCGCTGTGGGTTGTCAGCAAGGACATAGGCAAATATCCTGCCCTGATGAATGGGGCTCCCTAGTACAGCTGTGTGACTCTCTACTTACAGTTTGGTTCCTTCTCTACATTGACCTGGACAACCTAAGAGACTAATGAAAAGAGAGAACAAAACCTTTCTCTTCTTTGGCTCAGACAAGAAGAAATGAACATAAGCCATTTGGTTGCGCTACCAATTTTGGACCAACTAGACTTCCTTCCTTCCCTCCTTCCCATCTCCCCTCCCTCCCTCCCTCCCTCCCTTCCTTCCTCCCTCCCTTCCTCCCTTCCTTCCTCCCTCCCTTCCTCCCTTCCTTCCTCCCTTCCTTCCTCCCTTTGGCCTCTATGGACTACTCATTATTCTGAAACCTAGAAAACCAGTAAATACAAAAGACTCCTGTTCTTAAATTCTAGTGGGAGGAAACAAACTGCCTATCATTACATAAATAAGGTCATTTCTCTCAGTAGTAAGTGCCAACGAAGAAAATTAAATAGGATAAAATGGAGTCAAATGAATATCTTTGGATTGGGTGATCAGCAAAGAAGGTAACCTTTGATCTGTGAATTGAATGACAAAAAAAAAAAAAAAAAGCCTAACTTTGGAAGTGAGAGTTGGGGGGAGGTGCTTTCTCAAGAGAACAGCACAGAGACCCTGATGTGCAAGAATATATAAGGAATTGTTACAGATCAAGAATAAACCTGTCATTCAAGAGGATGACAAAAGAAAACATGTTTTGATATGTCAGGACTCAGAGTGTATAACATCTACATAGAATATCATGAATAACACCCCTGAGGAACTATGTGACCCAATCTAAACATTCTCTGAAAGGGAAGAAATTTTAGAGCAGAAATAGTGGTGAGCAGTAATAATGTTAGGGCTCAGAATCAAATGTAAGCATTTATTGCTTTTAATGCGGGCGTGAAGTTAATGCAAATCCTAAAAAGGATTTCTGGAGAAGAAACACAAGATTTTTTAAACTGTATAGTCAGGAAGGGCACGGGACCTGTGTTTGTGGGCGTGTTTGTATGCAGAGTGGGAAGAGGTGTGAAGACAGCAGTGTATAAAATTCTACTCAAGATTATATCTTACGTGTGCTGTTGCTAGTCAAGTGGTTTTAAATTTATGGATAAACCATCGTAGAATATAACGGGTATGTGTAATTTCTAAGTGGCTGAGGATTTTTTTAAACTTCATTATTTTAGCAAAGTAAGGCAAAAAATGATGTGTAATAACATAATCAACAAAGTCATAAATAAGACGAAGACCAAATACTGTCATTTTTGTGGATTAAATCTCCCTCTTAAAAGACAGACCCTCTTAGAATGAATTAAAAAGCAACACTTACATGCTTTGCATGAAAGGCTCATCTGAAACAATGAACATACTTTTTGTGACTAAAGACACAGGCAAGGCTTTATCACAAAAATGAAAAAGAAAATTTGCTGTTACAATTGAGATCATTTTTTCCTTCCAGTGGTCTGAGTGGATTTTATTGGTATATGGGAGAGGTACTGATTACATTTGTAAATAAACATTTACTGATCTCTTACTAGTTTTAATAATTTTCCAATTGAATTCATCTTAAGGAATTACTTAGACCACTCTGTAATATATTTTGCAATAAAAAGTTTTAAGAATAAAACCTTTTATAGTATACAATAGAAGATGGATTAGTTATAAACAAATTAGAGTTTATAAGAATGTTATATAGCTATTAAAACCCGATAGCTGATACTATCCTAGGGTAAACTTTTTTTTTTTTTGATAAAAACATTCTGAAAGCACACAGAACAGCTTTTAATTTTTTCATTCTTTTTAAATATACGCTGAATATTTAAGATCAATCACAACTAAAAGTTAATATATCTTTAAAGCAAGACATTTTAACTTAGAGACAATATGACAGAATGAGATTTTCATAGATTCTCAATATATATTATTAATTTTGGCTCAACTAAGTAATAGAATATTTATAATTGAGGAACCTCTTCTGAGTGGTGCTAAATCATGGTCATAAATGTAGTTTGTACCACAGTAGAGAATTTATTAATAAAAACTCAAAACACACAGTGATTTCTTCTAAGAAATCCAAAATGTTTTAGAGATAGACCTCTTGGGTGTTCTTTCAAAATGAGTATGTTAGCAGGACACTGTCAAACAGAATTATTATAACTAGAAATAAAATATGTTTCAGTGGTTCATAAACCTTATTGTGTGTCAAAATTACCCAAAAGGCTTTTAAAGAATAAATTACTGAGCTCCAGCCCTAGAATTGCTGATTCTATAGATCTGGGCTGAGGCCCAATAGATAAATTTGCTTCTCTAACAAGTTCCCAGGGGCCTCTAATGCAGCTAGTCCAGGATCCCACTTTGAGAACCTCTGGTTTTCTGACACTGGGAAGGCTCTTGAATTACCTTACTTATAAGTGAACAAGTTAACTTGACAGCTTTATGCACGCTTTACTAAAAGAAGACTCTAGACTCTAGGTTAGAGACACTTTGTTTATACAGAAGCTGCAGCCAGAGAACTATCTTTGCTCTGGTTCCTGTTTCTCACACCAGGGTCCCACAGGAAGAGGCCATGAGGCCAGAAGTTAACCTGCCCTTACAGCAGGTTTGCATAGCAGAGAAACTCATAACAAAGAAACACTAAGATTAGAAGACTCTGGGGGCGCTTGGGTGGCTCAGTCCATTAAGTTTAAGCATTGGACTTTGCCTCAGGTCATGACTTCACAGTTCATGGGTTAGAACTCTGAATAAGGTTCTGTGCTGACAGCTCAGGAGCCTGGAGCCTGCTTCAGATTCTGTGTCTCCTTCTCTTCTGGCCCCTCCCCCACTCAGGTTCTGTTTCTCTCTCTTTTTCTCTCTGTCTCTGTCTCTCTCAGAAATAAACAAACATTTAAAAACAAAGATTAGAGGACTCTAAGCTTTCATTGGTGGCAGGCACCTCCACTTTCTCCCCCATTATCCTGGAAAGTAAGCAAATTTAATTTGCAAGCAAATGAGGAAGGCGATCCGAGATGGCTTGGTCTCCTTATCTCTCCAGTGCTCTCTATTCCAGCCACTATCTCCAGCTTCTAAGACTTCTGTTATGCAAAGACCCTTGGGGCACTCTGCTCAGAAAGCTTGGGGATTCTAGGGAAAGATGAAAATAACCAGGGATCATTGTTTCTCAATGGTGGATTCAGAGGGTATGTTCAAATGACAGCTATCTTACATTTCCAACTAATTATCTTTTTCATCTTTCTCTTCATAAATAAGTTTTACTAGTAAAAAATTAATTTTCCCATGTGTATACTCCTATAGCTTTTGGCCCACAGCACGGAGCTGCCTCAGCACTATTAATTAGGACACAAGGCTACAGGGTGGACAGAGCAGGGATTTTCACACTCAGATTCACCTACATGGATTCCCTTCTTTGCCCCTCATGGACCACTTACCTTGATGTTAACCCATACTTAACCTCTCTAAGCCTGTTTCCTTTTTTATAAATTCAGCATGATTTCCTTATTCTATTGTTAGGAGATAAAGATAATGTTTCTGTAGTGCTTTGTATTGCATTTCCTGCATAACAAGTGTTCAAGAATTGTAATTTCTATCACGTGTGCCATAACCTCAGCATCCCCGGCTAATCCAGACACACAGGTCCATTCCACGCCCAAGTCAGGTGAAGTACCAGGCAAATAACTTCAGATGATGTGCCACTTATGGTGAAGCGCTATCTGGTGATTAAAGATGTCGGACGTTTAACTCCATCCTTTGAGCAGGAAGCAGTTGCTTTGCCAGGTATCAGAGAGCTGCTGGGGCAAATGCCACCTGTGCTGGCAGTTAGTCCCCAGGTGATGGGAGAAGATAGAAAAATAGGGTTTCCAGAGGTGACAGCCCGGCCTCAAGAATGCCGTTCCAGGTGGTTACTAAAGCTCTTGAAGCTGAGGCTGCCAATACGTAGGGGTAAAGAATTACTTTGGAACAAAAACTGTTCCATCCAGCAGAGAATGCAGACATTATGGAGTTATTAATTAAGGCATCCAAGCAGAAAGTAGCACTAACCGCAGGATTTAGGAGGAAGAGGACACCTGAATGGCACTATGAAACAATTCAAGAGGGAGGAAGATTGGGGTGCCTGGGTGGCTTAGTTGGTTAAGCGTCCGACTTTCGCTTAGGTCATGATCTCACGGCTCGTGGGTTCGAGCCCCGCATCAGGCTCTGTGCTGACTGCCAGCTCAGAGCCTGGAGCCTGTTTCAGTCTGTGACTCCCTCTCTCTCTGACCCTCCCCTGCTCACGCTGTCTCTCTCTCTGTCTCCTAGAAATAAATAAACATTAAAAAAAAAAAAGAGGGAGGAAGATGAACTTTCTGAATTACAGATTTTGGAAATTCAGTACATTGTATGAGAGGACATGTAACTCTGAATATAAGCCTGTGTTCTGTTTGGGTGGTCTAGTTTATCTGCTCATGACTAGGCTATTTCTGAGGATGACCCTTCCTTAATCTGCCGTGCCCTTCCCACCTTACATGGAGATACTTTGTCACCTTCCCTACATTTGTGTGTTCTGAGTGTGTGTGTGTGTGTGTGTGTGTGTACTCCACTTTAGGGCTGTGAGAGCTATAAAGGTGACTGACATAATCTCTGTTCTCAGTGAATTTACAATTGACTCAAAAAGTAAAGGAATATAATATATAAAGTGAAAATAAGGCGAAGTCTAGCAAAATTGAGACATGGGAGACTGAATACATAATGTCTGACTAACTTCATAGAAATTGGCTTTAGTGTTGCCTATTTGGTAAAAGCCTGGATTATGAAGTGAGAATCAGTATTTTTTCTTTCTTCCTGATTAATCTTAAGACTATTATTATACTATTTTAACTTACTTTCTCATTGTTAAATTATATATTACAATATAAGTAAGATAATGGATGACTGGCCGATAGCAAGCACTCAGTGCGGGCTCAATTGACTCCCTTATTGCTTTAATCACTGGCATCCTTAAGCACAATTAATAAGGAGTCCAGAAGGAAGGCTCTTAGAAAACTATATGATGAAAGTAAGATTTATCAAATACCAACTTGTGTTTCAGGCACTTGCCAAGCACTTTACGTTTATTTGATTTTATGAATAGTCCTAAGAACCCACTACCTTTTTCATCCCCACTTTACAGATAATGCAATAGAAAATCAGAGAGTCAATGTATTTTGGGGGCAACTGGGTGGCTCAGTTGGTTAAACGTCTGACTTGATCTCGGCTCAGGTCATGAGCTCATGGTTTGCGAGTTGGAGCCCTGTGTCGGGCTCTGTGCTGACAGCACTGAAACTGCTTGGGAAATCTCTGTCTCCCTTTATCTTTGTCTCTCTCTCTCTCTCTCTGTCTCTCAAAAAATATATAAATAAACATTAAAAAGAGAGTCAATGTACTTTGTCTAGTATTGTATACCTAATAAGTGATAGAGCCAGATGAAGTGGGTACCAGCTCAATTAGGTATATAGGTCATTGATCTCCATTTACTCATTCTTTCTATCATCTATTTATGTATCTACTATCCATTCATTTATCCTGTTATTCTGTTCCCACCCTTGTACACTGTTAGAAAAATCAATCTTCTGGATATCACAATCTGCTCTTACTAAATGCTAGACATTGTGCTCTGGGGAATAAGAGACAATTTCTGTTCTGGAGACAATACAAAGCATTGTAATAAATGTTTATTGAGACCTACCTAAGGTCAGGCACTGGGGTCACCAGTAGTCTACAGGGGAAGCCAGGCATATAGTCAGATACCCACAAAATGATGTGGTGAATGCTTGTCATTCTAGTAAACATAGATTCCTTTGGAACCACAGGGGAGAAAAGTAGAGAAATGGAGATGTTTTAATACCCACACCATGTTGGACACTACACATGACTCATCTCATTCACTGCTTATACTCAGCTACAAAAGATCGCAGAGGACATGTGTGATCTTCTCACAAAACCCTGACTCCCCTCCTGTGGAAACAGGGATGCCATCAGGGAGGTTGGGATATTGGAGCTGTGTCTTCCAGACGTATTTTAGCTGGGACTATAACCTAACAAATAGGGTTCATCTGGGAAGAATGCAGTGTGGCCTCTTTGGAAAGAGGATATTTTTCCATGGATGAGCAGATAGTGAGGTGAGGAAAGCTGTTGAGAATGAACTGAGAAAAGGCTTTGAACGGCATGCCAGAGAGGATTTTTGATTCGCAAGTGAAAACTAAAGGCATGTACCAAAGAATAAAAAATTATGGATAGGAACGTTTGGCTCAGTTTAAACCCTCGGAACTTAGAATTCATGGATTTGCTTGTATTTGGAGATGGGAGGCAACAGGGTGGCGACAAAGAAGTAGAAGATGCCAAGTGAAGAAATAGAAGAAACCAAGACATACATTTTTTGGCATGACAAAAAAAAATTTATTCTTTAACCTGAGAGAGTGCCCCAGGCATCTGATTTAGTTTGATTTTAGACAAGTCGTAGAGAAAGGGCATAATTATATCACTTTTAAGTAAATGTTCATTTTTTCCCAAGTATTCCTAAAGTGGATTAGATTTCTATTAAGTTTGTATTTGATTTGTCTTTGAAAACAGATAAGTTTTTTAGTTACACCCACTCTAATAAAAAAACTTTTCTGCATTAAGTTTTTAGTCTGCTCTTTCCTGGGAATGTAGGAAAGTCCCTTAAACATGGAATAAGTTTAGGAAATGAAGTGGGAATATATTATTTTTAAGTTAGCCATTCTTTTCTTAAAACCTTGAATTCTGTCTTTGGTGGGGTGTTGGGGTGGAGGTCCAGGGGCTGTAAATGGGCTGCAGAAAAACATTCAAATGCTTTTAAATGCAAATAAGAGTTTGTTTCCCTGACTTTAAGTGGTTTTTGTCATGATGATATTGATTCTGTATTCAATAAAACATGTGGAAACATAACCTCTTTAACAAATGTCAGAGGATCTTGTAAATATCTGAATACAGAGGAGTATTAATAGTGACATGTAGTCTTGAGAATTTCGCATTCTGTGACCTGTTTTGTATTTGCATACAGAGTCCTGCAAGAGGTCACTCTACTTGTAAGAGTCAGTATTGTTTCAGAGCATAGTTTAATCTGATTTTGCCAAAAGCAGTATTTTTACTTTAGTCATTGCAACTTTGGTCTCTTTTAATAAAATTGAATTTAATATAGAGACTAGATCTTTACCTGGTCCTTTGCCTGGAAATTAGGAGACTTGCTTCTGAGTCAGAGTTGACTATCCACTAATTGACTCTATCACTGACATTTTTCAGAGGTATTCTTTTTAGGTAATGTTTTCCGTATTCCTGACTGGCATGTGTGTAATGATGGCGTGATTCATAATTGGAGCCAGTCCCTACCTTTGCACATTTGCTCTGACCATCTTGCGCTGTGCAGAGAGAAGAAATTTCTTCTTCCGTAGCATCTTCCAAACATTAGAATCATAATGAACTTTGTCCTTACATAGCACCTAGGCACATCTTGGATCCCGGCTCCTTTTTCCTTTGTTCTTCAGAATAATACTGCGTGTATTGTAATCACAGCTTTATCCAGTTGACCAAGTAGTAACAATATTTGGATTTTCAAGGGTATCCCATTCACAGGAATCTGGGGTGGACTGCAACAGATCTGCTCACTCATGCTGCTGGCTCTCCCTAGGAACATGAGGACAAGGATCAGCTGGTGCTCAAAGTAGCCCTGAGCCTCTTCTGCAAGGTGTTCGGGCCGTGTCCTGCCATTCCTCACCATCTTTCTAGCCTGTGTCTCCCTTCTGTGACGTCTAGTTCCCAGTGCGGGGAAAGGATTGTCCTTGAAATTCTATCTGGCCTAATTTTTACTTGGAAGAAGATGTAAAATACGTGTGTGTGTGTGTGTGTGTGTGTGTGTGTGTGTGTGTAACCTCCAAGCCCATTTTTGGGGGAAATACATTAAAAGATAGTGGGGAAAAATTATCTAAGGACATAATCAAAAAGCAGTATTTATAATGGATCTTTTCTTCTAATTTGTTTAAATAGTAAGAAATTCGAAAGGTGTATTATAGTGTAGACAAAAATCATGAAATGGTGATGTTGTAAGACTCTGACTATATGCAAACTGATCATATATTGCTCCATATAAAACTCACTGGATTTTAAAATAAGTATACATGTATTGAAACATTAAAAAGGAAACTTTCATGTCACTGACAGTCGCTGGACATTTTGATGATGGGTGATTATTGAGGCTTTTTGCTTTTGTTTTCCAAAACCAGATTATGTATCATTGATATAATAAAAACATTAAAAATTGAGAAAAACTGATTTCCATAAGCAGGATCAGTTTCTCATTACGCTGACCCATCTTTATGGTTGCTAAATCTGCTTAATTAGGACAATTCCACATTAGTTAAGCTATTCGGCTTTGAACATTAAGTTCATGAATGGCAGAAAATATTCAGAAAAAATTCATAATGGTTTAGATGAAAGCCATCTAGCAGTGATTTCTGTACATTTCTGTACATGAAAATGTTTACCAATCATCCACTAAATCGGTCTGTTTGTGAGACTGACAAATGGCTTTTAAACAGTGCCCCCAGCCATTCTGATGGCCAGCTGCAATTTGGGAACTACTAGCTAGAGGCAGTTTGACAGAATACTTTTCCTTCCTAATTTTATTTTTATGCAATTAAAACCATTTTGCTTTTGTGGTGCTCTCCCTTCAAGATCAATGCTTCATAGTTTTCCTCGTATCTATAATTAACACTATTCATTAAATTTCTGAGTGTTTCTAGGGCTAATGCCTTATTAGGTTTCCTTCCAGGTGAGATTTTAATAATAAACTAGTAATAATAAATTGCAGGTGAGACCTACAGTATTCCATAGCATTATGTTTGTGGTTCTCATGGTAGATACAACTGTACCTACTTTATTGTAATAACTGAAGGCTATTGATGGCATTAAATATGTGTTTGTATATGTGATAGGATGTAAAGTCTATTTTTTAAGAAAAATATTATATATACATATAAAATCACACATTGTAAAAGCTGGAATTTGGAAAGCTAGTTTTTAGATTATTGGGTCATCTGATAGTGGAAAGTTCTAAACAGTGTGCTTAAATATTTAGCAATTTCTCATCATAGGGACCATGCATAATACCGACCAGAAAAATTCCTAGCTGCCTCAGGTCACCTGTCCCCTGGATAGATCAGAGAAATGGGAGCAACCCTCCAGAGTTAGTTGGACAAAGACATTTTCTTCCCTTCTAAAGAGTCTTGGCATCTTAGTCTGTATTTCGATTTCAATTTATATTATCTGTCCTCATGACTGCCATCACGTGTAATGTAAATATTCAGATCAGATTCCTTGTATTTTCAGAGTCTGACTTCTTGGCTTGCACTCAGAGCAAATATTTGTTTTGAAATGAAATCTTCCTATTCCCCCCCCCCCCCACCACCACCACTTAGGCTGCTTTTAATTTTTAAAAAGATTGATAATACACAACTGTATTTTAGTTTCTCTTTCCAAATGTTCATTTTGTGTTTAACAGAAAAAAGAGCAAAACATGTCAACCACTTCCTATTTGGGTATTTTAGGATATAAAGAACACATGATAGATCAAAGAATTAATAAGGTAGACCACGTATGAGGTTTTCATTTCATATTTCCTTAGAAGTTTTTCATTTGTCCCTTCCCTTCTAATATTCATTATTTATGGTAAAAAAAAATGGGATTAGTAATGTTAACCCTAAAAATCTAGGTGATTACCATTTGACAGCTCAGGTGATGGCCTTCTGTTTGTTTTACTTTTCTTGGATTTTAATTTGTAGTTGACATCTTGACCCTTGGAAAACCTAACTGTATTACTTAGACTGGCTGTCTTTAGTAAGTTCTAGAAGGGCGCTCAGGACGGCCCAAACTTCACTCCTATATGCTGTGTTAGGACGTTCTGAGAAGTTCCCTGCTTTGTCCATTGGTGCTCGTGTTCTTGATCCCCCACAAATACTGTATTTTGCTAAGGAAGAAGGGCCCAGAATTTGACTCCATGGATTATCTCAACTAAAACTAAAGTTTTACATAATGTTCAATTCTCTGTTTTCTACTTAGATTCTATAAATTTCATCTACAGAATACTTTTTCATGTCAGTTTTTAACATGTATTTCTCCTTACACTGTCTTTCTCCAATGATTTTAGAAATGAAGGGCATGTACTATATAAATACAACCTGCTATACAGATACTAATAGCAGCCTAATACCTACTATCACATAGATACTAATGAATAAAAATATTTTTTTGTAATATTTGAAATGGTCTCCATTCCTCTTTCTCTGTTACAACGGCTTAACTGAGCATCTCTATTGTATCTGGAAAGCCTGCCTTTGGTAGGATGAAATGTAACAGCTTGCCAAGTAGAGTAACACTTTGATCCAGTAATGCCTGACTTTATTTCCATCTTACATAAAATGTTATATGAGAACAATCCAAAGAGAAAAGAATTTAACTTGCTTATTTTGTCACCTTCTGTAGAATAAGTCCTTTAAATGCAAAGTTTTCTGTAGGGTTTGGTCTTTCCCATATCCTTAACATCACAAATTATGAGGCTCACTGACTTCACCAACTATGTCTAAATGAGCAAGTGAGGTGTGAATCTCTAAATCCTGTTCTTCTGTCTCATCCTGTCCTCAGAAAGATCCCACAGCAAGTTTAGTTTAGCAAGAATCATGTCCCTCGGGCAGCTTCTTCCTAAGCCCCTTAGGTTTAGAGTCATTTCCGGTGCCTGAACTGAGTCATTAGCTGATGTTTTTCACTGCCGGTGCCCTGGGGGACCTCAGACACCACCCTCCCCCAGCTTTGAATTGTCCTGGCTTTGGAAAGTAATCTTTTTTGCGATATTTCTACTTGTAGTGAAGGCTCGACCTCTGGTGTTCTGTGTGCTTTCAAACAGGCTCGCCTGGGCTTTCTCACTTGCTTTTAGGTTGGTTGGTTTGTTTTTATAAACTGCTTAAATCTGGCCCATTTCTCCTCTACCATACAACATTGTTTGGACCCACAAAACAGAAGACTTTGGCTTCTGAATCCTGAAATTGTTGTTGTCAACATCTTTGCCCAGATTCTGTCCCTTGAAGCATCCATTAGGAAGAGGTATGAAGTTATTGTGTTGAGTTGGCCAAAACATCATTTAGCTCTTTTCAGTCAAAGTTGCTCACATCTCTGTCTCTGAGGAGGGTAGTTTTACCCTCAGTCCAGTATCAGGCTACCTCAGGAGTCAACAAGATGTGCATAGTTCCTTTTCCCCTAAAATCTGCCTGAACTGCCCTGTGTGTTCTTAACATTGAACTAAAGTAGTTTCTCTTCTTCTACGAATGCAGTATCTTCTTTACAATTCCTTTCTTTGCCTCTGTTCTTCCTTTAGACTTTTGTTTTTAACCAATCCACTTCATTCTGAGTCTCTTTCAGAGATTCTAGATCACAGAGATGCCTTCAGGGGCACGAGACCTTTCCATTCCTTTCTAAGCTTCTAATCTGTAATAGCTGCACTGAACATTTCACTGAGTTGACTTACATGGGAAAAACAAACAAAAAACATTGTTAAGATGTCCTCTCCCGCTACTTTGTTCTTCAGCATTCAGCGCTACCACCCATTGTCTGAATCCCTGGTATCCAAATGATCAGGACCTAGGTGTGAACACCCAGTGCCACTGGAGACCTGTGAGGCCATGGCTCCAGAAACCCCATGGATCTAAACTGCCTCCTCTAGGAAGAGTTGTCATTTATACCTCTGACACTGAAGGGCTCATCTCCACAGGATGGCCACATGGAATCTTTAATTGGACATGACCTGTTACCAAAGTTTTGAATCCTGTCCAAATATGCTTTTATATGTTTGCTTTAGCAAGAGAATCATCTGTGTTTGTTACCATTGACCTTTGTTTAATTCTTTTGGCCTCTTGGGACTCTGGTTACCAAGTTTCTTGGATCAGACCAAAGCAGATTGATTCTTTGATTTGGATATGACTATATTCTACTTGAAATTAACGTTTTTTGAGAAATAGTACTTTTTGATTTACACGTTAACTTCATTGACTAAAAGCTTGTGTAAATTTGTAGAGGACTTCTTGGCAAAGTCTGTTTACTAATTATGTCTCTATTATCCCGTTCATTGTGTTTGAGAAGATTCCTCACCTCAACACTGTCTCATCTTTATAAAACTTACTTTACAAATTCAACCACTAATAAAGCCTTTCCTATGCTGCCATTTCAAGTTGCACACAAGTTTTCTTGGAAAAAATAAAGATACATAGAGTGAGACATAATGATGTTATTTTTGCCAGAGCTGGCAATCATCATCAGTTATTATTGGTTTTTATTTTTAAATTTATTTTTCAGGGCCATTTATCTATGGGTGGCAGCTGCTATATTTGGATGTTAGTACTGGTTCAGGAAGTGAAAATAACTCTAATCCTTTGCTCTCGTCTCACCAGTGTTTCCCAAATATCTCTTTAATATTAAACGTCCTCATTTTCATTTTTTTTCCAGTTTAGTTTTACTTATTTTTAGAGAGAGAGAATGCAAGCAAGGGAGGGGCATAGAGAGAATCCCAAGCAGGCTCCATGCTCAGCACAGAGCCTGACATGGGGCTTTATCCCCTGACTGTCAGATCATGACATGAGCTGAAATCAAGAGCCAGATGCTTAACCAACTGAAATACCCAGGCACCCCAGAACCGTCCTCATTTTCTTTATCACTCGTTGCAAAATTTCAAGATCATTTATTTTATTCTGAAAGTACATCAACTCATCAATGTTTCTTTTGCAAAGTGACTCCTAGAAATAAGCAGTAAACATAAGGGGGGTAGGGTTGTGCAGAGACCAAGATTATAATTTCTTTGTTCTGCTTTGGTTCAGCAACCTCGTATTTTATTAGCTGCTTTTGACAACCATGTACACAGTAGAGCCATACTGAGCCTGCAGTGTCCCTTCCTATTCCTTGTCCCATTTGTTTTGTCATCTTTGACATGACCCGGTGTCAAAATAAATTTTACCCATCCTGTGTAGCTAAGGTTGACAGAGCAAACAAACTCATTACTATTTTTGAAACTCAGTATTATGAAATGATGTGACTAAGACAAAACAGTCAAGACAGTTTGTTGTAGTGTCTGCTGATGGATGACATATTTCCCATACTTATTTGCTGTGATCATAGCCACAGTCCGTGCAATTTAACTTGAACTCGGGGGTAGGCTGCCATGGCATAACTGGAAAGCATGTTCTTTTCTTTCAATGCTGGCCCGGGTTATATGATCACAAAAAACGTTGCTTCTACTTGTTAAATGCATACATCTAACCAGGCTTTCCTTTCTTAGCAAATATAGTTAAGGATTTGCTAATACTTGATGGCATTAACACCTTCCATCTAAAACATTTTATTCTTTTCTGAAATGTTGGCAATGCCAAACATACTGATCAGATGTATTTCTTTACTTGGGGTGAAATGCCAATTAATGTGTTTAGTTAAGATTAATTTATGGCTTTGTATATATTTTCATTTCTACAAGGGACTAATTTATTAGAATACATGTTACCATCAGGTACCTGATCTGTACCAACTCGATTCACAAATCATATTCTCTCACCAATAGAAAAATCTATCGTTTATATTCTTATCATATGCATTCATAGCAATTAGTGGTACTAATCCTGTGAATCATTATTAAAAAGCTTTGGACATTTCTTAGTGACACAAGTACTCATAAAATGTGGAATGACTTTTAGAGTTGATGAAATCACTACCCTTATAGGAGTTTCGCTCAGAGAAGAACTCTGATACGTAGAATCATAAATAAAGGGCGTACATCTATTTATTTGTGTGTATCATGGGTGGGTAAATCTAAAGAAATCAACATGTGAGTTCAACTTTGTGTTTTCCAGAGAAACTAGGCATATGTACCTTGCAGAAAAATAGCTGCAATTCTCTTCACCTAGCAATATGGAAAACTATAGAAAGTGACTAGTGGTATATGGGGGTGCATGAAAGCTAATTATGATAAAAATAACCAGTCTCACCGTAGGCTTTGTACATGGACCACGTTTTAAAATACTTGCAAGTGGGGCTTCTGGGTGGCTCAGTCAGTTAAGGATCCACCGTCAGCTCAGGTCAAGATCTCACAGTTCATGGGTTCGAGCCCCATGTCAGGCTCTGTGCGACAACTAGCTCAGAGCCTGGAGCCTGTCTACGGATTCTGTGTCTCCCTCTCTCTCTGACCATCCCCTGCTCATGCTGTCTCTGTCTCTCTCTCAAAAATAAATTTTAAAAAATTTAATAAAATAAATAAAATAAAATACTTGAAAGCAAGCAAGCAAAAAAGTCTAACATTTCCCTAACTCTTACATAGCTCAAAAGCAGCTGCCTTCAGGTCATTGACCTGAAGTAGGCATGCATTAGCACTCAAAAGGTATTACTCCTTTTTGGGAATTTCAAATGATGAAACCTCTAAACTAGAATAAATTTAGGCTAATAGTTTATTGCAGAATTAGCAAGCATAATTTTTGTGTTTCTTAGAGGATATCTGAAGATCTCCCCAAAGATAATTTAAAGGTCAAAGAGAAATATTTCTGCTAAGGTCATAAAAAGAAAATAGGCTCATTTTGGGACAATGCAAAGGATGGAATTAGTAACAATAGTACAGACATTTTCTCAGAATTCTTTATTAGAGGTAATCAGGCACTGAGTATTTCATACCAATTCCCTGCCCGGTACAGTCAGACTCACAAGTTATAAGATATGAGGATTGCTTACTTCATAATTGGGAAGATAAGACATATGGGGCCCAGGCCATAGAAAGATTGCACAAGGGGAATGTGTCACTGTAAATGCTAGAAATGGTGTTTTTATCAGACTGTAGAAGGGTATAATGACAACATGTGATTAATTACTATTTAAAACTTACTGTGCACCAATGATGCGGCGGTGAGGTAGGAAGTGGGGAGGGATGTGAAACTGTGGAAGTAGCCCTAGTCCTGATAATGGATGACCTGGGTTTTCAGCCCAGCTCTACTATTAACTAGGTATATGATTTGAAGACAGGAAGTAAATACTTAAAACTATGCTAGTCATATGCTTTTGAACAAGTAACTTATGCATTCTGGACCTCAATTTACTCATTTGTGTCTTATGAGAACTTCAAAGCAGGGGCTTGATCTGTTTTGCTCATTGATGAACAAAGTACATGTTGAAGGTTAGTAGCAGCCAAAAGCTGGTATGCCATATTTGATAAAATCAATGAAAAAGACTGTAAATGTCAGGAAATGCTAACAGTATTATCAGATAATCTTAAATTGACCATTTATTTTTATTCATTACAGTTGAAAAGAAATTGGGCAAATAATGACATTACAATTTTTTATGAATAAATCAAATTTTTGGTTAAAAAATTGTCATGAATAGATCTTGATAATTTTTATGATAGTAACAAGAAATAACATCAATACAATGACCTGACATGGTCAATGAAGTGTATAAAATTAATGAGAACCACCGTGTTGAGGTGATATGCTAAGTTTTACCCATCTTCAAACAGTTGAAAAGTGATTTTTAATATTAGTAAGTTTTGCTAAAAAAACACCGTTTTTCTGCCATATAGGAAATATTTAGTTAAGAAAGAAGAATAAATTATTTAGAATCCTTTTAACAGTTAGAATGTGAAACATTTAAATCTTTTTTTTTTTTCATTAAAAAATCAGCCAAGTATTTGTCAAACCATAAGGAGATCAGATCATTTGTTCACACACACTTATGTCTGAGTTTTATACCTCACAAACTTCCTCCACTAGGACCAAGAGTCAATCAGTGTTTTATTTTTATTCATTTAAAAAATTTTTAAGTTAATTTTTTAAAGTGTTCTCTACACACCACGTGGGGCTTGAACTCACTACCCCGAGATGAAGAGTTGTACGCTCTCCCAACTAAGCCATACAGGTGCCCCAATGTTTTATTTTTAAGCTACTTGTAGTCTTTACCAAATAAGAAGGCTCTTGGACTATAACCTTACACTTATGCTAAATACTCACAACCTCTTGTTTTAACTAACCTTACCATGGTAGACATTTCCCAATCTATGCTTTTACCAGTTCATCACCTTGCTCACCATCGCATATGTCAATTAAATTTCAATACATCTGGCAAAGAATAAATTAATAAATATAGTCTCTTTCAATCACTGTCAAAACACGTTACTTGCTATATCTAAAATGCCTCACATAAGAGATCCTGGCCAAGTAAAAATTAGTAAATGCCAAAGTTACTTTTGTTCCTAATCTAATGGTAAGAAAATATATGGGTGTCTAAAGTTTTAATTTTTTAATATATTTTCACGAATGTTATTAAGATTACTCTGTGAAATCTTAATAACATTCGTGAAAATATATTAAAAATTGTTACTCCTATTTCATTGAAGAAGCAGCACAGTGTAAGTGACCTAAGTGTAGTTGCTACAAAGCTGCAAAGAACTATTTAGGACTTAAATCCAGGTCTGCTGTTTCCTACTTTATGGCTTGTCCTTCCTGTCACCGTCACCCACATTACCATGACTCACAGCATCATCTCTTTCACAAATGACTGCTTCCAGTACGGATACTGGTGTTTACAATGGCGTCCACCATTAAGGAATATTTTTGTTGGTTTGTTTTGGGGAGAAGAGATTATTGAAGGCTTTTTTTGTTGTTTGCCTAAAAGGATTATAGCACTCTTTCAGATGACCATTCTGAGAAGAGCAGTTCTGTATCAATATAAAAATAACCCTCTCGTAAACATATTTAAACTGTACAGCATGCCGTATTTTAAAAATCATACATTTGTGATGAAAATATTATTACCGAATACTAAACAACAACAAAAGAAAAATAACCAAAAGTGGGGCACCTGGATGGCTCAGTCAGGTGGGCATCTGACTCTTGATTTCAGCTCAGGTCATGATCCCAGGGCCATGGGATGGAGCCCTCCATCAGGCTCCAAGCTGAGTGGTAGAGCCTTGAAGCCTGCTTATGATTCTCTCTCTCTCTCCCACTGCCCCTCCCCCAATCACATGTGCTCTCACTACTTATCTCTAAAATAAAATAAAATAAAGTAAAATTAAATTTTAAAAAGTAAGCGAGGGTACTTTTCTCTCCTAAATCAATGTGAATATGTCCAGGCATCCAAAAAATACAGAGCTCTCCCCCACTATCAGGTCCCCTCATTAAAGGGTTGTGCAATAGCAAGTTTATAAGATAAAGCAGGTGGAGAAAGAGGCTTTTAGAGGAGTGGGGGCAGGGGGAAGGCAGGAATTCTATTTTCACAACAGAAACTAGATGAAGAATAGGATTTAATGGCAATATTCATGCTATTTGAGCAAATAAAAATTCAGCAGCCCAAATACATAACGTGAGAATAGACAATAGCTTTGTGATAACCCTGCTGAGTTCTATCACAGTGGTATCTCTGGAAACTGCCTGGGTTACAGTAATAAGTGATAACGATCTACAAAAAAATGATTAGCACTAAGTCAGCCAAAAAAAGATGGTTATACCAAGTGCAATTACAATTTTTTTAATATAAAAGCTAGTTCTGAACAAGTTCCTTTGAAGATGCAAAAAAGTCTGTGGTTCCTGTACTAATCTACTAGATAGCCTTCCTGAAACGTGTGGCAGACACCTTCTCTCACATATAACCCACACAGACTGTTCTTACTCTCTAAATACTAACTTGCCTTGAGTTCAAAGTAACATGACCTCCTAAAATTCTCAGAAGTGTAATTACAGCTGAACAGTACACACTGGCTTACATACACACACCGGCTCAAACACATATGCACAAATTCCCCTTATGTGAAGTTGGGTCACAAATAAAAATTTCAGAGTTCTGTAAGCGTTTTAAATAACATTGTGTAATTCCATGTATTTGTTAAAGTCCTTTTTGATGGAAGAAACTCATGACATTATTGGATCATGAGTTATCATATGATAACCCACACAGGTGGGGTGTGTCTATTTTTCACAGACTTCTTTATCACCTACATGCACAGGAAGATGAACAAAAGGCCACTGCATCGGGAAGGGGGAAAGAATCTTCCTGTTTTGAGGACAGCATTTTAGTTCAACTCTTTTTCTTAAGAAAAAAAATCTGTATGAACCAAGTTACTAAGGAAATATATTTATGAGTTGGAACCTATATTCATTAAAGTCTAATAATCAACTGAAATGTGAAATGAATCTGGAACCAGTATTGATGCATATTTAAAAATAAACTTGAGATATATATTCTTCTAGTACGTATTGATTTATGTATACATATATCAATAGAATACATGGAAACCACATTTCTTACTTAAGTCTTACTTTAGGTTAAAGGTGTCACACAGAATTAAGGGTGCCAGATACCCATTACTTGAGCTTCTCTGACTTGATACAATTTTTGAAAAAGTAAAGAATTTGAAAATTACCTAGTGGTAGAACCATACTCCAAAACATATTGTACTTATACAATGAAATACTCTTAACTGTGGGGAAATACAATTGCTTAATTTATTTTAACCTCTGTCTACAAACAGAAACTCTGAAATGATCCCAGAAGTTCAAGAGCTCATTATTATTCCTCAAGCTGTAGCCAAAATCTTACCATAGCCTAATTGTGATCCCATCTATCATGCCTCTATACTTCCTTCTGCTCCCCCCAAACCACGATGTCAGTGGGTTCCCATTTATCCTAAATAATGAGCAAAGCCATCACCTAGCACACAAGAGCTCGATGGTCCCAGTTCTTCCTATCGTCCGGCAATTGCATGAACTCCTCTGTCTCTGCTGCTGCAGACTACAGGATATTTGCTCTTCCCTTATAAAATCTCTCCTTTACTCTTTCCCTGGATAGCTTCTACTTACATTTCGTATTTCAGTTCAAGAATAGTTGTCTGATATTTGAACAAATCATTTCCTAACCAATGAACTCTACCTCCAGATACAGAAGTTGTTTCTTTATCTTTCCATAGGACTGTGTATTTCCTTTAGACTCTGTATGTATCTCAAGTTAAAGTTTATTAGGGGTGAATATTGATGAATATCACTCTTCCCCCACTCAAAGATAAAGGCCGCCAGAACAGAGACTAAGGTCGTTTTTATACACAATGTTACAATATGGCTAATACACTGGTGAGCATATAGTAAGTGCTCAGTAAGTATTTCTCCTAAGAATGACGCAAACTCTGTTCTGGCACTTAAGATATTCAGTGGGAAAAGCTAAAACCTCTATTTCCTTAGGATTGATATTTACATAGCAAGGGAGAATGAATATAATAAGCACATTATAGGGTCAGTTAGAAAATTATAAATGCTATGCAGTATAGAAAGTTTATACAAGTAAGGGGATCAAGAGTGCCAGGGGTAAGGAGACACATGGACGGAGACTGAAATTTTAAGCGGGAATTTTAATAGATACAACACTTTGAGAAGGTGACTTTTGGGAAAAGGCTGAAGCAGTGAGGAAATTCACCAAGTGATCTCTGAGCATTCCTGGGAGAGGAAACACCCAGTGCAAAAGTGGGAGAGCTTCTGGAATAGCAATGTGGCAGGTATTGTGGAATGAGCAAGTTGACTGTCGTGGTCAAACACCGAGACATAGGCAGGCCAGATACGTTAATGGAAGTAATGCAGGTATAAGATTTTAAACTGCATTTTGAATCTGTCTCATTATTATTAACCATAATTTATACTACTGCTTATAATTTGCTACCAGATAGAGATAAGTGTCTTATATTTTCCCAGACGAATTCCCCAATGGCCTAAATTGGAAGTCAGTCCTGTTTTCAGGCAAACTCCTAGGAAGAAATTTTATCTTAGATTTCAGAAGTATTATTAGTTGCATCATACCAATGTGTTCATCTTGAATGATCAGTGGGATCTCATTTATCTTGGAATGTTCATGGTTAGGAGCTGCCTTTATCATTTCTGCTTGTGAGGCACCAAAGCCTCTGTGTTTAAATACTCAGCTGTAACCAAGGTTTCCTCAATAATAGCTACAAAACTTATGATTTTATTGAATTGAAACAATTTGGCAGGTTCTACACTGATTTAAAATAAAGGAAGCCTGGGCAGATGGGTTGTCTACATCTATCTGGACCTTACAAAGTTTCCTTTTAATTTAAATAAACACAGCCTGATCTTCATACCAAAGCCTCTATTAGTTATATCCCAGTACATAACTATTTTTAAATTACTTGTGTTTTAATTTACGTGAAAAATATTAAGTAACTATTGGACTTTTGAAAATTACAGGGAAATGGAACATTTTCCAGGACAGACCATAAGCTAGGCCACACAGCAACCTTCAGTAATTTTAAAAGGATAGAAGTAATGCATAGTATGCTCTCCGATCTCAATGGAGTGAAATTAGAAATCAATAGCAGTTAAAGATTTGGGAAACTCACAAATGTACGGAAGTTTTGCAACATATTTCTAACTACCAACAGACCAAAGAAATTAAAAGGAAAATTAGAACTAACTTTGACATAAATGAAATGAAGACACAATATAGTAAAATTAATGGAAGGCAGATATAGTGTTACTTAGAGGAAATTGTGTAGGTCTGAATGCTAACTTAAGAAGGAAAGAGGAGTTTAAATCAATAAGCCAATCTTCTACCTTCGGACATTGGGAAAATAAAGAACATTTGAAATCTAAAGCAAGGAGAAGGAATGAAGTAATAAAGATTCAAGCAGAAATTATTGAAGCAGAGAATAGAAAACATAAACAGAAAAATAAATGAAACTAAAAGCTGGTTGTTTGAAAAGATCAACAAAATTGACAAACTTACAGCTATACTGACAAAAAAGGGAAAAAGAGCCTGAAACCGCTAAAATCAGAAATGATAGTGGGATGTTGTTACTGTTTTTACAGAAATAAAATGCATTATAAAGTTATGAACAATTGCGATTGTGGTGGGACCCTTATATCATATGTACAGTAATTCTGAATGTTAAAAGCTAAAACTATCAAACTCTTAGAAGAAAATATTGGGTTAAATTTTCATGACCTCGGACTTGGCAAATAATTCTTAGATATGAAACTTAAAAACACAAAATTTCCAGTGTTACAGGGAAAATTACAGTAACAACAACAACAAAACAATAGGTAAATTAATCAAAACTAAAAAAGTTGCACTTCAAAGGACACCATAAATTAAGTGAAAAGACAACCCATACAATGGGGAAAAAATGCAAATCATGTATTTGATAAAGGACTGATACCTAGAAGATACACAGAACGCTTACAACTCAAATATAAAAACTAAACTAAAATTGGGCAAAAGATGTTTCCAAGGCAAGTGTATAAATGACCAATAAACACATGAAATTATGCTTCATATCATTAGTCATCAGGAAAATGCAAATGGAAAGCATAATGAGATACTATTGTCCATTCACTAGGATGTTGGGTACATAACAAGCCAGATAACAAGTGTTAGTTAGCTAGGATCTAGAGAACTCTCAACTCTCACAAACTGATTGTGGAAATGCAAACTTGTATACTTGCTTTGGAAAATAGTCTGACAGTCCCTCAGATGATTAAACATAGTGTTACCATATGACCCAGCAAGTTCACTCCTATTTATATACCTAAGAGAAGTGAAAACATATATCCATACAAAAATGTGTGCACTTAATGGTGATGGAGGCGTTATTCCTAAGAGCCAAAAGGTGAGAAAAATTCATAGGTATGTTAGTTGATGGGTGGATAAAAAATATGTATTACATCCATAAAATATTACTTGGCAATGAAAAGGAAACACACACTGCTACATACTACAACATAGATGAACTTCGTAAACATGATGCTAAATGAAAGAAGCCTGGCACAAAATACTACACATTATATGACTCCTTCATGTGAAATGTCCGGAGTAGAGAAATCCACAGAGATGGCTGCTTTGGGCTGGCAGGAAGAGAGATCAGAGGAGAATGGGATGGGGAGCATGTGAGCTGACAGAGTGCAGAGTTTTTAAAGAAATGATGAAAGTGTCCTAAAATTGACTTAGTGACAGTTGCACAAATCTTTGAATAAACTAAAAACCATTGTCCAAGTTGAGTGGATGAATTGCATATTATGTGAATCATTTCTTAAGAAAGCTGTTTAAGTGATGGGAAAAAGGAAGAGAATAGATAAATATAATCAGAAGAGCTCCAAATCTTTGTTTAACCATATAATGTATCTACTCTAATGTTATACTGAGGGCTACTGATAAAATTAATGTGTCCGGGTGTCATTCCTTAGAAGAGAATCTAATGAACAGAGTAAAGGAAAAATGATCAGTAGATGGAGAAAGAAAGAGGAAAGAGTCTACCAACCTCCAAGAGTCTAGTGTAACTGTCAGTTATCTGTATGCAGCGAGTAAAGGCCTGCTGTGCTCTGATCAGTCAGGGCGACTTGGTCTTGCAGAAGACATTCCTTCTAGTCAATCAGTGCTACCAACTGACTGGGTAATGCCAGGCCAATCTCATTTCAACTGTGCAAGGGTGAGAGTGTCTTAGCTAAGTCTCTATTGAATTTACTTTTTTTTTCTTGATTAAACGTATTTTTTTACTTCTTTCTTTTGTCTTTTTATTATTTTTTATTTGTTAAATGTAATTTATTTTCAAGTTGGCTAACCTACAGTGTATACAGTGTGCTCTTGGTTTGGGGGGTAGATTCCCGTGTTTTATTGCTTATACACAATACGCAGTTCTCATCCCAACAAGAGCCCTCCTCAATGCACATCACCCATTTTTCCCTCACTCCTGAATCCCTATCAACCCTCAGTTTGTTCCCTTTATTTTATTTAAGAGTCTCTTATGGTTTGCCTTCCTTCCTCTCTATAATTATTTTTTTCCTCTTCATTTCCTCCACGGTCTTCTGTTAAGTTTCTCAAGTTCCACATTTGAGTGAAAACATATGATATCTGTCTTTCTCTGACTTATTTCACTTAGCATCATACCCTCGAGTTCCATTCCTGTTGCTGAAAATGACCAGGTTTAATTCCTTATCATTTCTAAGTGTATTCCATTGTATAGATAAACCATATCTTCTTTATCCATTCAACAGTTGATAGACATTTAGGCTATTTCCATAATTTGGCTATTGTTGAAAGCTCTGTTTTAAACACTGGAGTACATGTACCTCTATGAACCAACACTCCTGTATCCTTTGAGTAAATTCCTAGTAGTGCTATTGATGGGTCATTGGGTAGTTCTATTTTTAATTTTTTGAGGAACCTCCACACCGTTTTGATGGAATATATTCTTAATAGCAAAAAGAAATACTGTCTAAGAGATCCATTGTCTTAGAAGACGGTCTTTTTTTCTATAGGGTCAGATGTGCCTTGGAGGAAAGTTCGGCTTCCATCCCACAAGGGTGGATAATCTTTTCTGCATAGTGACCATTATAGTAAAACTAAAAATGTTGATTGGTAGCACTTTTATTGATACTTATTTAAAATTGCAAAATAAAGAATCTGTGATCAAACTTATATTTGATTTTATTATCACTAAAGAATTTCTTTTTCTGGGAAAAAAGATACCTATAAACTCTAAAACAGTCTGCAAACATGATTATAATGCTCTGTTTCCAAACACATGTCACATAATAACTGCTGGCATTGGTTAAAGCATTGGGGGGATTTCCTGGTCAGCCACAACCACAAAGGAAAAGTGAGCCCCAAGAACAGAACTTTGGGTGCTGGGGAAGCAAGAGGGGGAAAGCTGGGGTGGGATGGATGGTTTGGTTTAAGAGATCAAATTATTTCCTGACATGTATTCCAGTCCAATACAATCTCATCATAACTAATAATATCTACAAGTCTCCATTTGTAGATGAGGTCACATTCACAGGTACCAAGGGTGAATATATCCTTTTAGGGGCATAATTCAAACAACTTCAAATGATTTCCTTGAAGAAGGGTTACGATAAGCAGGGACCACTTTTACATATGTTGAAGCTGTGTCTCTCTTACTCCTTACCTCAGTTGGTGTTGAAATGAGTACCCTGTCACAGAGCTGTGTCCCACCTTGACCTTCTGATAGCAGAGGAGTAGCCTTGAACTACAAATAATAATAATAACAACAATAAACAAAGATAAAAGAAAAACAAACATAAAAAACACACACAACAGCTTGGGGCTGAGTGATAAGTGGGATTATTTGCTCAACATTTTTAGGTGTTTTGTAGCTGCAGTGACATCACAGGGCATGTCATGATATTAGATAGAAACCTACAGCTCAAGGGTGCCTGGGTTGAATGACCAACTTTTGATTTTGGTTCAGGTCATGATCACAGGGTCATGGGATTGGGCCTTGCGTCAGGCTCCATGCTGAGTGTGGCGTCTGCTTGAGATTCTTTCTCCCCGTCTGCTCCTTTCTACCGCTTGTGCAGGGTGTCTGTCTCTCTCTCTCTCAAAAAAAAAAAAAGAAAAAAAAAAGAAAACTACAGCGCATGTATTGGTGTATTTCTCTGTATGTTTCATAAGGAATTTCCCCTCAGGGATACTATTTGGTGAAGATATATTGTCATCTCCATGTTGTATATATATTTCATACATAAAAATCTCTACTGGCTTTAATGCAAGTCACACAAAAAGGTAGAATAAACCAAAATCATACTACACAGCATACTGTGACTTTTTAATGGATTCTTTTAAAAGGTTACAGGTGAGCAAATCTTATGTAAGTTTATAAGTGAGAGCTTTTCAGAAGCAGTTTCAGTGACAGAAGTAGGCAAACAATTATGCAGTTCTAAGAAATGAGGTAAATATATATTATATAATATATTAATACTGTGAATACCATTTAATACTATTAGTACTACTTACCTGCATGAAACTGGAACACACTCTGCAAAGATCATGAACCCCACAAGTTAAAAGCAAGGAACCATGAATTACATGTATTTTCAAGAAATTGACATGGTTTCTCTTTGCATGAGGCTGTTTGACTTCTCTTTCAGGACATTTACCTTTAGTTCACCTCAGTGTTTGGGGGATTGGAGCTAGACCTAGTTACTAATGATAGTTTGTACATTATATTCTGCCACTCCAGGTTTTTCCAAACTACAGATTAGATGCTCTGGTTTGGGGTGAAATTATAATCAGAAATTATAGCACAGAGAATATCAGTATAATAATATGTTGAGGTAGTATACATGGACTGACAATGAATTTGGTAACTACAACTAGTATGACTTTTCTCACCAATTCTGGAAACTAGTTGGAAGAATTGTTGAGTCACTATATTTTTTAAAGTGTCATCTCTGAATGTCTTCTCTGTCTTCACATTTCTAGCTATTTCTCTTATTTGGATCATTTTGTAATCAATTGGATTGCAATATATCATTCAGTCTCTTGGCCCCTTTATTAGACAGAGTTAGTGTGCAGTTGGGAAGGATAGTATGTAGGCTTCAGCCCATTCTCAGGGACCTCTCCTCACTATCTGAAACTTTGACCCATCTCTCATTCAGATCAGGGCTCTTTTTTTTTTTTTTTTTAAATAATAATGTACATTTGTATTGTAAAATACATTTGTGTGATAACTTATTTATTTAACAAGGTTCTGCCAACTTGAACTCTCCTGAATACACCCATGAAAGAAAGGACACTGTTAAAGAATTGCAAAGGGAAAATTGGTCATAGTGTTCACATGCTTTCCTTTGCAGGAGACCAGATAACCCTGTGTTCTCACAGCAGAGCCTCCTGACCATGAATTACATGCATCATCGAAGGACTTGATTTAATAAGCATGATTACCTGATCTCTCAGGCTTTAAGTTCTCCTCAAGTTACATTCAGCCATTTTAGCATAATCGATTTTGGCATTATTAGATTAGAAGCAGGAAGGGCAAAAGCAAAGGGAAATGGGTGGGTGAGGTCAGCCAGTTAAAAATACTAAGAGTAATGATTGAGACTGATGAAGGACAAGAATCATTACTACCAAAACTTTGAAAACTGAGACCATTTAGTGGAGACACCTACATATCACAGAGGTAAGATGATACAACCACAGGTGTCCATACTGATAACATTGAACCATCAAGAAAGTATTAACACACATTTAGTATATTTTCCCTGGGACAAGGAATTACATAGTATTTACTTAAAAGATTTCCAACAAAAATGTTTAAATGTTTACTATCTCAGAGTTGATAGACCAGATTTGTTCTCAGGAGAATTCTTTCATTCATAATAATTGTTAATAATTCAATGATAATTGTTTCCAAAGGGTAGCAGATAAATGATGTTTCTTCATGATTGCCTTATTTCCTGTCAACTCTTATATGTGAAATTATATGGTCTTTTCAAAGGCAAGGTCACCATAGTAAAGTCTTTGTAAATCTCATTCTAAGAGGTTTGGAATGATGTTTACATATTAGAAACATCTTGGGAGTTTTTAAATACTGGCCCCTGATCTTTACTACAGATCCAGGAAATCAAGGTTGCTAGGCATTGGGTCTGGGCTTGATTTCTTCATAAAATTGTCCCAAATGATTCTAACATGTAACCAGTTTGGAGAAGTTCTGTTCTAAATGAATACAAATCTTACTGTACCCCCAAGAATTTGTACCACCTTCTAAATCTAGAAGATCCCCAGTTTATAGATGGGCTTTTGAGACAGCTTTGTACCTTCTGGAATGAGTCAGAAGGAGAGCTGCCTCTGACATTCTGTCTCTATGCTTGAGAAAATAATCCACAGAAAAAGGAAGATTCCCTTATGAAAACTGCTACTTCACAAATGTTAGAGTGATCAGATCAAACAGTAAAAATACACGGTGAATAAGGAGTATTATTCACCATGAAAACTTTAAAGTAGAAGTCAACATCTGAGAACAACATCTGAGACATGCCCACACAAAGTACATGACTGGAGTTCTACAGGAAATTGGTCTTGAAACTTTACTTTGGGAAAGTAAAGCTTATGAACAAAGCATCTGATTACTGAATAAAAAATCCAAACTCACTAGTGATAGCCATGGAATTCTTGACAGAGGTTTTAGAAACTTAATTTGGAGGAGGTAGCCAGGGAGGGTTAGGAGTTTCCATTTTCTAAATGTCACAGATAATATGAAAGATATTTCTTTTATTAGAAGGAAAAATACTGATTCCCTTTCAGTGCTATAATTTAAGTGTCCTTCATTTTCAGTAAGAGCTCCTCTTAAGAAAAACGTATTCCAGGGGCACCTGGCTGGTTTAGTTGGTAGAGTGGACAAACTCTTGATCTCAAGTTATGAGTTTAAGCCCCGTGTTGGATGTAGAGGTGAGGCTAATAAATAAATTTTTTAAAAAAAGAAAATAGGAGCACCTGGGTGGCTCAGTCTGTTAAGCATATGACTGCAGCTCGGGTCATGATCTCTTGATTTGAGGGTCCGAGCCCCACATCAGGCTCTATGCTGACAGCTCAGAGCCTATAGCCTGCTTTCGGTTCTGTCTCCCTCTCTCTCTGCCCCTCCCCTGCTCATGCTTTGTCTGTCTCTCTTTCTCTCTTTCTCTTTCTCTCAAAAATAAATAAGCATTAAAAAAAAGAAAGAAAGGGGCCCCTGGGTGGCTTAGTCGGTTAAGCGTCCGACTTTCCGACTTTCGCTTAGGTCATGATCTCGCGGTTCGTGGGTTGAGCCCCGCATCGGGCTCTGTGCTGACTGCCAGCTCAGAGCCTGGAGCCTGTTTCAGTCTGTGACTCCCTCTCTCTCTGACCCTCCCCTGCTCACGCTGTCTCTCTCTCTCCCCTAGAAATAAATAAAAAACATTAAAAAAAATAAAATAAAAAAAAAGAAAGAAAAAAGAAAAATCTGTTCCAAATCTTTAAAAAAAAACATTACTTTAAAAAACAATTTAAAAAAACTACCAAAATACTCCAGTTTGGTGGAATATTAATTTATCACAGAATTGTTGTGAAAAACATTTCCTAAAGAAGATTTAAGCTAGCAGGTTATTTATCCTATATTACATATTTTGTGCTGCTTTGAAACAATGTCATTGGGGATGTCGGGATGCACACTGACACACAGGAGCTGCCAGAAGGAAAAGTGTCCCTGAGAATAGATGTCTCCAGGATTCTAGCATCTTACTGTACCTAGGCTATAGCCATGAAGAGGACAGAAAGAAATAGCCATTGGACATGGTCCACCTAAGAGGTACCGCATGTTAACGAATCTGTTCTTTATTAGTCACTCAGGAATGCTTGGAACATACAGCCTTGAGTCCCTGCAGCAAAACTGATTTTCTCAGAAAGTGACATCTGGTTTCCCTGGCAAGAGAAACTTTGACCTTTTTGTCTGAAACTAAATTTTAATACAGAGCTTTGGAATAGTTAAAATTGTATTATCATACAATGTGAGGGATTCTCTCATAAATGGCATGTTTGTATTTTAACCATCTTTTGGACAGTCTCTACTGCTCTCTTGAATCACTCACACTGAGGGGCACCAGCTGCTGTATTTGAGCAGCCTTATGAAGAGACAGACCTGTGTGGTGAGGTACTGAAGCCGCCTATCAACAGCCATCTGAGTGAGTTTAGAAGTAGAGCCGCCTGCCCCAGTCGAGCCTTTAGATGTCTGCCTCGCCAGTTGATAGCTTGAATGGAATGTCCTGAGAGAGCCTGAGCCAAGGGGCTGCCAGATTCCCCAACTTCAAACTATGTGAGATGACAAATGTTTGTTTAAGAGTGTAAAGTTTTGAAGCAATTTGTTGCTTAGCTATAGAGAATTAACAAGAGAAGTAGGAAGAGAAGTTGAACATAAGGGTTGTTCAACTAATTCAGATATCGATAAGTGAGTTGAGGGATGATACTAATGATGTAGTTTTACTCCATATAATTTGTTTTGGAAAATCAGCTTGATAAATGGCTCCTTGGCCAAAGTGATATCTCATGGATTCTGTAAATTTAGGAGTCCATTAAATCTTTGAAATTAGTAGTGACAGTTTAAGAAGCAAAATGTCACAGGGGCGCCTGGGTGGCTTAGTCGGTTAAGCGTCCGACTTTCGCTTAGGTCATGATGTCGCGGTTCGTGGGTTCGAGCCCCGCGTCGGGCTCTGTGCTGACTGCCAGCTCAGAGCCTGGAGCTTGTTTCAGAGTCTGTGTCTCCCTCTCTGACCCTCCCCTGCTCACGCTGTCTCTCTCTCCTAGAAATAAAAAAAAAAAAAAGCAAAATGTCACAGAAGAGTTCTGTGTACCCAATGATTTAGTGTTAATTGTATCAACTGGATTAAGAATCACTAGGAATCTGTATTCTTTGAGGGAAAGCATTTTCACTGAGGCACAGGGAAAAGGAAGATGAATCTGAGAATTTATAGGCAGGTATTTATTGCATACCCAGAGTTTTGGAAAGCACATGAAAAGCACAAAGGGAAATTCAAAGGTGAGACTGAAAGATTCCATAGACAAATTCTGCCACCTTCATAGGTTTTTGTTGCATAGGGCCATGGTAGCAGCTGGTGCACCTGGAGAAAATCCTGCCATCTGCTGCCTTCCCATAGCTTCCAGCATGCCTCTGCTGGAGGTGAGCTTCCAGAACCAGTTGGGAAGACTAAGGACCTCAGGTTTCATTAATTCAGCTCAAGGTCCCCAAGGTCTAGCATAGTTGATCTAGATTTAGCAGATTAGCCTACATTTCCCTGTGTATTCCTACCCTTCTTTGCTAAAAGTTGTGAAGGAAAAAAGAGCAAGTAAAAGTAATGAGTCATACCGGGGTTGGGCTCAAGGCAGGGACTCTGAGAAGCCAGGTGGCAGACAACCTGGGCAGAAGTCCAGACTGAAGGGAGGCAGGGGCAAGGTGGAGGTAGATGCCAAGGTGAAATGTAAATGCAGGTAGAAATTGAGTCTTAGGAACCAGTTAGGGATGCAAAGACAGAAATCCAACCGCTGAGAGGGATATCATCAAGGACAAGAGCAACGCTTGTACATTGCTGCCCAGAAGACATTGAAATTGGGCTTCCACTTGCTTGGACACGATCTCAAGATAGGAGCTCATGGCTGAGCTGAGTGAAGCACAGACATGTGATGACTTAGAGGGGATCTGGGTATGGGGATGAGGAAACATGATTTTCCTGGAATGATCACAGCATGTGGATCCACATCCCACCTCTTCCCTTTTCCTCTTTATTTTCAGTTTAGTTTACTAGGATTTCCCTGTCTCCAGGGAATCTTAGCATCTCTCCCTAAAAACGACAGGAATCTGCTGGATAGACTTTATGCATTGTCCATGTAATAAGTGATTTTTCCTACCATAACATGGCCCTCCAAAAGTAATTGAACAAAGCACATAGAACTGCTTTATAAGAAGTTATATAAGGGAAAATATCTTCGTGTGTGCTGCTTAAGGAAACTTTGATTAGAAAATGTGTTTGCTTTCATTATGACATAAAAGGCCTTAGGCAGTTCTGCAGTAGGAGTAGCATAGACAGGGTGGCTTATAAACAACCCAAACTTATTTCTCGCAGTTCTGGACATTCAGAAATCCAAGAGCAAGGTGCTGGCAGATCTCGTGTCTGCTGAGGAGCTGCTTTCTAGTTCATAGATGGCCATCTTTTCACTGTGTACTCTAGTGAAGGCAGGAGCAGGAGAGCCCTGTGAGGTCTCTTTTAAAAGGACACTAATTTCATTCACATCAGGGATAGGGTTTCAATATAGGTAGTTGGGGCAGATGCAAACATTTAGTCCATAGATGAATAATTGACTCAATGTTAACCACACTATTTTTAGTAAGTAGGGAGTTGTTTGTAAACCATTTTCTGTTGTTTATATGGTTTAATATTCTGAAGTAGCTTCAATCTATTTGAAAGAAATAATTAAAAAATACAAAAGGCAGTGTGCAAAGAATACCTTTCAAATCTGATAGTGACCCCTCATCATAGAATATATTGAGGCAAAGCATGATTGATTGGTTTATAAATTAGTAGTAGGCACCAGGTACCAAGATAAAATGAGCAAGATAAACCTAGATCCTGCCTTTAGCAAACTTAGAATGCCAATGAAAAAATATTTTTCATCTAAAATTTTTTTGTGTGTTTAGCCATGTATTTTGCAGTAGGTCAGATTTTAGAACTATTTACAAAATCTTTTTCTTTAAGTTTGCATTATATTTAATATTTACATATAACACTTAAAACAATTTTAAGTAGAATTCATTAAAACTAATGGAAGAATTTATTAAATCTCAAATGAGGCATAATTGCATCGCACATCATCAAAAGCAGTGCAGATAGATGTCTAGTCTGTTCATTTTCTGTTGCTCTTGTAATAGGTTACCACAAACTTAGTGGCTTAAAACAACACAAAATATCATGCAGTTTGGGAGTCCAGAGTCTGGCATGAATCTCTTTTGGCTAACATAAAACTGTCAGCCGAACTTTATACCTTTCTGGAAGCTCTAAGGCAGAATCCATTTCTATACCTTTTCCAGCCTCTAGAGGGCGCTCTCATTGCTCTTCCATCTTTGAAGCCCATAGTGGCTGGCCAAGTTCTTGTCATGGTGCCATCTCTCTGGTACTCTTCTGTCTCTTTCTTCTACTTTTCAGGACCCTCATGATTTCACAGGTGGGTAATCCAGGATAATCTCCCTATGCTAATATCAGCAAGTTTATAGACTTCATTCAGTTTGCAACATTAATTTCCCTTTGCTGTATGATCTACCATAGACACGGCTTTTGAGCCTTAGGACATGAACACCTCTGGAGCTTTTATTCTGCCTGCCACGGCTACTAAATTTTTCTGTCCATGTAAGAAGTGACCATCAGGTTAGCCATCTTCAGGAGGAGGTTCTGCAATTCTTTGAATTATGTGCTTCAATTTTTATTAACATTTTTTGTTTCCTGTGCTTAATCAGAAGTACACCTTGGACTATTTGAGCCTTTTCACTTTTCCCTACAGCTCTGGGACTTGCCAGCCATCGTTCTTCTTCATTTGGAAGCAGTTCGTCTTAGCAACCTAAGTGTCCATCAGTAGATGATAAGGAAGATGTGGTTTATATATGCAGTGGAATATTACGCAGCCATAAAAAGGATGAGGGCTTGCCATTTGTGACAACACGGTTGGATCTAGAGGATATTATGCTAAGTGAAATAAGGCAGACTGAGAAAGACAAACACCATATGATTTCACTTATATTCAGAATCTAAAACAAACAAACAGATGAATGCATTCATAAAGAGCAGAAACCAACCTATAAACAGAGTACAAATTGATGGTGGCCAGAGGGAAGGAAATAAGGGAAATGGGCAAAATAGATGAAGGGGAGTGGGAGACACAGGCCTTTAGTTATGGAATGAATAAGCTGCAGGGATAAAAGACACGGCATAGGGAATATAGTTAGTGTTCTTATAATAATGCTATGTGGTGACAGATGGTAGCCACACTTGTGGGGGGTACAGCATAATGTATGGAGAAGTGGAATCACTATGTTGTATACACCTAAAGCTAGTGTAACATCGTGTGTCACCATACCTAAATAAAAACACTTGCAAAAGAACTAAAAATAATTGCTACCTTAAAATTAAAAAAAAAAACCCTTTCACAATGAAAAAAGAAGAAAACAATTTATCCTCAGAGGGCATCAATGCACTCAAGCTTAGTTCTGACAGTCATAGCAGATAAACTCTGTGCGCAAAATTACATACATGCGTTTCTCTTACGTGTTTGGTAAGTGGAGATAATAATGGTAGCCGCTAACCTCTCCGCTTCCCAATGCTGTGAGGGAAGCACTTTCCCAGGGAACAAAAAGCTTGATGGGAAGGGACATAATTTGCCGAATTTCCTCCAATCATGATTCCATAGACTTTATATCTAGGCTTGTAAATAAAAACTAGTCAATAATTACATTTTACCTTTGCACTGATAAGTGTGGAACCAGGTGGTATGAAATCGCGTTGCGATATAATTATGACCGCTAACGTTTGTGCGTACTCACTACGTTCCAACACTGTTCTTAGCACTTCCCGGGGCGTATCTCATTCAGTGCTCCTCACAAATTCGTCAGATAAGTGACACTGTTCTCGTGTTGCAATTACATGAACTGAGGCACGCTGAAGTTAAGTAAGATGCCCCAGAACACCCAGCTATAGATTACCAGCCCTGGGGACACAGTGCCTGCCTCCCACCACCCTGCTGGGCTGCCCACGCTCGGCTTTCAGACTGCTGTGTCTGTGAGGCTGTTAAAATCTACTTCCTTTCTTGTCTGCACCCTGAATCTGTAGTTCATTTGAAGAGTTTTATTCTTGTTTCCTTGCATGTCATTAAATGCTGACAATTACTCAATTTAGTTTCACTTAGTTCAAAATGCATTCATTTCCTTTGCTTGTTCTTAAGTGTGACCACTGTTTCGTGATAATGCAAGACAACATTGTAAGTATTCAGTATTTTCTCTTCATTAATTTCTGATAATAGAGCCACTTAGACAAATACACACTCTGTGTGCTAGTGCACATACACACGTGCACACATAGATTGCACAGGAAATACTTTATTAAGGAAAATAGAAGTGCTAAGCAAAAAACTCACATTTTTGTAATTTTTCTGGCTGTATCCTGCTACTCTGGAGGGAAAAATTTCTTTGAACTGCTTGACTTTTAACTCAATATACAACTACATACCTATTGACTATTACTCAAAGATAGAAATGGATATGTTTTTCTCACCTATGACAAGGAAAAGAGATATGAGAAAACAGATCTTAATGTTGGGAGGGATCTTAGTATCTAATGATCTAATACAACCTCCTTTTCATGAAATAATTTTTAGTTAGTGCTTTTGGCGTTTTTAATGAGGTAGACAAACATTTTATTCACTCCATCCTACTTTTAAACAGAAATAGTTACTAGAAAGTTGTTTCATTATTGAAACAAGTCTGTTTGTTTTTTAAGCTTGTTTATTTTTGTGGGGGGAGGGGCAGATAGAGAGGGAGAGAGAGTATCACAAGCAGGCTCCTTGCTTGTAGCACAGAGCTCAAGGCAGGGCTCAGTCTCACAAACCGTGAGGTCATGACCTGACCAGAAATCAAGAGTCAGGCGTGCAACCAGCTGAGCCACCCAGGCCCCCCAAAACTAGTTTCTGCTCACTTTTTATTTTTTTTTAATATTAGATAACTTAGCTCACTGCTTCACTGCTTGGCCCTTAGTAGGAGTCCCGTATGTATTAGTTTGATGTGTACTTGTTCATTCACCTTTTAACACAATGGACATTCAGGTCAATTTAGCTGATGTCTTTTCACAGCCACTGGCAATTAGCTAGACTCTCTTCGTACTAGTTCACCTGCCACAAGGCACAGAATCGTACATGGATCACTTTAATTATATGTACCTTACCAAATAGGCAAAGGCTGCTATAAGATTCCAAAAGAGGGATATTGGATGGGCCAAGGAGGTGGAAAAGAGAGAAGGGGTCACAAAATGTTTTCTGGAGGAAATAAGTTTGAGGTGAGTCTTAACAATGAGGAAGACGAACCCCTGAAGAAGGGAAGCAGAGGTGACAGGACACTTGAAGAAGAGAAATAGTACCAAAGGAACGAGGAGACGTCATGGTATCCAAAGCTCCATCGTGTAGGAGTATAGATTAAAGCAGAGAGTGAAGAGCAGCCTGGAGGGGCAGGGGAAGCCAGGTCTTGGAAGGCCATGAGAACTGGGTGTGGTCACATTCTATTTGTGGGAGGTGGCTCTCCAGGGAAACACCGGGTCACACGTGAACAGCTCTCCTCTTTTCCTTCATGTGACTTCTTTTCAAGCAAAGCAGCGAATCTCTTTACTCCTCATCCTCTGCGACATTGCAGTCCTGTCCCAAAGCCCATCACGGGCTTTCTCTGAACATCTTCTAGATACCTGTGTACTACTCAAAATGGGAACCCAGAAACTGAACGGAATATTCTGGTGGTTTCCTGACAAAATTAGGCTATAAAGAAATTGAGGTTTTTCTTTTGCATGCTCTCATCCCATTAACACAATCTAAACCATGTCGCTCGGTCGATACGTTTGAATGTGTAGCCCATTAAGATGCTGGATCTTTCACAGATGGCCTACTTTGTAGACAAAATTTTCTAATCCTTTCTTGATGCCTTTTTATTTTATTTAACCTTTGTGCATTTCTCTGCTTTATTAAATTTCATCCAGCTCACCATGCCTTATCTTTCCTGATGAGATCATTGGAATCCAGACTATGTCTCCTGTATAATCACAGATTTAGCTTTTTGCTGTGTACCTATCTGATGACATGCCTTTCCATCTTGGGGCAAAGCATCCTAGATGCGTTTGTTCCTAAGAATTTGATGCTTTGTAAAAGACATGAGAAAGATTCCCACTCATCTCTGCCCACATAAAATATATGTGTAACACTTATCTAGAAATATGGGTGTTGAGTAACAAGTGATTTAACCATAGGAGATACTCATTTATACCTACTATGTCCATGTGTAACAAACTGAATACATTCCCCTATGGAAGGTAATGCTCATTTGTTTTCCTTCCTGTTTCAAACAAAGATAGAGACATTATTAAATATTAAATATTTAAGTGATCCTTGTTTTCCACTTAGATGACCCTGAAGATATTTATCGGCATTCCTTGATTTTCAACATCGATGTTCTCTTTATTATAGACTGGGATATTATGTTTGTTCTGTATATTATTATTTCTGTCCTTTATAGTAAAACTCACACTGCATTCACTTTGCTGCTAAATGTTAGGTATTACATTGTGTAATGACACAGAGGTCAGTACCCAATCCAGTAAATCTCAAGGTATGATTTTAGTTTTCTTTTGCATTCGGTCTACTTCTAGCAATCACATTCCTTCTCCTCCAGTGTGATGTAGACCCAGAAAACTGAGCCTCTCCAGGGTCCTTACTTTGTCAAAATACATATTTGACTCTTCTAGGGAACATTCTGAAGACTAATCGTTGCCTTGAATTTGGGGTGATAACATGAGTCAGGTGAGTCACATGCTTCTCCATGGATGGATGGATGGATAGACAGACAGATAGACCCCTCACTTTAGTTGACACAGCTTGGCAGATTTTTTAAAATATATGTATAGCTGCTGTCACACTCCATAATAAGTGCTTAATAAGGAAGCAGAGAATGAAGTGGCCAATTTGTAATTTGCTATAATTTCCTATCATGTCGACTTCCTAAGAGTTACCTATTGCTGGACTAGTTTATCCCTTGGAAGGTAGGCAGCCAGCATGTATCTCAGTAACACAAAATCCTGAAAGTAAATCAATCAGGGGAGAGTAATAGAGCTTTGAGTCTTTAAACTAGGGTGTATAAATATTCTGGGAGACAGTTCATTGAGAGAAGTAAATGGTTTGACTGTCACATTTCTTTGATGAATATGGTGTTAGAGCAAGTTCTTGTTAGCAATTGTAAAATACAACCATTTCTGTAATAAACTCTTCCTGTTTAGCCAGATGTTGCCAAAGAAGGTGATATATACATTCATGTGTATTACAAACCCCAAGTTACAAGTTTAACAGCCCAACAAGCTGGCATCAAGTTCCAAAATACATATTTGACTCTTCTAGGGAACATTCTGAAGACTAATCGTAGCCTTGAATTTGGGATGATAACATGAGTTATCATTTCAAGAAGGGACTTGAAATGAATGGTCTCCTCCAGCCCCTAAATCAGATTATGGTCCCTTTTGCCATGTTGATGCTTTTGGCATCCCACATACCATTTTGGCATTTTGCTCAATATTTCTCTCATTTTCTTATTATGGATCATGACACCTCTCTGCTGACCCGGGCAGTTCACTGTCCTGCGCTTTTCAAAGTGTAAACATGACTAACCCCTTTACTCTGTTTTTTGCAGAGTTCTCTCCTTGACGTGAGAATAAATACATACACCATTAGACTCTTTGGCAGCATGTTATTTCTGCTCTTTCAGCCGGAATCAATGCCAGCGTCACATTGTGGGAGCTTTAACTGTGCTCTTCACATTGGCTCTGTGCTGGGAAAAGGACCCAGATATCCCATCCCTGCTCCTTCTTTCTGGCTGTCTTCATCCTTTCTTTTGGACAAGTCACGATACCTTGTGCCCTTGGACTGTCAAGGAAGCCTTGCCTCATAGAGCAAGAATAGTCCAACTGTCTTCATAGTACGTTCTACTGTTCAAGGAGGATACGCTTTTAATGACTGGTACAAGTTCAGGTTCTCAGGAGAGAGTAAAAGCCAAAATATTAGGATAATCTGAAATATTTTTCAAGCTTTTACCATAAAAGGTATTCATATAAAAGCTTAGTTCATCATGATGAGTGTACACACACACATACACACACACACACACGCACACACACATACACCTGGAGAGTCGTATTTTCCCCCTAAGGATTCTAGGTTGAGTAGGTCAGAGTGAATGTTATAAAACACATGGGAGTAAAAAGAAATTTTATTTGAGGTAGCAAGCCTTGTGTATGAAAAGTATGGCTTTTATTCCTACTATGGCTTTTGATGAGGCATTGCCACAGGGCTGGCCAAAAGGGCAGTGCATCAAATGAGTGGCCTACAGCAACGCAGAGTCAGTGACTCAATTCGGATTAGCGTCTACATGTGTGCTTGTAGCCTTGTCAGAGCTTTCCACTCCAGTCCTTGTTCTTAAACAGGAATGTTGAAGAAATTATTGGGTGGGGCATGAATGTCTGCTCATTCCTAATTTTTTTGCTACAGAAACTAAATAAAAATTATTGACCATGAATTACCTTGGGCTTAGTTGAAGTTTTCTAGATCAGAAATCTGTAGTCTTTTATATTAAGCATGGTTACCTTTGTATCTTTGGTTTTTGTTTTTTCAAAAGTCAAAAAAAAAGTTACATTTTATATTTAGCTTATTTGGGGAAAAGTTAAATTTATATCACTTCAGTAGAGTTTGAAGTAGTCATGCCTCTTAGTCTACTTTGTTTGTTTGTTTGTTTGTTTAATTTGAGAGAGGGTGAGAGTATGTGCAAATGGGGAAGGGGCAGGAAAAGAGAGAATCCCAAGCAGGCTCCGTGCCACTACCAGCACAGAGCCCCACATGGGGCTCAGGACTCAATCTCACAAACCATGAGATCATGAGCTGAACCAAAACCAAGAGTCAGACACTCAACTAACTGAGCCGCTCAGGCGCACCTCAGCCTCAGTTTTAGAACTGGGGCCTGTGGGATTTACAAGAAATGGCCCAGACTTCAGGATAGATCAAACTGTGGCAGAAGGATGCTGAGTTTCATTGGTGGGGCTCTTTTTTCCATGCTCAGAGGTGGCACTTTGCTGAATAGGAGAAATTGTGGTCACTAATTGGCAGAGTGAAATACACACAGATGTACGTGCATACACACACACACACACACACACACACACACACACACAAATAAGTAAAGTCAGCTTGAAGGAAAACAGAGCAAATGGTGAGGGGAAAAAAATTCCTTGGCAAGATGGTAGAGAAGCAAGAGTGTTGAATAAAGTCCTGAGTTCAGAGCTCAGAAATCTGCAATTTGGGACTCATGAAGACATATTTTTATATTCAATTGTCAACTCTCTTGTTTCCACCTCCACTTACCGAACAGGTTTCAGTAAATTGTGGCAAAAGGCAATCTAAAGGATAAATGAACTTCGGTATGTGCTCTGTTCCATAATGCATTGAGTCTAAAACTCTGTGCAGGGGTGTGAATCTGGCATGTCTGCGACTAATTCCTGCAGTATTGCCCAGCACCTTTTCTCTGCTTTGACCAGGTTGGTTTGATTTCTTCACTGGTCCATCCAGTGAATTCTGTGCCTTTTTTAAAAAATTATTTCTCCCTCTCTACCTTTCAAAAGTCTCTCCTTGTCTTAGATTTTGTTCCATTGAACTCATTCTATTCCTTGCAGAGTAGCATTTGACTGCAAACTGTCTCGATTCACTCTTTTGTAGGATAATATTGCCTCTTCAAGTAAGCTACTTCAGGTCATGTCTTACTCATTTGTGTTTCAACGCTTATCAGAGAACCAAGGGCCACTGCAAAACATTCCTTGATTCACCCAAAACCTTCCTCAGTGAGAACTAAGAAGTAGAGTCAGATGGGAAGTGGAGTGAGTGTTTTTACTTCAACTTTTTCCCAGTTTTCCTAAACTGGGACAGGCCAACATGTGCATGTTTATGTAAAAAAGATGCTAAAATTGTTATGCTTTCTTATCGACTGCAGGATGTGGGCTCATTGTATGTCTTTAGGAAAATATAAACAACAAGACTGAAAGCATTTTTTTAGATTCTGGGTGTACTTCCATATACAGGACAACTTGACAAGAGATAAGAGTGATGTCTTAGATGAGTCATGATGGAGTCTAATAAGGCCTAGCTATTAGAGCTGACTCAATTACCAGCAGGTAGGCACTTCAGAATTAACATCTTGAGCTATCAATTTTCTTTCAACAAGCTGGGTAACCATGGCCATGTATTTACCTTCTCTGGGTCTGAATGTCCTTATTAAGCTTCAAGGCAGTTTGGACCAGTTGGTGTCTGTAATTCAAACTTCCAATGTCAAAGCTTCTGTTTCCATTTAATTGTTGATAGCTGAGGCTAATCAATAGAAGCACTTCTTGATGCAAAATAGGATTCCTATGTGTCATGGCACTTAGAACAATCATTTCTAGGAACTAGGATCCTAAATTCCAGGTCTTGAGAAAAAGGGACCTCCAGGGAAGCATTAGCCAAGGATAAGCCTTTTCTCTCTCCTCCAGTGGAGCCTGCCTTATACAGCACACTGTGCACACAATAAAGATGTGCTGATCTTCAAAGTCATTGTGCATCATGGGGTGAGTAAAGGATGAGATGCTATCTACCAAAGACTTATTTTTGTCTTCTCTGAAGCATAAAAATTTTAGAAAGGGAATGGCAGGGGAGCCGACACAGAGGTGGTGGACAGAGGGCCAAACCTGATAGCAAAGGGAGGTAGAAACAACATACAAGTACAGATGTAAACAGGGGATTTGCTAGAATTTCATTGAATTCCAAAGGGATTGAGTCTTGTCTTGAGCAAAATCTACCAGAGATTGGGTAGCTATTTATATTTACTCTGGTCCAAAGCTATTAGTATCTAAGCTAGTCTAAATTGTGACCACCTTAGAGGCAGGAATAATGTCTTTTGATAATAATAGTTCTAAGAAATATCTCTGTCTTGTTTGTGATATTCAGATATCTCAGAACATCATTTTCTTTCTCTCGCTGAAATTCATCTTTTGGATAAATGATACTTCTGCTTATTTATTTATTTATTTTTTGTAACTTAGCATCCTGAAAAAGGTTAGTTAGGGCTGAATGAATGGACTTAATTGGCCATAAAATCCTAGTGCATACTGCATGAGTGTATTTCCTTGAATTTTTCCTTCACATAACTTTGCTGAGTTAGCAAATGATCCTTTGCTACTTCCCTAGAAGCAGAACAAGTTGGTGAATCACTGATATATCATTACCTACAGTTCATACTAGAGCGATTGCTTACATTCTTCCTCTTCCAGGGGTCTCAAATGCCAGCCACCACCACCAGGCCCATTGATAACAATCTTTAACTGCTTGTTCCTAAAATCAATCTCCAAGTATCTTAAAAGCATCCAGCTTCAAAAATCCTTGAAAGTCAGAAAGATGTGACTTTGTTTAAGAAAGAAAGGTGGCTCACAATTAGTGGCACAGCCATTGTGACATGTGAATTGCTTTCTGATGTTCAGTTTTGTGGCCATACACAACTCTGACATCTGGGGCAATGTTCTTTTGTCTCATCATTAGCAAATATTTTATCTTCAATGGCTGCATTTGAATTCTGCAAAAAATGTTATTTGGGGATTTGAAGGTAAACCTAACTGCTTTGTTTTGTTTTGAATATTCAGATTTTCCTTTCTTAGCTATTAGGTTAAAAGGGAAAGAACAAATGTTTTAAAAGCTCATCGCTGGAAGAGAGTTATGAGTGCTCTTTTGTGCAAAACAAAGGAGTCTACAATTCAGTGCTTCATGGGAATGTTGCCAATTTTGCTTTCTTCTTTTCCTAACTCCTCAATGTAGGTGAGCACAGCTTATTTTCAGTGGGTACAATGAAGCCATTGCCAACACCACCTTTACATTTTTCCCATATCCCCCTGTTGATACTGAATACTGTCAATATTCCAGAAGAATATACTCCCTCCAAATTGCCCTGGTGTCCAGCTCCATTTACAGTAGTCTAAATGAATAGACATCACTTGCACATTCACAATAACGGAATGACAAACATGAGGCAAAACAAATGGGACCCACGCAAAATTCCACAGAATGCCTTCTGAGGTCTGCATGAAGGCATTGTTTCTCCAGTGACACAGGGCTGGTAGACTCCCTGAACATCCTTCATGGCTTAGGAAAGCTTCCTGTCACCCCAGGTGGGAATACACACTTCCATTCTCGGTGCCTGGCTACTTGGTAAGCTCTTGAATCCAGAGCGCATGGAGAACTAGGGTGGCACCTGGGACAGTAAATGGTGTCAGTGCATGTGTGCTACCAACCCCTCTGGCAACATTGCCCAAATAAAAGTGGGGCTTGGAAAGAGGAGCCATAGAAATGGTGGGTGCTTTAGAAACAGAAGAAGAGGGTTAAGTTATTTGTCCTACAGATGGATGAGTTGAAAAGCTAAACCACTATTCTTTCTCCAGTGGTAGCTTTAAGCTATGTCCAGGTTCCTCTCCTAAAACTCAATATGGAGTGGAGTCGAGATCCTCACTCCAATTTTCTTTAGAGAAGTTCAGCTCTAATATTATCTTCTGTGAAAAATAGAATGCAGTCAACAAATATACTCTGTTTTCACTGGGTTTTAAATGACGCAAAGCACTCATGGGCATCTGCTTACTCATCTGTCACATGACAAATTAAATTCCTATTCTTCAACTTTATGCAAATTCTGGAATTCTCCAAAGAGGCTGTAGAATGTGGGGGTGGGGTGGTGGGTGGGGGAGGGTGGTCTCCAACTTGGTTACTAAGAAAAACACTGGGGACAAAATTAGGACTCCCTTGGTTCATCCTGCCTGACCATGACTTACTCTGCCTGCTCAGAGCTCCCATCTGTAAGGTCAAGTTCTCAGACTAAATGAACTTGATAGACCAGCTACTTTAAAAGCTATACAATCCCATGTCTGGAAGACTTTTTGTTTGTTTGTTTTCTTTATTTATTTTTGAGAGAGAGCCAGCATACACAAACACCAGGGAAGAGACAGAGAGAGAAAGACACACAGAATCCAAAGTAGGCTCCAGGTCTGAGCTGTTAGCACAGAGCCCAAAGCAGGGCTCAAACCCATGGACCACAAGCTCATAACCCAAGCCAAAGTCAGATGCTTAACCAACTGAGCCACCCAGGTGCTCCTGGAGGACTTTCTTAAAAGACAAATAATTGATAGGATTTCTGTCTATGAGGTTTTTAAACAGGAATACAAACCCCCATTCCTCTGTCTCTCTCAGTGCATCTAAGTATGTTTTCCTAGAGGTTGGGGCCGCCTTAAAGTCCCTTTCATGTCTGTGTTTCTGGAAAGCATTTAATATTGTGACATTCCAGATGAACTTGGTTTCCTGGGGCATTATAGATTTCACCTGTATAAATTCTACACAAGTGACTTTGATCTCTTTCAACTAGATGAGGTGGAAGGGGGTGTGTATTTTAATTTTTGAGTGTAGGTGTTTTGGTGTTTGTTTTTGTAATATTGAACATACTGGATATGATAGCTGACTCAGCTTGTGTGGTTATATTCTTCCTAAATCCATACTTTAGGCTTTAGTTTTGTTTTTTCATTATCACATGAATCTGCTTTTAAATAAATTATTTAAGCAATCAGATGTTTTAAAATGTTGTATAGTTCAGCTCTATGCGGAGAGTCTGTGTGACAGAAATGACATACTGTGACTCCCCTTCATACTGGAAAGTTACTCTGAACCAAGTACAAAGACTCAGCTTTTCTCCTTATTTAAATGAAGCTTCTCAGTAAAAGTCCTGCTTACACGTGATGATGACAGGCACGGCAATGTGCAATGCCACAAAATATGACAATAAAATTACAAGAATAAATGTTCCTGGGCTGAAAAAAATAATTAGCCCCTTTAATTAAACATGAAATACAAAAGAGCAAACTATTCTTTAATGGTGATCTTCAAAATTGTTGGCATCAGGACTTTCTCAGGTACAGAGAAACAGTGTGACACAGCAGCTGATGAGTTTATTTTTTGCTCCTGTGAACTGCTCAGGGAGGTGACAGCCATAAGTGTTGGACCTAATAGCGGGAGCGAGCTCACCACAAATTATAAATACTGAGGTTAACGTGGTGAGAACTTCTCCCACCTGAATATTTTGCCCTCTCAACTCACAAAACCTTCTGTTTGTTCTAAGGCATAACTTTTCTTTTGAAACTACTGTGTGGGCCAAGGGCAAAGAAAGCATCTTGGAGTAGAAGGGAAAAGAGTGATTTCCCCCAAGGGACCTGTAGGTACGTCCTCTGCCTACGATGATGTTCCAGAGGGATTCCTTCTAGATTTGGATGTGCACCTGGCTAGGTGGAACTTAAACCCTTTTCACTACAAAGAAGCCTAGGCAGGTGGCCGAAGGATATCAGCTTAGAGACCTGAGATGCAACTCTGGACAATAGAAGAGAAGGATGAGATAAGGAACGTTTGCAAATGGCCTATGGATATGGGGAGATGGAAAGTTGAAAATCACATACTAAAATCCCTCATTACGGGGTGGCTACTGTACTTACACAGAGTCACCATGTTGCCTGACTTCTTTGGGCAACTACATCTAGAACCAATATTCACTGTTATTTATCTTTGCCAGAACATCGAACCACATCAGGCCATTCACTTGCTAGGCTTCTTAATGCTCCCAGGTGGCCAGGAGCACATCTAGTCTGTTTTCCTTATTTTACAAAATTTCCATTTGTACTTCATTGATTCACTCCTTTGTTCATCAATTCAAGACATACACATGGACATTTCGAGACACATACACATTTAGTATGTGTCAGGCGATTGTTCCATGCATCGAAAATAGAGTGTGGACAAAATGGACCAACATATCTTCTCATGCCCTTGGGATTATACAGGGAGTGTACAGCAATGAACAGAGTAAGTTCTGATGGCACGGACGACAATGTCTGGTTATGGTGACAGGTGCACTGGAGAGGAATAAAGCAGACAGGGACAGAGTTGCAATTTACAGTAAGGGAGTGAATGAAAGAAAGCCTCCCAGAGCAGGTCATATTTGTGCAAAGACGAGAAGTAGACAGGCACTATGTGCACATCCGGATGTTCTGGACAGAGACGGTGCCCAGGACCCTACATGGGAGGGTGTCTGGGGAATCTGCACGTGCTGATGCAGCGGCAGAGCAGGAGAAGAAGGCTGAGGCCGCGGGGTACAAACATCATGCAGGCTTAGAACCCATTGTGAGGATGCAGGCTTTCCTCTAAGGCAGAAAGGAAGCCACTTGGCAGGTTTTGAGAAAGGAGTAGCATGATTTGACTTTTTTTTCTTGAGGTATAATTGACATAGAAAATTATATTAGTTTCAGGTGTAATTGGTGCTGTAAGTGTCTCACTCTGGCTGCTACGTTGAGAAAAGTCTGAGAGGGAGAGACAAGGCAGAGGGAGAGGGATATCATTTGTAAGCCTGAGAAGGATAATAGGCATCCAGGTGGAGATGAGGAAGAACAGCTTGATATATGAGTCTCGAGTTCAGGGGAGCTCTCTGTTGATATTTCTAGCTTTCCTTTTTCTACATTCATGGTGATGTGTCTAAATGTCTCCACTCTTCCCCTTTGAATAATTAAACAGATTCAGCAGCTTCTGTAGGAAAATGATATAAAAGGCATTTAATTAAAGTACAGAATCATTTGTGAGCCTAATTTGCTGGAAAATAATAGAGAAGAAGGAAGTTTTACTTCAGGATGAAATAAATCCTTACACAGGGAAATATTTCCAAATACTGCAGACGCCAAGGAGTAAATATCCTTAAGGAATTGAAAATATGGTTAGGGCTCCTGCGTTGTGTTCTTCAGTTCACTCTGAAGGTCATTGTTAATTGTTTCCTTTGAGTCTTAAAGTCAACGTCAATGCTGTTTCTTCAGCTTTTTTTTTCCCCTCCCACTAGGCTAATTAATAGTTACATAGGAATCTAAGCTAGGCTTGCAGAGAGGCAGTATGAGCCTGCAGCTGGACCCCTGTGTGAGGGGCAAGGGAGCCAAGAGTGCCCCAGCTCTGACATTTGAGGGTACGTTTGATTAAAATCACCATGGTTTTGTTTGTCTCTCTTTCCCTGGTATTATGTTGATACTCAAGAGATTAAAATAGTTTCATTATGTTTGTCCCTGGAATATTGAGATCTCAGTATATACCAAATTCTTAGGTCCTAAGGATTAAATTATTTAATGGAAACTAGAGTGAAAACTAGTTTACACTCCCATACATGTCATTTAGTGACCTTGGAAAAGACATTTAAACTCTGGACTGCAGTAGCTTTATCTTTCAAAACTTTGCTAAGAAAAAAATACAGGATAGCATTCCTAAGCGTTCTTTTTACAATAATGGGACATGGAAATGAGGCAGCATATCATAGTCCGTAAAACCATGAAAGCTGAGTCTAGTTCCAGTTTGGGTTCTATTCCTTACCAGCTAGATGAATTTGGCCAAGTCTCGTAACTACTGTGTGCCCCAGTTTCCTCATCTGAAAAATGGGACTGATCGCGTTATGTTTCATGCAACAGGCGATTCTGGTGATTTAATGCCTTCATCCATAAAAAATACCTACGAGTGTGCTCAGCAGTGATTTGCAATAAATATTACTATTATGACTATGCCAGTACTTTGGCTACTGCTATATTTCTCTTCCTCTCCCCATCCCCCAGCACTACTGTGGGCAAAATTCTAAACATAACCAAACTTCTTAATGCATACTGGAATCCCAACATGTCATTTCAGAAAAAGAGACCTTACTTACTTCCTTGGGCTTCACAGCTTTGAAATAAGATACCTGATGAGAGAATGGGTGTCTTTCTCTCTCTTGCTCTCCCTCCCCACCCCCAAATGGAGAAATAAAGTAATACAAGTTAACAAGTGTCATGGGGAATTGAAAAGAAACCTAACTAACCTTGGAGCCTTCTCATTCCACATCAGTGAAGAAACTTAGCCATCTATTGTACAGGCCACCAAGATTTTTAGACAATCTGTGTTGTCTGTTACTCATTTTCATCCTGTGATGAACTAGAAGAATCTTGTTTTCTCTCCTAAATAATTATCTTTAACTGAAGTCATGGTTAACAAGAAGGAGTTGTGGTGCAGGCAGATGGTGGAGCTGCCGGGATATGCACTGTGGACTGTGGGACTAACACTGGCCAGGAGAGCATGGCCATCTCCCCACTGGAGCAAGCAGTGGCTTGCGTAGCAGGTAGCAGACACTCAGTGGAGGAAAGTGGGAGTTAAAGGTATTGTGTTGTCCTAGATACACTTTAACTTCTTGCTGATATAAATGCTCTCAAGCTCTCTGTGCTTAGCAAACAGCCCCCTTTAAGACAAGTTTTTAAAAAGCCAAAAGCACCCCCAAACAGAACTCAGGTAATAGAGACATTGTAAATTTGTGAGTAACTTAAAATCAGGGTAGAATAGTTTGAAATAACAGATAAATAATACTTATTTCACGTGAGATATATAGGGGAGTCTGGGTAGTTTAGTTGGTTGAGTGTCTGACTCTTGGTTTCCACTGAGATCATGGTCTTGTGGTTCGTGAGTTCAAGCCCTGTGTTGGGCTCTGCCCTGGCAGTGCAGAGCTGCATTGGAGTCCTTCCTCTCCCTTCCTCTCTGTCTCTCCCCTACTCATGCTTTCTCTCTCTCTCTCTCTCTCAAAATTAGTTAACTAATTTTTAAAAAAAGAAAAATAAAATTAAGCACATATTTTATGGAGTTGGTTGCATACATACAAACCCTAACAATACAATTAGTGTGTACTGTTCTGTTACTACCAAATCATCCAATTTTGGTGCTTATGCTTTGTCCTCTAAATTCTGATTAAAATGTGTTTGGCTTCTGAAATAATACCTGCCATGATTTTTCTTCTTCTTTTTTTTAATAAAGGAAGTGGAAAATTGTTCCACTTCCTATTGTTAGACAAAATTCAACTGAGTAAATTTTAGTTTACTTTTTCATGTGTATTTTGAGAGAGAGAGAGAGAGAGAGAGAGAGAACATGGGGGAGGGGCAGAGAAAGGGAGAGAGAGAGAATCCCTAGTAGGTTCTGTGCTGTGGGATCAGAACCCCATGAGGGGTTCGATCCTACAAACCCTGGGATCATAACTTGAACCCAAATCAAGAGTCAAACACTCAACTAACTGAGCCACCCAGACATCCCTCAAATGAATAAGTTTTAAGTGTCCTATTGGGTTTATTCAATGATTCATGAATTGGGCAGCATCCAATCTAGCAGATAGAAAAGAACACAGAGGAGGCTGTTTGGAATGAAAGACATTTATAGGCAGAAGGTGTAACTGAACCAGTGTGAGCTTATTCCTTGGTGAGTCAGAAACTGCATCAGGCTAAGTTACACACAAAGAAAACTTTTATTTGTAGTAAATAAGGAGATGTCGAGGAATGGCTTCTAAAGCCCTGATACTGCAGGCAAAGGTGAATGGGCTCTTTTTTTAGGGTTAGGATGACTATTTAGGTAGGAAAGCCTTGTCATCAAATGTGAAAGCAGGCACAAGGCCCTGTATGTGCCTTAAGGAAACATGCCTGTTCATGTATTGTACGTTATATAAATGGGGTTCGTGCTGCTCCTGGAGTGGAGATTTTAGTATTAAAAGGAGATAAGGATACTCCTAGGTCATTTGCAAAGGTCTGGGTGGTCTGGGCAGCAGGAAGATCTTTTCAGAACAATCTAGCACCTGAGGTATGGTTTCAGGTTTCATTTCCCTGGGTTAATAGGTAAGCTTGAGAGAAGAGCCTAAGGAAAAAGTAAGACAAAGGTTCCTGAATACTAGCAGGTGGGCAGTAAAGGTCAGGTCTTAGGGTCTAGCTGGTGACAAAGGGAGCAGGAACAAGGAAGTTATACTGGAAAAAACATATTGGTTGTGACAAGGTTACTTTCCTTTTAGGCAGGTTATCCTACTAGTGCTTGATGTGGTGTTCCCTGATTGACTGGTTTAAGATTCCATTTGGGGGTGGAGGGGGGCCTGGGTGGCTTAATTGGTTTACCTTCCCACTCTTGATTTCTGCTCAGGTCATGATCTCTCTCCCAGTTTGTAAGATCAAGCCCCTCATTGGGCTCCATGCTCATAGCAGGGAGTCTGCTTGGGATTTCTTCTCTGCCCCTCCCTTTCACTCTCTTTCAAAATAAACTTTCAGGAAAAGAAGATTCCATTTTGGAGAGGGCTGAAATTATGTCTAGCTTCAGTGGCATGGGGCTTAGCATAAGTGACTCCATTTTGAATTTTTTGTCCTCTTTTTAACAAATCTCTATGTTAAGAACTTCATAAAACCTAACTATGCTTTATTACATTTTATAATTTTATCATACTCTGCTCCTTCTGGGGAATATCAGATAATTATCCCCTAGGCACACACCCGCTCTCTCTCTCATAAATAATAACAAACTCCAAAACTCTTCAATAATAATAACTAAGACAAAAATATATGGGGGCAGGGTTCTTTCTCATGAGCAAATAGTGCTAAATTTCAGGTGTTCAGTAGTAATGTCTGCATATGTATTTAACACTGGATTTTTATGAAAAGTGTCTCCAGTTCCTTGAGGATGACTTAAAGTAGAGCTTTGCATATGAAAAACTGATGAATCTGAACCCTGCCCCCAATCTTGCTTTCTTTTCAGTAGGTAGGTGTGATCATGTTAGGTGAATAAAAGAGCATGTTTGCATTTCATTGATGTAAATGCTCTCAAGCTCTCTAGAAATAGCAGCAAAATCCAATCTTACTTAAAAAGGAGACCTAATGCTTCTTGGCAAAGTGATACTGCCCAAGCGGATTCTGATGATGCATCATTATTTCCTGCTGTAAGGTCAAGGAATTGCTCTGGGACTCTGTTATCTCTGTGCTGCTATTGTCTGGAGCTTGCTGCTCATTTTAGAATCAAGGCTATTGCTTATAAAGAAAAATAGCTTTGCTAGGATGAAGACTTTGAAGACATTGGAATGTTTGTTTTATTGCATTAAAAAAAAAACCCAACAAACAATAAAGCTGCTAAAAGAGCAAGCTTTGCTTTTTTTCTTTCTTTTTTTTTCCCTGAAATCCCTTACTTTACTAAAGAAATGTAGAAATGTGCCGGAAAACCTCTTTGTCATATGAATGAGAACGCATGTCTTTTGTGGATTTCAGATCACATTTGTAACTCAGCACACATGTGATGTCTTTGTAATACTGATTGAGGAAAGGGTGTGTGCAAAATGCTGGAGCACCACTAGCAATTAATATGGAAATATTTGGACTTGAAGAAATTAATAGTCTTCGTGAATGCCACGTGCCAAATATTCTCTTAAGCACGTGTAGGAGCTTACACTACTTGAATACTGGGGTAACGTTGTAAGTGGTAACAGCAGTTGATACAATAGTAGTAGTCTGCAGCCATCACAACTGCCAGGTTCAGGCATAGGACATTGCTAATATTAGATCACTTTTAACGTATAAAGTGGTAATTGCATATAATTTAACATGACTATTCTTATACTAATGAAGAATTGAATGTTTATTGAATGTTACAAACTGTTGAGAAAATGTATTACTAGACATTTGAACATCGTAACAAAAGTTCTAGCAGTATGTAAGGTTCTCAAAGCCTGCTTGACTGAGACCCATTCCATTATACTGGATTGCAGCGGATACTGGGATGCAAATAACTGGGATCTACTCTATGCCCTTTGGCCTGTGAACCAAAAGCAATTTCATCCTACATTCTTTATCCTTTTAATATCCTTGTGATGTGACGGTGATAGGATCTTTGCTATTTTATGGTTGGAGAAAATGGTTCAGAATCAAATAGCTTACCTAGAATCACTTAAATATTTTAGCTTGAGAGATGGACACCATCTGATACAGAATCAGCAAAGAATGACCAACAATATTTATTTTACTGTCCTTGCCATTTCTCTTATCGCTAACTTGGTGACTTATATCAATAGGATTATTCTGTCATGCTTAAAGCAATATTTACTCCAAGATAAGTACCACGTGATTTTCTATTAGGTATATTATGCAAACAAGGTAGTTTTTATTTTTAAAAGATTGGATTTAATGTTATGATGATGTTGAAAATCCCAAAGAAATCTCAAAATCTAGGGAAAAAAGAGTGTTGTCTGATGTGTATTTTTTAAAATTAGAAAACCAAAGTTGGGGTGCCTGGGTGGCTTAGTCGGTTAAGCGTCCAACTTTCGCTTAGGTCATGATCTCGCGGTTCGTGGGTTCGAGCCTCGCGTCGGGCTCTGTGCTGACTGCCAACTCAGAGCCTGGAGCCTATTTCAGAGTCTGTGTCTCCCTCTCTATCTGACCCTCCCCTGCTCGTGCTCTCTCTCTCTCTCCTAGAAATAAATAAAAATATTAAAAAAAAAAGTTATTTGTTGAATTCTTAAGAAGTGGTACATTAATCTGATGATGGCCATCCTAGGTATATTCTTCTATAGAAGATTTTCAGGAAGAAGTAGGACTTTGTTAGCCAAACTTCTGCTGGCCTTCTTACCTTTGGAAATATGTTTCAAATGATGGTCCTAATAGGATGGACTGCATATTAGATAATATTGTATTATAATGGCATTTTTGATGTACTTGAGATAGTATGATTATGTAGGAGAATGTCTTAGTTCTTAAGAGGCGCCTGGGTGGCTCAGTCCATTAAGCTCTGACTTGGGCTCAGGTCATGATCTCGTAGTTTGTGAGTCTAAGCGCCACCTTGGGGTCTGTGCTGACAGCTCAGAGCCGGGAGCCCGCTTCAGATTCTGTCTCTCTTTCTCTCTCTGTTCCTCTACCCCTCAAACTTTGTCTCTCTAAAAAGGGGCGCGCGGGTGGCTCAGTCGGTTAAGCATCCAACTTTGTCTCAGGTCATGATCTCACGGCTCGTGAGTTTGAGCACTGCATCAGGCTCTGTGCTGACAGCTGAGCATGGAGCCTGCTTCAGATTCTGTGTCTCCCTCTCTCTCTGCCCCTCCCCTGATCATGCTTTGTCCCTCTCCCTCAAGAATTAATAAACAAAAATATTACAATAAAAAAGATATGCTACTGATATATGTAGGGTTAAAACATCATGATGTCTTCAACTTCAAATGATACAGCAAAAATGAAACCAAAAGATGGCAAGAATTAGCAAAATAATAGCAAATGATCAAATTGGATAATGGGTACACAGGTGTTTCTTATATTGCTATTAACTTTTCTGAAGGTACAATTTGGAAATATCAATATAGAGAGAAAGCATTCCAAAATACAGGTAGCCTAATATTTAATTTACATGTTGCTTACCTTTTAACCACAGTGTAGGTTAGCCTATCTAGCAAAAAAACAAAAAACAAAAAGATACCTGGGTTTCCTTTTTCCAAAAATGAAAACTACCTACCTGAATACAATATTCCAATTTGCTTATTTTAAAAAAAGTGAACATCTCGGGGGCACCTGTGTGGCTTAGTCGGTTAAGCGGCTGACTTTCGCTTAGGTCATGATCTCACGGTTCGTGGGTTCACTCCCCGCGTCGGGCTCTGTGCTGACTGCCAGCTCAGAGCCTGGAGCCTATTTCAGAGTCTGTATCTCCCTCTCTCTCTGACCCTCCCCTGCTCACACTCTCTCTCTCTCTCTCTCCCCTAGAAATAAATAAAAATATATAGAAAAAAAATTTTAAAAAAAGTGAACATCTCTGATGCCAAAGGGGGAAATCGCCCAGTGATAATATTTATCATCCAAGTAAATGGACTTAGAGATCAGCATCGTGGGACATGGGATATCATGAGATAGCACATTGCTGTGGAATTATGTTTGGTATTTAAATTGGTGTCATCATGGGTTTGATAGTGAAATATTAAAACGTACTATAAAGTGACCTTGGATTACCTCTTGATCTGATAAGAATGGTGATGGAAAATATCTCCTCTCACAGGGATGGATTCTCTTCTCATGATGCCCCAGAATTTCTGCTGAGGCTTGAGAGGCCTGGAAATACGTTTACTGAAGCAAATCTGGGGACAGGGACTGTCCTAGTTCTCAGTGCCCATCAGTTATCAATTGCCTCCACATACCTGAGAGGCAATCACAATAATGCTACTTATTGCTTCTGTCACTTTTCTTAGGGAACACTTACTATATGCCAGGCACTTCCTACCAGGAAGAGACTATTATTATATCCATTTTACAGATGGTGAGATAGAAACTGAGAAAAATCTGAAGCATCATATGAGTCCAGAACTCCCCACTTAGCCATGACACTACCTTGTGTGAGCTTCACAAAATGTTGCCTAGTGGCAGCTTCATTGACAAAATTAGCTCTGGGTTTGGGGCAGATTGTGTTGGCAGTTGTGTGCACATTCTCCCTTTTCTCTCTAATGTATTGTCACCATGTGCCTGTGCTCTGCAGCAGCTGAGCAGCTCATGGGCACCTTGCATCAGTGCATCTCTAACCTTGACGTGTGTACTACATGCATGATTGCAGGCAGCTACTTAATTCCTAATGTTACTGCCTACCCTTCCTCCTTTGGTTTCTGCCCTGGTATCTTAATGTCTCTGAAAACATTTTTTTTAAGTTGATTTCTCTTAGAGAGAGAGAGAGAGAGAGAATGAGAGAGAGTAAGGAAGCAGTGGAGGGGCAGAGAGAGAAAGAGGGAGAGAGAGAATCCCAAAGAGAGTCCATGCTGTCAGCATAGAGCCTGATGCGGGGCTCAAGCTCATGAACTGTGAGATCATGACCTAAGCTGAAATCAAGAGTCTAAATGCTTAGCTGACTGAGCCACCCTGGTGCCCCAAAAGGAATTTTTGAATGAGCATAATAGCAAGCTGTCTTTGCTCTGCTGCTTCTCAAAGGAAATCATGACTTGTTTCTGAAGTAGAAATGTTTTTCTGAGTTTGTGCTTCTAAGACCAGATCTGCCTCCAAATCCCCTGAATGTCTAGCCACTGTCATTCTCTTTCATTTTAAGTCATCTCCCGGAAAGCGGGGCATGCTTGCCAATACGTGCTGGAGCAATCAGCTGTGACAGTGGAGAGTGTCCTTGAAAAGGTGATCCAAGAGCAAAGTTAATTTTCATGGATAAAAAAATAGAATGCATAAAACATTTCAAGATGAATCTTGATAAAGTTGTCATACAGAGAATATCCCTTTGGCCTCTAAAAAGAGTAGGGAGGAAGCTATAATCTTCCACAGTGAAATGGAGTGCACCTTATTGTTATGGAAAGACACATTCTACAAAAATGAGAAGCATGCATTAACAGGTTGAAGGCTGGGATGAAAGAGAACCACTTTTGAATAGCAGATATGTCTGGTTCCTGGTGTTTTTATGATGAAACCAAGATAATGCATCATTTTCCCACATGTAGGCAGATGACCGTACCTCATAAATGATGACAAGGGAGAAAATCCCAAGTTGGTATCACCGGCCATTCAATACAAAATAGAATCATGGATGGGCTTCTTTCCAAAATACTGAAGAGCACACCAATGTGTGGCAGTATAATGGCAGTCTTCAAACCCATGGTTTTCCAAAACAGAATAAAGGGGAAATGGCGTTTATCATTTCTTTAAAAAAATTTTTTTAATGTTGATTCATTTTTGGGCCACCTGAGTGGCTCAGTCAGTTGAGTGTCCAACTTCGGCTCAGATCACGATCTTGCTCGTGGGTTTGATCCCTATGACAGGCACTGTGCTCCCAGCTCAGAGCCTGGAGCCTGCTTCAGATTCTGTGTCTCCCTCTCTCTCTGCCCCTCACCTGCTCATGCTCACTCTCTCTCTCTCTCTCTTAAAATAAATAAACATTAAAAAAATTTTTTAAATGTTGACTCATTTGAGAGAGACAGAGAGAGAGAGAGACAGAGAGAGAGAGAAATAGAGTGGAGGAGGGGCAGAGAGAGAGGGAGACACAGAATTAAAAGCAGACTCCAGCCTCCATACTGTCATCACAGAGCCCGATGTGGGGCTTGAACCCATGGAATGTGAGATCATGACCTGAGACCAAGTCTGATACTTAGGTGACTGAGCCACCCAGGCAACCCAGGGCTTTCTATTTTCTGCTGGAAGCATCCCATGTCTAACAGCCAGGGCTTTGGGATACTGCATTTCTATTTGTTTAAGATGGGTGGCAAATTATTTCCTTTTCCTTTCTCATCTATTCAGCAAAGATTTACCTCTCTGTAGGTGTTGTGTCATTTGTATCGTGTATTCATATTTCCTATGAAACCATTCATCTGAAGAGTTGTTTTCTAAGCTGATGCAGCCTATTTTTGTCTAATTTTCTTTAATTTTGGTGAGACTTCATCATAATAACATCATGGAAATGAAAGGCAGTCTATGAAAATTCACAGAATGGTTTACTTACGCATGCTAACCAGTGTGCTTCCCAGGCATCACTCAGAAACCTGATAGAACTGTAGATTTCGGGGCCTAACCCTAGACCCCCAGAATTGGGCATCAGCAATCAGTATTTGAAGATCAGAATCCCCCAGAGGTTTGCTCCCTCACAAAATACTCAGCCCCATCCCCACAAATCCTAACAGAAAAAGCTAGTAACAAAGGAAGTTTTGAACAGTGATGAAAGGCATGACCCAAAGCCTGGTAACTTATTGCTTTGGTTTTTAATAGACCTAAAATGAATTTCTCAAGTTAACCAAGAGAAGAGATGAAAGGCCACTGTTTTTGTCTGTTTTCCTTCTTGGCATCTCTGTTACGATGAAGAGCATAGTCATAGTGAATGATGGGCCGTGAGCAGTGAGATCAGAGGGCATGTGTATCTTCTTTATGTTCGATATCCATCATCCTTCAGCCCAAATGAAATTGTGTAAGTCTGTGTGATTGCATGGAAACCACATGGTACTTCTAAGAAGCCCATCAATTGATCTTTTCAATAGGAACACAGGATACCATAAAACAGATCTGAAAATTTTGCCAATTTCTAAAAAAGTGCTCCTTACATTCCAGTCTTCTCAGCAAGCCCATTCACATCATAAAAGATAAAGTTATTTCTATGGATCATAACTGGAATTACCCAGAAGGCTCTTATTGTGTGAGTCATGCTAGGATACTTACAATTCTAGTCTATTGGCTTAATTTTCATACTTATCCATATATAAGAAGAGAAAATTATTGCACAGCTTAATTTTTTTTTCTCTAGGTGTTCAGTCTGGTTCCATAGAAGTTCTACTTTTATCAGAAAATTTTTTTCAAGATTACCAATAGTCTGTTATTGATTTTCTAGGAACTTCTTATCATCAATAAGGGTTATTTTCTGAGGATCCTATGTCCTTTTTCTCTCAACCCTATTTTTTTTTTTTAAGATAATATGTTTGGGGCACCTGAGTGGCTCAGTCAGTTAAGCGTCTGACTTCGGCTCAGGTCATGATCTCGCGGTTCATGAGTTAAAGCCCTGCGTGGGGCCCTGTGCTGACCGCTAGCTCAGAGCCTGGAGCCTGCTTCTGATTCTGTGTCTCCCTCTCTCTCTGACCTTCCCCTGCACATGCTGTCTGTCTCTCTCTCTCTCTCAAAAAAAAAAAATAAATAAATAAAACATTAAAAAATAATTTAACATAATGTTTATCTTTTATGTAATAGTATATATTCAAATATAACTTAAATTAGTAACATTTACATAACAGTAGTATATTTATAAAAGCATATAATGAAGTTACCATATCATGGTGCTCATTCTCAAAGATAAAATATACCACCTAGATTTTGATGTGTAAGTAGGTGCAGTAACATACGTAGCCAAAGCAATAAGGAAAAGGAAGTATACTTTTTTTTCATAAAAAATACAATGGGATAATAAATACTGTGGAAATCATGTAAACGGTGATCATTCACTGGGATTTCCTCGCCTATTAAAAGCAACTTGTATCCAGGGGCGCCTGGGTGGCTTAGTGGGTTAAGCGTCCGACTTTCGCTTAGGTCATGATCTCGCGGTTCGTGGGTTTGAGCCCCGCGTCGGGCTCTGTGCTGACTTCCAGCACAGAGCTCAGAGCCTGGAGCCTATTTCAGAGTCTGTATCTCCCTCTCTCTCTCTCTGACCCTCCCCTGCTCACGCTGTCTCTCTCTCTTTCCTAGAAATAAATAAAAAATATTAAAAAAAAAGAACTATTAAAAAAAAAATAATAAAAGCAACTTGTATCCAATAACTCGTACTGCATTTCAGTGAAGGACTATTTGGCTAATTGAGAATTTCTAACATAAGTAAGTTACAATATACAGGAAATGTCTCTTTGGAGGGCAAACTTGATGTGCTTGAAGGAATAGAAGATGAAGGACAATATTTAAATAAACAGCATGGAAAAAAGGTAAAAGACATGGGTAGGGAAATGATACTCAGGTGGTCTTTATGGATTCAGTGTTGATTTGCTGGACCACTTCCAAATTGAAAAGTATGCTCTTGCAGTTGTATAAACTTGAGTGACCTGCACTAATACCCTTGGAACAATATGTTTGAGTCTGTTACTAAAAATAGCCATGAACATGCAGATAACTAAGGAGGCTTGTATGGTTTGTTTTAAATTGAAGAAACTTTGCTTGAGAATTGGTATTGATAAGCTAGAGTTGTGATTTTTTCTCATGGAGCCCTTCACTCCATTGGGAAATATTTTTAAACATTTTTAAAGTTTATTTTTATTTATTATGAAAAAAGAGCAAGCAGGAAAGTGGCAGAGAGAGACAGAGAGAGACAGAGAGACAGACAGATCGGGAGGGAGACAGAATCCCAAGCAGCCCAGAGCCCAATGCAGGGCTCAAACTCATGAACCATGAGATCATGACCTGAGCCAAAATTAAGAGTCAGACGCTTAACTGACTGAGCCACCCAGGGGCCCCAACTTTGGCAAACTTTTATGTGAGACTGTTGTTTAAAGAAGTAAACCAGGTTTTGATACTGTTTTTTTCTCTTCTGAATATTCTAAGTATATACTAAAAAGCTGCAGATGAAAGACTAATAATTCTCACTAGGATTTTTCTTCTCTAGTTCCTTGTTTTAAAAACGTAGACTGTATCAAATAAATGATGGAAAAAACTGAATTTTCTAAACGATGTCAGTAATTGATTTATTATTTAGGGAGTAGGTCAAAATACAACCCTTCATACATTTCATACTTAAGGACATTGATAACTGACACTTTGAAAAACACAAATGGAATGGATTCTCAGTCACTTTTATGGTAACTACTCCTTGGCAGTTGGGAGATAAGAACCAAGTCTCGGGAATCAGAGCTGCTGTGTGATAAACTTTGACATCAACAACAACACCTTCCACAATTGTCCAGTGTACAAACAACTCCAACATCACACAGTTGCCTTCATTTTCCTTGTCTGCCCAGTGATAAAGTCTATCATAGATGACCTAAGCTACAGTTCTCAAATTTTGATGTTCATGAAAATACATGGAACATGGATTATCAATTTTCATTTCTATTTTCTACTTCTTAAGAAATTGTAATTCTATAAATTGGAGGATTTGGGGACATTTCACAAATCTGCTCTATAAAAAAGTTAAGACAAGAAGTGATTTGGAAATGTTGGGTTTCAGAGCAAATAGTAATTCTTGAGATGTCTTAGGTGCAAAAGGTGGTTTTATTAAAGCATGGGGACAGGACCCATGGCCAGAAAGAGCTGCACTGAGGTGTGAGGGGTAGAGATTATATACATTCAAGTTAGGAGGAGGTTAGAGATAGCATAGTAAGTCTATAAGGAATTTTGAAAGCAACTTTTCCAGGACCATGCGGGGCTAGCTATTGTTAAGAAAAGGTCACTTATACTGTCTGGTAAAACGTTAGTCATGAGACCCTTTGTATATTTATCAGTGGGCCATATGCTTCGAGGATGATTGCCAACCTGTATCTTGGAGGTACCTCTTGGGAGGTAGAGATAAAGGAAGCTTCCAAAGGAACTTTTTATGTTAAAGGAGACTTCTAGGATCCTGAAGGTCAGGATAATGTTAAACTAGATTGACTTTTGCCCTTAGCAAAGTGTCAACATGGAGACAGTTGAGTTCCTAGAGGAAGGTCACACTGTCTGTATCAGGAACTTGTCAATGGGCTGTAAATTGTAAGGGAATTTAATGTTTTCTTTTGCCTTTGTCCCTCACATCAAGTAGTAATTTGGATGTAGGTGTTCCTCTGATTACTCTTGGAGAGGTCTTTGCCTAAGGCTACCCATTTCTAACAGTCTGAACTCAAGGAGCAGCTCCCATTGCCCAGCTCTTTTGCTTTCAGCAGCATGAAAGGACAGTTATATATTGTGATTAGAATTAATGGTGCCACTATAAATGTATAATCCCTCATTATCTTGTATAATCATGTTCTTTTTTACTGAATAAAACTGTTCAGTAGTTACTGAATATGTTTTTTGAAGGAAGGATACCAAAATGAAGAGTGATAAGGGATATAATTTTTCAAACTTCTTTATATTTACAGTTGAAAAAAATTTTTGCCCAACACTGAGAATGCTTTTCTGATTCTATTTAATTAAAAGAAAACAGTTTAGCAAAATGTTGTCAAGAAGTTGTCAAATTGACTTAAATTAAAAAGCTAGATTTATTCTTTTATGTGATCTAAATGATTTTAGATTTGAGCCCCTTTGTTCTACTTAACAAAGGTGTAAACTTGACCTTTGGTTATCAATAGAACATAGTTTGGAATTTCTGTTTAGATTTAGGTTATAATTTATGGAAGATCTTCTGAGAACTTTCATAGGTATAATCTCATTTCACTCATGATACTTTAAGGAAGATGGTATTCTCTTTCACAAATGATGAAACAGCCTGAGAGGAAATCTATCTTCTGCTAATAATGGCTCACCAAACCTGAAATACTTTACATGATATGTGTCATTTATAGATTGTTTTTGCAGGTAGGAAATCCTAGGAAGTTTGTGATTTTTGCATATATAATAATATTGCATCATAATATTTTTATTCCAGCTTTACAACTCATACTAACTCATTTGACACTAGTTACAATCAGTGATACGAAGTAATTACAAAGTGATTCATGTTAATACACCTTAGTTTAAGTTTAATGATTCATCTGTTACTAGGGCCATTTGTACATAATGAGTTTCATCTACTCATAACTGAGGCAACGATTGTTTCCTTTCCTCCCCCTTCCCAAATGGTATCTACTAGGATCTCCTGCAGCAAATGGAAATGAATTCTATATAACACAGGAATGTCAACAATTTATTAGTAGGATCTTGGGGAAACTAATAAATTTGAAAAGAAAGTGATAGAGCTGGTCTTAGGAAAGGAAGGAACCCAGACAATCCAGAGCTCTTGGTGGTAGAAACAGTGACTGAAGCATCCAAGTGCCTAATTCCCCCAGAGCCAAGACATGAACTGTAACCATGCCTCCATCTTTGGTTTCTTCACTCAGTTCAAATTCCTAACAGAAGGAGGCTTCAGGGACCCCTCTAGCTTCCAGCACTATCTCCCCCAAGAGTATACCTGTCAGAGGAAAGAGAATTTCCACAAGATGACCTAGGCACAGTTTTGAGAAGGGAGATACGTATTAGCTGACAAACAACAACAAGAAGAAAGCTAGTCTCTCTCAGTTCTGAGGAATCAGTTAATAGCCTCCTTACTTTCCTGAATTCAGTATCACACACACTCACACATATAAACAGGGAGAGAGATCAGAGGTGACCCTGTCACCTCTTTAAGTCAAAAGCTGACTGGGGAATGAGGTGTTAGAATTATATGCAACTGGGCTTGTCAGACTTGACCTCTTCGTGGGACAGACTCACACACAGGCACTGCTACAGCCGGGAGCTCCGTCTCTTTTTGGTAAGGCCCCTGACCAAATGGCAGCCTGTGGCTCAGCATGTGGCCTTTCCCTGGCAGGCAAACCCCTGAAAAATAGGCCGGCCTGAGCATGCTCCATTCCTTCCACCCCATCACACAGTAATCTGCCGTGGGGGGAAGGGAATAAAAAGACTAGAGATAGTGTTCTAGCACAGGCCTCTTCATAATAACATGAGGTAAGGGAATTCAGGGCCACCCACCTAATAATGTCTATTGTAGCTTTCATTTTTGTATCATCAAGGTAATTCTTGCACACTGTAAAAATGCACTTAGAAAGGAAAGTGTCAGTAACAAAATTAAACTTCCTCATAATTCTATCCTACCACCCTCCAAAGTCACTGTTAACTTTTTTTTTTAAATTTTTTTTAATGTTTTATTTATTTCTAGGAGAGAGAGAGAGAGAGACAGCATGAGCAGGGGAGGGTCAGAGAGAGAGGGAGTCACAGACTGAAACAGGCTCCAGGCTCTGAGCTGGCAGTCAGCACAGAGCCCGACGCGGGACTCGAACCCACGAACCGCGAGATCACGACCTAAGCGAAAGTCGGACGCTTAACCGACTAAGCCACCCACGTGCCCCTAAAGTCACTGTTAACTTTTTGATGCTCATGGTTCCTTTATTCCAGATATTTATGCAGATATGCAAATCTACATACCTTTACTTATATTTTAACACCTATATCTTAGCTCCCATGTCTTTACACACACACACATACACACACACACACGCTTAAAAATGAATTCTTAATTACACTCTGGGCATGGCTTTTTGAAGAGCATTTAATGACAATATTTTACCCTTTGTTGAAGATGCTGGTGGATCAGTTATACATAGAAGCTCAGAGGGTTTCCAAAGATGATTGCGGAGTTTTAAGAGATGATGCTTTTGTCCCGTAAAAGACTGAGAAAGGGGCCCTGCAAATGTACGTAGCTACTAGTTATATTGGCTGTGCATTATTTTCACTCCATAACATCAGCATTGAAGAGCCAAAAATTAAGTCCTCCATTAAGAGAAACCTCGGGCTGCACGTAGCCCCAGTCCCGGTCCCAGGAAAAGCCTCAGACTGTTCAAGGCTAAAGCCATCCTCAGACCGCCCTCAGTGCAGTTAATCAAAAAGAAAAAAGAAAGAAAGAAACATTCCTATGGTCTGAGTCAAGGCTGGAAACTGCAGATACAAACTAGCCAATTTCTCACTGCTTGTCTGAACCCCACGTGGGCATTTTGAACTCACCTCACCACTGGTCATTTTCAAAGGATTCTCAAAAGTCATGATTGGGTCCCACCAAAAGTAAGGAACACCTCACAGACACTGAATGGTCGAAGCTGTAATTATAATTGGTGCTTCTGTGATGATGCTACATGTACTGTAACACCCCCATCCCTTATTCCTTAAAAACCCTGTTCGCTATTGTTCTTCGCTTCACCTTGCTGCCATGACACCGGCAGGCTGGTGAGCCCCTGCTCGAGCTTGTAATAAAGACCCTTTTATACTTGCATCGGTGCCGGCTCCTTGGAGGTCTCTGGGACTCGCGATTCGGGCACAACAGCATAATAACAATATTAGCTATTTGCTCGATGTGGAGATAAAAGGCAAAAGAAATGGAGACAGAATTAAATCTCTACAACTTGGAGCCTCTTAACAAATTCTTGAGGCAGGCAGAGTGACTTTCCTCCAGGAACTCAATTGCCTTAATTTGAATACTTTGCTGGAGGCAAAAAATAACCCTAGCTCGACCTTAACTTCACCTCCAGGACCTTGTAAGTCCACTTTAACACATACAACTCCTTTTGGAGGGGCACCTGGGTGGCTCAGTTAAGTGTCAGTTAAATGTCTGACTCCTGATTTTGGCTCAGGTCATGATCTCAGAGTTGTGAGAACCAGCCTTGCTGGAGGCTGGCTCCGGCATGTCCAGGGGTCCCTGAAGGATGGACCGTGCTGGCGAGAGAGAGAGAGAGAGAGAGAGAGAGAGTGAGAGAGCCCCCGAGATTCTTTCTGATCACCAGGCAGGCATCTCTGCTCTGACTGGGGCTCAACTTTATTTTATCATTAAGTGTTTGGGGGACGGCACAGAAGTGGCATTTGCCTTAGACAATGGTTTCTGATAACAAACTTCTTTGATATGTAAGAAATTTCCCAGAACATAGATATGTAGAAGACTCCTGCATAATGTTTACAATAATGATTGAGGTAGGGGATTTAGATGCCTATCCTATGGGGAAGGAAGGCGTCTTTAGCATACCAGACAAAGCTTTCAGCATAAAAAGGGTGAAGTTACTTCTCTGTGGGCAGGGGTCAACAGCTTGTTTATTTAAGGTGGAAGTATCAAGAAAAACAGGTCTTTCAGGGAACACCTCCGCTCTCATAATCACAAAAGAAGTTCCTCAATAGGTTCCTTCACAGGGAGCAATCAGCATATACAAGGCCAGAAAATGCTCTAAGCAGAAACAAATGGGTGTGGGTGGATATTTGCCCTTAACTCTAAATTAGGCTCTTAGTCTCAGGGCCAGACTCAGTTGTCTTTGATATGCAAGGTCCAGAGGAAGAGGCTTTTTACAATCGTCCACAGAGCTTTTATCTAAAATCTCTTTTGTAAAGGCAGGAATATGCTTTTCCTTATGAGGTATCTGTGTTTGGAATATGGGTCTGATATGGAATAATGTGAGGCCTGGTCAATACCAGCAGTCTCATTTCCAATATGAGCCAGTAGTAGCAGCAGGAGATACCATTTTCCTTTCTCACGGCAGGAGCTGCAAACACTGCCATTTCCGTGCTGTGACTGCCATCCAGAGAGGCCGGTGCAGCTCCCAGCAGAGCCCCACATTGAGCTCCATACTGGGTTTGGAACCTGCTCGAGACTCTCTCTCCCCGTCCCACTCCCCAGTGTGCTCTCTCTCACTTTAGAGACTTCCTTTATCTCTATCCCTGCGTATGGTGGCAATCATCCTTCAAACATATGGCCACTGCTACACATCTGAAGGGGCTCATGAAAATGTTTTAGTAGACAGTACTACATAACTTTCTCTTATTAGCCACTAGCTCCTCAAGGACCTGGAGGCCTTGCTTCCAAATTCCGTAGAGACTTATGCTGTCCCTAATCCCCCATAACTTTAAAGTATATAATCAGTTGCTCCTCACAATCCCAGTACAGATCTTTCTGCCCCTGGGTCCTGCCACCGTGCCTCAATAAAACCACCTTTTTTGCACCACAAACAAATGCTCTTTTTTGACCATTTGCTCTTGGACCTCACATTATTTCACATCAGACTTACCTACACACCATCTTACCCAGTTCTTCAACTTTACAGATGAGGAAACTAAGGATGAAAAAATGTAACATACGTTGACAACAGGTTCTGTACTTTCCATTTTACCACATTGTATGACTCTCCAGAAGTCAAGTAAAAACAACAACAACAACAACAACAACAAAAACCTTAACATAGTAGGGGAATGGGGCGCCTGCAAGCTCAGTCGTTTAAGCATCCGACTTCAGCTCAGGTCACGATCTCACAGTTCGTGGATTCGAGCCCCACGTCAGTGCTGCCAGCCAGCTCAGAGCCTGGAGCCTGTTTTAAATTCTTTATCTCCCTTCTCTCTCTCCCTCTCTCTCTCTCTCTCTCTCTCTCTCTGACCCTCCCCTGCTCACGCTGTCTCTCTCTCTCAGAAATAAATAAAACATAATAGGGAAATGATTATTTTTTTAAATGTTTTATTTATTCCTAGGAGAGAGAGAGAGACAGAGAGACAGTGTGAGCAGAGGAGGTCAGAGAGAGAGGGAGTCACAGACTGAAACAGGCTCCAGGCTCTGAGCTGGCAGTCAGCACAGAGCCCAACGCGGGGCTCGAACCCACGAACCGCGACATCATGACCTAAGCGAAAGTCGGACACTTAACCGACTAAGCCACCCAGGCGCCCTGGGAAATGATGATTTACTAGCACATACCATATGGTAGATCTTCCACTTATTTTATGTAACCGAATCCTTACAACAATTCTTACAATGACAATTATCATTTTCATTCCTCAGATAATGAACTGAAGGTCAGAATTCCTGTAGCCTGGCTCCAAGCTTTTTTTTTTTTTTTTTTTAAACAAGACATTATATTGGAAGGCATCACCACACATTGCTGAATGGGGAAAATTAGAGGAATCCTGATTCCTCACTCATATCTGCAAGAGATCTAGTTGCTAGTAATAAGTCAAGAAATTCTGGTCATTCCTCTGCTTTACATTTATGATATTATTTATCTTTATTACAAATAAACAAGGTAGAACATATAATCATCTGAAGCAAAGATTAAGCAATTTCCTAGGGACACACAGCTAGAGAATTCAAGAGCTGTGCTAGAGTCTCTCTACTTTGCCTCTCAGCTCTACTGGTAAACTAATGTTTCAAGGGAGATGCTGCTGGAAATTATTAATTATAATATAAATTGAAAGGCTTTCTAATGTAGGAACTATAAGTCTCTCTTGTCTTGAAGTTGACAAACTGGTGAGGATCATAGCCTTGTTTGGCAATTGATGGACACATTCAGGAGTAGTAACAAAGTCACCTGCAACATGCCCCTTACTCGAGTTTCCCCTTTCTTAACACCAAGCCACTCAGTTGACCATGTCTTCTGGGAATTGTAATGGAGTTAGCAAAGTCTTGAGTTGTTCTCTGTAGGGTAAATATGTCTGGGAGCCAGGAGGAGTAATGGACATGATTGCCTTTTCAAGGATAGGAAATCTGCTTCTATATCGGTCTCCTGTGCTAAATTGTGCCACCAATTACATCCCTTGGAACTTTTCAATAAATGTTTGCTAAATAAAAATGAGGGGGAAGGAATAAAGAACCCATATGCAAAGAGATAACTATTCAATATTCTAAAGATGGGTAGGAACATAAATCTTCCAGGTTTATAAATCATCTAAAACAAAAAAAAATTGTCTAGATAGTGTTATTTTCTTTTATGTAGTAAAAATCATTTCCTCAAAGATAAATATCTATGAAAATAGCTCAACATGGGAAATGAACAATATCACATTAAAGTGTTAAGATAATTCAGTTTAGGGTGGATGTGGAGTGGGGGAAGGTGCTACAATTTGTTTATAGAATTTAGAGGGTCTGAGCTACAAAGTGCAGCCTGAGAATCACAGAGTCAGGCTGTGGGATGCCAGTCCAAGTGGGAGCTCCTTTACACGTAATTTGTGGACTGGATCCTCACAGAATCCTAGGGGGAAGGTAAAAGTATTTCCCATTTTGCAGATAAAGTTTTTAACAATCACAGAATGTAAGTGACTCACCCAAATCATCCAAGTTGTACTAAGTGGCTCAGGGAAGATTTGAACCCAGGCAATGTGGTCCTGGAATCCAGGCTTATATCCATGACACTGAACCAGGAAGGTCATGGATTCCTTTATGGGAAAAGGAAGGCAGAGAAAAAAACATTATGGATATTTATAAAACAGGCTTAACTTGGATGTGTCCTTCATTTACCAAAACATTGAAAATCACTTATATTTGCAGACAAATAAGAGTTTATTTAGACAGTACAAACAAAAACTGTAACACATTATTCCAAATAATGCTAGGAATAAAATATCCGCAGTTTCAAAAAAGGCTTAGATACTTTCAGGGATTATACCTCCATAGCCAGAATAACTACTGTTTCATCAATAAACATTAAAAATTCTCATGTAGTTCACATGATGTTAATGTCATGATGTTACCCTGGCCCTCTATTTGGGGGAGGGGAAATGTGCCCCATTCAGAGCCTTGTGTTACTCCCCTCTCTTCTTAATAGTTGACTATCATGTCATTTACTTTCCCTTCACTTCCACATCAATTTAACAATTTTCTCACACTGGTGCACCTTCAACGTTGCCATTATTTAAATAACTCCATGTATGATATTATTAAATGACAGTAAACCATTCTTATATTACTCTTCTCTTTTATTCTTATTATCCCTCTTCTTTCAAAAATCTGAGTTCCCCATCCCAGTCACTCAAATTCTCTTTTATTTTTTCTGGACTCTCAGTCTCTGCTGGATAATTTTGTTCCCTACCTGACTGGGCAGTCATTTCATTATGATTTGCATCAACACCTTCAGTTCCTTTACTCCATAATGTTTCATTATGCCCTGATCCCAACCTAAAATCCAACCAAAATTTCTCCTTCTGCTTTTAACCAGCTAGAGAGTGTCTAACAAATACAGTTCCTAATATTTGACATGGAGATATTAAATATATGATAAATGAGCTAATATATGCATTAATTAAAAATATGACATATGATAAATATATGATAAATGAGTTAATAAATGAAGGAGAAATAGAACATCTCTTCTAACTGGCTGTCATGCACTTGTGATTTCCAATCTCAGATGGTTCATTATGCCCACTGACAAGTAACTTACAGCCCTTTCCAATATCCTATGCTGGTTCAGGAAATGACACTGGAGCTACATTCTTGGGCAGCTTAACATATCTAAACCTCAGTTTCTACATCTGTAAATGGGGATAACAGTATAGTACCCACCTTAAAAGTCAATTTATTTTTTTCTTACTGGGCTTCATCAGTTTTCTCTATTAAATATATGCAATTTTGAATTTTGTTTAAAAAGCTGTTTTTAAATTTTAGTAAATATTTAATGGGTGTCCACTGTGTTTTGGATACCATGAGGGTGCAAGATGAATGTGCTGTGCCTTCTGATTTCAAGGACAGCTTCATCAGGTAGCAGAAGAAAATATGCTTCTAGTGAGCTAGAAAAGAGTCTTGAGTAAGGTAAGTGCTATAAGAGAGGGACACAAATGTATATATAAAATGTTTTCCATTTGATATATTCTTTCAATCAAGGTTAAAAACCTTAAAGAAACCTTCCAAAGGAAATTATTGTTCTCAGAAGGGAGAATGGAAGAGTTTATGATTTGGAAATTAAATTGGCTAGGTGAATAAGAACAAACTGGAAACTTACAGCACTTGAACGAGGTGGTGTTACTGTTGTATTGAATTGTTAGTTTTCCTTAGATACTGTCAAACAGAAGTAGAAATTAAAATTAAACAGAGCTTATTAAGAATTGTTAGTCTGAAGAGCACTTCATCAGTTCTGAAGTATATATGAGTGCTATGGCTAATTAAAATTGAATTTTAGTGCCACTAATATAATCTGAGATCTTAAGAATCTGCTATCTGGGAACTTCTCCAGTATTTTGTCAACATGTTCTTGGTACCATTATTAGTATTCATTGGAGACTATTATAGTTATGTCTAGTTGACCTTCCATCCAAGAAGCTGAGCAATAAAGTAAAGCAAGAAACTTTACAGATGTTGTATATGGACAACATTTTTTTGTTTTTAGTTTTTGGTACAATTGTTTGTAGATATTTGGAATTCTTTTCAAGTTGAATTGGGGTAAAATTAAGGTATTTAGGCATGAAACCATGCTTATGAAAATATTTTTTAAAATTTTGGTATATAGTTATAACAAGAGGAACTTATGTGGATTATTTTTACTTGTATGAAAATAAGTATAGGAATAAAGAAATAGTGACAGGCTTAAGAGTGTTCTGAAAGAGAAATATTTTGAAGTATAAATACTTTCCCACATGTCATATGGCATTATCTATGTCCTATGCAGTCCTCTGTTTCCATCAAGAAACTACCTTCTATCTTTAATCAGAAACTAACTGATCACTGTGGTGGGTTTAATATATATGCACAAATTCCTTGATAATATTCTCTCCAGGTGGTGGATCTTAACTCCTTTCACCTTGAGTATGGACAGTATTTAATGGCTTGCTTCTAAAAAATAGATTATGCAAAGTTAAAAAATAACCATAATAGAGATAATTGGCATTCATCATCTTAACTAGGTTAAGGTTAACCACACTAGTGGGAAGTCATGTTGATATCAGGTATCTTGATATGATGCGATAAGAAGGTGATAAAAAGGGCATTTCCTTTTCTTCTAAACACAAACTTCCAGTCTACATGTGAGAAAAATATCCAAAAATTCCAAATGGAGGGACATTTTACAAAATATCTGACTAGTATTCTTCAAAATTTCAAGGTCCTGAAAGACCAGGAAAAATGCAGAGTGGAGGAGGTCATAGAGACAACAAAATTCAATGTGCTTTTTCTGGCATATATCAGGACCAGAAATAGAACATTAGTGGAAAAATAGAGAAATCTAAGTAAAGTGTTTTGTTTAGGTCATAGTATTGTACCAATGTTGCTTAGTTTTTAACTTTGCTATGATTATGTAGGACAACTTTAGGGAAACTAAATGAAAGGTATAGGAAACTCTCTGTAGTACCTTTTAAACTCTTGGAAATCTAAAATTATTTCAGTGGGGTTCCTGCATGGCTAGTTGGTTAAGCGTCTGACTCTCAGTTTTGGCTCACGTCATGACCTCACAGTTCATGAGTTCAAGCCCCACATCTGGCTCTGTGCTAACAGCACTGAGCCTGCTTGGAATTATTCTCTCCCTCTCTCTCTGTCCCTACACTGTACTTGTTCATTCTCTCTCTCTCTCTGTTTCTCAAAAAATAAATAAACAAATTATTTCAAGATAAAAATCTTTAAAAATAACTAGTTCATAAGATATGATGGTTCTCATATTTAGTTACTCTGGTAGACATGCTCCAAGATGGTCCCCTATAATACTTGCCTTCTATATTCTCACACTTGTCTATGTCCCTTTCATATTGAATCAGGACTGAACTGTGTGCCAGAATACTATGAAAAGAATGGTTTATGATTTCTGAGGCTAGGTCATAAAAGGTGGCTTTCACCTTGTTCTCTTAGGTCACTATGTTTGGGACAAGTTAACCCCTGTGCTGTGAGACCTCTCATAAGGACCTGTGGAAAAGTTTATGTAGATAAGAATAATATCTCCTACTAATAGCAACAGCCTACTGAGCATGTGTGTGAACCACCTCAGAAATGGATATTCCAGCCCCAGTGAGACCTTCAGATGGCCATAGCCCACCCAACACCTGACTTTTATCCCTTGCACCAAAATAGACACATGATGATCTTTACTATTTTAAACTACTAAGTTCTGGAGTTAAGCCTTGGTTATACATCAATAGATGACCCATAAAGTCACTTAATTTGTAATAGATAACTTCATCAAATGTCATTCTGATCAAGGAGACTATGCTACTTATTATAGACAACTATTGTATCTATTTACTGCTACTTAAAATGTTTTATGACTAACATCAGATGATTGGCAATATAATTAGCTACAGAATTTGGAGTTTAATGATTAATGAAATGTGTTTATGTTCAAGATAGTAAGAGTAAGCCACTGGATAACAAAATTTACTAGCCTAGTGATTAAGTTGAATTTTGAATATCCATACTTCTTACATTTGGCCTACTTGAAACTATTTTTCCACATTACAATGAATGAAATACATTCCCATTTTTGGAAGAGTGAAACTTGGCTAAATCTAAAACTCTAAATCTACTGAGAGACCCAACTTCTAAAGAAAACTCATGATAGTTTCATGCATTATCAATTATATTTAGTGTCATTGTGTGTGTGTGTGTGTGTGTGTGTGTGTGTGACTGTTATAATTTACATTTGACCTTTTCCTTGCATTTAGTTACTCAACCAAAAGCCAGCTAGTTGGACAATATGTCCTAGAGATCAACCACAAAGACTTCCAGAACAGGGCAGAGCAGTATGGAGAAGGGATCTTGGTAAGGTAATAATGCATAAAAATCAACATACCTTCATAAGAAAATGCTTTATTATTGGTAGGCATTCTGATCTTTTTAAGTCCCACTTTAAATGTACTTATATATAAGGAAAAGATTCATACTTATTTGATATTTTATTCAAATATTAATATAAATTGAAATAATTACAATATTTCTGGATATGACATGACCCTTTTAATATAATATGTCTGACAATAAATAAGCAATAAAAAGACCTTGTAGATAACCTTAAAATTATATAAGTACTGACCATTTAATGAAACAGACACCATTGGATGGCTTCATCGGGACCGTGGACAGATCCCCCAGAGCTGCTTTGTAGTTTTCAACAGTGTATTACGCTTTACCTATTTCTCTAGATAAACTTTCCCAAGTTGTATGGAAGACTATCTATTGAAGCTATTATCTTACCGATTCTATAAATAATTCTACGAGATTACAGCTAAAAACTTAGTTAAAACATTTTCAGTCCTGTGGCAGCCCATATGAGCATCTGCCACAATGATCCTCTTAAGACTAATTCTCTGTCCTCTGCACAGGCCCAGGAAGGGTGATGTTTTATGTTATAGAACTAGATGCTGGAAAAAGTGAGTTTGTCACTACTGTAGCTTTAAGAAAATTTGCATTTCTGACACAGAAAAGAATAATTTGGAGTAGTCCTCAGAATTATAGTAATGTCTTTACATATCTATTGACCTTCAACTATTGTTACATAATCTTGAAATTTATTAAGATCATTATAGATAATGAAATTCCAGATGACCTCACAAATCACATTTTTCCAGCTCTGTCAACTAGATCATTTCCTTTAAAACAGAAACCATAGTACTGTGTTTTTTCTTCTTCTTTTTTTCCGTGGGGGAGGGGAATCTTTGTTGTGTTTTTTTTTTTGTCATTTTTTTTTGTACTAGCACATTTTGTTCAGATGTCAGAAGCACCCACTAATACCAAAGTCTGCTACATAAAAGGCTGCAACTATTTTGGTGCAGAATTACAAAATAAACTGCTAAACTCCAGGATTTCAAACATGGATCAGTTCTTGGAATACTTCTACAATTTAGAAACGAGGAGGAACAGTAAACTAGGCAGTCTTACTCTCTAATGAATTATAAATTTTACTTCTTCATAAACTTGTTTCATGCTCAGCTGGAGAAGAGAAAATGTACTTTTGTATTTTATTAACTATTAGTTAAAAGAAAGCAATATTTGTAAAAACATCTGTGAAGTATAAAGAAAAATAATACACTGAGCACTTATGTAGCTTACACAGAATTTTAAAGGAAAATAGTAACAGTATCCTGAATGTGTATTATTCCCTTGATGTTCTTTCTGTTTCTCTTGAATTATGTCATTTTCCTTCTACATTTGAACTCCTCCAAATTAGACACTCTGGTTGTATTCAGTAAATGTTGTATAGGTTTACCCACATATTTGCCTCTTTCCTGTTACCTTACTATTCTTGCATCTCATATTTCTGGTGTCATTTTCCTTCTGCCTAAAATGTATCTTTTGGAATTCCCATTAGAGAGGAGCCACAGCACCACACACTCATTATTTTTAATTTGTATGAAAAAGTTATTAATTCTGTTTTGGTCTTGAAAGATATTTTCACTGAATATAGAATTCTAAGTTGGTGGGCTTTCTTACAGCCCCTTAATTATCTTTTTCTACTAACTTCTGGCTGCCACTGACAGTTCTGAGAAACCACTTGCAATACTATAGTCAATGCTTTAACCACATACTGCCTTTTCTTTTCACTTTATAATTCACCTTTATCTATAGTTTCACCCTAATGTGAGTAATTGTTATCTATTTATCTATCTGCCTACCTGCCTACCTAACTACTTACCTACCTACCTGGCATTTTGGCATCTTCTCAGAAGTACTGTAAGAAATAGGCCTGGGCTCTGTCTCATGAAGCTTATAAGGAAGTAAGAGAAAATGAACAAACACCAGAAACAAAGCTGGTTTGGAGCAAAGGGTTGCACGTTACATTTTGGGTATTTTGAACATGATATGTCTTTAAGGTATTTAAGGAAAGATATAAAGTAGACAATTTGATATCTATATCTAATTCAGAGAAATTTGGACTAAAGATACACGTTTAAGCACCATATAAGTAAAGGAAGAAAATAAATCACAGACTGGCTGAAATTTCCTAAGATTATAATGTAGAATGAGAAAGGATGAGATCTTAGGATAAAGCCTTGAGAAACTCCCATGTTTAATGGTCAAGGAAATGGGAAATAAGGACTGTGTATTAGGAGGAAATCAAGTTCACAGATTGCAGCAGAATCTCACAGATTGCAATAGAATCTTTAAAAGAGAATGTTCCCAAAGTAGGGAATGATGAAATATTTGAAATGGTGCTTGGAGGAAACTTACTTAAGATAGTATTGAAAAATAGCCATTTAACTTACTGGTATATAGAAATAAAGAGGTAGCCCTGAAATCATATCTAAATGGGTTAAGTAGTAATGGAGAGGGAGAAAATAGAGGCAGGAAGTCATGTACAAGTCTATGTAGGTTAGAGTATAAGACAGTGAAAACAAACTTAAAATTTCAGTGGGAACACTATCACAGAGGTTGATTTTGTGCTCAAATTATTTTCCATTGTGGATTGACATCAGCTCTCCTGATGCCCTATATCATTTAGGACTAGATGAAGTGGCAGGACCATGTAATTACTCTAAAAGTTTCCTTTTGAAAGTACCACATGTTGTTTTAACATGTATTTCATTAAACAAATAAGGTCACATGGCCAAGCCTAATGTGAATGATGCAGCGATGGGGTGGGAACATTTTAATTAAATATATAATCTATCATATGTATAGAGAAGATTTTTCATTATTTATTGTAAATGAGGAGAATGGGAAATGAGAGAGTGGCCAGATTAGTTGATTCTTTTAAAGGGAGGTACTTGATGATGATTAATTATGATAGGGAAGACTCTAACTATAAAAGAAATACTGAATGTATTAAGAAAGAGGGGATGGTTGATATTTTGAAGTTTCTAACAAACATAATCCAAATCATGAGGAGTGGCCCTAGCCCTAGGTAGGAAGAACTTCTCCCTCACTAATGAAATAAAAGTTAAAAGAAAAGATCTAATCTAAATAGATTGATACTTTGATTAGAAGCTACTTCATTAGATGAGAAGTATGAAGGCTTCTCTTTGTGAGGACACAAGAAATCTCCTAAAACAAGAAAATTAAAGAATGTTTCAAAGATCAAGAAAAATGAAGACGTTTTGAAACATTCAGTATGAAGAAGAGAGGGTGAAACAAAACATACAGTCAAATTGCTAGATAGTCCTGAGGGTCAATTTTATTTGGCTGATTATAAAGTTTCAGCATCACCATCTGCCCTCTTGTGAATTCTCGAGCTGTAATTCCTCAGATGTAGGCAAAAGAAAGCAGTTGAGTTGTACCCATAGTTGGGTCTTTGCCAGAGGCAATGAAGAAATAAGGACAAAAGATAATAAGTTGTTGGCAAAAGTGTAACTGAAATTACAAACCATGGAATCTAAGCTGAAAAAAGAATGAAGTTACAACATCCCAGTGTTGTACTGGGATGAAGGTAGATCAAATTAGAGATTTCGATGAGGGAGAAGTGGAAGTCATTGAACACAAAAGCTCAAAGGAGAGGAAGTGTAGGTAGTAAGTGCTTTAGGGGTCCTGGTGAGGGATTTGAAGTTTCAAGTGCGACAGGAGATAGCTTGCAGAAGGTGGCTGAGAGGTTGGATGGGTTATCCACTTGTATGCTAAAGATATCCATTGTTCTAGAAGGAGAGAGAGGCTATATGCTGGTGCCAATAGCACTGAAGAATAACCACTGATCTGATTATCTGTAGCTTCTGGGAACCAGGAGCAATAGATGGAAGCCTACCAAAATATGATTCTCAATGAATAGCCCTTTTTCTCCAAGAAGGGAGGAATAGTAATGGTATATAGCAACGGAAAAGAAAATAATCTTCTGACAAAGCATTTGACAAAACTCAACACCGTTTGTGGTTAAAAAAAAAAACAAAACCTATCAGCAAACTAGGAATATAGAGAATTTATTTAATTTGATAAGCAACATCTATAAACATCTCACTCCTAGCAATAGACTTAATGATGAAAAAATGAGAAGCCTTCCCCATAAGATCAGGAACAAGCCAGAGATGGACCAGTCTCACCACTTTGATTTAACATTGCACTGGAAGTCCTAGCTAATATAAAGGCCAAAAAGGAAATAAAAGATACACATATTGAGAAAGAAGGAATTGAGTCATTTGTTCATAGATGGCATTATCATCTATGTAGAAAATCACAAAAGAATGGACAAAAACAATACTGGAGCTCTTAAGCAATTATAGCAAGTTTACAGGTATAAAACATAGCATTTATATTAGCACCCTAAAAACTTAAATACTTAGATATAAATCTATAAAAATATATACAAGATCTATATGAGGGAAACCATAAACTCTGATGAAAGAAATCAAAGTTCTAAATAGATGAATGTTCCATGTCCATGCACAGGAAGAGTCATTATCACTAAGATGCCAATTCTTCCTAATTTGATTAATAGATTTAACACAATCTCAATAAAAATCCAAGCAGAATTTTAGTGACTATCCCCAAAGTAATTCTAATGTTTATGTGGAATATGAAAAGACTCAGAATAGCCAATATAATTAATACTGAAGAAGAATAACAAAGTCAGAGGACTAAGTTACTGATAGTACTTAACTTCAAGACTTAACACAAAGCCACGGTAATTAAGATGGCATTGTATTAGTGAAAGAATAGGAAAAAGATAGTTCACTAGAATGAAACAGAGAAATAGACTCATACATTTATACTCACCTGGTCTTTGACAAAGGACCAAGGGCAATTCAATGAAGAAAGGATAGACTTATCAACAAATGGGGTGCTTTGATACTTGGACATCCTTATACAAAAATAATGTCTGCAGACATTACACTTTTCACAAAAATTAAAATGGATCATAGATGAAAATATAAATAATAAAACTAAAATTTCTAGAAATTAACATAGAAGAAAAAAATCTAGATGACCTTGCTTTTATCTAGGTGACCTTGATTTTGATGATGAATTTTTACACATAATACCAAAATCACCATCCATGAAAGAAAACATTAAGTTGGGCCTTAATAAAATTAAAAACTTCTCTTCTGTGGAAGGCATTGTCAAGAGAATAAGAGCCACAGACTGGTAGAAAATATATGCAAAAGACAAATCTGCTAAAAGACTGTTAAGCAAAGTATACAAACTCCTAAAACTCAATAGTAAAACAAAACAATGTAACTTAAAAATGAACAAAAGAGTTAAACACATACTTCATGAAAGAAGATATACATGGGGTGCCTGAGTGGCTCAGTCAGTTAAGTGTCAGACTCTTGATTTTGGCTTAGGTCATGATCTCATGGTTGGTGAGATCAAGCCTGGCATTGGGCTCCATGCCACAGTGCAGAGCCTCCTTGGGATTTTCCTTCTCCCTCTCTCTCTCTACCCCTTTTCCCTGCTTGTACTCTCTGTGTCTCTCTCAAAATAAGTAAATGAACCTTTTTTTAAAAGGATATACATCTGGCAATTATAATATGAAAAGATGATCCATATCAGCTATTATAAAAGAAATGCAAATTAAAACAATGAGGTCCTATTACAAACCTATTAGAATGGCCAAACCCAAAACACTGACAGCACCAAAAGCTGGTGAGGATAAAGAGCAATAGGAAAAACCCTACATTGCTGATGGGAATGCAAAATGGGATGGCCACTTTGGAAGGCAGTTGGGCGATTTGTTTTTTTTAATGAAACAACATATTGTTACCATATGATCCAGCTACCATGCCTTTTGATTTATCCAAATGAGTGGAAATCTTATGTCTACCCCAAAACCTGCACACAGATATATATATATATATATAGCATCTTTATTCATAATTGCCCAAACTTGGAAGCAACCAAGTTATTCCTTAGTAGGTGAATGGATAAAGAAACTATGGGACATCCAGATAATAGAATAATATTTTGTACTAAAAATAAATGAGCTATCAAGCTATGCAAAGACATAGAAGAACCTTAAATGCCGTCTTACTATGTAAAAGAAGCCAATCTGAAAAGGCTGAATACTGTATACTTCCAACTATGTGACATTCTGGAAGAGGTTAAAATATGGAGAAAGTACAAGATGAGTGTTTTCCTGGGATTTCAAGGAAGAGAGGGAAGAATGAATAGGTAGAGCATAGAAGATATTTAAGATAGTGAAACTAGGGGTGCCTGCGTGGCTCAGTTGGTCAAGCGTCGACTTCAGCTCAGGTCATGATCTCATGGTTCATGGGTCTGAGCCCCACGATGGGCTCTGTGCTGACAGTCCAGCTCTGTACTGGAGCCTGCTTCAGATTCTGTGTCTCCCTCTCTCTCTGCCCCTCCCCCGCTCATGTTCTGTCTTGTGTCTCTCTCTAAAAAAATAAACATTAAAAAAAGATACTGAAACTATTCTGTATGATACTATAATGGTGGATGCATGACATTATATGTTTATCAAAACCCATAGAACCGTACAACACAAAGAGTAAGCCCTAATGTAAACTATGGACTTTAGTTAATATATCAGTGTTGGTTCATCACTTACAACAAATGGACCATCCTGAGGCAGGATAATAATAGGGGAAACTGGGTGCCGGATGAGGAGAGTATGAGGAGGTCTTACTATCTTTTCTGCTCATTTTTTTTCCTGCAAACCTAAAACTGCTCTTAAAGTCTAATACTTTAAAGAAATTTAGTATTAACCCTAGTCCTTAACTTAGCTCTATGGAGGAATCAGATAGATATTGCCTACTCTGTTTAAGTGACTTGTGCTTGTCTCAATGATCAAATCTTAAAATGATAGATGTAAGGAAACCCACAGACTCATTCATTGTTATACCAAGCTATCAAATGTTAACTAATGATTGGCAAAATAAATCTGAAGGTGTCTGTCTATGTCTGTGTATGGTGTGCACACATTTTTCCTAAGCATTCAAAATACTTTTGGAGAGGTTTGACTATGAACATGGATAAAAGATGATAAGGAAGAAAATTAAAGACAGTAACTTAACTTAAAATCAGTTGGTAAGAGGTGGTGAATTTTAAGGATACAACATGTTTGTGTGTTCTAAAATTGCTTCATGTTCATTACTTTTGGTCTCTTCTTCTTTGGTGCAAACATTGACTTGCTTCCACAAATTTCCAGTGTCTATCTTCCTTCCAAAACCCATTCCTGCTCACACTTCTGGCAAAGAAAAGGCACATCCAATTTAAGAGAAGCTACACTGCCAGCAATGTAGTGTTTTACCCTTGCTATGGAAACTGCATTAGTGGGTGTTTTAAAAACACACCAAGCCATTACTTGAGTGTTCAGTATCGGCCGATGTCCTTGGCACAGATACTATGCTCCAAATTAATACTGATCCTCCTCAAATTTAGCCAGTACATGAGCCAATCTGTTTTAATGAAAGGTGAAAAATGTTGTTTCTACTTGTCAGCTAGACCCCAAAATACTGAGTGAAGTATCAAAATGGTTGCTGTACCTCTTAAGAGTATATTTGGTTTTAAGGTTCATTTGGTAAATCAATCCAATAAAAACACAGCAGTGAGGCATCTGAAAGCAAGGTCATAGGAATGTACTGTTCACAGAATGAAACTCAGTGTGGCCCTTTGAATATCTGCTACTGTGATCACTTTCTCTTAAAAATCCTGGAAATTGTGTGAGCCTATCTTTAAATATGGACATGTCTTTTATTGGTAGCAATATAAATGCTACATAAAATAGAATCTTGTCATACATAGCATTAAGACACTTCATTGCAGTATCTCCCAGTTGATGTACCTCTAGATAATTTCATTGTGTTTTCACACTGAAGAATTTTTTAAATAATCAAGGGTGTTAGTTAAGCATATAAAATAAAAATGATTTATGCATATGGAAGAATTTCAATGTGTCTTAGAAGAATTTATCACATTCTTTTCTATTAGGTGTATAGAATATTAATGGCACCAGAATATCTTGAAAATTTATGTAAAGGGAAGCTGTTACAAAATAAAACAAAATAAAAAATAGATTTTAGAATAAATGTATGAAGATAAAAAATGAAGATAAAAAATACATTTGATATTACAATAAACCTCAGCTTCCCTGATGAATTAGACTGAACTTTTCATTTACTGTTTTCCTGAACTATTTATAGGTCTAAGGTGCCATCTTCATTTTATTGTACATTTTCTTATCAGAGGAAAGATACACTAGACCAAAAATTACATTATAGTTCTAATAATTAAGGTAAAAGTTCTGGTGTTTATATGTTTTGTTCTGTTGGGGTTCTTTCCCTAAATGAACCAGATAATTAATCATGTTCTCCAGAGTGGAAAATTAGCCTAATTAGACCAAGGTCAAAATACACTTCACTGCTAAGGTTAATTAATTCTGGTCCCCTGGCTAGGATTAATAACTAATCTAGCCATTTAGTGGTCAACATTTATGAGATTGTATTTTACAATTAGAGTAAGTGGACTATGTTAATATTGGCTTTTATGCTTAAGAGAAAGGTATACCAGATTTTTCTGAGCACATTGCAAGCTATAAATAAATGCTAAGATTTTCACAGATTGTATTAAAATTAGAAATGTTTGTGTGTGCCCTCTGTCTCCACCCCACCCCTAAAGCAGTGTTTCCTGTGGGCAGGGACGTTGTTTGATTTACCATTTTTACTTCTGTGTGCCTAGAACAGTGTCTGAACAAGATAGACCTTCTATAAATCTTGGAAATGAATAGGAAAAATGAGTCATTGAGGGAATGAAGTCAAAGTCACATACACAGTTTTATAGTGAATGCTTCCCCAAATAAAACAATGAATTGATAGAAAACTGCCTTCTTAATCTGTATCTGTATGTTCTGATTTATGTGATCTATCACCCCAGTTCCCATCTCCACCTGCCCTTTCATTAGTGTCACTCCCTTTCTTTTGAATCTCAAAGGCGCCCTTTTGACCCCTTCTCTGTCTTCGTGCTTTTTCATGGTCTTTATAGCTGGGCTTCTTGGAGGCATTGTCTTCACTTAATGTCTTCTCTTTCTTGTCTTCTGTGGCAACTACTCCTCATTCTTGGACTCTCTGGTCTCCACTAAAACTTCTATGGCCAAGGTCCCCTGTTTGGTGCCAGATCAAGAGATCTTCTTACCTGGACTCTGAATCAGCTGATACCCTCCACCATGTTCTCTTTCTTTACCTTTGGTTTCCAGGACTTGAATGCTGCTTACTACTTTGATGTTCCTCTTGCTGGTCTAATTTCCAAGCCTGTCAAGGTTTTCACTACCTAACTCTTGGGAACCCAAGATTTGTTCTTGCCTTTGTCTTACTACTCTCAGAACACATTCCCTGAGATGGAGGAGGGGCCTCCCATAGTTTTCTGTAGTTGTTAGAGACTGTTGATGCCTATATCTATACAGCTCCCACTTAAAAATCTCCCTGAGCTTTAAGGGGAACCTTAAAAGGAATTTCCAATTGACATTTTCAGTATAAAATCCTCAAAATGAATCTCATCATTTCCCTGCAATTAAACCTGATAGTCTTCCTGAGTGTCACATCTCTGTGAGTGGCAACATCATCTCTCCAGAGACTCAAATTAAAGTTTGAGAATAACCTTCCCCCATCATTAGTTCTCAAACTGTTGGATTTTATAATCTTAATGTCTCTGCAATGCTTTTCCTTCTCTCAATTTTCCTACTGACTCTGTGTTGGTTCAGGGCCCTACCTGGTATCATTTCTTGCCTGCAGTACTTCAAAGGCCATCCGGCTTGTCCCTTCATATCATTTCCCATACCAGTCTAAATGCGAAGCTGATCATACCATTTCCTTCCTCTACACTCTTTGATAGTTCTGTTGCCCTCATTGTAAAGATGAAACCCCTAAGACTGGTGTTCATGTTTCAGCCCTATTTATTCTGGAACCTCTTTCAAGGAAGGACAGAGATTATGTCTCATTAATTTTTATACCCTCAAAAGTCTAGCTTAGTAGCTTATACTTAATGCCAATATATTTGCTCAATACATAGGCGAACAGATGAAAATACAAATAAGTGTTATTAAACTTTAATACATGGAAGGGAAAGTACCTCCATGTAGTTTGTCACTCTTAGCACCCATAGATTTCTTATAATGTGGTTTCTCTCATGATAAGTATAGTCATATTAAGCTGATGGTTGGTGAAAATCTTCCTGGAAAACATTCTGAATGATCAGAAATTGATAAAGTTATATTAATTTCAACAATAGGGTATTTTTTAATACTCAGTAAAAATTAATGATTCATGTCTGATATATTGACACCTTATTAACAAATATTTGTTTCATTAATGATATTATTAAAAGCATATGGCACACCCATTAGGCTACTTAATTTTCATAAAGGTCTTATAATGTGGTGTGATTATCCCTATTCTAAAGAACTAAATCATCCTGTTCCCTTCTCTTACATTTCCAGATTAAAGCAGAATCAGTCAGTTTGGGAATTTGGGACATAGTCGACATGTTTTAAGTACTAAATGGCTCTGGTAGCAAGCATCCTGTGATGCAACAAGACCATCTCAAAGCCATCATGTTTGATGACACTTGGAGTTCAGTGTCCCTTGCCTTTCTGTCTGTACCATTCATTGGGCATAAGCTGCCTGCCTGCCTGTCACAGAGTTAAGTCATGTACAATCAGACCTTTGCAGATTCGAATAAATCGGGGAAAGTGTATTTCTGTTGGGAATATCTGCTCTTGCAAAAAGAAACACAGGAAAGAAGGAGTATAGACACACAATGTGGTAAATGAGTACATTTATAAAAATGTACATAGAACATACATATATTTATATTTTTAAAGAGACTTTCTTAGAACTGCTGAAACATGAAAACGTGCTTGGATTCTCTTTTTCTTAACTGGGTGAATGAGCTGTGAATGATCAAAATAGGAGAAAGGGTAAGAAGTGAAGCTGAAATAAAATAGAGCAAGGCCTCATTGGTACAATAAGTCATACTCCCAACACAAAAATAACATCCTGACACTCACCTGTAGTGATACAGTCATTTTACATAGTGATTCATTGTTTTACCCTGTCTGGAGAGATTAAAGGAAGATCTTGACCATGTTTTTCTACAGAAGCATATTGAGTGATTGCTGTTATTTCTGGGTAAAATGAAGGGAAAAGTGATTTATCACCAAATCTTTCAAACAGGATCAGTGCCAACCTATACCAGTTTTGTTGGAGGCTATCTAGGATACTTGTCTGAGGAAACGCTTCAAAGGGCAGAGGTCTTACTGGGCCCGAATGAGACGGCAATTCTCAGCATCCTCTGCCATTTGCAATGAACGGCTCTAATGTCTCCCAGATGTAAACTAAAGAGCCCCCCAAAAGGCCCATTAAGCAATCTTTTTTGATAACTCTGACATTTAATAATGAACAGAGTTAACACCTACTCAGGGCAAGTCTGTAACACCATAATGTTGGTCCATCTTTTTTCTTCTGCCCTTAGGAGTTGTGAAGAAAAACTGTTTATCATTCTCTACAAGCTGCTCCTGAATAATGTCATTAATAATTCACCCCTCTGTGTAAAACAGCCTGCTCTCTGCAGACCCACTGTCCTCACAAGTCTAGGAAATCTGTGAGATTTACTGTGATCTTGGATCCCTAGGCGAAGTGGCTGCTGGACAGTGTGGGTTCTCATTCTTGTAACTTCAAAAGTGTATTATTATAAGAGGATTAAGCCACATTATCTCTTTTGAATTTTATTGTTCCAACATGAGCTAATTCTTGTGCTTTTTTTAAATTAATTCTAATTAATGCTGTGTGCTCTGGCCTCAAGGTCAAGAAACTGGATTTGTGGTCCTAGTTTGGCCAGTAATGGCCTGAGCAATGCCAACAAGTCTCTTTGGGGGTCAGTTTCCTTATTTGTAAATGAAAGACTTGAACTAGATCAGAGTTTTTCTTTGCACATCTAGACTGCTCGTGAAGCTTTGAATAGAATGTAAGGGTTCACCCAGACCTAGTGAATTAGAATCTTCTGGGACTGGATTGAGGAACCCTCTAAGTTTTCTTAGGTGCCTTTATGCACTGTTTTCTATCTTAGAGCCACTGAAGTACATTTTATGTCCACCCTTGCTCCTCAACTTCATGTCTATTCTCTGAGGGTCTAGCACCTCCCTTTCAACTTCAAGGTGACTCTTCCTCTGGCCCATTTTCCTGAGTGGTGTCAGATGCATAAGAAATACTGAATGAGTCAAGTCAGTAGAAATCATGTTTATAAGTCTCTTTCACTTGAATCATCCTTTCCTTTTCCTAAACCAGTACATATGAGCGTTAATGATACCTTGTGAGTCAAATTATGCAATCAGTAGTGTCTGACCTCAAGAAAAAGAGAGCCACGTCATACCATGTCCTGACTTGTACCACCTGTGCACCTGCATCTTGCCATCACTCTCTGTCTTGAACTTTATGCTTCTGATTATGATCATAGTTATTTTTCCACTCATTTACTCATTCCTTCATCTGTAAATATTTACCAAACACCTTACCAATTACCATACACTTGATGAGAAAACGAATTCAGTGGCGAGCCTAACTGAAATGGTGCCGGCTCTTGGGGAGTTAACATGCCTGTGAAGTATATAGATAGATAATGAATTGACATTTAAAAATGTATGAGGAGTGATAGAGGTCCTAGGGCATGCCTTGGGAACACAGGGGAGGATTAACTGACCCAGTCCACAAGGTTAGGAATGGGTTCCCAAGGAAGTGAATTTTAAGCCCACACAGAACTGCTGAAGAGCATTTAGGCTGAAAGAGGGCATGCTCCAGTCCAATGAGAAGACTCAAGAGTTTTAATGGAGTAGAGTTGGAGTCAGATGGCAAGAACCTAAGGAGTAGATGGAGGACTGGAAAGTATAGACATTAAATATTTTGTCCTTTCCCTTCCTGGAAATCCTCCTGCTTGCTCCCTGTGAGTCCACCTGAGTAATACACTGTCCCCATGATATTGGCCAACTGCTGTTGTATCTTCACCCACTAGGAAACTGCGAAATCTTTGCAGACAAAGGCAATCTTATTCTTTGTGTCTTCAACCTCTTACACAGTGCGGCACACACAGTGAGTATGCAAAATTTCCTCTCGAACTCAGCCTCTCCCTGTCTCTGTTTCCATCTTGGCTTCTCTACCACTGCTCTCATGCATGCTTTGTTACCACAGTATCTTCTGATCAGTTATCTTGATCCCGACCTGTCCTCCTATACTCCATTCTTCATTTGGTATCCAAAGCAATTTCTTTAAAAAAAGAGATAAATATTTTATTTCTTGTAGAAACCCTTCAGAAGGGTTTGGAGGATAGAAATTTCCCATATGGCTTTTGTCTTTTCAGGGCTCCTTTTCTGTATCTGGCTTCTGCATACTTTGTGTATGATCACGTTTACCACAGCAAGTAAAAGAATACCTTACCTCAGACTTTCCTAAACAGTGAGAAAATCATCATCTCACAAGTCAAAGTGCAGAGGTAGACTGGTTTCTAGGCTCAGTGTATCAGGGCTCTTGCTGCACTTCTTTGTAATGGATCCAGCTCAGCCTTTCTCAGTGTAATGCTTCCTTCTTAGTCTGGTACCAAACGACTAAGGCAACAGCTCCAGGTGTCAAATTACTTGATAATGACCAGAAGGAAAAGAGGGACTTCAGTTTCTCTCGTGCCTTTCTTAACAAGGTTTTTTTCCAGGGGAAAGCCCAGCAACTTTCTCATGCTCATCATTGGAGAATGAGATAGAGGCAATTATTCGCTGGGTAGGCAGCTAATGGTGAGAATTGCCCTCACTGCTTTCCTGATCTCCCCCATATCTCCTCCTCTCCCAGAAATAAACCACTCTTAATAACAAATATACTGGTCTGTCTGGAAAGTTCTTTGCTACTTTCTATATTCCTTCCCTTGGCTAATTCCAGGCTCTGCTTTATAGTGTATTTTTATACACAGTTTTTTTCTCAAAAAAAGGATTTAGGTTTGATATAATATAACCATCATAAGTATATTTAAATATGAAGCATGCAATCTATTTTAATTTCACTAAATTAAGACAGAAGAGTATACATTTCAAATGTTTGATGGCTGTATCAGTATAAATTATTCAAGTTGAAAGCTTAATAAAAAGAAGAGTACTTTTAAACATCAATCAAGGTAGATGTGTTTATCAAATATTCAAGATTAAAAAGAAGTCTCTGACTTATACACACACACCTGGCTACTGTTCCTTAAATGAAAATGTTTCCCTTTGTGACCCCCCCTATTGTCTGACAAGAACAACATTAGTTTGCCTGTTTTGGCCTCTTTTTATGGCTCCATTTCTTTTCTTGGTGGAAACTCTCAGGTTGCCCCATGGTAATTAACCATTGCTAGGACCCTAGTCCTCACCCCTTGGGCACCACAGCCAAAGTAGCCTCAGGTCTCCTGCCTTCTATCACTGGTGGATGTGGGTGCACTATTATACTAATGAGCTTACCTCAACATAAGTGCATTGCTGCTTAACCCTTACTTCTCTACTTTGATGGAAGCAGGGACTTTCCCCTCCCTCCCCGCCCAGCTTATCCCTGGTTTTTCTTTCCTAAGAACAGCTGTTTACTTTTATTCCCATTACTTGGCAACTTAATTGCCACCGACAATTACTGTGGTCATGTGGGAGCTCTTTTTTCTGTGGGTGATAGATTTTCTGACTGTTATGGCTGCCATTTTGGCTTCCATCTGAGTGCAGTATCTGCATAACTGGCTTATTTTCAGAGCTCTCATTCATTCTCTTGCTTCTTCTCTCCCACATTGTTCCTGGTGAGGGAAGAGTGTCTTGATTGTTTTGGGTCTAAAGGTTGTGGAAATCAAAATTTCTTCCCTCATTACCATGTTCCTCCTAAATTCCAATAACATATTATGTTACTAGAATAATGAAAATAAACCAATATGAGCTCCCAACTCTACCTGTAGCTAAGACGCCTGCATTAAATTAGCCAAGTGAGGAAACACTGCGCTTTGTATTGGTTCAAAAAGTGTTGCAACGTGTGTAAAAAGAAAAACAAATCATAAATCCATATGCTATTTTCTATTATTTCATGCACATTTATGGTATTTCAAGTGTATTGTCTCACATTTGCTTTTGAGTTGGAGTGGAAACCTAATTAGAGTTTGTAACATTTTTACCATGGACATTAGGATCTATATCCCAAACACACAATTTGCAAGTGAACTTCCAATCACAGCCTGCAACTAAGGTGGGGACGACCTGTACATGAAATCATAATGGCAGAGATGTTATGTCTTATTTCCCCTTTGATTGTTTCAAGAATAAAGGGAGCAATTTCCATTTGAAAATTTAATAGTGTAAAAAATGTCTCTGTGTAGTTGAACAATCACTGAAAACTATGAGAAAATATTTCACAGGTACAGATACTCAGGGTCTTTTAAAGTTCCAAGTATAAGATACTTGGTATCATCATTTAGAAGGAATAGCATGATCATTCCTTCGAAAAATGTATATGACTTCTGGTTAAAAACGCAATTTGAGGCATCCCTTCTGCTCCACACTTACCAGTGATTTAAAACAAATAGGGAAAAAGGAAAGTTTCAAAGACAGAGCCAGGATTCAAACGAAGATAAATAAATCCCTGGGGAGAAAATGAAACACAAATCTGGGATTGGGCCCAAGAAACAGGGAATGGTGGGTGACAGTTTGCTCCTTTGGGGTTACAAAGACCGATATGCTCCATATGGATGAAGAAGTGGACCAAGGCTCTCTGTTGGGTGTCTCTCAAGGCTGGAGAAGCTGCTCCCAGGGGCTCCCAGAAACCATGACCTCTGTGGAGCCACATTTAGGGAATCAAGCTATCCATCCCTAATGGATAATACCTTTGAAGCTTTCAGGATTCAGGTTAGATGTTTGACCTTCCAGGGTCTGTCTTCTTGCCTCCTTTTTCTTCTCTGATGACAGAAGGGTCGTTCTTCTTCCACTTTAATGCCAATCTACCATCATCCACTCCAGTCTTGTAGGAGACAACATCAGGGAGTCTTTCTCTTCTGTATCTTTGACTCCTTGGTCTTCACAGTCTTTTACATGATTATTTAAACATACTCACTTGACCCTCTGAAGGTCAACTTCAGAAATTGACCAAAGGAAGTTTCTTTAAAAAAATTATTTCATACCTCCATGTCTTGCTGTGCTGTTTCTTTCTGTAAATCCACAGGTAGCGATGCCGTCATGTGAAATAAGAAGGGAAGTGATGGAAAGGAATGAAGGCAGGAGTAATGTTGGTGCTGGGATGTTCACTTCTTTTGTGAAGTAGTTGGCTTCTTCAGTAGCTAAGAATAAAGAGGATGGGAAAGAGAACTTTGGGGAGACAGCATGGCATGAAGAAGTAAAAACTACAATATGGAAGCTTTGAATGGTGATTCAAAAAGAATTTCCTTATCTTATAGTAGGTGGACACTTGACTGCTGATATGGACCCCGTCCAGACTCTAGATGAATAGTAAAGGCTGGTGGCCACAGTTTCTCTTTTCTAACCTGAGGAGTTCCTCAGAAATGTGAGCGTCACTGATCCTCAGACCTTAACTAGAGTGACATTAGGGAGCAGAAGTCATTTATTCATATCCTTTGTGCCACTTATTTGTAGCTTTCATAGTAAAATAAGGTACAAAAACCTTGAAACTAGTTGAAGTCTTTTTTTTTTTTTGCCAATTTGAGCCTCAAGTATCCTATCTTTAACATACTTGAAAAATTTGGAGTCATGTGAAAGTTTGGAATATTTGTTGCAAACGACTGTGAAAGGAGGTCCATTTAAAGGAAAAAAAAAATAAGGAGAAACTACTTCTCAGATACCCATTGACCCAAACCTCCTCTCTAAGTCCCAGGCCCTGCAACTCAGCAGGTCAAAATATGAACTAATCTCTGCCCACTATGATTTCTTCCAGTATCTTTCAGTTAAGACATTTTCTTCCTCCCAGGCATCCACACTAGGAGCTTAGCACAGACCTCTTGGTTCTGCCCCTTCAAACCTACTGAAATAGGCATCTTCCTCCATTTTCCCGCAGCTACAGTTCAATTTCTGTCTCTCAAAAAAAATCTTTCTTATTAGCTCTCTACCCCAAGTCCCGTCACCCCTATGCCTGTCTTTCTCACTATATGAGATACCTGTTTAATCAAGCACAGTTCTAATCAGAATCGATTTAGAATTTGCAGTTGCATGTGGTTTCTCCTTATGTAAGGCAGCACTGCACCATAGTACTTTCAGTGATAAGGAATCATTCTGTATCTGTGCTGTACAATAGCATGTCCACGAGTCTATTGAACACTAGAAATGTGGCTGGTGCAACTGGGAGATTGAATTTTTGCCCGTATTTACTTTTAATTTAGATGTAAACAGCCACACCTGGATCGTGGCTATCATATTGGACAGTGAAAGTCTACAGGCTAAAATCCGAAATTTTCACCATGGTACGTAAGGGCCTCCCCATACCAATCACAGCCTCTTTACCTCCCCCTCCTCTCCCATCCACTCGGCACCTGTGCTGTAGACTCACACTGCTACTTATCTCCCCAGAACTCCAAAAGGACCTCATGTTCTGGCTTATTCTTTGTGAGTGTTGGTTTGGGTATATTTTGATACATTCTTTTTTTCTTAACCTCCTGTGAACACCTAAAACTCCTATAAGGTATGCTCAAATGTTCTCAGGCATCAGTTGACTTCCTTTTCAGAGTTGCCATCCCAACTTGTCAATTCTCTAATAAAGAATTTAACATACTGCCTGGCAATTGTTCATTTCCTTATGTATTATCCTAAGTCTTATTTTCCCCTTAAATGCTCAGTTAGAAAATAAGTTTCACAATTATTACCTATGACAGGTTACTTATATGTGGGAGGGGGAGGAGTCAAGCTAAATTACAAATGAATTATGAAAGAGAAGAATGAAAAATAAAGTAGTACTAGGATCACCACAATTACCACCACTATATACTTTAATGCATATAAGTCTTTTGAGGGAATTTAAGGGAAAGAGCTGACTTTGACCTTCACAGAACATCTAACATTTTCCTTTACAATTCTAAACTGTATTCTTTTACCTTTTACTTTGTGTATATTTCAAATGTTCCTATTTGATGTCAAATCTTTTAAAACTAACTAAATGATAAATTTTCCATTGAGTACACCATAGATCTTTCAAGTTTACACAAAAGTGAAACACTTCTCCTGGATTTTCCATCCATTGATTGGAGAGACGGGGATGATATTTTCAAAGTGATGCATGGTGGTAGGGGAAAAAAAAAAGGTCAGTTAAAACTGCTAAATACGGCCAGCCTTATAAAAGTTTTATAATCATTACCAAAAAAAAAAAATCAAAGTGAATTAATATTTTTGAAATTTCCTGGGAAAATAACTTCCTGCTCATTGAAATATCTTGGCACCATTCGCATCTTTTGAGCTCACTGGAGGATGAAGAGAATAGCTTCCTTCTTGTCCTGATTTTATGGAAAGCAAAGCATTCTGCTACGTTTTTGAGGATGATATTACCATTTACCATTTTTTTAAAAGTGATTATTTAAAAGAGTCTGCTCCTTACTATCTATTCAAATTATTCTGGTTTCATTGGCACTATTATGTGCAGACAGTCGAAAGGATTATGGCTATTAAACAGAGTTGAATGTTAGAGAAAATGAATACATAATGACTGGGTTTCTGTTACTTTTTATTTTTACTATGAAGAGTGTTGTAGTATAGTCAACCAGCTTTAAAATTACGGACGCTGAGTTATTTGACAGGCAAATCTAGAAATGCTGATAATGGTTTTTGTAGGAACGATATCAGGAAAGAATTTTGAGAGAGAGTCTAGATATTAACCTAGGTACTCCTCTCTCTCTTCCTTTCTGATCTCTGCAGGCTGAATGGGAAATGTTCTATGCTCCAAAGCACTCTGTGTACATGCACATTTATCACTTAATTTACCAAGTTACATTGCAATTAGATGTGTATATTTCTGCAGGCTCACTGCTCTGAGCTCATTGAAGCAGAGTACCATGTACTATTACTCAGCATTGGAGCCCAGCACATTGCCTTAACCTAGACATGCACTCAGTAAATGTGTCCAGGTGAAAGAAGAGAGGGGAGAGGATTATTTTCTGGGCAAAAATAATGATGAGCATATTCTCATTCAATTTTAAAACATCTAAAAGCTCCTGATTTTAGGAGACCTAAAGCCTTTAAAGTAAGAGCCCCAATAAAAACTTAGGGCAAAACAAACTTGTATTTTAAAATACTAATTGATAACTCCTTCTATATGAAAGATATGAAAAATGGAAAGTCTACCCACTTCTGAAGTATTTGCTCATGACAAATTTGGGACCTTTGAAAATATTTAACAGATATTTCAAGAATGCATTTTTGCGACTTGGGAGTATTTTATGCTATGTGCTTTTTCTCTTTAAGTTTGTTTATTTTGAGAGAGAGACAGCATGAGTGGGGGAGGAGCAGAGAGAGAGGAAGACAGAGAATCCTAAGGAAGTTCAGCACTGTCAGCTACAGGGCTCTAACTCCTAGTTCATGACATGAGCCTAAGCCAAGAGTCAGATGGTTTACCTTATATATACTTATATATATATACTGCTTTAGAATAACACCCTTTTTAAGAGTTCAATATTTTAATGAAGTGATTTAAAGATCAGTTAAGAGAGAATATCTGCCAGTATCTATTTGCGCTTCCTAGAATGGGACATAATCAATTACTGTTTTTGAGTCAAATAATATTTGTTTAACATACATTGTTGATGCTGGGAATAGTTGCCCTGTAAATGAGGTAACAGGTGTGGCTCTTCCCTAATTTTGTTGTGAAGTCCTCACTATGTTTCACTTATATATGAATTCCACATTCCAGGGTTTCCTAAACTACAGGGTCGTAATATAATTTAATTGTGTTCTTATGCGCATCATTAATTTACTCAGTGTGACAGCCGTGTCTACATCATCTTGAGCCACCTCTGACTATGAGGGTTATATTTTTTAGATAATTGTGGTCTGACTTGGTGAATTTACAGTTGAGGGTTTGGAATGGATACCCATGAAGTCACCATTAATTCTTTCATTCCTAATTTTAGAGATTAAAAGATTATTTTTGAAAAGGTTCTGCCTCAATTTGCATCTTGGCAGCCCAGATGTGCCAACTCCCTTAAGAAAACTTATCTTCAAGTGTCGTGTGCAGCCCTTGGTCATTCAAGGACCTTGGGTGCTGTTCCCTTGACCAGTAGCTACTCACACTCCACTGTGCTGTGCTTTCTCCTTTATCTACTACCCCCAATAATTTTTTTGTTGTATATTTCAATGCCTAGTCAGCTACATATCTAATTCTGTTTTATAAGTTCTATTCTGAAACACATTAGCCTGTATAGTGCACCAAGTGACAGGATGGAATAAAACTTGCTGTTCAGAAATGGTAAAATCTTACTGGAAAACCACTGCCATCTTTGTTCCACTGAACAGAAGTGGGCATCTAAAATGTCATGAATTATGTCAAGTGATGTGAAAATGTTGGGGTTCAGAGCAAATGGTCAAGAAAGAATTCTTAAAGTATCTGCAGTGCAAAAACAGGGGTTTTATTAAAGCACAGGGACAGGACCTGTGGGCAGAAAGAGCTGCACCGGGGTTGTGAAGAGTGACTGATTATATGCTTTCAAGTTGGGAGGGAGTTAGGGATCGTGTAAATCTTTAAGGAATTTGGAAGCAAGGTTTACAGGACCATGACAAACTAGCTTTTGTTAGGAAAATGTCATTACTACTGTCCACTAAAGCCTTAGTCATGAGTCCCTTCAGATGTATATCAGTGGGCCATTTGCTTGAAGGATGACTGCTAACATATATATCTTGGGAGGGGGTAGAGATAAAGGAAGTTTCCAAAGGAATTTTTTATGTCAAAGAATACTTCTAGGATGATGAAGGTCAGGATAATGTTAAGCTAAGGTTGCCCTCTGCCCTTAGCAAAGTATTAACATGGAGGCAGTTGAGTTCCTAGAGGAAGGTCACTCTGCAGATCTCAAGAACTCGTCAATGGGCTGTAAATTGTAAGGAAATTTTTTTCCTAAATTTCTTTTGCCATGTTCTCCACATCCTTAAGCATTGGTAAAGCCATATAGATTGAAAAAATATAAGAATTAATGAATATTTGCCACCATTAATATGAAGTACAAAATTTGCTTTTGATTTTTTAATCTTTTAGAAGTATTTTGTAAATTTTTTTCTTGGCTTGCCATAATGTGTTGTTCTGACTTATCAATGTTGTGGGTTTTTTTAAAAAAAATTTAAATGTTTTATTTATTTCTGAGAGAGAGACAGCATGAGCAGGGGAGGGTCAGAGAGAAATAGGGAGATACAGAATCTGAAACAGGCTCTAGGCTCTGAGCTAGCTGTCAGCACAGAGCCTGATGCAGGGCTCGAACCCATGAACCGTGAGATCATGACCTGAGCCGAAGTCAGACGCTTAACCCACTGAGCCACCCAGGCGCCCCATCAGTGTTGGTTTTGACTGGATTGTATTTTTCTATTGGATATGGTCTTTCTAATAAAATTTTACTCAAAGTCTATTAGAATTAACCAGAGCAGATTCTCATTACAAAGTCATGACGGTAATAATGAGGTGACCCTGATTTCCTTGGACCTTCATGTTTCCTGCTTTTCGTACCTACCTAGGATTCCAAAGTAAATCCTTTATGTTGGAGAAATGGAAGTGTAGTTAACAAAATGGTGACACCATTGTGGGAATTGTGACCAATCACTTGACTTACATGTGGAAATAAGACAAGAATTGGCCTTGCTCCAATACACAGCTCCCCCAATCTGAAAGTAGAGTGTCCCTCTGTAAGCCTTCTTAAGCCAAACTTCATAAAGCAAAGAAGCAGTTGCCATTAATTGATGTGAAATAATTTCTGAGAATTCCCAGACTCCAAAATAAACTCACGTGGGCTTCTCTGATACCTTTGGGCACATCCTGCTAATAGAGGCACAAAATAAAGTAAAGCACAGATGATCACAGATACAGCTCAAAGTTAGAGTGGCTTGGTAAGGAGAGGCTGAGAGTAGTTTCCAGGCTAGGAGCATGCCCGTGGCCACCCTTGCTGCTTGAGGACATGCCCCCTCTACACAGCTTGCTGCAAGACAAACACGAATCTGTGTTTTCACTTTTCGTCTATTTTTGTCAGAGCAAAAATTCTCTTCAGATTTCTTTCAGTTAGCAAAAATAGGTAATAATGTAGGTCTTTGATAAAAGCAAAGTGGCCTAATGCAAACTTTCAAAAAGTAGGAGATAATGTATATACAAAAGTTACTCAGTTATAATTTACTTGTGATCTAGTGGAGGCGCTTGTCTCAAATAGACTAATGGTGTTTAGTGTCACCGTAATTATCTAATACTGTTTTGAAATTTCTGGCCAATGCAATACAAAAGATCTACAAATATTAGAGCCAGTTAAATAGTGATTCTTTCTCCTTATAAGTCATATTCTTAAATATATTTTAGATCAAAAGGAGTCAAGTGAAAAAAAACTCAGTTAATAAGATCTCAGTAACTTGGAAAGATATAAGATAAAGACATTCAGTAAGAAAATTTTGTGAACATTCCTTTAGAAAATAAAATGGTAATATCTCATTTATCTTAGCAAAATTATATAAAATAATGAGTAATCACCTAAGTAAGAATTACATAGAGTCCATGTAAATTGAAAAATCATAAAAGAAGAACTATTTCTGAAAGAGAATAGTACATATTGTAGATATTTCAATTCTCTACAATTTGACAGATTTATTGCAATCCTAACAAAAATTCCAAAAACATCTTTTAAAAAAAACTTTAAATATTTTGGGGCATTCAAGTGGCTCAGTCAGTTAAGTGCAGGGCTCTTGATTTAGGCTCAGGTAAAGATCTCAAGATCATGAGATCCAGCCTTCCATTAGGCTCCATGCTAAGCATGGGATTCTCTCTGTCTCTCCCCCTCTCTCTCTCTGCCCCTCTTAGACTCAAGTGCATGCTCAGTGTCTCTCTCCCTTTCTCTCTCTCTCTCAAAATAAACATTTTTTAAAAATTTAAATATATTTTAAGTTCACCAGAAATACTGAGGAGGAAATAAAACGTAAAAACGAAAAATGAGTAAGGAGGTCACAAGTCAGCACTGCAAGACATTTGTTCAACAATAATTGACCTCATGTGTTGTTATCTTGAGAGTAGACAGATGAATTAGTCAACCAGAAATAGATGCTGACATATTGGAAATTTAATATATCATTAGAATGATCATAAGTCTATGAAGAAGAAAAATTTATTTAATACATACTGTTAGAATACTTGGCTAACATAAAGAGAATAAAGTCAGTGCAAACCTCATATAATGCAGTAAAATAAACCCTTGAGAATTAAAAATTTATTTTTTTAATGTGTGTTTATTTATTTGAGAGAGAGAGAGAGAGAGAGAGGGAGCACTAACAGAGAAAGGGCAGAGAGAAAGAGGGACAGAAAATCCCAGGCAGGCTCTAGGCTCAGCACAGAGCCTGACATGGGGCCCAATCTTAAAACTGTGAGATTCTGACCTGAGCCAAAATCAAAAGTTGGACGCTTAGCCAACTGAGCCACCCAGGTACCCCAAAAAGTTATTTTTTAAAAGAGCATTTGAAGAAGACTCAATTTAGTATTTATCAAATGTGTGAATGGTAAAGGAAAGAACTGCTTGTGCTTCAAAAAATATAAAAATAATAGAAAAACATTCAGTATAAAAGTTCTTCAGCTTCTGGGCATCAAAAATCTACATATCAAAAAGGCATAACAGAATGTTGCATATTTATTATGCCAAATGATTATAAAAATTAAGTGAAAAAAGTCTGAAGTAACTCAATGTACAAATGGACATAGGCATGGACAGACAGTTCACAAAACAGGAGCCACAATGATCAAGCAAATATGTAGGAAGTTATTCAGCCTTATAATTAATAAAAGAAATGCAACTAGGTTTAATTTCTCATCCATCAGAAAAAAGCTCACAATAAAAGTAAAGCTACTCATCATTGCTATCTAACTGTGCAAATAAAATCTAACTATTATATATAATATACAAATAACTAATATACTTGTTCTACAAAAGCCATAGTAAACTGTATACCCACTGATATTCTCAATCGTATTTCTTACACTCTGTGTAAAGAAATATTTCAAATACATTAATCTTAAAGCCTTATATTTCTAAGTTTTGGAAACTATAGGGCAAAACACATGTAAACTATAGTACATCCATGTAAGAAAGAATTATTCAGCCATTAAAGATGAAGGTTAACAAAGGCTGCATAGCACTTGGAAAATATTTGTAATCCATTTGTAACCAAATAGACACAAGATACAAAATTGCAAATGCTTACAATAACAGTGTAGAATAGGGTTATTTAAAAAGACTAGAAGGGGCGCCTGGATGGCTCAGTCAGTAGAGTGTCTGACTTGGGCTCAGGTCATGATCTCAGGTTTGTGGGTTTCAGCCCTGCCTCGGACTCTGGGCTGACAGCTCAGAGCCAGAAGCCTGCTTCAGATTCTGTGTCTCCCTCTCTCTCTGCCCCTCTCCCATTCATGCTGTGTTCCTGTCTCAATAATAAATAAACATTTAAAAAAATTTTAAAAAGACTAGAAGGAAATACATCCATAATATTAACAGTTGTGTTTGGGGAATGAGACTCTGAATTTATAACTTGGACAATTAAAACTATATTGATATTCAGGGCCTTTTGAAGAAGGAAGTGATTTATCTAGGTAGTCAAAGTATTGCTATGCTGCTGAATTCCCTATAAAGCTCTTAGGAAAATGTTTTTAAACCACAGGGAGACCCTCACATCCTCTTTATAATATCCAGGATGCCAACACTTCTAAGAGGAAGAACTACCAATGGAAAAACAAACAAACAAATCTTGCCTCCCTGTCTTTCCACAGTCGTACAGCTAATTTATTAAAATAGATTTCCTGTAGATTTCCAAAAATGACTTAATACCTAAAGGCAAATATAGATATCAGAGATTCTCCATGTATATGTGCTTATTATTCTAAGGCAATGGGTAAGTGGGAGAATATTTCCCCCAGTTCGAGACATGGCAGATGATATTAACATCAGTATCTAAGTTACCAAATCTGACGCCAGTTGTGAAATATACTGTATATACCATGGAGTCAGAAAAGAAATGTTCCTAGTTATATTATGATATGCCGTTGGCTGTAAGAAACATCCTTGCTCTGGGGTGCCTGGGCAGCTCAGCTGATTAAGTGCTCAACCCTTGATTTCAACTCGGGTCATAATCTCACAGTTGGCGGGATGGAGCCTGCGTTGGGCTCTGCACTGACCATGCGGAGCCTGCTGAGGATTCTGTCTCTGTGCTCTGTGCTCCTCCCCTGCTCACAAGCCTGCACACAGGCTCTCTAACCAAGCAAACAAACAAACTTTAAAAAAAAAAAAAAGAAATATCCTTGTTCCATACATGTTAATCTTTTAAAATGCATATTAAAATGGATGAAATCAGTGGTGATAACTTGCTTGCACTCATTCCGCCTGTACCCTCCTAGGAAAAGATGTCTGAAAGGGAGCAAGAAGAGACGAGGACGTGTACTTCCGGGGTGGGCAGGGGGTCTGAGCGGATGATTACTGCTTCTGGGAGGCTTCCTTGAGCAGCTTGCCCACGGGCTCAGCCTGCATTTCTGTTTTCCACTTTCCCACTCACAAATGCCCCGTTATCATTCATTGCCGATCAAAAGGCAAGAGGTCTAGAGTAAGACTCAACTAGAGCATCACCACAGGTGTGTGTGCGGCGCACTCTGCTTGGGACAATGAGCGCCTGAGGCAGAACATGCCTCTTGCAGACCCTCTACCACCTAGTTTCCTGTCCCTCTTCTCAGGCTTGCTTTTCTGCTTGAGGCAAATAGGCTGTGGTGTTTGCGCATGCGCAGCACACTGACCCAAGTGAGAACAGCCTTGTTATAAGGATGATATTGAATGTTTCTTAATTGATTTTCGGTATATCATTGAAAAACTTACGTCTGTAGCAAACTATTTGATATACACCCATAAGAAGTTTGGGGAGAAAGGTGATTTGTAGCTTGAGGTCAAATACCATAAACGTCTTGTCCTTATTTGTGTTAAAGTTCTAGCAAAATAGAGCATGTTAAAGATGTATTGTCAAAAACTGTACATTAGGGGGTTGGTGCCTGGGTGGTTCAGTCAGTTAAGTGTCCAGCTCTTGATTTCAGCTCAGGTCATGAGATCTTGGTTATTGGGATCTAGCCCCGCTTCGGGCTCTGCACTGACAGTGTGGAGGCTGCTTGGTATTCGCTCTCTCTGCCCCTCCCCTGCTCGTTCTTTCTCTCTCAGGATAAAAAAATATATATTTTTTTTAAAAACTGCACAATACGAACCTTTACTACAATGTGGTAACTTGAGTGTAACTATTTGCCAATATTTCTAACAACTCTTTTATTGTATTAAATTTGATGGAGTTCACTTCTGCGGTTACAGGATGTTATAATAATATCAGTGATAATAATCCTAATGTATTTTAAAAGTATTGGAAAAGGTGATATCTGTTTGAGGCATTATTTAAGTACGGATTATTCAAATATATTCTCTAATGATATCTAATTGTTTAGTGGGCACATTACAGTACTTAAAAGGAGAAAAATACACATTATCGTGGGATTTATGGGGATAGACATGCATTGTTTTCATTGATAAACCCTGATTCGAGATCCTCTTGGAATCTGGTTTCCATCACAGATAATGGGGTATGTCGAAGAATTGGTTTCAGCTTGTTTCTCCTCAAAGCTTTCCAGCTGCCCCCATATTACAGCACCTCTAAGAAATAAGTGGTGGCTCCCTACTCTCAGACAATGTTGTCTGCCTGCTCCATCCCTAATATTTGAGGGGTTTCAGCTGACACCTCAGTGTAAATGATTTCCAAATCTTTGCATCCTCTCTTCTCTTAGAAATTCCAGCCCTAGATAGTCTGCTGGCAGCTTGAAGTCTGCATGTCTTGAAGTCTGCAAGTCACCAGGGGTGCCTGGGTGACTTGGTCGGGTGAGCACCTCTTGATTTCAGCTCAAGTCATGATCACATGGTTTGTGAGATCAATCCCTGCATCAGGCTCTGCTGATAGCATCGAGCCTGCTTGGGATTCTCTCTGTCCCTCTCTCTCTCTCTCTCTCTCTCTCTCTGCTCTTCTTCTCTCTCTCCCTCTCTCTCTCTTTCAAAAAACAAACTAATTTAGAAGCCTCCATTCCCCTCCATACCTCTTCCTGTTGTCTTTTGGATCTCATTTAATACATTGCTGTCTTCTCAGAAGTCCGGGCTAGAAACATTGGGAACTTCTTTAACTTTGTCACCCTCTCCTCCTCACATTCAATTCATTGCAAATCTTATCAATCTCATCTTGCTCTGCCATTTCACACTGCTGCCAGAATTATCTTCCTCAAACACAAGAGTTGATCATCGCTGCCCTGACACTATCAGACACTCACATCCAAACTCCCAGAATTCTACCATTCTAGGTCCTCTGCATTTTGAGGTCAATCTATTTCTGCATAACCTCTCCCCTATACACTCCCAAGAACCCTATAATCCACTTTGCCAGCAAGACTTCGTTCTCCAACACATCCTTTAAATTTCCTGGCTCTGTGCCTCCTTCCATACTTGAGGCATTCTCTCCCAGTCTGGAAAGCCTCAACCTGGTTGCTACTCTTTGTGTTTTAGTTTTTCCCTAATTTTCCCTAATATCCATGTACTTGTACCTCTCTTTGTGAAAAGCTTTAAGACGGCTCACAAAAATGCATGCATTTGCAATACTGTGAAATTCCATGAAATAGAGCTGATGAGAAAAATTACATACATGTCAGTGCCTAGCACAAAACCGGAAACTAGTTTTTAAATGACAGTAGATTCCATGCACTGGCTAAAGGCAGCTTAATCACTTGGATAGCCTTCCCCTGTCACCCGTGCTCTGTTGTGTTCTACTTGGTACCCAGTAATAGGTCCTTCATTCCAAGTCTGTAAACACATTGAAATAGTTCTGTCACATTCATCTTTGTATTGTCGGCGGTGCTGCATAGGCACTGCTCTTGTAGAAAATGCTGGGGTTTTATTAATGAATAATGAATAGTTCTCAAATGCAGGTAGCTTTGTTTATCAGGCTTTGCCTGTAATCAAGTAAGGTCCACCTTCTTCCCTCTTTCTCTCTTTTTCTTTCCTATTTCTTCCTTTTATCTAACAAACTATTTCTCCATGGCCCATCTCCAGCTTGTAATCATTTATACATTAGCACGACCCTGATAGCTGTGTCCTTTACTGTAATGTTCATAAGAATGGACACCTTACTGTTGCTGGACACCTGACAGGTGGTGGTATTCAGTACTGCCTGGGTAATAGTGAACGAAGCACTGAATGAAGGCATTGGCTCCACATCCCTATCACCGCCCTCTTTCTTAGTTGTTTTTGTGTATGTTTGTTTGTTTGTTTGTTTGTTTTGAAGTAGAGTTGATATACAGTGTTAGCTTCGGGTGAAGAGCACAATGATTTGACAACTCTGTGCATTATGCTATGCTCATGTCTGTCACCATACAATGCTTTCAAAATACTATTGACTCTATGGCCTATGCTGTACCTTTTATCCCATGACTTATTTATTCCATAACTGTAAGTCTGTATCTCCCACTCCTCTTCACCCATTTTGCTCACCCCCCCATCCCATTCTTCTCTGGCCACTATCAGTTGGCTTTCTGTATTTACAACTCTGTTTCTACTATTATTTGTATTGATTTTTAGGTTCCACATAGAAGTGAGATCATATCGTATTTGTCTTTCTCTGACTCACTTCACTCAGCATAATGCCCTTCAGATCCATGTATGTGGTCACAGATGGCAAAATCTCCTTCTTTTCATGGCTGAGGAATAGTCCACTGTACATTTATACACCATATCTTCCTATCAACACAACTGTCAATTGATACACGTTGCTTCCATGTCTTGGCTATTGGAAATAACAGTAATGAGGCAGTAAGCATAGGGGTACATGTGTCCTTTTGAGTTAGTGTTTTCATTTTCTTTGGGTAAATACTCACTAGTGGAATGATTGGGTCTATATGGTATTTCTATTCTTTTTTTCTTGAGGAACCTCCTTCATCACCCCTTTTGTTGTACTGGAACAAGTACCTGCCAAGCCTTCTCTACCTTGCCTTTGTCACAGGCTAAGAAAGACAACCCACCAAATGGGTAATAGCTGTTAATAAAGATGCAAACAGAGTGTGGGTTTTCTATATTCTGATTTTCTTATTCCTGTTTTATCTTTTGTCTGCGAACTCCCTCATCTTTGAATGTGACCTCTACTGTAGAGATTAGGGTTGCCCTTATAAAACCAGTCACCTATGAAAAAACAATACCATTGATATTCTGATAATGACTGAAAAAACAAAGTCTTCATAGGTGGCACAGAAATTTCCTCTCTTTCATCATTTTTAGAATAATGCAAACAGAATGAGGCCAACAAGCATAACTTTGAAGTCGGTTTAAGTTGGTAAAGATGCATATTGGCTCTCAAATGCCTTGTTTTTTCATGGGGTTGTTTTTCTTGAGGGAAAAGGGACTTTTATATTGTCTTATATTAGGAGTTTCATGAATTTTGGATGGAAATGGCTTAAGAATCTTCAAATGCACAATAGACCATCTGTGATAAAACTTTGCTACACTTCTATAGTATATTATTGTTTCCCTAAGAAAGTAATCATTAGTGATAGCCACTTCTGTTTTGCGGGGTAATATTTTTATTTCTTCAAGTGATCTTTGTGAGTTAAAGTAAAATAACCCTAAAGACTATTATCTAATTAATAAAAGACATCCTAAACTCTCAAAAGGGGCATATAACTTAAGTTTGCTAAATATAAAGGTAGAAATATAATCTTAAATGACTATAGGTTGAGTTTATTTCATTGCTAGATTTTGGCTTAGAACTAATTGATAGATCTGGAAAATACTAAGTAAAATGTTAGGACATGTTTTAACTGTATATATGTGAATCCATATATATGAACACATATACATACTTATATGAAGTCTTTATTAGTGTTAGTTCTAAACAACTTTAAATTATTTTGGCTTTAGGGTGCCTAGGTAGCTCAGTTGGTTGAGTGTCTGACTTTTGATTTGGCTCAGGTCAGGATCTCATGGTTTGTTGGGCTCCATGCTGATAGCACAGAGTCCCCTTGAGATTGTCTCTCCCTCTCTGTCCCTCCCACCCCTGCATACGTGCTCGCTCTCTCTCTTTCTCAAAATCAGTCAGTCAATAAATTGTTTTGGCCTTGCATTTACTCTTCCATTTTAATAATATTTTTATGTGCAGCAAAGTTAATGATTTAGTGATTGAATATTATATATATATATATATATATATGTCTGAATCCAATTTTTCTGTATTTTTCACCAATATTAAGAAGCAACTCCAGTATTCCAGCTTCAGTTTCCATCTTTGAAAAGTAGAGACCAAGAAAATGAACCTCTTCTACATCTGTGCTATTCAGTTGAATTTCCAGACTTTCACCTTAGCTTTTCGATATGAGTCATTGAAAATTCTTTTTATTGATAGTTATTGAATTTATCCAGTTTTCGAAACTATACTGGAAATAGGAAAGTCAAGGGACCGGTGTAGAAAAGAATATACAAAACTTGTGTTCAGCTTCATTTCAAGCAAATCTCCCTCCTCATATTCATTCATTATTTATTTGACCAATATTTATAAAATGTTGATAAAAGACATCTTCAAATATTGTCAAAACATCCATTTATAAAATCCTACAAGATACGGTTATTGCTATAATCGTGCCTTTTTTTAAATCAAAAACTGTAAAACTGTTTAATTTATTTGTTGTTAAATTAGTGTCTTCATAGGTTCAGGATTGAAATTGGTGTTAGTCCAGTGTATGACTCCCTCCCCCACCCCCTCCCCACCATCCCCAATCTCTTGCTTCTGAGCAGTTTCATAGTCATAATATTGGCTTCATTTTCGTACAACTACAAATCTTTCCTGAGCATTTATATTTGGATGGGACAAAATGAAGAGGTGGTTTATTGACTTTACTCAACTGAGGGTTTCATTTTTGACCTGGTTTCAATAATGTATGCATAATTTGGAAAACATAAAGAAAAAAATATAAAAAACGAGATCAAAACTAAATCTAGCCAGAGCTGGCAGTGTTCCAGTACTGAAATCTAGGTTGGGCCTGCATCCAGCTCAGGCTGTTCCCAGCAGTGAACCCCAGAGAAGCCATATTGTCCTAGCAGAGAGCACAGAGACCATGGGGTCCTCAGTGCATCTCACTGGAGTATCACAGCATCCTTGAAAGCACTGACTTCTCTTCAGCATCTGGCTCCTCAGTGCAGGCAGTAGCCTGCCCAAATGCCACACAGAAACCAAATTTTTAAATGTTTTTAATTTATGAGAGAGAGCATCAGCGTGAGCAGGGTAGGGTCAGAGAGAGGGAGATACTGAATCTGAAACAGGCGCCAGGCTCTGAGCTGTCAGCACAGAGCCCGACGCAGGGCTCAAACCCATGAACCGTGAGATCATGACCTGAGCTGAAGTCGGATGCTCAACTGACTGAGCCACCCAGGCGCCTCGCCACACAGAAACTTAAAATGAACCATCCATAAGGGGAGATAGGAAAGTCTACTGTGTTGTGTAGCTGAACACTACCCTGCAAGGGTGAGCTGATTAAGATGTCTTTTCTGGGGGTTTGGTTCATTTGTGCCTTTCTTCAGTGACAGGTTGTTTCCTCTCTCTGCCTCTCTTCTGACGTGCAGTGAGTTCATCAACAACTTCTATCAACTCTTTATCCAAAACACGGCCTGAATTCCCCCCAAGCCTCTGGAGCCCACAATCTGGCATGTGCCACAGCTTGAACCTCATCTCCATTTTCAGTAGCCACATTGGCCTCGTTTGGTTCTATTTTCCCACATTAGGGAACACTGGCTTTTCTATTCGCCCACAGTTTGCTTCCTCCAGATCTTCACTTGGCTGCCTCCTCTTGGCTTCAATATCACTTCCTCTCAGGGACATATAAAGTGTTACGCAGTCCTAGAAATAGGGAAGACCAACGTCTGCTACCTTTACAAAGCCTTTTCCAGTTTTTTTTTCTTTTAATAGGATGCCTTAAGGAGCAGGATCAGAGAACAAAGTTCAAATTAGCTGGGGGTACAGGGTAAATGTGTTCGCATGATAGCTTCTGTTTATAAGGATTAAATTACTTAATTTTATTCCATTACCGCTTCTAAGAACTGACTAGTTATTGGGGGTGGGGTGGAGAGAACAATTGGAGTGGTTATCATTTAAATGATAGGCTTCTAAAATCTCCATTCCTTCTGTGCGTGGCACACTTGTACAATCCATGATTGTTAGGGCTGAGGACCACTCTACTTTCTTTCACTCAGTCAGTTGACTCATCAGACACTTTAGAACAGAATAGAAATTCAAACCTTTGGGAGTTTTTTTAATGTTTTCCCCCCTCAGGATAATAAGAGATGGATTATAACATCCATATAACCATGGTTACAATCCATCTCCTATTATCCTGGGTTATAACATCCTCCTCCCTTACATGTAGGAAATTTTATACCTAGGAGCTTTCTAATGGTCAGAAAAAGAAACAATGTTCCAAACCAAATATATCTTTGAAGTTAATTCCATTAATTATGTTATCTAAATTTGATTATTCCTCCCCTTCCAGCATCTCTTTACAATGAGTCCCTGTGTTACTTTTTGTTTCCCCTGTGCTGATTTCTAAATATCATTAATAAATACGTTTTAAAAATATTTATTGAACATCTATGTGCTGGACCCTGTACTAAGTCTGAGGAGAGATACATGCTTTATTCATCCATGGACATTACTTTCAAGTGAAAGAAATGACAAGCAAATGGATCATTATATAGATCACGGTGTCAACGCTGATGAGGAAACTTGTAGCATCATCTTCCCATACTGTTAAGAGGTATCCTAACCTACGTGAGGAGCTCACAGCGTGCCTCCCGAAGGAAGTACCACGTAAGCCGAGTCCTGAAGAATGATAGCACAGAAGAGGGGAGAAAAGAGTAAACTGTGCTTGGAGTCTTTGAAAGATTTTAAGCACACGTGTGACATCATCAGATTGCACTTACGGGAGGCTACGGGCTCTCTGTGGAGAATGGATTAGAAAGGAGGAAAATGAAAGCAGAGAAAACAGTTAGGAGGCTATTAAAGTTGCCCTGGAAAGAGAAAATGGTGGCTTAGATAAGGTAAGGGATTTGGAGATCAAGAGAGTAGATACGTTTTTTAGTTATAATTAAATCTTACATAAGTATTCCATGGGGACTTCCAGAATTCTGATTAATAGTGTATCTGTGGTTTTCATCATTTACATTCAGGCTTTATTTAAAGTAAAATCTATATAAGAATGTCTTTGATAGGAGTTGTTAGGTGGAACATTTAAAATATACTGTGGTTATCAGATTCTCATGGAGTAATCACAGGATTTGTGATGCAATCATGAAAGGTGTAGAAATAAATGTAAAACTGTAGAAAAATGTTATTTTCCATCTGTCATTATGGCACATGAATTTGATGTGTTAAATTTTAAAAAATACATTTGTTTAATAGAAAAAAATAATTTCAAATGTACATCCATGAAGGAAAAGCAGGAGAATTTGTAATTATTGGTAAGCAGGTTATTTGTTAAATAGATTCTTTTTAGATACTTCGTCTTTCTAAATTAAGAAAATTAATAAAAAGATTCTTTTATACTATCAGTTTCTTATTTAATTTTTCACATAGATTTAACAGACTTTGAAGTACTTCAAATGAAAACAGTTATTCTGAAATAATTTTCTCTAAGGATAATTTAGTATTATTTCTTGAAAGGAAATTTAAAATAGAGTTGTATTTAATTTTATTTTTAAAAATTATTTCTTTATTTGGAGAGAGAATAAAGCATGAGAGGGGCTGGGGCAGAGAGAAAGATAGAGGGAATCCCAAGCAGACTCTGAACTGTCAACAAAGAGCCTGGTGCATGGCTCTATCTCAGGAATCATGGCATCATGACCTGAGCTCAAATTGAGTCAGATACTTAACCAACTGAGCTACCCAGGTGCCCAACTCTGCTTGGATTTTAAAGAGAAGAAAATGGAGGCGCCTGGGTGGCTCAGTTGGTTAAGCCTTTCCCTTCCGCCCAGCTCATGATCTCACGGTTTGTGATTTCGAGCCCTGCATTGAGCTCTGTGCTGGGAGCTCGGAGCCTGGAACCTGCTTCTGATTCTGTGTCTCCCTCTCCCCGTGCTCTTCCCCTGTTCATGCCCCATCTCTCTCTCTCTCCCTCTCTCTCTGTCTCAAAAATAAATAAACAAAAAAAAAAATCAGAGAAGAAAACGTTGGTCCTTAGAACTTTTGTGATGGCAAATGGATGGCTACTTCTTCATGGCTCCATGTCTGGAGTCAAAGTTTCACTGAAAATCCATAGTATATGAAGTAAGCAAAAATACTTACTTTCGTTTCAGTTTTATTTAAGTTTTTAAAGTTTTTATTTAAATTCCAGTTCACATACAGTGTAATATTTACTTTTTAAGTAGACTTTGCTTTTTTAGAACAGTTTTACCTTTGCAGAAAGTTGAGAAAGTATCAAAGCACCCAGATACAGTTTATCATCTTGCTAACATGTTGTATTAATGTGGTACATTTTTTTTTTTTACCAGTGGCAAGTCATTATTGATAGATTAATATTAAATAAAGTCCATAGTTGACATTAGAGTTGACTCTTGGTGATGTACCTTCTGAGTTTGAACAGATGTAAACTGTCATGTATCCACTGTCATAGTATCATACAGAATAGTTTCACTGCTCTAAATATCTCCTGAGTTCCACATACTCTTCCCTCCTTGTTTCTCCCTGAACTCTTGGCCATCACTAGTCATTTTACTTATAGTTTTGCCTTATCCAGAATATCATATAATTGGAATCATAATGGCCCATTTAAGACTGGCTTCTTTCATTTAGAAATATGTATTTAAATGTCCGACATGTCTTCTTTGTAGCTTCACACCTCATTTCTTCACTTGCTGAGTATTACTCCATTGTATGGATGTGCCGCCAGTTGCTTATGCATTTGTCTATTGAAGAACATCTTGGTTGCTTCCAATTTTACCACTTATGCACCTGTGTGCAGGTTTATGTGCAGGTTTTTTCAACTAATTTGAGTAGATTCTTAGGAGTGCAAATGCTGGATGGTATGGTGAGACTATGTTAAGTTTCGTAAGGAATTGCTAGGCTTTCTTCTAAAGTGGCTGTGCCATTCTGCATTTCGATCAGTAATGAATACAAATTATTTTGACTTCATAATGTCTGTGTCTAGATGCATTTGTTTGCATGTGGATGATCAATGGGCTTGGCACCATTTGTTAAAAAACTGTACTTTTTCCATTGAATTGTTGACTACTTTGTGCAGGTCTATTTCTGGGCTCTCTGTTCTTTTCATCTGTTTGTCTCCTCTTTATGACTACAGCATTGTTTTGATCACTGTAGTTTCATAGTAAATCTTAAAGACAAGTAGTGTCATTCCTTCGATTTTATTTTTCTCTATCAAAATTGTGCTGGCTCTCTGGGTCTTTTGCTTTCTATATAAACTTCAGAATCAGTTTGTCACTATCTGTAAAATAATTTTGTTAGGATTTTGATTGGGATTCTGTTGAATCAATAGATGATGTTGGGAAACTTAACACCTTAATAACATTAAGTCTCTCATCACTTATTTAGCTCTTCTTTGATTTCTTGCATCAGAGTTTTGTAGTTTCAATGCTTCTTTTCTAGATGATCTCTTATGGAAGTTAACATTTCTCAACCTAAGTGTAATATAAGTTTATTAAGAATTGACTTTTTAAAAAAAATTTTTTTAATTTTATTTATTTCTAGGAGAGAGAGAGAGAGAGACAGCGTGAGCAGGAGAGGGTCAGAGAGAGAGGGAGTGACAGACTCTGAAACAGGCTCCAGGCTCTGAGCTGGCAGCACAGAGCCCAATGTGGGGCTCAAACCCAAGAACCATGAGATCATGACCTGAGCTGAGGTAGGACACTTATCTGCCTGAGCCAACCAGATGTCCTTGAATGACTATATTTTAAAATGAATAAATTAGTGAGTAAATAGAGACCAAGAGAAGCATTGAAAGTTTTAAGATGAAACCAATCAGCATGCAGAAATAATAACACAAATATCCAGACCATAATTTTATGAAAATTTACCAGAATTAGCTTTCTATCAATCACATTAAAGAGGAAAGATAATCAGATACCAATGTCATTTAGGTATAAATTCTAGTCATACAATTTATTCTAGGACTCATCTAAATTGTCAATTTAATTTAAAAATAACTTGAGTTATTTCATAAGAAGGATAAGTCTTTTTACCCAAATTTCCAGTAAAATTATTGTGTTAGACCAAATCTCATAGCAACAGTACAGAAAATGACTGGTAATAATTATACTTTTCTTCTCATCCAACTGAATCCATTTATATATTCATATGAATATATATGTATATAATATTGTCTGTATATTGAAACACAATTTTCTATACATCATAAGTTATAAATTATATGTATGTATAGTCTGTGTGTTATATATACACCCAATATTAACATACTAAGAATTGAAAAGGGGAGTTTCTTTAAAAACAGTTCTAGTTCTTAATATTTCACTGAAAATCTCCATATGAAATATAGAGTAAGACACTTTTTTAAAGAGAGATTAAAACTTTAAATACAAATACTTGTTTGGTACCTATATCAGAGCATTTATAGGAGCATTCACTCACACCTTACATATATGCACTAAATATTGAAATCAGGGTACCCAAAAGGCACTTTCCAGGGCCCTGGGAATATAAGGATAAATAAGGAAAGATGACTAGGAGAATACACAGTCTAGTAGGAAGACAGGAATATACACAGATTATCAAAATAAACTGTTTGAGTGATCTGACACACATGTTCACAGAACATCAAAGGAACCAGGGAGTTGGTTGTCTGGGAGAAGGGATGAACCTCTGGATGACAGAAGTGGAGTGGACTCTGAGCACATATGTTCAGGCCTCAAAATATCCATGTTATTTTTGCGGAGTACTTAGAATTTCTCCATCAAAGCTGTGTCCACATGCTTGCTTGCACAAAAGCATGAGGGGACCCCAGAATTATAGTACTATGTGGGAAAATAGGTAGTTTCCTAGCAAAAAGAGAAGCACATGCGATTTCCCTTTTATATTAAAAAAGGAAAGATGGGGGTGCCTGGGTGGCTCAGTTAAGGTTCTGACTTCAGCTCAGGTCATGATCTTGTGGTTCATGGGTTCAAGCCCCGCACTGGGCTCTGTGCTGACAGCTTAGACCCTGGAGGCTGCTTCAGATTCTGTCTTTCTCTCTCTCTCTCTGCCCCTCCTCCACTCACACTCTGTCTCTGTCTCTCAAAAATGAATAAATGTTAAAAAATATTTTTTTAAATAAAAAGAAAAAATAGAGGACTATTGATAGTTAAAAGCACCACCATTGAACAAAACCAGCATGCCTGTTGCTGAGGGTTATGTAGAATCCCGATTTATTGAACAAATTTAGAAAAATGACCTTACATTGCGAGGTTTACCTTCTCTGGGTAAAGTAAAATTATGGTCTGTCAAAGTCCAATGGTAGAATTCTAGACTTTTAAAAAAGTCTATTTTAATGCACCGTTAACCAGTAAAGACCTAGCTAGCTGGTCTCTCAACAAAAATGATCCTTGTCTCCACATGAACAATAAAAATACTTATTCTGCCATTTGGTTGTATTAGGATGACTGTGAATTTTCTTCCCCCAGGGTTTTGGTTCCGGTGCTTAATGCATCACTATGAACTGTGCAGAAGCAAATTTATGTCTTGATCAATATGAGCAATTAAAAAGTCTTTGTAAAGTGGCTAAGCCTTTGAATTCATTTAATTATTTTAGATCCATTGGGAGAAAAGAAAGGTTACTTTTTCTCAACTTTTATCCAGGAAAATTTGTTCTTTTTGCAGTATAGACTTGCTTTGCGTAAACCAGTTCTATTAGCCTAAAAATAGACTCCTTGTAGAATATTATTAACTATTCCGTGTGGGCACTTAGGCACATGCTGTTCTGTCACTCTGCAACAAGATGAGAAAATACCCCTGGGTCTCTCTTCCCTCTTTTTTACTGTGAAAGTTTTCTGGAAAAATAAAACCAAGACTACTCAGACCATATTTGATGCGACAAAAAGTGTTTTCAGATGTTAGTAGTAGACTAAGAGGCAGAATTAATTTCCAGGTATGACTAACACTTAGCCTGGATAAATGATTCTACACAAAAACCCATGTCAAGATTATTTGTCTTTCAAGGAAGCCTGTATGGAACTTAGTTCTTCTTGGCTTCTAGGAGAAAGGATGAAATCCATCAATCTTCTCTTTCTGAAGGAAGGAGGATATAGACTGTCTCCAGTAGCCACAATGTTTTAAAAAACATTGGACAGTGAGCATGCTGAAAATGTGATTTAATGTATTCTTTTCTCTAAAGAGGTTTTTGTTTGCTTGCCCTTGTTTTCTTAGTCTCTCTTGGCAGCCCAGGTTTCTGCATCCATTGGCCATTAGTTTGTGAAGCCATAGAGAGCCCACTATGACCATCTTTATTTGAAAATCCCTTTCTTCCTTGCCTACAACCTTCTCCATTGTTCTCTTCCTCCTGTTCTTTTACGAGGTGAATTCAGTGTTATCAACTATTGACCAACAGTAGCTCAACACATTTTTATTGACTAAGTTCTCTACTTGCCCATGATCCAGTGTTCATAAAGCCAGAATCATAACCCAAAGATCTTTTGTAGGCAGTGGTCTGCTGGTACTGTTTCATCATCAGCTTTCCGAATAAGATGGGTGTTGTTTGCCAGCTTCTCTGGTGTGTATACTTTGTCCACGGTCCACTACAAGCTACCAGCAAGTCTTTGCAGATCCCTGCTCTGGGAAGAGATGAGCATAATCTCTCCAGCTGATACCAGCAGGTCCCAGACCAGCCCTATCAAATAATCACGAGCATGAGGTTTTGCAAATCCCTACATCATCTTCTCTTTAACTGGCTGCACTTGGCACTACAGATTGGGATGTACATGTTGCTATTGGTGCTGCTTCTAACGGAGGAAAAGAACCTCTGTATTAGTACTGTCATGACGACTGTCTCAGTAAGACTCCCCTAATCTCTTTCCTTGAAGCAAACAGAACACTTTGCTACCCAAAGGGGCATCTGTAGATGTGTTTGTTTATTAGAACAAATACCCAGGGCCCATGTGAGAAGCAAGAGCGCCAAAATACCAGACACTTTAAAAGGAGAAAAAACCCAAAGAGAGATTTTTAACAAGGGAGCGATTAAATAAATTAAAGGTTGATTTTTGTCCAGATACAGTAGTAAAATGCAAAGTGGGCCCTTGAAGTTCTCTAAGATCAAATAGACAAGCTTTGGATTTTGTTAGGTATAAAAGTGTTTTTGACCAAATGATAGTGCTGCTTCTCATGATATATATTCTTACGTCCCAGATAGCCATTACTGAATTTTCTCCTTCATACTGCAGTAGTATATTTTTCACCCAACTGTGAAATTAAAAAATTCTCCCTGTAGCAGTTGGATACAGTTTGTTAGTTTGTATCTTATCAAAAACTGTTTAAATGTATCTCTGGTGACATTTCAGTGATAATTAAAAGCGGAATTCCAATGTTTCAGGAGTGAAGAATATATCGTTACTACTTAAGTAATCTGGTGGAACTCTGATGAGAAACTAGTCCATCACAGGAAGGAACTGGAGCCTAGTTCTTTCTGTGGTCTCTAATTTTGTCCTGCCATTTGTAAATAACCAAGGTGTGACAATGGATTTGATAAACTGGTTTGTATTTTTTAGAAAAAAGGCAAAGAAGATGAGACATAAATCATCTGATTAAGTCAGGTCAAACAGTCAAAAAAATGTGAGGCACTATTATCTCACTTGGACAGCAAGAGAACATTATTTCATTTTTACTCAAGCTCACCAGTAGCAGAAGTCCTTGGTGGAGGGACTGCTCAGAACTCTGCAGACTATTCTCCACACTTTTTTTCTGTTAGACCTTATCGGACACCCTGGCAATTGTTACCTTCCTAAAGCAGAGGTCAGAACATTTAACTCCTCGGCAACTATTTGCGTAAGACCAGTGCCTCTGTTATTTTTTTCTCGTTAGAAGTGATCTCTCCTGCTTCTGCACACACCTGGATTATGTTAATTTAAAAAAATAGGGGCGCCTGGGTTGCTTAGTCGGTTAAGCGTCCGACTTTTGCTTGGGTTATGATCTCGCGGTTCGTGGGTTCAAGCCCCGCGTCGGGCTCTGTGCTGACTGCCAGCTCAGAGCCTGGAGCCTGTTTCAGAGTCTGTGACTCCCTCTTTCTCTGACCCTCCCCTGCATGCTGTCTCTCTCTCTCTCCTAGAAATAAATAAAACATTAAAAAAAATTTTTTTTAAATAAAAAACCTTCACCATGTTAAAAAAAATATATATGTGTGTGTGTGTATGTGAAAGGAAGGGAGGGAACAAAATGATAAAGCCAAAGGGTACAATGAATTCATATTTATACAGGAGAATCTATATGAGTAAAAGGCATGAGTATTCTTTGTACTATTTGTATTCTTACAACTTTTTTATATTTAAATTTTATTTCCAGGTAAATAGTTAAAAAAAGAAAAAAGACAAACCTCCAGTATCTGATCTCAATCTAATGAACTCAGTTATGATTCCCCCTTAGGTGCCATCTGCTCCGTGCACACCAGGCGGTGTAGTATTTTATTTGAATTAATCCTTGCAAGGTATGCACCTCCTGATAGAGCAACGCAAGGGAAGAAGTTAAATATGTGGGGATTTGGGAAAATGTAAGTCCTGTGAGGTACGGTGGAGGTACGGTGACCAACTCTGCCAGTTTCCTTGGGACAGAGGGGATTCCCAGATACAAGACTTTCAGTACTAAACACAAGTAATCCCAGGCAAATTGGGAGGAGAGGGCCACCCACCTGACTCTGAGGGAGACTCTGAAGAGATGTGGTTAGCTGATCCCAAAAGCTGGTTTCAGGAATGCTGGGTGATGACCCTTGAGCAGAAGCTTATATTCCAAATGAAGGCATTTCAGAGGACGTGTACAGTGCAAAATCAAACAAGCACATCGAACTACAATGGAACAGAGCTGCATTACCGGAAATGCAAGTTGCATTCAAAGACACTTAATCTTTGATACACACATGAGTTGTTCAGATAAGGAGACTGTGGCAAAGATCTGTGTTGCTTCTTTGTTCCAAGATTTGTATGGTCTATAAAGTGAAGTCCAAATTCCTTAGCTCAGAATGAAAGACTTACTGAATACGAACTCTTGTGTATCCAGGGCTGTATCATGGAGTCTCCCCACAACTTGTAAAGTTAGTGTTATCGTGTCCAGTTTGCAGATACGGGAACTAAAGATCAGAGAGATGAAGTGCTTTCCCAAGAGCACACAGCAGCACATGGCAGAATTAGAAATCACACCAGTATCCACCTCCAGATTCTTGCTGTTCCTTCCTCGTTGATTGGCCCCAGCCTCCCCAGAGACACTGTCCTACAGCCCTACATACAGCTCTCCCTGCTTCCTGGAGGGGCAGCAGCCTTTCCTTTGGTGGGCGTGTCATCCTCAGGCTCCACCCACCTAACCTACCCATTCTTCAATGATACTACCTAAATGCAAATTCCCTGATATTAATCCAGGTAGAAAATCTTCCACTCCGCTCTAAACACCTGGAATGTTTTCTTTGTATCATTCGCATAGTCCTTACCTTTTGGACAGTTACATGAAAAACAATGTAATGGGTTACAGAGTGTAGGACATATTTTCAGATGACATCTAGGTTAAATTCCAGATCTACCCTTATGGTAGGTACTTATATAATCTTGCTCAGTAACCCTATGCTATATGAGCGGCAGTTTCCTCATATATAAAATCAGTATACTATTACATTATTTATAGGACTACCATAGCAATTAACAATGTGTCCTCAAGATGACTTAATGTGGTGTCTGACCATTGTCACCAATTAAATTTTTAAGCTACTAAAGGCAAAAATTCATCTTGTATTTTTTTTCTTGATTCTAAGCCCTATGTTTTGAAGATATAAGGTACTCAATAAAGTGTTTAAAAATGAGGGTTTTATATAAAGTAGTGGTATTGGAATGGAAATTATGTTTCAGGAAGAATATCAGAAATAAAATTTATATACAAAAATATTGCAAGAATACAAATAGGAGAAAGACCACTCACGTACCTTTTTACCCATATTTACCTGGATAAATGTTAACACATTTTTACCCCTTTGCTTTATCATTTGTGTTCTCTTCTTCTCTTTTTGTCACATACATTATTTTTTACACAGTGAAGGTTTACAAAAATTAACATAGTATAGATATGTTCAGATCAAGAGAAATCGCTTCTTTTAAAATTTTTAAAACTTTTTTAAACATTTTTCTTTTAAAATTTTTAAAAAATTTTTAAACATTTTCTTTTAACATTTTTATTAAATGTTATAATTTTTTTATTTTTTGAGGGAGAGGGAGAGAAAGAGAATCCAAAGCAACCTCTGCACTGTCAGCGCAGAGCCCCACTGAGGGCTCGAAGTCAATGAACAGTAAGATCGTGACCTGAGCCGAAACTGAGTCAGATGCTTAACCAACTGAGCTACCCAAGTGCCCCTAGGAGAAATCACTTCTAACTGGAAAGAAATAATGGAGGAACTGGATTTAAGAGATTTTATAAAGATTTCATAAATGGTTAGATGTGTGTTTGATGGGGCATCGGGGGGAAGAATTCAAAATGTTAAAGTTGTTATTTTTGTATTTTCATGCACTAAAAGGAAGTATTAATTTTTATTTTCTTAAAGACAAAATTCTAAAGCTATTGAAGCCAGATAGGATAGTGCAAGGCTTCTAAGAGTTGTAACTTGACCTGCATGTCAGTCTAGGCCAAAGGGCTGGTCATTCCAGCAGTGTGACTTTGAATAAATTACCCTGTGCCTCAGTTTCCTCATAGAAAGATATTCCTCGTAGAATGATTCTCTCATAGAATGATAATAATACTTCCTATAATGAATGTAAAATATTTGTCACAGCACCTACTATGCAGCAAACACTGAATCAGAACAGCAGCAAAAGTCAGGACTATTTTAACATCCAGAGGAAATGACCTAGGAATTGACAGAGAACAATATAGGAAGTTTTAGCTTCAGGGCACTTGGCCTTGAGGGTTATAGTTGAAGTGGCTTTTATCCTACACTGAAGCACTTGCAGGTGCTAAGGAATCATATCACTTAACACATGCACTCTCCTAGGCTTTTTGTGGAAGAAAAATGTCATATCTGACTTTAACACGGTTTATGCTTTTTTGCAAGAATCTTTCTTCTAATTTTTCTGTGGTGAAGCAGCTGCCGTTGCTATGCCATCAGCTCTGTTGCTATGGGGGATGCCTTGGATGTTTGCTAGATTAGGATCGGTTATTTCAGCCCCCTTATGTTCACAGTTGACATTTTTCCATGTTGAATCATGCTATTTTATCTTAATTCGAGGGGTAGGCTCAATAATGTTGATCAGCTTTGGAAGAACTGGTATTAGTTATGCAGGAATCAGACTGTCTCTCCTTAGGAAACTAATATTAACAATTCAAGTGGTGTGTGCAGGAAACATGCACTTACACACACATACAAGACGAGATGGTGATATATTTAGAAGCTTGCCTGTGTATAATACATGTGACTCTTAAGTCATGGAATTCAAAGAAGTAAAAAGGACTCAATAGTGGCACTTATGCAGTGATCATGAACCGAGAAATGCTTCAAATTGGAGGTGACCACATCCTATCAAGTTCATTGACAGCTGTCAGAATTAACATCACTGCTGTTTGGGAGTCATTCTCCATAAATGCAGTTCTCTGCTGACGCTTTCAGGAGTTTTGTCGTCGGCAAAGCTTCCCTACCATGAGATCAACTTTCTAGTGAGCTGTCCTTGTCTTTGTAATGTGGTGATGTTGATTGGATATTTTGGACAATTGCCAAACTTCAAATTGCCAAATTTTGAAGCCCTTTCAAAAAGAAAGTCATCATCATAATGACTGTCTCCCTTCTTGATCTCCTTTATCTCAAGTGCAAGGGGAAATAACCTTTGGAAAAAAAGATCTAGGAGCTTCTGTACCCTCCTTGCTTAGTCACTTGTCTATTTAAACAGGGCAAGACCTGAATTTGTAATTTTTCCAAATACACATTCACAAATGAGCTTGTAAAACAGAGATAAGGAAGTTGATTTCATACTGGAAATCAAGATTTTGCTACTTAGAAACATATAATGAACATATTTTGTAATTTTTGTGGCATTTTTACTCATCAACATTAGAGAATGCTGGAAGCCGGGTTTATGAGAAAATTTGACATTTCCACAATAAAATTTATTTTAGCAAATAACTTTGAATCATAGCTTTGAAACGCCTGAAGGCGTTTATTCTAACCTGCTGGGTGGATATTTTGTCTCAATAATATCCTCCTAAAAAATATTGTCTTCACTCTTAACTATCAAGAACATACTGATGGTTACTAGAGAGGAGGCGGGTGGAGGGGGAGGAATGGGTTAAACAGGTGATGGGTATTAAGGAGGGCTCTTGTGATGAACACCAGGTGTTGTATGGAAGTGCTGAATTACTAAATTATATACCTGAAACTAATATTACACTATATTTTAACTGGAATTTAAATTAAATCTTAAAAACTACTCTTTAACAATTAAAGAGGCTGTACATATTTGGCTTACACAATTTGGTGTTAATTTCAAGGAATTCTTTATGAAGACCTTTTAAGATGAGTGAGATATATGTATAGATAAATATGGATATTATATTCTTGAATAAAAGGTAAGATTTTTTTTCATTCTCAGTAGAAAATTATAACTGAAGAAGATATCAAAACATGAATAATTCCCATGACCAATTCATGATAGTATAATATACGTACTTGCAGGTATATTCAAGCCTTAGCATTGTGATATATTTAGAAACACATCCCAGTGAATGCCTGAGTACAGAAGCAAACACATGTTCTTGGCCATTCTCCTCATCTGCTTTTTCCATCTACCCACCTCTCCCCCCACCCAAAGGAAACAGACAAATGTGAAATCTGAATAGACACTATTGTTCCATTTCAAGATTTGTAAAGTAATTTGAATTATTCCCTTTGGGGGATATTTGGGAGGGTAGTAAGTAATGTCATTCTTACTTAAATCTTTGAATGCTTTTAGATGGCCTGGAGTATATGAGACACGTAATGTAGAAGATGACCACTTGCAGATTTGACAAAAGAAAGAAAGAAAGAAAAGGAACGAGCAATTTGCTTCCTGTCATATTTCATAGGAAGCTGTCAGATACTTAGGTGGCTCTCCATAGCTCTTCGGTATACCTGTTTTTGTACATACAACGTTCTATTCTTACTGTTATCATGTCAGTACCTGCTCTTACCAGTGACCTTCTCAATGGCTGGGTCTTACTTTATGCAAGTTAGTTGCTAAATGGCCTAGTTGAGTGATTGCCATATAGTTTAACTCCTCTTTCCCCTCTCAAATTTGCTCATCCCCTGACTGTGTTCAACTGCTATCTAACATCCCATGCCAGACATCCTGGGGCCATCTAAGAGTCCCCATCTCTTTGACTACATCCCCACTTGATCATCAAGTTCTGTTCAACTCTTTTAGATCCCTCACCATTCAGTTCTTGCCACCACCACGTTAGTCCACGTCTTACTCATTATTGCCGAGATAGCACCAGTAGCTTCCCTTTGGCCCATGTCCAGTTTGATTCCTCTGCAAGAATTTCTCTAAAACACAAATCAGGCCTGTTACCCACCATACATGTTTGCACATGTAGTAGACCTTTTATAACTTAACATATCCAAATCTAATACATGAGCTTCCCTAATACCCCAAACTTTTTCAACCTCTTCATCAATGTAAATGGTTCCCTACTCCCATTTCTGAGGTCCCACACCTTGGAATCGTTCTCTTCTCTCTCATGCCAGGTTTTCAGTCAAATGACAAATCCGACTGACTTTGCCTTGAAGATATGTGTAGAATGTTACCTGTTCTTCCCCACTTGTCTGCCCACCAACCCACCATAAGCCATCATCCTCTACCACCCAGACCTCTGCAATAGTCCCTGGCAGTCTGTCTGTGCCTTTGCCTCCCATTCCTTCTAACTGGATTCAGACAGAGGTGAGTATAAGGTACAGTGGACAGATTGTTTTTACATTTTATAGGTAAGGACTTTGAGACACTAATAGTGTGATTACAGGTGATGCAGTGAGGATTTTCTCCACTCCTCAATTCATGTCCTGTTCACCTGTGACAACTGAAGCCTGTAAAGGCTACAGTGACAGGTTTATGAGGACTAACTGTGCAGGCAGAACAAGAACTCGGGGCACTGCCCATCCATGTACTGCATCATTCGTATGGTGAAGCAAACACTAAGGGTGCATTTATTTTGACTAATGGCATTTTAAAATGAAAATATGCCTGGGAGTTCAGCAAGTTGAACTTGAGTTAATTCTGTAGGGAAATATAAACCCTTCTTCTGAGAGCTGAGATGAGGTCACCGAGGAAACTGAAGTTTTTTAAACATATTTTCACAACAAACGTGTTAGTAACATGTGCTAATAACAATAGCAACAATAGTAGATACTTTGCATTTTCTGTATATATAAGGGTTTCTTCCTTGAGTGTGACTCTTATATAGAGATTCCATAAGATTCAGTGGGTTCAACATACTTGACTCCGTTTTGTCGTGTTTATTTTTATTTTTAACAAACTGTAAAAAAAAAGTGCATTGTCTATCCATTTTTTATTTATTCACTCTTCAGAATGTCTGTAAAGTGTCTAGTCATTCAGGGCGGTTACAAAATACAGTGTATTAGGGGCACCTGGGGGGCTCAGGCAGTTGAGCATTCAACTGCGACTCGGGTCATGATCTCACGACTCGTGAGTTTGAGCCCCAAATCTGGCTCTGTGCTGACAGCCCGGAGCCTGGAGCCTGCTTCTGATTCTGTGTCTCTGTCTCTCTCTGCCCCTCCCCTGTTCATGCTCTCTTCCTCTCTCAAAAATAAATAAACATTAAAAAAGTAAAATGCGGTGTATTAATAGAAAACTTGGGTTATGTGAAGGCCAACAGATCAGGAGATGACTGCCATTGAAAATATAGCTTGCTTTTACAGTACCCAAGAGGAGGAGGCATGCCAGGAGGGGCACACAGGAAAGCACCAGGAGAGTTCAGGACACAGAGAGAGGGGAGAAGTATAGAGAGGAAGACCCTTTATTGTGGTCTATAAATGAAATGTGGAAAACAAGACAACAGGCCAAAAATGGAATCACCAAATGGTGCCAGGCCCCATGTCACCAAACCAAGACTTAATTGCAGTTTGCCTCTACCACAGATGGAATCTTAAACCTTAATCAAGAACCACTGGGTCAGGGGCACCTGAGTGGCTTAGTCAGTTAAGCTTCTGATTTTGACTCAGGTCATGATCTCACCATTCATGAGTTCGAGCCTGGCCTCAGGCTTTCTTGTGTCATTAAAGAGCCTGCTTTGGATCCTGTGTCTCCCTCTCTGTCTCTGTCCCTACCCCGTCCTTGTGCTCTCTCTCTCTCCCTCTCAAAAATAAATAAACATTAAAAAAAAAAAAAGGACTGGATCAGCACTGGTGAGATAATCTGCCTTATAGATCCCTGCCGTCCCCTAGGGGAAAGTGACCTTGCCACAGCCAAAACACTTCTGCTAGTAGAACTCCCTTGTTCCCATTCCCTACTGCCTACAGATGCTTCCTTCATTTTGTGCAACCTAGTTTGTACAACTCTTTGGAGCTCCTTTTGATCTGTTAGATGGGATGCTAATTAACTTCATGAATTGTTGAATAATCCATAAGATCTTTAACAAAAATAGAGATACAGAGTGATTTATTTTTTCCACTCATAAAGTGTAAAACAGGCTGTGCTCTTTTCACATTTAAATAAATATGTCTTTTAAAAATTATTGTCCACAACAAGGAAATGCAGATCAAGACCACAGTGATGTACCACTTCACACCCAGTAAGTTGGCTGTTATATTTTTTGGAAAAGAATAGAACAAGCGTTGGTGAGGATGTGAGGAAATTGGGAATCTTGTGTATTGCTGGTGGGAATTTAATTGTGGAAACTGCTATGGAAAATCGTATGGAAGTTCCTTAAAAAGTTAAACACAGAATTACCATATGATACAGCAATTCTACTGTAGGTATATGCCCAGAAGAGTTCAAAGCAAGAACTCCAATAGTTACTTGTACACCAACACTGGTAGCAGCATTATTCACAAGGTCCAAACAACCCACGTGCCCGTGGAAAGATGGATGGTTGAAAAAAATTTTGGTTGATGCGTAAATAGGAATATTATTCAGCCTTAACAAGAACTGAAATTTGATACATGCTATAACATGGCTGACCCCTAAAAAATAGCGTGTAAAGTGAAATAAACCAGACACAAGAGGGCAAATACTGTATGTTTCCACTTACATCCAAGGTCTCCACAGGTATCTAAATAGACACCATAGTAGAATAGTGGTTATTAGGGACTGAGGACACGTAGGAGCATGGATTTATGGTTTTTTAGGTACAGAATTTCCATTTGGAACAATGAAAATGTTCTGGAAATAGTTAGTGTCAATGTTTTTACAACATTGCAAGTGCGCTTAATGCCAATGAATTAGACACTTAAAAATCATTGAAATGATAAATTTATGTTATATATATTTTATCACTATAAAATTATTATTCAAGAAAGAAATTAAAATGCAAATCACAAACATAGTGACTTTATAATGAGCTTATTACATACTGTATAAGAAATATGAATTGTTTTGTGTCTTTCATGAATGTTAAGATTTTCATTGAACCTTAAATTTAAAACCTAGCTTAATGGTTTTTTTAATTAAGAATCTTATTGCAATAATTGTAGATTCACATGCAGTTTTAAAAACTGAGATAGAGAGGGGCACCTGGGTGGCTCCGTTGGTTAAGCTTCTGACTTCGGCTCAGGTCATGATCTCACGGTTCATGGGTTCGAGCCCCTCATCGGGTTCTGTGCTGACAGCCAGCTCAGAGCCTGGAGTCTGCTTCAGATTCTGTGTCTCCCTCTCTCTCCGACCCTCCCCTGCTCACACTGTCTCTATCTCTCTCTCAGAAATAAATAAAAACATTACAAAAAAATTTTTTTAAAAAAACTGAGACAGAGAGATAACCATATACATTTACCCAGTGTCCTCCAATGGTAACATTTAAAAACACTATAGTATAGTTATCACAACCAGGATATTGACATTGATAAAATCCACCAATCCTAAGATTTCTACAATTTTACTTGTACTCATTCGGGATGTTATGTCTACGTACTTAGTACTCTGTCATTTTATCACATGCATTTAGGTTCATGTGTCTCTATCATCACAGTCAACATAGAGAATGGTTCCATCACCAGGGGGTCCCTGATTTGGCTCTTCCATAGGCACACCCATTTCCTCCAGAACCTTCCTCAGGCCCATCCTGAAACTCTGGCCAAGCATTAACCTGTTCTCTGTCTGAGTAATTTTGATATTCAAAAATGTTACAGAAAAGGAATCAATTCTAAATGGTATGTCATTTTCTTAGGACTGGCCTGTATCACTCACATAAGTCCCTAGAGTTTCATCCAAGTTGCTGTGTGTGTTATTGTTCATTATTTTTATTGCAGAATAGTTTTTCATTGTGTCTATGTTTATTCATGTCTTAAAAGGCATCTGTTTTTTCCCCTGGTTTTGGCTATTTTGAAGAAAACTGCTATATACATACTATGAATCTTTATGTGAACATGTTTGTGTGTGTGTGTGTGTGTGTGTATGTAATAGATGTGTCATTGCTGAGTCCTATTGGAATTGCACGTTAGTTTTAAAAGAAGCTGTCAGTTTCCCAAAGTCCTGATGTCATTTTATTCTCACCAGTGATATGCAAGTGATTCAGTTTCTCTACATTCTCATCAGCGTGTGGTCTTGTCATTATCATTTATTTTAGCCATTCTCATATCAACATTATTATTATTATTATTTTAATTTGCATTTCTCTGGCCAATGATGTTGAATATTTATGTATGCACTTACCACCATCTGTATGCACTCTTTGCTATATCTGTTCAAGGCTTCACACATTTTCTAATTGAATTGTTTTATTACTGTTAAATTTGATTTATTTATTTATTCTAATACCAGACCTTTGTTGGATATGTGATTTGCAAATATTTCCTCTTAGTAGCTTTCATCCTGTTTAGAAAGATGTTCACAGAGCAACAGGTTCAAATTTAATTGCTATCAGTTTTTCAATTTTTTTCAGTCTGTGGATATGCTTTTAGTATCAAGTCTAAAAACTATTTAGCCGTAGGTCCCAAAGGTTTTCTTTCTCCTTTTTTCTGAAAGTTTTATAGTCTTACACTTTATATTTGAATTCACGGTCCATTCTGAGTTAAATTTTGTATTAGGTGTGAAAGTTGGCCTCAATTTTTATCTTTTGCCCATGACATCCATTTTTTTCAACACTATTTGTTGAAAGGTTATCCCTTCCTCCATTGAAATGCTTTTGTACCTTTGTCAAAGAACAGTCCAGCGTATTTGTATAGATGTATTTTGGGGTTCTTAGGTTCCACAGAATTGTCCACATCACCACCGATACTATACTGTCTTTATTGCAACTATATATTAAGCCTTAATATGAGTAGGCTGATTTCTCATTTTTATTCCTTGTCATAATTACTTTAGCTGTTATGGGGTCTATTCCCTTCTATATAAGTTTTAGAAAACGTTTCTTTATGCCTATAAAAGGCCTTGCCAAGATTTTGATAGGAATCGCATTAAGCCTATAGATCAATTTGGGGAGAGTTGACATCTTTACTATGTTGACTCTTGCAATACCTGAATACAATGTCTTTCCATTTATTTAGATCACTTTTGATGTCCTAATCAGTATTTTGTCATTTGTAGTATGTAGATGCTACACATGCTTTCTTAATTGTTTCATATTCTTGGCTACTGTTTTACATGGTATTGTGTTTTTGTTTCCACATGTTCATTGTTAGTGGATAGAAATGTAATTGGTCTTTGCATGTTGATCTTCTATCCTGCAGAATTGCTGAAACCACTTACTAGTTCTATGAATATTTTTGTAAACCCCTTGGGATCTTCTATCACTTATTTTAGTGATACCTAATCATGTCATCTCCAAGTAGAGATAATGTTACTTCATCTTTTCCAGTCTGTATGCTGTTTATTTCTTTTCCTTGGCTTAATACAGTAGCTAAAACTTTCAGTACTATGTTGAAGAGAGTGGTGAGAACAGACATCCTTGCCATGTTTTGGTTTTAGGGGAAAGCGGTCGGTATTTAAGTATAATCCTGAAGTATGATATTAGCTATAGATTTTTTTCTGGGTGCTGTTTTTGAAGTTGAGGTGATTTCCCTCTACTCCTTTCTGAGGGTCATTACCATAAATGTATGTTGGATTTTTGTCAACTGTTTTACTATATCCCTTGATAGGACCATGTGATAGGTTCTTCTTTGGCTTTTCATACATTGGATTACATTGACTGATGTTAGAATGTTGACTCAACCTTGCACAATTGGTCATGGCATGTAATTCTGTTTATGTGTTGCTGGATTTAATTTACCAGTATTTTGGAGCATTTTTGCATTCAAATTCAGGAGAGCTATTGGTCTGCGCCTTTGTTATTTTATATTTGCTTTATCTGGTTTTGCTATCATAAAATGAGAATTGTTTCCTTCTCTTCTATTTTCTAGAAAAGATTGTGGGAAATGGTGATAATACTTCTTTAAATGTCAGATAGAATTCCCCAGTAAAACCCTCTGAAATTATAGAGCTTTTTTTTTTCAGTAGTTTTAATTGTCAGTTCAAGTTCTTTGATAGTTATAGGGCTATTTAAATTATCTGTGACATCTTTGTTGAGTTTTGATAATTTGTATTTTTTAAGGAATTGATCCATTTTTTTCCTAATTTGTCAAATTTTTGAGCATACAGGGGTTTTGCTTTGTTTCGTAACGTTCCCTATTATGTTTTTAATAGGCATAAAATCTATAATGATAACCCTTATTTGGTTTCTGCAGTTGTGATATGTATCTTCTCTCTTTTTAGAGCTTTATAAATTTTGTTGATTATTTTCCCCCAAAAAAACTAGCTTTCTGTATCTGTGACTTTCTCTCTTGCTGTTTTGGGTTTATTTTGTTCACCCTTTCTTACTTTCTTTTGGTAGTAACTCAGATTCTTGATTTGAGACATGTCCTCATCTATAGTGTTATAAATTTCTTTCTCATCACACCTTTAACTGCATCCCATGTATTTTCAGGCTTCATTTTCATTGCTTTTTGACCCATGGATTATTTAGAAGTCTATATTTTAACATCCACATATTCGGAAATTTTCTTGTCAGCTTTCTGTTACTCATTTCCAGTTAAATTCCATATGGTCAGAGAACACATTATGTATGACTTCAATACTTGTATTTTTGTTGAGGTTTGTTTTGTGGCCAAGGAACTGATCTATCTTGGTAAAGGTTCAGTGGGTGTTTGGAAAAAATGTATACTCTGCTGTTATTGGGTGTGGTGTTCTGCATATGCCAGATAGAGTCTGTTGATTGCGTTATTCAGATCTCTGTCTTTGCTGATTTTCTCTCTAGTTCTGTTAGTTTTTAAGAGGAGGGTGGAAGTCTCTAATTGTGGATTTTCTATCCTTGAAACTCTATTAGTTTCTGTTGCATGTATTTTGAGGCTCTAATTGTATACAACTTTAGGACTAGGGTTGCGTCCTCCCAGCATATTGATCCTCGGATCATTGGGTTATGTACCTCTTAGTTCTCTAGTGATATTTCTTGTTTTTATGACTACTTTATCTGTTATCAATACAGTCACACCTGTTTTCTTAAAATCGTTATAATTTGCATTGTATTTTTTTTCTGCTGGATTTGAAGTGGCTTTGTAAGAAATATCATATTTTGGAGTCACGTTCTATTTCATGCCGCCAATCTCTATCTTTTAATTCATGTATTTAGGCCATCTATGTTTAAGGTAACTATTGAAATGTTAGTGTGTTAGAGGGCTACATCATTATTTGTTCCCTGTTTGTTTCCTCTGATTCTTTATTTTCTGTCCTCTTTTCTTGCCTTTCTGTGGATTACTTGAACAGTTTTGGGGAGTCTGTATTGATTTGTTTTTGAAATTTTTTTACTGTGGTATAGGACACATGATATGAAACATACCATCTTAACTATTATTAAGTGTATACAGCTCAGTGGCCTTAAGGATATTCACATTGTTGTGTGGCTGTCATCACTGTCATCTCTAGAATGTTTTCATGATCCTAACCTGAAACTTAGTACCCATTAAACATTCCTAGTTTACATCCCTCACAAAATAGTAACCATTATTTTGCTTTCATTTTTGATGAATGTGCATAGTCTAGGAACTTAATTTAAGTGGAATCATATAATTATCATTTTGTGTTTGGCTTATTTCACTTAGCATAATGTTTTCCAGGTTTATCCAGGCTATCAGGATTTAACAAGGCTGAGTAATATTCCATCTTATGTATACTATGTTTTGTTTACTCATTCATCTGTCAATGGACACTTGAGTTATCTTCCCCTTTGGGCCATTGAGAATAAAGCTACTGTGAACATGGGTGTACAAATACCTGTTTGAGCCCCTTCTTTCAAATCTTTTGGTTATATTCCAGAAGTGCACTTGCTGGATCGTATGGTAATTTTATGTTTAGTTTTTGAGGAAGCACCATGTTATTTTCCATAGTAGCTGTACCATTTTATTTTATTTATTGTATGTTTTGTGTTTTGTTTCCAGCTTGATTAAGATAAAATTGACATGTAACACTGTATAAATTTAAGATGTACAACATGTTGATTTGATGTTTATGTATTGCAAAATGGTGACCACCATAGTCTTAGCTAACACCTCCATCATCACATAATTTTTTCTTCTTTTTTTGTGGTGAGAACATTTAAGATCTACTCTTGTAGTAACTTTCAGGTATACGGTACAGTATTATTAACTATAATAATAATGCTGTACATTAGATCTTCAGAATATATTCATCTTATAACTGGAAGTTTATACTCTTGAGCCAACCTCTCCCCAACCCTCTCACCTCCAGCACCTGGTAATCTCCATAAGTTTTTGTAAGTTTGGCTCTTTTAGATTCCACATATAAGTGATATCAAACATTATTTGTCTTTTTCTTTCTGACTTATTTCATTTGGCATAATGCCCTCAAGTCTATCCGTGTTGTCACAAATAGCAAGATTTTCTTCTTGTAGCCAAATAATATTCTATTGTGTGTGCATATATATACACACATACATACCACCTCTTCATTCAGCCAATGATGAACACTTAGGTCATTTTCATAGTTTGCTTATTGTGAAGAGTGCTGCAATGAGCACAGGAGTGCAGATATCTCCTTGAGATCCTGTTTTCATTTCCTTTGGATATATAGCCAGAAGTAGGATTATTGGATCATATAGAAGTTGCATGGTTAATCTTTTGAGGAAACTTTATGCTGTTTTCCTTAGTGGCTATGCCAATTTACGTCCCCACCAGTGGTACACAAGAATTCCCTTTTTTCCAAATTCTCACCCACACTTGTTATCCCTTATATTTTTGATGATAGTTGATAATATTTTTAATGATATTTGTCCTTCTAACAGTTGTGAGAAGATATCACATTGTGGTTTTGATTTGCGGTTCCCTAATCGTTAGTGATTTGAACATCTTTTCATGTACCTATTGGCCATTTGTATGTCTTCTCTCGAAAAAGATGTCTATTCAGTTCCTCTCCCCATTTCTAATTGTATTGTTTGCTTGTTCATTTGTTTTTGCTATTGAGCCCCACCAACAATGCACAATAGTTCCAATTCCACTGCATCACCACCAATACAGATTAATTTCTATTTTGTTTTATGATGGACAACCTAATGGGTGTGAAATTCTATTTCATTGTGGTTTTGTTTTGCATTTCCCTGATAATTAGTGATGTTGATCATCTTTTCATGTGCTTTTGGGCCATTTGTGTATATTCTTTGGAGAAACGTGTATTCAGATCCTTTGCCCATTTTTTAACTGGGTTGTTTGAGTTTGTCGTTGATTTGTAGGCATTCTTTTTGTTCTGGATACTAATGAGAATTAGTATGATTCACATATGAATCACACATATGATTTGAAAATCTTTTCCCTATAGTGGCTTGGAGTATACCAGTTTGCAGAGATTTTATAGTGGTTGCACTAGGTATTAACAACATTTGTCTGAAACTTAGCACAGTCAGGTGGTACCAGCGTTTTATCACTTTAAGTATGGAAACCTCACTTCTGTTTAGGACCTTTTCCTTCCACACTTTTGGATATCATTTTCTTAAGTATAAGCTTACTCTACTATTTTATGTTTCTCCAGTCGTCAAATTAATTTATTGAATTCCTAAGCAGAAGGATTATATGTATCTGACTTTCTGCTCTTATGTGCTAAGAGTCTTTTTTAAAATAACTTCCTTTCTTTTTATAAAGCTTCTTATTTTATTTATTTATTTATTTATTTTTAAATATTTTTATTTATTTCTAGGAGAGAGAGAGAGAGAGACAGCGTGAGCAGGGGAGGGTCAGTGAGAGAGGGAGTCACAGACTGAAACAGAATCCAGGCTCAGAGCAGGCAGTCAGCACAGAGCCAGACACGGGGCTCGAACCCACAAACCGCGAGATCATGACCTAAGCGAAAGTCGGACGATTAACCGACTAAGCCACCCAGGCACCCCTCTTATTTTATTTTTTAATGTTTATTTATTTTGAGAGAGAAAGCATGAGTTAGGAGGAGAAAAAAGAGAGGGAGAGAGAGAATCCCAAGCAGGTTCCACACAGTCAGCACAGAGCCTGATGCAAGGCTCGAACTTACAAACTGTGAGATCATGAGCTGAGCCAAAATGCAGAGTTGGACGCTCAACCCACTGAGCCATCCAGGTGCCCCTCTGTAATTTCCTTTCTTTTTGAAGCTCTTGACCTAGACTTTAAGAATAGATTTGCTAGAGGGGCGCCTGGGTGGCTTAGTCGGTTGAGCGTCCGACTTTCGCTTAGGTCATGATCTCGCGGTTCGTGGGTTCGAGCCCCGCGTCGGGCTCTGTGCTGACTGCCGGCTCAGAGCCTGGAGCCTGTTTCAGTCTGTGACTCCCTCTCTCTCTGACCCTCCCCTGCTCACGCTGTTTCTCTCTCTCTCCTAGAAATAAATAAAACATTAAAAAAAAAATTTAAAAAAAAAAAAAAAAGAATAGATTTGCTAGTGACAATTTTTTAAAAAATTTTTCTTTGTACAGGAAATGTTTTCATTAAAAAAGTTTATAGTGTGTTAGATACAACTTTACGTATATATCTGTGCATATAAAATGAAATAAAAATAGAATAAAAAATAAATGTCTTCATTTCCTCTTCATTCCTGAAGAATAATTTTTCTGAATACAGAATTTTCAGTTGACATTTCTTTTCCTTCATCATTTAAAAAAATACTTTGCCACTTCTTTCTATACTCCATGGTTTCAAATGAGAAATCTGCTGTCATTCACATTGGTGTTGAAGTGATTAGAAATGCTTGTTTCTCTCTGGTTGCCTTCAGATACTTTCTTTGTCTTTCATTTTCAGAAGTTTCATTATAATGTGCACTGGTGTCTATTTCTGTGGTTTTAAAATGTATTTTATTTATTTGAAAGAGAGAGAGTTTGTGTGCACACAAGCAGGGTGGGGCGCAGAAAGAGGGGGAGAGAGAGAATTCCAAGCAAGTTCCATGCTGTCAGCACAGAGACTCATGCAGGGCTCGATCCCACAAACCGTGAGATCATGACCTGAACCAAAATCAAGGGTTGGTTGCTTAATCGACTGAGCCACCCAGGCATCCCTATGTCTGTGGCTGTTATCGGAGTTTTCTCAGCTCCATGAATCTGTGCATGTGTCCATTTTACCAAATGTGTGAAGTATTCAGCCACTATTTCTCTTTCGGAGACCCCGAGTGGTATGAAGTTTGGATCTTTTGTTATTGTCCTATAGGCATCTGAAGTTTCTGTTCATTTTTAAAATACCCCATTTTTTCCCTGTTGTTCAGACTGGGTGGATTCAATGGATCTGTCATGTGCCCTCTTCATTCTTCCTTTGAGTTCATCTACCAAGTTCTTTATTATTATCATTATTATCATTATTATTATCATTGTTATTTCTATTTGTGTATTTTTTGGTTCTATACTTTGCATTTGGTTCTTTTTATAACTTCTAAATCTTTGCTGAAAGTTTCTATATTTTATATGTTCCAAAAGTCTCTTTCATAGCACTTTCAAGGGATGGCCCTATCTAATTCCCATCTGTGATGGAGGTCAAGGAAAGAAAAATAAGGTCCCTGTCTTCCTGTTCATTGATTTTCTGGAATGGACTGTCTCAGCTAATTATCATGAAAACTAGCACCATTGCACTCTACCCTAGCAGACCTATTATCGTGATGGCACTACCTATGAAGAATATGTGCATAATTTATTTCTACTGAAGTAACCAAAGAAGAAATTAGGCTCCCACCAAGGGCATTGTTTGGGTACAGTTTATGGCAGACGTTCATGTGGGTTGGCTAACTTGGCCACACGAAACACGTTTTCCTCACTAGGTCTTCTAGAGGCCCCATGAGGGTTGTATGTATGAATAATAAAAAGTAGTTCAAGTAGTTGCTAACCCTTTAGATTTTTCTCCCAGCACTTGTCACCCAGACTATTTTCTGAATGTGAATTCTTGTATATTTTCTTCTCACAAGTGATGAATAGTGGGTATTAGCACATGCATCTTGAGCAGTGTAGCCGTTACACCAGTATGTGAGCAAAGTTGGTTATAAATGTCTAACAATAAGTTATATTGTGGATTCTCATGTCATCCTATTGCTAGATTTTAGTCAACATGTTTGAGTTTACTTATTCCTCCGTGGCACTGTCTTCAGGAGACATGACAGCGGCCACATCTACTCGACAGACTTACTAAGTAGGAGAGTCAGAATGAAGCCTTTATGATCTTGGGAGACACCAAAGCATCAGCTTAAAGCATAACTATGTTTTTAAAAACCCTGGTTATCGCAGATAATGCTGTATATTGACATTGCAAAATATTATAATTAAAGAATAGGCTTAGTTTGGTACTTCAAACTGCACTGCTCTGTTTTCCATTATGAAATAGCTTTAGGGTGGCTGTTTCTATTCAGACTAATAGCAAATGCAGCCAGCCTTTGTGAACTAGAGCTTCAATTTTGTTACTTCATTGTAATAATTATTGGCAAGAGAATGAGGTCGTATATTGATTTAGAGGCAAATTTACATTTTATTATTGTTATTTCTCTGCCACTGAACAAGTTGACACAGAATATGGTATGTGTCATTTTAAAAAAGAGTCGAAATAGATCAATTTCAGAAAATGTAAGTCGGGTTTGGGGGATTTCAGATTACTTACTTAATTATAGTTTTAATTCTCAGCCACTATGGAGAATGATTTTTAACTGTCATAGAGTGAACGATAGTTTTTAAAATGTTAGGGAACTTACTTAAAGAAGTTTAAATTGAGGGGAAATGCTTTCCCCTCATCTACAGTGACTTCTGAGTCTCAAGCTTAAGCTGTTGGACAGCATGGACCTAACTTACCTTCTTCATCTTTCCATTGGCACCACAAAACCCACGCCACCCCTGTTTCGGTGTAATGATTGAATTTTGATTATATGTACAAGCTAGTATATGGAATAATAAGCTCTCTGTCCCTGAGACATTATAGCTTTGGATCAACCACATTTCAAGCTGGTGCTGCTTAAACACTCACCTTTTTATCAGTGATTAAATTCAAAATAACTTAAATTATAATAAAATAACTTAAAATAGAACATTTTATCCCTTGAAACTTCAGGACATTTTACCATCAAAGTGCCAGGTTGTAAAGCTCCATGTGGGCAGGAATTTATATATATATATTTTTTGTTTACTGTCCTGTCTTTAGCAACTAGAACAGTGTCTGGGACATAGGAGCCACTCAATATCTGTTAAACAGTATGAACAAATTTTTTAAGACCCTGTGAAAAAATAGCCAGTATAGGCTGCCTTTGTTGATGGGATAGAGACCTCAGGTTTAGTGTCAGGAAATCTACATTATTGTCCCAGCTCTGCTACTAATTTGCTGTGCGATCTCAGGTATTCTCTTTCAACTGTCTGTGCTTTTCATATCTGTGAAATGAAACAATTAGGTTTGATGAATGATAAAGTTCAGTCCATATTTGAATGTGCATAATTCATCCATTCATGATTAGTAACGTGCATCTGGGAAGTGACTAGCTGGAAATAAAGTTGCAGTTTGTGGTGGCAGAACCATTGTTGCCAACTGGCATATCTGGGCTTAGAACTAAGACTTTGGTCTCTGGCTACTAAATTTGGCTCTACCAATTGAACTCATCACCAATTTGATGATGATGATGATAATTAATAATAATAATAATAAGGCTTTGCCTGTACTTTGGCATAGAAAATTCACTTTTAGGAATGAGCAAAATGAAATCTGTTGCAGAAGAGTGAAACAGAACATAATGATAGCAAGAACTAGATTTTAAATCCTGGCTGTAAAATTTTCTGAGATTTTGGCCAAGTAATTTAATCTCTTCATGTCTCAATTTTGGCATCTGTAAAAGGGGATAATGATAATAGCTAAATGAAGCAACTTCTTTCAAGTTCCTAGGACATGGTCAGTTTTGGAAGCCTTACATTCTGGCTGATATAAATGAGTTAGATTGAGTGAGAATGAATTCATGAAAAATAAATCTGTGTATTTGGCTTGAAGTGAACACTGAGAGGTGAAATCCTGGGACAGTGCATGGCCCAGACAGACTTGTGGGTCTGAGCTGTGGCACCCCCTATGGATCAGCCATCATAATTTGGTCCATCTCTTCTCTCTGCATCTCATTCTCCTCTATTAAAGGGTGATGATAATATCACCTACCCCATCGAGCTATTGTGAATCTTAAATGAAACAATCCATGTAATGACCACAGTTAGAACTACGATGGCATATAGTAATAAATGCCATCAATAAATGTTGCCACTTTTACTGTGTTTCATCAAACCCATTGAGGGGACCTGGGGGTGGAATTAAAAGAGAGATGTGGAAGCTCTCAGCCCAATGAATGAAGAGAAAGCAATGTGCATCCACTAGAGCCCAATAGAGTAAGACAGGTTATTGTAAAAATTTTTAAAGGAAACTACTTATAAACATATTAAAACTTTGAGATTGTAGGGAAGAAAGGCTACACAGATGCAAGATGTTGAAAGCCCCCCACTTAACTCACTGACAGTAAATATTGCACTCTCCAGTTTATTCTCAATTAATGAAGCTTTTATCCAAAAAAAGATGCACAGTGGAAAAGGTCTCTTTGTCTCCTTCTACACGGATTGAAAGATATTTCTAAATAGAGCTCTCGAAGTTGTAAATAGACTGCCAATCTTTTTGTACCAAGGCAACAGCTATGATATCCCAATGAGTCACTACCCACCTTCTGTTCACCAGGGAGCCCCAAATCATCCTGTCTATAGGGAAGTGATTTGGGATAGGGGGCAATGGCTTAAAAGTTCTGCAAAGAGAGTCTTTTAGCTAAGCTCCTGAAGCTACAAAGCCACCACAGACAGACTGATATAGGATAGAATTGGAAGAACAGAGGTCACACTTGTAAAGAAAATTAAAGGGAGGCTGTCTCTTACTACTACACATTTTAAAGTACATTTCTTTTTGGTGAGTTTTAAAGCATTTTTAAAAAATGTTTATTTTTGAGAGAGAGAAAGAGAGAGAGAGAGAGAGAGACAGAGTGTGAGTGAGTGGGGATGGGCAGAAAGAGAGGGAGACTCAGAATCTAAATCAGGCTTCAGGCTTCTGAGCTGTCAGCACAGAACCTGACGCGGAGCTCAAATACATGACCTGGGGCTCAGGTGAGATCATGACCTGAGCCGAAGTCGGCCACTTAACTGACTGAACCAGCCAGGTGTCCTCTTTTTGGTGAGTTTTAAAGTCTATTTATTTATTTTCAGAGAGAGAGAGAGAGAGCCGGTAAGAGGGGGGCAGGGAGAAAGAGAGAGACTCCCAAACAGGCTCTGAGTTGCCAGTATAGAGCCAGTTGTGGGGCTCGAACCCACAAACCATGAGATCATGACCTGAGCCGAAACCAAGAGTCAACACCTAACTGACTGAGCCACTCAGGCACCTCTCTTTTTGGTGAATTTTAAAAAGACACGAAATAAGCCTATATATTTCATGATACTGAGATCTTTTTCAATTGACTGGAAAAATCCTGGTACATATGAGCATAAGTTACCTCATTAAAAAAAAGCACGTGCAGTTGAGAAACAGAATATAACCCTTTCTTTCAAGAGCGTTGGGCCGAAGGGCCCTCTTGGCAGAGAGGGATTGAAAGTTGGATCCTTTAGAAGCTTTGTTTCTTACACATTAAGGTCATTTAGACTTGACTAAGTGCTTCTTTAAAATCTAAATATCCCTCAAACATGTCAGGTGGCTCTATTACTCATGCTTTAAAATAAATTACTTTTATCACTGACTTTTCTCTCTTCACCAGCTGAGGATTTGACCTTGAAGGCAGTGGGGTTTCAAATGGAAGATTAAAATTAAATTAAATTAGAAATTGAATTAAATCAAAGACCGAGGGACTTCTGAGGTGGATTGGCTCAAATTAGGAACTTTGGTTAGATGTCCAAGAAATCGTTTGGGAGGGAAGGGAAAGACATGAGGAGATTTGATGAGAACAGAGATTGGATTAATTTAGTTTATAATTATACTTGGATATTCAGAAGCAGATTTTCCATTGCCAAAAATCCTGTATACGCTACCTAAACTGTAAATTGATAATGCTCGAAGCACTTCCTAAAGTCTGGGCTAGTTCATTACAATAGGGTGAACATTAATGGCTATGGAATTAGCATGGCCCAGCGCAAAATGAAAATGCATGCCCCCTGTTCAGAAAGCAGGACAAAAGAGTTGTTAAATGTACTCAATTATGAAACTGTTTCCTTTTATCTATCATCTCTCTCAACTTATCAGTGTTTTTTATTTACTATTTAATGTATCTCCAAATAAAGAAAAAAATCAAAGTTTAAATTATCAGCATTCCTTTTACCATTAATCTTTACAGTGTGTAATACACATATGGGACTATTTAACTTACGTGTAGAATCACCAGAATTTGCCTGTCATGGATCAGGCATCGTATGTTGTTCTTACTGGAACAGTTGAAACACTACACAGACTTCCTCTACTATTTTTATTCACTCCGTGATATATGTGCAGTGTACCAACACTCACTCCCTTTGGCTTACTGATGAGTAGGGAAGGACTGTAGCAAAAAGAACTATGGCTTTTCCTATCTTTTTATATCTTTATTTTCAGCATAAGCAGCCTGCTAATTCAAAAGAGAAATGCAAATAAAATAAAAGAAAGAAAAGAAAAGAAAAGAAAAGAAAAGAAAAGAAAAGAAAAGAAAAGAAAAGAAAGAATAAACAAAGAATATGAAAGGATTTCTTGTTTTTGGGTAGGAAAACTTTTTTTCTCTGTTCATTCTATGTTCTTTGGCTGGTCTAAAAAGTAAATCAACAGAAGACAGCTTAGCAGGAGAAAAACATTTAATTTCATGCATACAGGAGCCCATAAAAATATGAGACTCAAAGAAGTGGCCAAACCAGTAAGCTTTTGTGCCTTTTAGACAAAGAAACAATAAGTTTGTAAAAAATTGACAGAAGTTTAGGCTTCGGGTAGTAAATTAGTGAAGAAATAACAGGGTCTATGGATGCATCCCTCTTGTCTCTTTACCTCATGGTGTCACTCACATGGGACATTTATTTCCTGCTTTCAAGGGACAGAGGAGGGTTAGAGTGTCCTTCTTGTACTGACTGTTTCCCAAGTAACTTTAATTCAAAATAATCAATATGGGGGCGCCTGGGTGGCTTAGTCGGTTAAGCGTCTGACTTTTGCTTAGGTCATGATCTCGTGGTTCGTGGGTTCGAGCCCCACGTTGGGCTCTGTGCTGACTGCCAGCTCAGAGCCTGGAGCCTATTTCAGAGTCTGTATCTCCCTCTCTCTCTGACCCTCCCCTGCTCACGCTCTCTCTCTCTCTCTCTCTCCTAGAAATAAATAAAACATTAAAAAAAAATCAATATGCCAAAGTGGCATATTTGGGAGTGACCTGCCCTGAACCCCATCAGTTGTTATCCATGTTTCTTAGAACATCATTGCCTTCATGTGAAGTTCAGAGTAAATTCTGGTTCAGTGGAAAACATCACTTCTTGAGACTGTTGATTTCCCCACTTGTCATAGAGCAAACTTAACCTTGCTCATACTGAATGTAGCTGAATTTCCAGGAATTATGGACCCACCAGATTCACCATCGTGCATATTATATGCAAATGAGGGAGCAAGGGATGGCTGGGGGCATGAATATTGTGCAGATAGCCCTCCTCATCCACACGTTCCACTTGTACTTCACCCACAAAAAACACTGGTTCACATTTTTAAAGAATTAAAGTGAGAGGCTATTCCAAACATGGGCTGCTGGGCAGTTGCCCAAGTTGCACACTCATGCATCCAGCCCTCCCTTGAAGTTTCTTAAACACAAATGATGAATCAATTAGCAGTGTGATCTGCAAGAGAAGTGGAAAGTAGCTAGTCCTTCTTCTTATGTGATGGAACACTGTCTCAGACATAGGGGAGGTCAGAATAAATGCAGACCTTGTTCTGAAATCGATTCTTACTTCACCTTCTGCAGGAGTGAGGGGCCCAGGGGCAGATAGTTTCACTTTGCCTTCATACAAGTACCCTGTTTTATGGACTATAAGCTTTCAGTAAAATTTTAAGATAAGATGCGAGACTTCACAGAAACCGTGCTACTTATTAGAGATAACTGAGTGAAAAAAACTGAAGAGAAGCTGAGTGGAAAGACAGCTATACTGAGAATTGGGGGCCTAGAGTCTGGTCCTGGCCTTGCTATTGGCTAGCTGTGGCCTCAGATATGCCACCTCACCTCCCTTGGACAGTGTCTAGGTTAAAATTCGTTCAATTGAAGACACGTTTACAAATTAAGAAACCTATTTCAAAGAATACAGTTGTATACTTGAGGGAATTCTTTCCAGAATTTCCTGTGGTCCCCAGATGTACCTTCAAGCAAATGTGCTTCCTCAGATGTACACTGGGACCTACAGTTGGAATAATAACCTTCCCTACATTTCTGCATCTTCTTGATCCTGAAAGACTGTTAATCATCCCTCAAACTCCAGGAAGCTTTGAGGGATATTGAGGGACTTACAGATCATGGATTATTTCAGTCCTGTTCTCATTTTTCCCTTAGACCTTTCAGCTCATGCCCCGAATCAAAATTTACCGCACTACCTGAAAGTTTTACTTCATGACTTATTGAGTACTATTATTAATATTTTATCAGAAGATTATTTTTTGCTGTATTTTAAAAAGGGCTGCCAAAATATAAAATAGAACTTTTTTATTGTGTCTTGGGGAAAATTGATTTTTTTCACAGAAAACAATAGACTCAATCTTCTAGTCTATAAAGAATGAAATATTTGGAAATAAAGGTGGGAGACGGAAGGGAATGACAATATGTTGAGTTCCTGTTATGTACCAGATATTGCACTATACATACATTATTTTGTTTGACCCCTTCATAATCACTATGGTGGGTAACAATAAGAATATCAGCAGTCGCCTACGCTAGGCCAGAAAGTCTTCTGGAAGGTTTTAATGCAAACTCCAGCCACACTTCACTCCCACATTCCAGTACTGCATATCCAGCTACCTACATGGCCACCCTACTGGGCACTGACCTCTCAAAATCAGTATGGCCAAAGGAAGCTCATCTTCTTTTTCTAAAACCTTCTGTAGCCACAGCCTTTTGCCCCTCAGGTAATGGTGAGTGTACTCTTCTTGTTACTCAGGCTAGAAACATTGGGGCCCTCCTTGTCTCCCTTTTGTCTTACCCTCTCCATGCCATACATCAGGGGATTCTGTGGCTCACCCAGCGTGACTGACCACTCCTCACCAGCTCTACCTGAGTTTGAGTCAACATGGCGCCTCTCTACAAGCTTCCTTTCTGCCTCTATCTTGACCCCTGCTGTGGTCTATTCCCAACCGGCAGCCAGGATGAGCCTGTTGAAACATAAGCAATGTCAATTCTAAACACAAACTCCCACAGGGGCCCCCATTTCCTGTGCAGAGTGAAAGCCAAAAAGCCTTGAGTCACCATTGATCCACTTTCCTAGTGAGGTGCCCTCACCTCCCAATAACCTCCAACCCTTGTACTCCTGATCCTCCTTAATTTACTCTATTTTTTCTTACATCAGCAGCATGATTCCCCTTCTAAAATACTCTCTTCCTTCACCATGGTGATTATTGTTTATTTTCTATCCACTCGCTTTCTCTAAAATGAAGTGGTCATTATTCCAAGCACATCGCATAGTGCTTGGCATATGGTAAATGCTCAATAAATCTTTGGGAAATGAATGAGTGAACAAGTGAATGACTAAATACGCAAATGCTCTTATTTATTCCTCATACTAACCTGGCTAAGGTAGATTTCCTTGCCTCTGGTTTACAATGAGGAAATTGAAACTCAAAAATGCTAGGTAACTTTCACAACTCAGAAGTCTTTTAAGAGACAGAGCTGAGATTAAGAGACAGCCCTCTGAACTGGACCTTTCCCCTTTATCACACTGTAAAACATGTACTTTATGACAATATCAGCATTCCATAAAATGTGATGCATTTATAGACTCCATCCCCCTTTCTCCATACTCTCAGCCAATATTTTTTTAAATGAACCTCTTAAAATGCTGTAACAAAAGTGACTGGCTTATAAAGCAACTTACATGACATGAATGATGGGAGGTGTCTTAGTCAGGACTCTGTCTACAGAGTCAAGGAATCAAACTAACTTGACCTTGTAGAAGTCAAAAAATTAAACCTAAATAATTGTTAAGTATTTCAAATAGAACGTGTCATAAGGCTCTCTGAGCTCATGAAAGCCACAGGAAAAAATAAAGACCTGTAAGCAGGAAGCAGGTGAGTTGGGAGAGCTCTCACTCCCCCCTTCCATGAGTGTCTTTTTCACTTGACTTTTCCGCAAATTACGAGTTTGGCTCCCGCTGCCCATAAGGGACATGGTAACCACACCACAGCCATAAATCCTTCACCTAAATAAGACTGTAATCTCCTCATCCCAAATGAGAAGCCCAGTCTAGGTGAGATCTCTCTCCCAGTCCAAGCAACAATGGCCAGGGGATCATGACTCATGGACAAACAACTGACAGAGGACACCTCTCTGAGTTGGGGGATGCAGAGAAAGGAACCGAGCAGACACTCTCAAGGTAGATGACAGTGGGGCACCTGGGTGGCTCAGTCAGTTAAGCATCTGATTCTTGATTTTGCCTCAGGTCATGATCTCATGGTTCATGATTTCGTGCTCTCTCCCTCTCTCTCTGTCTCCTCCCCACAAATTCTTTTACTTTCTCTCTCAATAAATAAATATATATATTTAAGTTTATTTATTTATTCTGAGAGAGAGAGAGAAAGAGAGAGAGGGAGAGAACCCCAAGCAGGCTCCATGCTGTCAGTGCGGAGCCCAAAGTGAGACTCAGTCTCACAAACTGTGAGATCATGACCTGAGCTGAAATGAAGAGTTAGATGCTTAAGTGACTGAGCCACCTAGGCATCCCAAATAAACTTTAAAAGTAGTTGACTGTAGGAGCACCTGGGTGGCTCAGTCTGTTGAGCGTCCATCTTCGACTCAGGTAACGATCTCAGGTTCAAGAGTTTGAGCCCCTCATAGGGCTTACTACTGTCAGCACAGAGCCCACTTTGGATTTTCTGTCCCCCCCTCTCTCTCTGCCCCTCCTCTGCTCAAGCTCTCTCTCTCTTTGAAAACTAAATAGGCATTAAAAGAAATAAATAGAGGACTGTATAACTCAGTGGAACAGTGGAAAGCACACTACTGAATCAAACAGCTCAAGTTCAAATTCCTTTTTTGGTTTTTGGTTTTTTGTTGACTTGTTTCTCTGTTTGGTTTTACTTTTGCTCTTGTTCTTAGATGTAGGGGTTCAATATTGGTTACCTGGTAATAGGAAAGAACAAAAAGAAAAATAAAAGAAGACCCCCTGGAGTAAAGGAAAACAAGAAAAGAAAATAGCAGAGAATCCAGAATTCTGCATTCTACCTCCACCTCTGTTACCAAGGGGTAAATGCCTTGGGCAAGTCATTCCCTGGCCTCAGTTTTCTTGTCTGTATAATAAGGAGATTAGGCAAGAAAGAATCAGAAGGTTTTCAAAACCTGCATGATCAAGAGAATGAACTGGGGTCCCAGTTCAAAATGCAGAATGCCCTGACTCTACTAATAAATATTTTGATTTAATAGACCTTCCATGACCTTCTGTAATTGGTATTTTTCTGCAACTTTCCAGACAATTGTGATGATCACAGTTGGGAACCACAAGACTAGATGGCATTTGAGACACTTACCCTGGTGTTTGCAATATTTGTTGACATTAATATTATCTTAGAAAGCATTCCAATTGCAATAAAATTGATTTCTTATTGTATATCTGGGTACATTTTTAAGAAATTGCATAATCTGTTCATTGTGTTTCTGTAGAAAATAGGAATATCTAGTATGAAACAGATTCCCATTAAATAACACAAATGAATAAATGGGCCATTCTCTGTTTTAATATTAACATTTTTTTATCTCTTTGAGTAACAGGTAGGGAAAAAATTTCAGAGTTCATTTGGTTTACTGGAATATTAAAAATACTGAGTAGGATACTCCTCTATAAACCAGGACTCATGATTATACCTGAAAGCTACTAATAAAATATCATTTTATAATGTGGATAAACAAAATACATATATAAATGTAATATTCCCAACATGCATTATGCACTAGGAAAATACACAATATTGTGCTGTTGTAGGTCATATATTTTACCACCCATAGCATCTTACTCTTCACCTTTCCACTTTGTCAGTTTCAAAACAGTGCTCAGACAAGTTCTGCAGAGAATTGTATTAGCCCTGATCTTTTTGAATGCCAAGTGCCCTTTTTGGAAACAAGTAGTGTTACGGGTTTCTAAAGGGGTTGAACTTCAAGAGAATGATTCTGGAATGTCATTCTGTCTTTGTGCCTATTAGCTGAATAAAACTGGGCAAAATACATCACCTTTTCTGGTCTCCGATTCCTCTTCTGTGAAATGAATTCCATATTCATTCAGGCACTGTAATTCCTATAAATAATTATAAGGTAAAAAAATTATTCACACCAGTGGTCTTAATTCTGAATGTCACTTTATTTCTGGTTAATACTGAGATTTGTTATTTTTCTCATTCCCTATGGAGACTCTTTTAATATGCAACTAGGGCCACAAAATTATATTGCTTAAACAGAATCCTGTTAATACCTACGCTTTCCAACACCAGATCATTTCTGTGTGTGATACAAGTCCTTTTCTATGTGAACTTGCAAAGAAGAACAATCACAGCTCAGCCTACAGAATGTGATATAATTGGACAAGTTACCTTTCCCATAACTCTAGGCCTAGTTACAATTCCATTTTGTTAGTTTCTTCAGAAAGCATCAATAATTAGGGGTAATGGTTTGGTCTGAGCATCGGCAAGTCTGTAGTCACGTGCCTGGGAAGATTGTGCTGTGATTTGTGTCTTCCTGTGAGGTCAGAAGACACCCCCCCCCCGTGAAGAATTATACTTTTTAGCCCTTTATTTACAGTGATGATAAATAATGCCCAGGAAATAGTTTTGTTTGTATAGTGTATCTTACAAAATCAAAAGATCAATGCATGCATTTTATTGCTTATGTAAAAAGCAGTAAAATTTTTAAAGATAAAAATGTTAATAGGAAAGTAGATTATAGACTCTCAAACCGATTTATTGTGGTGACATTTTTTTTTTGTGGTGGATATTCTGGAAAGCATAAAAATACAAAGTAGAACGTCATGCAGAAACATGATCTTATAGGGGCACCTGGGTGGCTCAGTTGGTTAAGGGTTCAACTTCGGCTCAGGTCATGATCTCATGGTTCGTGGGTTCGAACCCTGCGTCAGACTCTGTGCTGACAGCTAACTCAGAGCCTGGAGCCTGCTTCAGATTCTGTATCTCCCTCTCTCTCTGACCCTCCCCTGCTCACACTGTCTCTCTCAGAAATAAATAAAACATTAAAAATTAAAAAAAAAGAAACATGGTCTTATAAATTTTCTATGGAACTCTCTTTTCACATCATTGAATTTAATGCCTGTCAGAGTAGTTCTTAAGAGATCTTCAGTATCTTCTTGTTTCAGGCTAGTTATTGCATCTAATTATTGTGTTTTGTTATGTTTCAGAACAGCTGAGCATTACATACCAAGAGTGACATCAAGTTAAAAAAAAAAAACTGCAAAGTTTGGATCTTTTCCTGCTTTAGAAGCAAGAAAAATGGAAAACTGATAATCAAAGGTAAAACCGTGTCTTTTCTCCTTATGTAACACAACCCTACAGCTTCTTTTCCAGCTTTCTTATACAAAACAATTTCCTTTATTTTGATAATGTGGTATATATGAATATAAATTTTTCTGGCCTGTAATTCCAGACATATTAAGAAGCTGCCAAGTTTAGTCTATGATATTTAAGTCCCTAGTTGATCGTAAAGAATCTGGATGAGATGCATTTTATATGTTTGGTCTTCATTCCTGCTGTTAATCTAGAAGGGCAGATGAGGCCAATGTCATTTTCCGGATAGTGGACCAGTGTATTGTATGTTAGGCCAAGCAGAGGATTGTGAAGGTAGATGGCATAGTATCAGCTTTTAAGTTTTCTTAGAGTGCTGTCCAGGCTTGGACTTATCAGTACAATGGGTTCAGCGTGATCTACATGCTCTAAGAAAAGCAATGGAAAGACTTGAGGTAAGTTAATGATCTCCACTCTCCTCCTGTCATTACAGAGTCTTGAGAAGGTAAAAATGAAAGGTCTTAACGATGTACAAATCTGAAATACCCCATATATGGCATCTGATCAGAAGGGGGTTAATATTGATGAATGTATTAATAAGCCATCATCTCTTGGGGGTTGTCTGCTAGAGACAATGATTTGGGCATGGTGATTAAATGGGGACCTCATCACAAGGTGGGAGTTAGATATCAGGGGGTGTCAACTGGGGAAGAAGCAAAGGCCAAAATGGGGAGGTGGGCAAACACTGTAAACGGCAGAAGCGTGATTCCCTGGGACCTATGGGTGTGCGCGAGACGTCCCAGAATTTCTGCTTGGAGCATGTGTGGCAAAAGGTTTAGCCACTGCCTTCCCCAATTGGTTGTGGATTGCTACCAGGGGCATTGATTTTTCCTTCAATGCTGTGCTGTGCTGGAAGACACTCAGTGGTCACTTGAGGTAGGCATTATAAAGGTGAGGAGAACTCGAGTTGGCACAAAACCATCTGTCTGTCCAGCTGGGGCTGAAATCAGAGATGGACCAAAGGGCATGATGTGGGGAACCAGAGGCATCTGTTATTCCTCCTTTGACTTTATTTTAAATAATAAAATAAGTCACATTTTCCCTCTAAATGAACTACATCCAGGAAGAAAATATTTTGTGGTTTAAAGACATTGAAAAGTTATATGCAAGCATCATGGAACCAGAGTGAACTCTGTTTCAAAACTAACTTCATTCTTCATCAATAAATTGTCAGTGTTCAGAGAGAAAGGTGTATCTTGGTCCACAGGTACATTGGAGACCTTACATAGTAAGATTTGAAGTACGACCCAAATGTTGGAATGGTTCAAGATAATAGCATTTTGTTATGTCTGCACTTAGTATTCACTGCAGACAGTGTTATATACAAGAAGGTGTCTGGATACACAAAAATACAATTAATGCCTTCCCTGTTTGGAAACAACCTAGTTAGCGGTGTCATTTGTGCAAAAAGTGTGACTTAAATTACGCATGCCTGAGTATAATGTTACAAAGATAGTCAGCTGGAGAAATAGATTTAACACATTATAGGGAATCAGAGTTTTTGACAGATTTAAGTAAAGTCAGGTGAAGGCTCTAGTTGTGTTGTGACCTAGTAGATCTGTGTTCAGAGGAGAGTAGTTGGTGAAATATCTAAGGAGTTATACATATAAACATCAGCAAACATTTAAATTGATGTGCATTAGCATGCAAATTCCTAATGAAGGAAATGAAATATGGGAGAAGAGGGTGTCTGGGTGGCTCAGTCAGTTAAGTGTCCAACTTTGGCTCAGGTAATGATCTTGCAGCCCCATGAGTTTGAGTTTGAGCCCCATGTTGGGCTCTGTGCTGACAGCTCAGAGCCTGGAGCCTGCTTCAGGTTCTGTGCTCCCCACCCTCTCTCTCTGCCCCTCCCTTGCTCATGCTCTGTCTCTCCCTCCCTCTCAAAAATAAATAAACATTAAAAATTTTTGAGAAAAAGAAAAGAAATATGGGAGAAGAGGAGAAGGAACAGCAAAGAGACTTAGGGCAGGGCAACCAGGGTAGTGGCAGATGGCAAGGCAGAAGTACCAAAGGATAGACAGAATCAGCCTATGGGATGAAGAAAACCCCATGACATTGGAGAGAGATCTCTAGATCTCTTAGAAGATCCTGAGCCCAAAAGGCAAGCTGAGTGAATGGTACCAGTTCATATTTGAGGCTGACAAATATGTGAATCATCAAAGATTAAGTTACTCGGTCTTCCCGTCTGAACAGTCGCCTCTCCATGGTCTAATTGGGTTCTAAAATCTTCCTAAATAAAAATGCTCATCATGTTTGTGCTTTGCTCAGAAAATATTCTCTGATTTACCAATCCATCATTGTCCAAACTTCTTAACCAAACGTGTAAAACCCGCCATTCTGAGTTTTCACACTGACTTCTTATTTCTTGGCTTCCCCCACCAGTGGTCTAGCCCATTGTCTAATAATGCAAATTCTGTAATTTATCAAGTCTTCTGAGTGATTGTGATGTATTTGGTCTCTCAAACATAGATTGATCTGGGATGAGGCCCAAGAATTTGCATTTGCAGCAGGTTCCCAGGTGATACTGCCCATCCAGGTACCTCACTTTGTGAACCACACTGTAAAACAATCCAGGCTGGCACTGCAGTCGAATATATTATAGTTTGAGTCAAAGACTGATTGCAGTAAAAGGGCTCACTTGGCAACATCACTATTGTGGGAAGGGGCGCTAGTTTAAGAACAAAGTCTGAGTCTTCTAGTCAAATATCCTCTTAATGTCATAAAATTCCCAGGAATTAGCTTTGTGATACATTTTCATTTCCCCTGCCATGTTTTAGACTTTGTAGACCTATAAATGGTGGATGGATGGATGGATGGATGGATGGATGGATGGATGGAAAGGACAGATGGGTAGGTTTGACAGCCAAGAGTAGTTTCAGCAAGGAACTTAATTCCTGGCAAAGAAATTGCTCTGGAATATGCCATTAGGGAAAGACTAATTTCCTTTACATTAAAACCTTCTTATCATATAAGACCATCCACAGTATATAAGATATGTAAGTAGGCGTTATTAACCCTATATATTCAGAACCCGAGTGTCTGGCATCAATCGTATTGTGCTCCTTAATAAGCAGGGTCTTTCACAAAAGACGTTTTTGCTATTTGAGTAAATCAGAGGGCAAATGTCATTTATATCAAGGAAAATGGTACATTTTACTTTGTAAAAGAACCACTGGCTATGTGAAACCAGGAAATCACATCTTTTTAATAAATTTCTTTGCAAATGTCTCTTCCTTGAGTTTGAATTTTGCAGCTGCAGCATAATTTGAGTGTTGATTCACATGTAGGACAATTGTGCTTTCTGGGTTTTGCTTTCATGCATTCAAATGTGTTCATGTATTCATGTTGCACATTTTCTCTCTGCATCTTTTATCTGCATACATCATCCCATGATTGGCTTGGTAAATTTATCCTACTTTTCTTGCTAAAATAACTGTTCCTGCTGTCTGTTTTCTGCCTACTCTTTAATTTATTCCAGAAATTGGGCTCAGTGCCTACTTTTAGAGCTCAGTGTGAAATGCATTCTGTATGTTTTTAAGTCAAGTTCCCACATATTTTTTCTTGTTATGTGACCTATACTGATGTCAGCTTTGAAATGCACCCTTGAAAAAGCCTGTGAGGATGATGTATAAGCATAAATAAGAACAACAGATGATGACATGCATCTTGAACATTGATTTTTGAGGCTTTATTTCATAATTTTCTTTAAGAATAGAATATTCAAAATTTTATGGCATCACACGGCACGCCTAATGTTAATCTTAAAGGTACAGTCATAGTCCTTTGGTGTATGTCCTTGACTGACTCCTTAAACCTCAATTATACTTCCATTACAAAAAGAAAGATTTAGGATCACCATCCCTGGGATTCATTCCAGTGTTTGATCTTGCAATGTCAGGATGCAGATCATATGAAATGCTACTTAAAATCAGGCACGAGGTACGAATGAGTCATTCAATCAATTAATAGTACATATTTCACAGTGAAGTCGAAGGAGCAGGGTCTTGGATACAGAAAGACCTGAGTTCAAAACCTAATAACTTGCACTTATTACCAAGATGAGCTCTACGTATCTTTGCATTTTCATCTGTGAAATGGAGGCAGAGTTAGCAGTACCTGCAAAGTTCCTTTCAAACTTAGACATATCAGAAAAATACCTGGCATGTATATCCTGAGCATGCATCACTCTAAAGATCTGTGCAGGTCTCTAAGCTGACCAGACATCTAAACCATGGTTTTGGAGGTAAATGAAAGATTACATTTTTTGTCTTCAATATAATTCTGCAAGACTAAGGAATGTTTATTTGTGACTCTGAAAAATGAACACAGCTTAGAAAGTGTGTCCATAATTTAAGCTACTAAGACTGGCAATACTAATGGGGAAATTCAACATAGTTTTTTTTTTTATCTAGACGGGATACCTACTTCTATACATTGCCAATGATTATACACAGTGAACAAGAGTGATCCCTTCAGGGTCAAAGCATGAACTTTGTGCAAGTTGGATTTTGTCTCCTGTCTTGTTATCTAGCCATGCTTTGGGCAGAAATTAAAATAAAGGTCCTTCAAGGACACAGGTGTGCTGTTTCAAAGCGGCACATGCACCTCAGTGCTTATAGCAATGCCATAAACAATAGCCGAAATATGGAAGGAGCCCAAATGTCCATTGATAGATGACTGGATAAAAGAGATGTGGTATTAGTATATCCAGTGGAATATTACTCAGTGGTCAAAAAGAACAAACTCTTGACATTTGCAACAATGTGGATGGAATAGAGTGTATTATGCTAAGCGAAATTAGAGAAAGACAAATACCATATGACTTCACTCATATGTGGAATTAAAGATAGAAAGCAGATGAACATAAGGGAAGGGAAGCAAAAAGAGTATAAAAACAGAATGGGGGGCAAAACATAGGAGACTCTTAAATTTAGAGAACAAACTGAGGGTTGCTGGAGGGGTGGTGGGTGGGGAGATGGGCTAAATGGGCAAGGGTCATTAAGGAGGACACTTGTTGAGAGGAGCACTGAGAGCATCCCCTGTTATATGCAGGGATGAATCACTGGATCCTACTCCTGAAATCAGTATTGCACCAGATGCTAACTAATTTGGATGTAAACTTTAAAAAAAATTTTTGAAGAAAAGATATTGAGTGCCAAAACAGCCAGCCACAACCCTTGGATGTTTGTAATAACATACAGAATTAAAATTCAGGAACTATGGAAAAAAAATAAAGATCCTTCAAGACTTAGGTTTAACCTGAATAAATGTTCACACACTTTTCATTTACATCTGACTCCAATAAGTTAAAAGGTATTCCCTTTTTGTATTTTTCTTTCTTGTCCTCTATAAGAGAATTTTTATAGCCTTTTTGCCTGATGCAGCCTTTTACCCAGAGGCAAAGGAAGTCAAATTTTGGTCAATAGATGATTCATTTACTATAGGATTCATGTAAATATTAAATATTTTTCAGTTCTTTTTAAAGTGTTTTTGAGATTGAATTGTCATTTTGATATTGATGAACCTCAGTGTATGCTCAGCAGTAATTCACATCTGCCTACTTAATAGGAGTCGGTCAATAAAGTTTTGGTAGAATATTTAATCAATCTTAGCAGAAGACCTAAACCTATTGGTTTTCTTTCTCTGTTTCAATATTCTGTCATTTCCGTGCAAGCTAATACATTTTGAGATAAATCTTACTTTCTACTTTTGTATACTTTTATGTCAGAAATAATTTAGGAGCTAAGAACTAACTGGTGCTATTTGAGGATTTTGATTATTTCAGACATCTGTGAGATAACCAAAATCTAATTATGGAATGTTGTGTTTATTTGCCATGTCTTAGAGATGTATCACAGTCAGGATGAAAGTCATCATACTGACGAGGCTGTTTCAAGCTCTGGGAGAGAGGGAGAAAAGAAGAGAGAGGGGGAGGGGGAGAGGAGAGGGGGAGAAAAGAAGGGGGAGAGTGGAAGAATTATGTATGGCTATAACTAGTTACTAATATGTTTTAGGTATTAATACTAATATATAAATATATGTTGTTAATTATTATAATTAATATATTTCTGTATAAACCAATCATTACTGAAGGCATTTTTAATGAAGTGCCCTTTTATGTACTCCATGAAAGAGACATAAATATACTTTGCTGTAAGATAGAATGACTTCTTTATAAGTAGAGTGTAACAGAGTTTATCACAATTCACTTATTTTAGTATTTGTTAACACTGTAAAAAACCCAAAGACGATATTTACTAAGTAGTTAAATAATACAGCTTGACAAGAATTACTTTAAAAGAAAAAGAAAAAAGAGGAAAGGCATGTTGACTGAGTTTATTTGATTCTTTTGCTCTAACATCATGTGCTAGAAATTTTCACCTTAAATATCTAATTTATTTAATAGCTACATCTAGAGAAAAGACAATATCACTTGACACAACCAGCATTAACACTGGGATACCTTTATCCTCCTGTATAATCTGAGAATTGTAACTCAAATAAGGTACACATCTGAGAAAATAAACATGACGGTGATATACGCTGTCTATCTCTTTAGCAATTCCAATATTTGAGGCCATTCTTTTTTTTTTTAATTTTTTTTTTTTAAATTTATTTCTAGGAGAGAGAGAGAGAGAACGTGAGCAGGGTAGGGTCAGAGAGAGAGGGAGTCACAGACTGAAACAGGCTCCAGGCTCTGAGCTGGCAGTCAGCACAGAGCCCGATGCGGGGCTCGAACCCACGAACCGCGAGATCATGACCTAAGCGAAAGTCGGACGCTTAACCGACTAAGCCACCCAGGCGCCCCTATTTGAGGCCATTCTTAGAATTTCTTTATGATTAAAAACATAACAGCAAACATATATTAAATACTTAAGTATGTGCCAGGGGAGGAGAGGCATATTTTATCTCATCCCTCTGAGGGTCTTCAACTGGGTCTGAGAATTAAATTGACAAAAAATGGACTACCAGGAGAAAAGCACTCAAATTTATTTAACATAAGTTTAATGTGACATGGAGCCTTCATAAGGCAATGAAAAGCCAAAATCGTGGCAAGACCTCAATGCTTTTATAGTAGGCTGAACAGAGAGCGGCAATTGTGGAAACATAACTAAAACACACGGGGAGGTAAAAGGCAGATAAGAGGCACTTTAACAAGGTCTGTTTGGACAGAATTCTTTCTGCCCCCACTCCCTGCTTTGGTGACAAGAATGCTTCTCTTGGTACAGAAAGAACATCTTGCACATGGGAGTTGCATCTTGTGCTCTTAGGAAGCAAAGAGGAGGTCAGAATGCAGAGTGCTCTCCTTGTACCTATTTTCCAAGTGCCTTTGGCTCAAAGTGATCCTTATGCCAAGGTGGCATGTTTAAGAGCGGCATATCCTGCCCGCCACTTCACCAGGCATTATTTTAAGCACTCTCTACCTGAGTCACCTCACTTAATTCTTAACTACAACCCTCTGCGAATATTTTATTCAGCCATAGGAAGGAATCAACAAATCCACCACCACAGTAACTGATTTCAGGCTGTTTCCCTTGATGATAGATGAGCTCACAGAAGATTCACCGAAGACAGTGTGATGTTCACATGTCCTCTCTATCATGTAGAGGATATGAACACTACACTAAGTCTCATCTTGCGGCTTCTTCATTTAACACTTGAATACCAGTTCTTCCCATTTGAATGTGTAGGATTTTAAAATTATTTATGTAGTAAACCATAACTCAAGTCTAAAATGCACTTTCCATTTCACAGATGAAGCAAATGAGATCTAGAGAAACTAAATAGCAGGGAGAACACAGAGCCAGTACGCAGCCGAGCAGGGCACAGACCCAGCCTGCCACCGGAGCCACTCAACTTGTAGCGTTCTCTGTCCATATTGGTCATCATGCAGGTGGAAGGCAAAGAGCTGATCTTCGGGAGATAATTTAATACATCAGGAGAAGAGAGGTAGACAGTAAAGCCAATTCATTATGTAATATTTTGAAGCAAGGATGTTGTCAGTTTGAGAGTAACCAATTAGAGCGTTATGCCACCTATGAAGCTAGACTTACATGAAAACAATCCAAACCATACATTAAAAGTGGACTTAAACAGTTGCTAAATGTCAGATAGCAAAAGCAAAGCAAAAATGACACATTTTGAGTTATTATCTGAAATTAATTTTTTCATAACTCAGACCTGAATTACTGATCATGTTTAGGGCCCATGTATTAAATGTGAGGACATGCTCTGGTGTTTTCATGGTCACATCAAACCTATTACAAACTCACTTCATTACCCGCCCCCTTCTCGGCACGGCACGCATTCCAAGACCCTCAGTGGATGCACGAACCATAGACGGTACCAAATCCTGCATACACTATGTTTTTTCCTAAACATACACACCTATGATAGAGTTTAATATCTAAATTAGGCATAGTAAGAGATGAACAGCAATAGCTAATCATAAAATAGAACAAGTATAACAACATAGTACAATAAAAGTTATGTGAATGTGTCTCTCTCTGTCAAAATATCTGAGTGTGCTGTACTCACCCCTCTTCTCATGATGCTGGGAGATGATGCAAAGCCTACCATGATGAGATGAACTGAGGTGAATGACCGTAGGCATGGGGGCATAGCATGAGGCTACTATTGACCTTCTGACAGTAGGGCGGAAGGAAGATCATCTGCTTCTAGAACACAGTTGACCATGGGTAACTGAAACCAGGGAAAGCGAAACTGTGGATAAAGGGGACTCCTATATTTCCAAAACTGAACTCATACGCCCCCTCCCATCTGCTCCTCCCTCCCCTGCTGTTCTCCGTCCCCATCTATGTCGCCACTACCCACATGCCCGCCCGACTGCTTAACTTAGAAACCCAGGAGTCATCTATGAAATCTCTTTGCCCCCCCCCCCCCGCCTTTGGTAAATTTGAATGAATCTGTTGAATGAAATTCCATATTTTCCATCTAATAGTTTAATACCCAAATAGTCAGAGGGATACAGTCAGAATGTGGAGATGAGACTTAATGCTGTTCTGATGGTTTCTGATGTGTTTTGGTTTCTGTCCACACTATTCAGTTCTTCTTTAGGTTTGGTTTGGGGTTTGGGGGTTGATGGTTTTTTGTTTGTTTTTTTTCCATTTTAATGTTAGTGATGGTCTTGCTGTTCGGTGTAAATACATTCATGGAAGACCTACCACAGAGCAGAGATGTTTTCTCCTCTCCATGAAGTATTGTGTATGTTGACAAATACAGTGCATTGCCTTTGGCACACACAATCTTTTCAGCGATATTGCCCTCTTTAATTATGTCCCCTGGGGGAAAAATCAGTTTCCTGGCCAGGCAGCCTTCCTAATCAAAGACTTCCTGGGTCTTAAGTAATAAGAAACTCAAATGTTTCAAACTGAAACTTATACTGAGGCTTAATTGGGCATGTATTTTTATCTCCTTTGGGGATCAAGAAACTCTAAATGTTACGTATTTAGAAACTATTTCATGAGGGACACAAGGAAGGTTTCAGGCATTTTGATCCTTTTTTATTTAAGAAAGTTACTGGTAAATAATGTATGCATTGGTATTAAAAGCTTGAATAATTGATCTCTTCCTTGACTTTTAAATTACTGCTTTCCAGATAATTGTATTATCGTTATTTTTCACTTGAATGTGTTTCTAGGTAGAGAAAATTTTGCATTGTTAGAATCCGAAGGAAGAAGCCCTAAGCAGGTAAACTGGAGGTGAGAGTTGCAATAGGATTTCAATGGAAAGATGAAGCCCTCCCCCCCCCCCCCCCCCCCCCCCCCCCCCCGCCCCAGCTAACCAACCTTCCACCTCAGGGAGAGAGTTAACATTAAAAGAGAATTACAGACTAAACTTCAGGCAAGCCCCTCATTTAGTGGGCAGGAGAGGAAGAAGGAATTAGCTTGGAAGTTCAAAGAAAACCAGAGCTGAGCCATAGTTAAATGGTTAAAAACAGATTTGATTCAGGACTGTTGCAATAGGAAAAAAGAGACCCCAGTAGGGAACTAGGTTCAATTCCAAATATACCACAGACAGGTGGGAATTTCTAGACAAAATGTGGACTAGGCGCCAGAGGATGGAAATGACTAAGGGGAAATTTCAGGTGCAAGAGGATTCTGGTTAGTTAGACCTAACAGGATTCTTGTTAAAGGCAGACCTCAGTGATCAATACCAGGAGTAGAGAGTGAAAAATTTAATCAGATATTGAGGGGGTAACCAGAGGGTGAAGGTTCTCTCTAAACTGATTTAACACTCTGGCTACAACTAGACAATGCAAGCCTGATAAGGACAAACACTGAACCTGAGGTGGAGTCACAGAGGAGCCTGAGAAATGTTAGAGAGACCATCTTTGTCACAAGGATGCATACATAGCCAGAACAGAGATGGCCTCTGTCATGAAGGCAGAAAAGAAAGTTCCAGGATTCAGACTAGCACATTTAATTAACAAAGTCATATCATAATCTTAAATTCAGCAATTTCTTTCACATGTGACATCTATTGTATAAGTTTTTATGATTATAATTTGTGAAATTATAAATTCAGTCATCCCCATCTCACTTAGCTGACTTCTCTAGCTTTTAAAACTAGGACCAACATTACCTCAATGTCAAGATCTTGGTGTCACCTTTGTCGTCTTCCCTCATCCCATTCACAATGCTGCAGCGCCTCCCCAGGTCTGATGTTTTTTTCCCTGGTGCTTTCAGATCCTTCCCTTCCCAGCCTCCTCTTCACCACCCTGGGCCAGGCACTCACTGCCTCACCCCCCAATGGCTGCAGTAGCACCCCTACCAATGTTTGTGCCTCATGCTACCCTTGTTTCTAATCTCACAAGCCATGCTTAGATTAACCTCCCTGACATACCATCTCTGGCATATTTTTAATAATTAGTATGTGCTGAGTCCTTATGGACCAGACACTATGCTAAGTGTGCTATTTAATTTAATTCCTGTAATCAGTTTTAAGCAGTAGGTTTTATTATTTCTACTTAGCGAATGAGAACATTAATCTCTAGAGAGTGTGCATAACTCACCTAAGGTCGCAGCAATTAAGCAGAAAATCTGACTCCATAACCTGAGCCCTTAACCATTGTTGCGTGGTACCTTGTGTGGCCACGTGTAAAAGGAAAGCTGGTAACTCCAGAAGATAGAGCAGATACAAACAGGTGACCCACAGACTGGGAAAGATCGTCTTGGTTGCACCCAATGGACAAAAGCGTATTCAAGACTTTTAAGCAGGGGATAGGGAGAAACATGGTTAGATGGTGAGTGGATTAGAGTGATTCATATCTGGGGGGTGAATCTCTGGCTGTCGTCACGAGCCCTGGCCTCATAGCATGTGCTGTCCTTTCTGTGTGAGATCTTCTTACTGAAGTTCGCTGCTACACAAATCTCCTTCTAAACGTCCCCCCAAGGTCACCTTCCTGGAAGCTGAGTGTGTCTCTCCTCCATACTCTTCTGGCCTCTACCCAAAGCACGTAGAGTGTCAGGAGCCTGTCATGTTGCAGACTGTTGTGCAGTGACTCACATTTAATCCTCGCAATCTGCTTGAGATGTTTCCACCCCAATTTCAAAGATGAGGAAAATAAGGCTTATGGATTTCATATGCCTTCCCTTCCTAGGTTGTATCTGAATCATCTTTGTGTTACCAATGCTTGGTACCCAGTAAATGTTCAACAGATGTATAAGGAGTACTTCACTTACCTTTATCTGTTTATATATTTTATTTTATTAAAAGTATTTAAGACTCCCAGATAACAGGAATTCTCCTTCCCATGTTTTTGTGTTCCTCATAATACCTAGCAAAGTGTATTGCGCAAACAAATAAAAGTATTATTTCTTTATCTTAATATGTCTTTATTTTACATTTGATTTAGAATGCAACACATTTTAGAGCAGGTTTTAAGTGAGTTCTCTTTTGCCAGAAATGAGTATAATGCCAGGTTCTCTTGAAAGGCCATTTCTGCCTAGAACTAAATGATATTTATATGCTAGGTAACTATTGTGCCTGGTAAAACGAAAACAGAGACGGAAATATTACCAATTCTTATCGAAATTTGATACATTAACGGCCACTATGTCATTCAATTTACATATATACTTTTATTCTCATAATAACCAATGGAGTAGGTATTATATTTTTTGATGTTTATTTATCTTTGAGAGAGAGAGACACACAGAGTGAGTTGAGGAGGGGGAAAAGAGAGGGAGACACAGAATCTGAAGCAGACTCCAGGCTCCGAGCTGTCAGCGCAGAGCCCGATGCAGGGCTCGAATTCATGGACTGTGAGATCATGACCTGAGCTGAAGTTGGACACTTAACCAACTCAGCCACCCAGGTGCCCCAAGTACGTATTATTTTTATCCTCACTGTATCAATGAGGAGGAAGTCACAGAAAGTTAATTTCTCCATGGGCACATAGCTAGTAAGTGGCAGACTGGAATTTGAACCGAGGAACCATGGCTCAGGGTCTATATTCATTCACTCAATTAATAAGTATATTAATTGTATACCCAAGTATACAACAGTCTTGATTTTATGTTCTAATAGATGGTCAGTGAGTGGGTACTTGATTGTGTGAGGTCTAGGCGGGGGTATTCATTGACTCATGTGTAAAAGAATTATTTTTTAGTGGTGGATGACTCATTTCAATGAAAAAATTATTTGTCTAAAGCATCCATTTTTAGTTTTCACATTTCACATGCTGTACCAATTCATTCTGAATTAAAAGAAAGCAATTGTAAAGTGACTAGGAAATAGTCAATTATTGTTCGAGCTGCCAAGCTTTAGGAATTAGCATCCCAGAATTTGCAAAAATGTTAAGCCAGGAAAAAGAAGTCATAAAACTGCTTTTGAAACTCTGTCAGATATTGGCAATTGTATTATAATTTAAATTTTGGAATTGTAGAATTTTAGAGATGGATGGAAACTTTGAGATCATCTGTGCCAAATTGCTACTTAATGCCAGAAGTGCTCACACGCATTTGAGAAAGAAGACATTTGATAAATGTTCCTCTAATGTTTGTATAGAGTTGATGGAAGCTGTGCATGGAATTTTTACTCTATTATATAACTTTGTGCTTTGGCTATTAAAATATTACAATATTTAGCCAATCCAGTCCAGAAGTGGCTCTTATCACTCTTTCCTGGGTCTTTCCCATGCCTGCTTCTGCCCTTTGAGAAGAAAACTTGCCAACCTCTGCTTTGATGTTGCAGCTCTTTATGTTTTATTTTTAAGTATTATTTCTCATTTCATCCATCATGTGGAATAAAATGATTGACAGAGTAAATAACATAAACAGAAAGAGCCTACACATGGCTTGACTTGCTTTCCATTATGTCTCATGAGTAATTGTTCTTTCTTGCTCCCTCTCCTACTTCCACCCACTCCGCCCCCCACCCTGCATATGCCTCTCTCTCACACACACACACACTTTATTCCTAAAGCTAATAAACTGGGCACAATAATGGTCTTTCCTTTTGGTGAAATTCAGTCTGAACGTCATCAGTTGCCCTAGGACACAAATGACATCATCGCATAACGTATTTCTAAAAAGGCATAGTAATGCTGTTTATGATCATTTAAAGATAGAATTTATTGGTATCAAATGTGTATATGACTCTGATGTTTTTAATAGAATTAGGTGTGAGTAGTTGCTTTTCCAGTAAATCCTTTTCCATGTGGCCCCTGCCCTCTTGCTGTCCTTTCTTTTTTTAAAAAAATTTTTTTAATGTTTATTTAATTTAGTATTTTGAGAGAGAGAGAGAGAGAGAGAGTGTGTGTGTGTGTGTGTGTGTGTGTGACCAGGGAAGGGTCAGAGAGAGAGAGGGAGACATAGAATCCGAAGCAGGCTCCAGGCTCTGAGCTGTCAGCAGAGCCTGATGCGGGGCTCAAACCCATGAATTGTGAGTTCATGACCTGAGCTGAAGTCGGCCACTTAACCGACTAAGCCACCGAGGCACCCCTCTTGCTGTCCTTTTTCATGATCCCTCACACTGGCTGCCTCCTCATCAACTTCATCAACCAAGGCAGACAGTTTTCTTACAGGTTTTGCAAAAGGCCACCTTCTCACCATGCCTTCTGCCCACACTCTGGACTTTTTTCTGCTTCCAGAGTCCTCCTTGAGGTCATTGTTAAGATGGCATCTCAGAGTAGTCTTCCCTGACACCCTTTAATGCCTACCTCAGCACCGATTTTTGTGACATTCATGACACTCATCCCAATATACCGTTTGCTCATGGTCTACATTTGGGTTCTGTGTGTACATGTGTGTCTACATATGTGTGCAGTCTGTGGGGCGGTACCAGCCCTCTCTACTGGAATGTAAACTTTACAAGGTCAAGGACTGGATTTGCCCACCACTGTCTTTCTAGTTCCTGATACAGTAAGTGCTTCATAAATAAATACAAAATAAATGGATGTCCTGAAATTAGAAGTGTTGCAATGGTAAGAGATACTAATGCACATCCAAATGTCATTGGGATTTTTACTCGGTTTTGCTGATGCCATTTTTGGCATCTGTTTACTAATAGATTAGTTATCACTGAATAGTCATTACTCCAGGTATGTGTACATATATCCTCATCTTCACTAATGGTGATGTGGATGTATTTGTGTCAGTGATGCCTCTGGAATTTATGTATTCACAAAATTTGGGACATAGGGATAGCTATCTGTCTATATAACTGAAAAAGCTTTTTTAGATTACATAGAACTTCAAGAACAGCCTGAAAAACCAACAGGAAGGGAAAGTATTTAATGTTTTTGTAATGAAATTGACCCTCATAGTTTATATCACAGTGTTCAAGAGGGTTTGCTTATGATAGAAAGGCAGTCAAATGACTGTGTGATTAAGCTTTTCTAAGAAATATGGTGAGACATCAGTTTAGTATACTCGACACTGCCTAGAATGTCCTGTTCAGATATGTAATAAATAGTTGGGGATAGTACTGATTATGCTGTATCACTAATTGTTGGAAATAATTGGTTAGCTGGCAGTTAAAACTCTTAGAAACATTATTTACAGATTTTTATATCATTCCCTCCTATCACTATTTCAGAAAGAGGAGATTTTTTGCCTTCGGAATCACATCCACTTATGGAATTGCTGTAGACAGAGTCCCATAGTCTTAATGCTGCTAAGAAAGCCCTTGCCAAAGTTGGCATTGGGTGGAGTGGTCAGAGTAACTTAAAAAGAGTCCACAATTTCCCATTTATCCTTTCTCATCTGTCAGTAAGCCAGGTGTCTCAGGGAAGGCTGCAGTGTTGTTTATGGTCATGGAGACCTGCGTCTTTGGGAGTATTGACCGGCCTCTGAGAATGAGGGACCAGTTCTACCTGACAACTCTCACTCCAGCAAGCACCCCTATTTCCCACCCTCTTCTCTATGGGGAAAAAGTAGGAGAGTTGCTGAGTGTGGCGCAATAGGATTTTTGTAGAGCATATGAAGGACAAAATGGTAAGATATTATTTACCATAAGTGGGCCTCCTCCTCACAGCCACATGCTTGCCCCACCCATAACATGTATGTAATATTCTAATCAAGATTGGAAATTACAAGTTCTCTTAAACATATAGAAACTTTAAAGGCTCTCTTTTAATTAAAGTGTAATTGGGACACAGTGTTATACAAACTTCAAGTATGTGTCATAGTGATTTGATATCTTTATACACTAAAAAATGGTTCCCACAATAAGTCCAATTACTACCATACAAAATTATTACAATATTGTTGACTGTATTCTCTGTGCTGTACTTTCCATCCCCATGATTTATTTATTTTATGCCTGAAAATCTGCTTATTTCCTTCACCCAAATTTAGATTTTGCTCACTCTCCCCAACTCCTCCTCCTTCTGGTAACCATTTATTTCCTGTATCTATGAGTATGTTTCTGTTTTATTCTGCTTGCTCATCTGTTTTGTTTGTCATATTCCACATACAAGTGAAATCATGTGGTATTTGTCTTTCTCTATCTGACTTATTTCACTTGGCATAATAACCTGTAAGTCTATTCATGTTGTTGTAAATGCATTATTTTATTCTTTTTTATGGCTGAGTAATACTCCATTGTGTGTGTGTGAGTGTATGCGTGTGTGAGTGTGTGCACGCACGCATACCTCATCTTTTCTTATCCATTCTCTTATTCATGAATACACATTAAGGTTGATTTTGTATTTTGGCTATTGTAAGTAATGTTGCAATGAATATATGGGTAAATGTATCTCTTCAAATTCGTGTTTTTATTTTCTTTGGTTAATGGTTAAATACCCAAAAGTGGAATTACTGGATTGTATGGTAATTCGTGGCTACACCACTTTACATTCCCACCAGTAGTGCATGAGGGTTACCTTTTTTCCACATCCCAAAGTGTTTTTTTGTTTTTGTTTTTGTTTTTATTGTCTTTTTGATAATAGTCAATCTGACTAGTATGAAGTGGTATCTCATTGTGGTTTTGATTTGCATTTCCCTCATGATTAGTGATGTTGAGCACCTTTCCATGTCTCTGTTGGGCATCATATTTCCTTTCTAGAAAAATGTCTATTCGGATCCTCTGCTCACTTTTTTAATCAGATAAGTTTTTTTAATTGAATTATACAAGGTTTTTTAAAAATATTAACTTATTGGATATATAATTTGCAGTTATCCCCTTTGAGTCATTAGATTGCCTTTTCATTTTGTTAATGGTTTCCCATTCTATGCAAAAGGTTTTCAGCTTGATGTAATCCCATTTGTTTATTTTAGCTTTTACTGCTGTTCCTGAGAAGACTGGTCTAAAAATATACTGCTAAGATCTGTTCCAAAGAGTTTACCATTTATGTTTTCTTCCAGGAGTTTCATGGTTCCAGCTCTTACTTTCAAGTCTCTAATCCCTTTTGAATTAATGTTTATATGTGGCATAAGAAAATAGTCCAGTTTCATTCTTTTGCATGTAGCTGTCAGTTTTCCCAGTACCATTTATGGAAGAGACTATTCTTTCCTTACTGAATATTCTTGCCTCCTTTGTTATAGATGAATTGACCACATATCTGTGGGTTTATTTCTAGACTTTCTATTTTATTCCATTAATCTGCATGTCTATTTTCATCCCAGTACCATACTATTTGGATTACTATGGCTTTGTATATAGTTTGAAACCAGAGAGTGTGATTCCTCCAGCTTCGTTCTTCTTTCTTAAGATTGCTTTGGCCTTTGGGGATATTTTGTGGTTCCACACAAAGTTTAGGATTCTGTATTCTAATTCTGTGAATAATGTCATTGATATTTTTTTTTAATGTATGTTTTATTTTTGAGAGAGAGAGTGCAAGGGCAGAGAGAGGGGAAGACAAAGGATTTGAAACAGGCTCTGTGCTGACAGTAGAGAGTCTGATGTGGGGCTTGAATTCACGAACCCTGAGATCATGACCTGAGCTGAAGTCAGATGCTTAACTGACTAAACCACCCAGGTGCCCCCTGTCATTGGTATTTTTGATGGGGATTACACTGAATATGTAGATTGCTTTGGGTAATATGGTCATTTTAATGATATTAATTCTTCCAATCCATAAGCGTGGAATATCTTTCCATTTGTGTCATCTTTGATTTTTTTCATCACTGTCTCATTGTCATACTAAAAGTGAGAATGGTGGACATCTTTGTCTTGTTCGAAATCTTAGAGGAAAACCTTTTAGTTTTTCCCATTGAGTAATGCTAGCTGTGTGTTCATCGTATATGGTTGTTATTATGTTGAGGGATGCTTCTTCTATACCCACTTTGTTGAAGGTTTGTATAAAAGATGTTGAATTTCATCAAGGCTCTTCTTTCTTTATGTCCAAATACTGTTTAGTATTTATTTCTTTGGAAATTATCAAAGAAACATTTTTATTTTTGTGCTGCATGCAATGACTAGTAATGTAGCCTTTACATTTCTCTAGCCCTTGTGTTATGATATTATTAATTAGGTTTGTATAGCACAGTTGTGCTTAGGATGCCTCTTAAGTACAAATGGCTCTTCTCTCTCCTGCCACACCAAATAAAAATGTCTATTGACTGTATAGGTTCTTCAGTTGTTTTTTTTAATATAAATTTTTTATAGTTTATTTATTTTTGAGACAGAGACAGAGCATGAGCAGGGGAGGGGCAGAGAGAGAGGAAGACACAGAATCTGAAACAGGCTCCAGGTTCTGAGCTGCCTGCACAGAACCCAATGCAGGGCTGGAACCCACGAACCCGAGATCATGGCCTGAGCTGAAGTAGGATGCTTAACCGACTGAGCCACACAGGCGTCCCTAGGTTCTTCAATTGTTATAAATTTGCCCATGATTATTCTAGAATACTGAAAAGAAACTTTAGATGGAAAATTTGCAAGCATTTTGGAAAAACTGTAAGTAAAATAACTTAATTTCCAGTTTTGCCCACCACTTAGCAATCCACTTGGATCATCTGAGAACCATAGTCTTTTGTAGCCCACAATGTCATATTGATATTGAAAGTCAAAAGATCTTAACATTTGTTTCTAGTTTAACCATTGATTTTGTTTGACCTGGGGCATCTATTTTACTCCCCATTGTAGTAAATATGTGGGACTTTGGAAACTTTGTAAATTAACTTGAATTTTTGCTGATATGTCATGTTATATTTCTCTGATTTATACGCCATTATTACCCTTTAAGGATCTGCTTATCTTTGTAAGGAGTCACATGTTTCTGTTTTACGGCATCTATCATGCCTCTCTGTTTACTGGGGACTTACTTCTCCACTCATTTGAATAAAACAAAGAGATTATAAAGCATTTAGAAATCAGAAAGTGACATATAAATGCTAAGTAGTATAATGATATTTTCACAAGTGAAATCAGCAGTTGCAGGAGATACATAATTGCTTTTAGTGACCTAGAATGTTGTCATAGAACATAATGGGGTTCTTGGAGACAATATTGCATAGCTAACAAAGAGGGGAAAGTCCCATTAAAATTAAGTTCTTCTCAAACTCAAAATTCTTTTGAAAAAAACTCAGTCCCGCTGTGAAATATTTTAATCAGTGATTTATTGTGACACATGAATATAATTTATGTAGTCTTGAGCCATGCCAAATGAGTTTTCTAGATGTGTTTCTTTTTACAGTTAATTGGATGATTTAAGTTAGTTGAATAAGCCAAGAAATTATATACAAAACTTATCATTTATGCCATACCTGCAATAGGTTATCTTTATTTTTTTATTTTTTTAATTTCTTGAGGGAATAATTTATATGCAGTATTATATTAGTTTCAGATGTACAAAATAATTTGACATTTGTGTACTTTGTGAAATAGTTACACAATAAGTCTAGTTACAATCTGTCACCTTACAAAGTTAATGCAGTATTATTGACTATATTCCCCATGCTGCACATTACATCCCTATCATTTATTGCATAACTGGAAATTTGTACTTATTAATTCCTTTTACCCTTTTCACTTCTCTTACCCCCTTCCTCTGACAACCACCTCTGTATTTATGAGTCAAGGCTTTATTCGTTTTATTTTTTAGATTCCACATGTAACTGAAATCATAGGGTACTTGTCTTTCCTTATCTGACTTACTTCACTGAGCACAATACCCTCAAGGTCCACCCATATTGTCCCAAATGGCAAGCTTTCACTGATTTTTATGGCTGATAATATTCCATCGTATGCATACTCTACATATTCTTTATCTGTTCATCCACTGATAGTCATTTTGGTTGTCTCCATACTGGCTATTACAAATAATACCACAATGAACATAGGAGTGCATCTATCTTTCCAAATTAGTATTGTTATTTCTTCGGATAGATACTCAGAATTGCTGTATCATATGGTAGCTCTATTTTTAATGCTTTGAGGACATTTCATACTGTATTCCGTAGTGCCTGCACCAATTTATGTTACCACTAATAGTGTGTGAGGGTACCTTTTTCTCCACATCCTTGCTTGTTATTTTTCATTATGAAAAATGTGAAGTGATATATCATGATTTTGATATGCATTTTCCTAATAAGTAATGCTTAACATATTTTCGTGTGTTTGTTGGCCATCTATATGTCTTCTTGAAAAACTGTCTATTCAGATCCTCTACTCATGTTTTAACTGGGTTGTTAGTTTTTCTGTTATTGAGTTTTAGGAGTTCTTTATATATTTTGGATATTAACCCCTTAATGGATATATGATTTGCAAATATTTTCTCCCATTCATTAGGTTGCCTTATCTTTTTGTTAATGATTTCCTTCACTATGCAGAAAGTTGTTATTTTGATACAGTCCCATCTGTTATTTTAGCTTTTTTTTTTTTTGCCCTTGCCTAAGGAATCAGACCCAACAAAAGCATTGCTAAAACCAGTATCAAAGAGTTTACCATTTATATTTTCTCCTAGAGTTTTATGATTCCAGGTCTCATTTTCAAGTATTTAATCCCTTTGAGTTACTTTTTCTATATGATATATGACAGTAATCCAGTTTCATTCTTTTGCATGTAGCTGTCCAGTTTCCCCAGGATTAATTATTGAAGAAACTATTCTTTTCCTATTGTATATTCTTACCTACTTTGTCATAAATTAACTGACCATATATGTGTGTGTGATTTTATGTGCTCTCTATTCTGTTCTCTTGATCTTGTGTCTGCTTTTATGTCAATAACACACGGATTCAATTACTACAGCTTTGTAGTGTAGTTTGAAATCAGGAAACTTCATACTTCCGGCTTTGTTCTTCTTTCTCAAAATTGCTTTGGCTATTCAGGATCTCATACAAATTTTAGGATAATCTGTTGTAGTTATGTGAAAAATGTCATTAGAATTTTCATAGATATTACATTAAATATGTAGACTGCTTTCAATAATATGGACATTTAAGCAATATTTTTCTAATCCATGAACATATATCTTTCCATCTATTTATATCTTCAGTTTCTTTCATCAGTGTCTTATAGTTTTCAGAATATAGGTCTTTTACCTCTTTGGTTTAATTTATTCCTAGATATTTTATTCTTTTTGATGCAATTATAAATTGGATTGTTTTCTCAATATCTCTTTCTGATAGTTTGTTGTCAGTGTATATAAATACTACAAATTTTTATGTATCAATTTTGTATCCTGCAACTTTATTGAACTGATTTATTCAAATGGTTTTTTTGTGGAGGAATCTTTAGGGTTTTTTATATGTAGTATCATGACATTTGCAAATAATTATAGCTTTACTTTTTCCTTCTCAATTTGGATGCTTTTTCTTTACTTGCATGATTGCTGTGTCTAGAATTTTCAACACTGTGTTGAACAAATGTAGGGATAGTGGGCATCCTTGTGTTATTTCTTCCTCTTTTTCTTTTTCTTTTTCTTTTTTTTTTTTTTTTTTACAAATAGTTTATTGTCAAGTTGGCTTCCATATAACACCCAGTGCTCATCCCCACAAGTGCCCTCCTCCATGCCCATCACTCCCCTTCCCCCCCCCCCCCCCCCCCCCCGCCCTTAGTTTGTTCTCGGCATTCAAGAGTCTCTCATGGTTTGCCTCTCTCCCTCTCCCCCACTATTTCCCCCCTTCTTCTCCCCCACGGTTCTCTGTTAAGTTCCTCCTAATCCTCCTGTACGCATCCTTGTGTTATTCCGGATCTTAGAGTCAAAGTTTTTAGCTTTGCCCCCACTGCATATGATCCTAGCTGTGAGTTTGTCATAAAGCCTTTCTTAAGTTGAGGAATGTTCTTTTGGTACCCATTTTGTTGAGAATCATCATAATTGGATGTTGAATTTTATTGAATGATTTTTCTGCATCTATTGAGATGATCATAGGACTTTTATCTTTCATTTTGTGAATATCATTTGTTACATTAATTCTTTTGCAAATGTTCAACCATCTTTGCAGTTCTGGAATAAATGCCACTGGATTATAATGTATGATCCTTTTAATGTAGTATTGAATTCAATTTGCTAATATTTTGTTGAGATTTTTTTGCAGCTATATTCATCAGGATATTGGCCTATAATTGCGTGTGTGTGTGTGTGTGTGTGTGTGTGTGTGTGGTTTATGCCTGTCTGGTTTTGGTATCAAGATAAACCTCATAAAATAAGTTTGGAAGCTATTTCTCCTCTTCAGTTTTTTTTAAGAACATGCAAAGTTTAGGTATTAAATGTTCTTTGAATGTTTAGTAGAATTCATGGTAAAGCATCTGGTCCTGGACTTTTGCTTGGTGGGAGTTCTTGATTACTGATTCAGTCTCTTTACTGCCATTTCAACTATTCATATTTTCTATTTCTTCATGATAAAGTATTAGACTGAATTTCCAAGAATGTATCCATTTCTTCAGGTTGTCTGATTTGTTGGTATATTAGTATTCGTAGTTTTCGCTATGATCCTTTGTAGTTCAGTGGTGTCATTTGTAATTTATATTTTATTTCTGATTTTATTTGAGCCCTCTGTCTTTTTCCTTGTGGAGAGTGGCCAAAGTTTTGTCAATTTTATCTTTGCAAAGAACCAGCTCTTTTTTAAAAAATATTTTTGAGAGAGAGAGAGAGAGAGGAGAGGGAGAGAGAAGCAGAGAGAAAGGGAGACATAGAATCCAAGGCAGACCCCAGGCTCCAAGCTGTCAATACAGAGCCTGAGTGGGGCTTGAATTCATCAGTGGTGGGATCATGACCTGAGCCAAAGTCGGATGCTTAACCACTGAGTCACCCAGAGAAATGAAGAATCAGGTCTTAATTTCACTGATTGTTTTTGTTGTCTGTTTAGTCTCTACTTCATTTATTGCCATTCTGATATTTATCATTTATGTCTACTAAATTTGGGGTTTATTTGTTATTCTTTTTTAATTTGTTTTAGTTGTAAAGTTAAAGTTTCATCTGAGACTTGTCTTATTTCTTGAGGTAGACCTGTGCCACCGTGAACTTCCCTCTTAAAATTGATTTTGCTGTATCCCATAGATTTTGGGATGTGGTATTTGTTTTCATTTGCCTGTAACTATATGTTTTTTAATTTCTTCTTTGAATTTTTTCTTTGAATTGGGCCCAGTAGTTGTTCAGTAACATGTTGTTTAATCTTAACCTATGTAGTTTTTCAGTTTTCTTATAATGGATTTCTACTTTCATACCATGGTGGTCAGAAAAGATGCTTGATATGATTTCCATCTCCCTGAATTTTCTGACACTTGTTCTGTGGCCTCACATTTGCTTTATCTTGGAGAATGTTCCATGAGCATCTGATACAATGTGTATTCCACTTCTGGATGAAATGTTTTATATGTAAATATAGATATATATCTTATGTCCTTCTGGTCTAATGTGCTATTAAAGCCAATGGTTCCTTGTTAATTTTCTGTCTGGATGTTCCATCCATTGATGTAAGAGGGTGTTAAAATTCCCTATTATTGTATTACTGTCAATTTCTCCCTTTGGGTCTGTTAATATTTCCTTTATATATTTTGATGTGTTGATGTTGGGGGCATATGTATTTATCAATGTTATATCCTCTTGCTGGATTGATTCCCTTTATCATTATGTAGTATCCCTTTTTGTCCTCTATTACACTCTTTGTTGTAAAGTCTTTTTTGCCTGATATGAATATAGCTATCCCAGCTTCTTTTTATTTTCGTTTATATGGAATATATTTCTCTATATATTTCCTTTCAGTCTGTGTGTGTCCTTCTTAAGTGAGTCTCTGTTTTATTTAATGTATGCTTATTTATTTTAAGAAAGCTAGCAGGAGATAGGCAGAGAGAGAGAGTCCCAAGTAGGCTCCGTGCCATCAGCACAGAGTTTGACACAAAACCTGATCCCTCGAACCATGAGATCACAACCTGAGCCAAAACCAAGAGTTGGTCGTTTAACTGACTGAACCACCCAGGTGCCCCTTTACTTCTTAAGTGAGTATTTTATAGGCAGCATATAGATAGATCTTTTTAAAAATCCATTCAGCCATTCTTTGTCTTTCTGTTGAGGAAATTTAGTCCATTTATATTTAAAGTAATTATTGATAAATCTGTACTTATTGCCATTATGTTCATTATTTTCTGGCTAATTTTTTAGTTTCTTTGTGTTCCTTTCTCATTTTCTCTATTTCTTCCCTTGTGTTATATTTAGTTTGCTAAATATAGTGTTATATTTAGTTTGCTAAATATAGTGTTATATTTAGTTTGCTAAATATAGTGTTATATTTAGGGTTATATTTCTTTAGTGTTAGATTCCTTTCTCCTTTTCTGTATTTACTATGTTTTGTTGTTAGATGAGGTTCACATAAATCATCTTAAGTATGTAACAGTATATTTTAAGTTGATAACAGATTAAATTTGAACACATTTCAAAACTCTACATTTTTATTCCCACCCTCTTCTGCTTTCTTTGTTTTTATGTTACAGCTCTAATTTTTTAATTTTATGTATCCCTTAACAAATTATTGTAGTTTTAGTAGTAACTTTATTACTTTGATCTTAAACTTCTCAGTAGCTTTGTAAGTGATGAATCCACTGCTTTTACCATATATTTACCTTTTCTGGTAAGATTTTTACTTCGATGTATTTTCTTTTTGTTAGTTAGTTCCTTTTCTTTTCAACATAAAATGTCCCTTTTATATTTCTTGTAAGGCAGGTTTAATAGTGATAAGCTCCTTTATCTTTTGTCTGTAACACTCTTTATCTCTTTTTCACATCTGAATGATAACCTTGCTGAGTAATTTTAGTTATAGATTATTTTCCTTTCAGCATTTTGAATGTCATGCCACTCCCTTCTAGCTTGCAAAGTTTCTGTTGATAAATCTGCTTATAGTCTCATGAAGGTTCCCCTTTAAGTAACAAGCAATTTTTTTCTTGCTGCTTTTAAGATTATCTCTTTATCCTTATGACATATTAATTGTAATGTTTCTTAGTGTGTCTCAGTTTAGGTTTGTCTTGTTTGGAACTCTCTGAGCTTCCTGGACTTGTATGTTTACTTTCTTAGAGAAGTATACAGACATTATTTCTTCAAATACATTTTTTGCCCATTTCTCTCTATCTCCTCCTGGGACCTTAGAATGCAAATATCATTTATTTTATATTGTCCTAGTGATTTCCTAAGTTATCTTCATTTTTTAGAGTCCTTTATTGTTTTTGCTACTTTGTCTGGATGAGTTTCATTGCTTTATCTTCCAGTTCACTGATCTATTCTGTGTCCTATAATCTGCCATTAAACTCCTCTAGTGTGTTTTCAATTTGGTTATTATATTCTCCAGCTCTGTAACTTCTATTGGACACTTTTATACATCTCTGTCTCTTTGTTAAAGTTCTCATTGTTTTCATTCTTCTCTCAAGTTCAGTGAGCCTCTATATAACCATTACTTTGAATTCTTCATTATGTAGATTTCCCTATCATTAATGCATTTTCTGAGGTTTTGTTATATTCTTTTGTTTGGAACATATTTCTATATTTCCTCATTTTGTATGACTCTTCATGTTTGTATGTATGTATTAGGCAAAACAGCTACCTTCCTCAGTCTTGAAAGAAAGGTGTTGTGTAGGTGATGATCCTTCTCATTCAGCTTTGCCCTTGAGGCATCTTGACAAGAGACATCTTGATTATCTCTTGAGACTTTGTGACTGTCTAAATTGCCTGACTAATTCTTCATAGGTCCCCATTATTGAAAGTGCACAAAGACCTGTCAGTGATCCAATGAGAGGAATCTCATTTATCATCTAATTTCGGGCTGATTGGAAGCGAGAACCTAAGCTACCAGCTTTTAAAGTGTACAAAAATATGCAGTCCTGTGGGGCTACACTCGTTATCCTTGTTGGCCTCGAAACCAGGAAATCTGGATGTGTCCCCTGAGTGATAGTTGCAAAATTCAGGGCTTTTCATCAGTGTATAAATTCCTTTCTGAGAAATCTCATCAAGCTGTTACAAGGCCATGGGAATGGCAAGGATGGTGTGTGCCTGCTAACATTTCCTGGATGAGTCACCTTAGCTTCTAGATGTGTAGGAAACCTGAAACATGTCTCTCAGCTTTAGGCTAAGTAAATAGGCCTTTTTCACAAGAATACCAGGGTTATGTTTCAGCCTGCTATATGAGCAGTGGCCTGGGTATTGTGTCCTGCCAACCATTATCTTTCTGATTGTTACAGACCCATGTATATCTGGAACAGCAACCCTCTTGGCCACCAGAGTCTGGCAATCAAGGGGTGACCCCTGTGTGGAATGTGGACACCCAATTGCTTTAGGTAGGCAGCTGGAGAATATAAGGAGTAGGACACTCTAACTGGCTTCAGTAAGACAGTGGAAAAATGTCGTGACTGCAGTGCATCTGATCTTCAGCAGTGTGGTTTAAGAGTGCCTTCATATGGGCACTCACACTGGCTTTAGGCTGGGAGAAAGAGAATGCCACAATCACTCATGCTCACTAGCCCCAGCCAGGAAGGGGAGGAGTGTCACAACCACCATTGCCAGCAGACTTTACCTAGCCAGCAGGAAAATGCTGCAACCTTTCTTATTCACCTGCCCCAGACAGGGAACAGGGAAGTACAGCAAGCACATGCATTCTACACCCTCACCAAATACCATGACTACTTGTCACGCAAAGGGAGGATGCCCCATCTGAACTTGCCAACTTGTGCTAGCAGACTACGTACAGAGTGCAGCAATGGCACCCATCAGTTCCTCATTCTCTAGGGAGTATCTCAACTCTCTCCCACTCTCCAGCCATTGCCCCCGGATCAAAACATGAATCTCCCCACATATAATCTGGGTGCTTTTCAAAGCACTATGTTTTCACTACATCTTTAGTGAGCAAGATAACATGTGAGCCATCCAAGAGAGGAAACTCAATTTTCTATAGGATTTTGGGGGCCTCTGAACATCAGCCCCATTGGTTTTCCAAGTAGACAATCTGGACACTCGTCTTTCCAGTACATTTCCCACGAGTCTGGGTGTCCAATGTGGAATGCCAATCCCTCACTCCTCCAGGAGAAGCACTTTCTGGTGAGCTCCCTCCCTGTTGTGTGTACCATGCTGGGATTAGATTTTCTGTGAGACTCTGTCACTCCCTTTCCTACCCATTTCTGTATGGTCCTTTTATCCTTTTTTATGAAAAGGAGTTCATCTAGTTTTCAGAACTTTTTCAGAGCTAAACGATACATCTAAATCTGTAGATTGGGCATATTTGTGGGAGGAGGTAAGTTTAGTATCTCCCAGTGCCTCATCTTGGACCACCTCCCCAGATAAGTATCTTAAAATCTATCACATCTTTTTTTTTTTTCTGATTTGCCACTATACTAGAAGAATAATTAGCAATAAAATAGTATTTTAATATCTGTTTTCCTATTTTGTGGCAAATATATGACTCCTATGGTTGTGCTCAGTTGACCTTTTTAGACAATACATTTTTTTTCTGAAACACCATTATCAAGTCAATTGCTAGTGAGTACACTAGTGTGGTAGTACCAATTTCGCTTTTTTTAAGAGTAAATCTCATTTTTATTATTTTTTTAATCATCAAACTATTTCAATCAATTAATCAATTAATTTAAATTCAAGTTAGTTAACCTGTAGTGTAGTATTGGTTTCTGGAGTAGAATTTAGTGGTTCATCACTTACAGATAACATTCAATGCTCATCACAAGTGCCTTCCTTAATGCCCATCATGCATTTAGCTCATCTCCTCACAGCAACCCTCGGTTCATTCTCTATATTTAAGAGGCTCTTGTGGTTTGCCTTTCTGTTTTTATCTTATTTTTGCATCCATGTCCATCAAGGATATTGGCCTGTAGTTCTTTGTTGTTGTTGTTGTTGTTTTTTATGGACTCTTTATTTGGTAATAAATCAGTTGTATACATGTTTCCAGATGTGTTTTTTTTTTTTTTTTTTTTTACTATCTTTGCTCTGAACTTGAGATCTTCCTTTTACTTACTTTTCTGTCTTCCCTTTTCCTGTTGCACTTATTTGCCCCTCCATTTTAACAGTACAATTTGACTAACGATTAGAAGTAGAGTATCAATAGTCAACACGCCAATATATCCGGAAGAAGAGATTACGTAATGTTTTTCTTCCCTTCTGGACAAATATTTATTCTTTTGAAAATGTATTTTTGGCTTTAAAAATTGCTTTAAGTTTATTTATTTTGAGAAGAAGAGAGAGGGGGTGGGGAGGGGCAGACAGAGAATCCCAAGCAGGGTCCAGACTGTCAGTACAGAGTCTGGCATGGGGTTCGAACTCAAGAACCATAATATCATGACCTGAGCCAAAAGACAAGAGTCAGAAGTTTAACTGATGGGGCTACCAGGCCCCCCATCTTATTGGCTTCTAATCCGTTTTTGTAGCTATACCATACCACATCCCACTTTGTGAAGAGTGAATGTAATAGGTAGATGTATAGCTTTTGAACAATCTTGAGAATACATGGTAGCCCGTGTTGATCAAAATTTTCATCTTGTTTATATGTTTAAATCAGATGGTCCCTTTAGTTCCTCTTCCAAAATGATTTTTCCTAGAAATTTTGACTGATATTACAGTCAAATGACTAGAAATACAAAAGTATTGTTATGCAAATATTTGTCTTTAAAATGGAACCAGAAGGCTACTGCTATAAATGCACAGAAAACTCAAGTGAAGGAAATTCATCTTCTGAACATACTGTTAGGCTACCTTTCACTCTCTCCTGTAGGATGTTCCTATTTTCCCTCAAGGGGGGAAAAATGGTTCTATTCATTGGGGACAGATATCTGTAGAGGTTTTATCCTTTTTAGAGGTTGTCTTTGAGAAGCTTCTTTGATATCTATATATTTGGGCTTCTGTGATTTAAAAATAAAAATTCCTTCAACACCATAGGTAACCACTGTTAAAGCAATGGGGTTGCTGCTTTGAGGTTGGACAACAGACTGTGGTGGGTCAGGGGAAAAAAGCCATTTTATGGTTTTAAGCATCTTGTAGATCCTTAAAAGTATCTTTCAAGTATAGAAGTGTCCATATTTTTTAGAACTATCAATGCATGGCTGAAATATAGAGATGCATATAAACATTTACACTATATGTATATATATTTACGTATACATATACATATGTGTGCATATATGTATATACATAAATACACGTACATCTACTAATTTGAACAACTAGATAAAGCAAATATGTATGAAAATGTTTAAAAATATGCTTTGCAAGTACTTTAAATCATGCATTCGTGCATTGTATTTAACAGGTAAACCCTAGACTGGCTCTTTTACAAGCTTTGTATTTTACAGACAGAGATGATCATAAAGGTTATCCCTTTGTAATTGTTGAGCAGAGGAGTTTGTGCACAGCTGAGATTCCTACTGCTGTCTCTGCACTTAAGGGCGGTACGAAATCAGCTCTCAGACAAAGGGTTTAATAATAGTAGAGAGACCCACCATATTCATCTTTGCAATAGATTTTATTTATTTTTTAATGTGATCCTCCACCCGTACCCATGAGAGGACTCACTAACAAAAAGCGACAGCTGTGTCCCTGCTCCGTGTGCGCTATCTTGGCCAGGTGCTTCTAATTGCAAGCTTCCGTCTGGAAGCCTGAGCCCAGCTGTGCTGGGATTGATTCCTGCCACACAGGAAACTAAAGAGAAAGCCTGAACTAGGTCAGAAAACTGCCTCACTCATCAAGTCTCCCCAACTCTGGTTTGTGCCCTTGTTTCCTTGTTTGCTGTCGCTTTGTATGTTGTTCTCTGTGCTTCCCCTGACCTTATGGTTCCAGTTACTCTGACCCCGAAAAGGTCATGGCATCCACTTGTGGACCCGGCTCCCTGCCCTGACTCTGGGACAGGTTCTTGGCCCCAGACCAACACTTAAATAAAGAGCAGTAAATCTCTAGCTAAGAAATAAGTCATTCTGTATCTAGTTTTGCCGTTTTGTCAGCTTGAAGCTAGTTTTTTCAATGTTCTTCAGTTTTCCCTGTGATTAGACTTCATGCCCTGGTGTTGATTCCTTTTTATTTTTATTTTTGGAATCCACACCTTAGCATTCCTGGGGTTACCACACTTCCCTGGCCCTGTCCATGAACTATGTAAGGCTGCCACTTAAATCTTCATTCTTTCAACCCATTTCTGCACAGTTAGATATACAGAGTTGGAGTCTTTTGCTAATATTGGTTGGGTCTCTGCAATCCATTACAACACTATCTGCAACCACTCTTCGTCTCTAATGACTGGAATGAGTTCTCCTTTCTTTGCTCTGTCAATTGTTCTGTATCTATTATGACTCAGCTTGGGTATCAATTCATGAAGTCTTCTTTGGCCTCACCTACACCCCCATGGTCTAAATGCTAGGCTGGGCCAAATGCTCTTTCACTGTGATCTCTTGATGGCCTGGGAATATTTTTTTTAATAGTTTATTGTCACGTTGGTTTCCATATAACACCCAGTGCTCATCTCTACAAGTGGGCCTGGGAATATTTCAAAAATATGCATTGACTATCCAGTCTTTCACCTCTCCACTCCCTGCGATACACAGCAGTCTCTGTGTCTTCTGGTGCCTCAGAGGATTGTCTTTGAAATGTTTCTTGGGTGAAGGAATAAATCTTCAGACTTGGGTTCCTATTTGCTAAGTATACACACAGTAGCCCCTCCTTATCTGCGGGGAATATGGTCCAGGACCTCCAGTGGATGCCTGACACTTTAGATGGTACTACTGAGCCCTATAGATGTTATGTTTTTCCATATATATACATACCTATGATAAAGTTTAATATATAAATTGGGCACAGTAAAAGATTAACAACAATAACTAATAATAAAATAAGATAATTATAACAATGTACTATAAGAAAAGCTATGTGACTATAGTCTTTCTGACTCTCTCAAAATAATTTTTTGTACTGTACTCACCCTTCCTCTTGTGATGATGTGAGATGCTAGGATATGTGATGAGGTGAATTGCGGTGAATGATGTCGGCATGTGACATAGGCTACTATCGACCTTCTGACAATGTATCAGAAGTAGGTTTCCAGACAATGGTTGACCAAGGGGTATCTGAAACTGCAGAAGGGGAAACAACAGATGAGGAGGGATCACCGTACAATAACCAACCCTTTGTCTTGCAGTAGTTTAACTACAATAGTTATTTGAACTAACTCTATGTAGATACAATGACTAACTGTGTGTTGATCTCTAAGCTTCAACTATCACTAGCCTTCAGAGACAATTGTCTGTTCTTAAGCTGTAATGTTTGACCTCCATCCAGGACTGCCTGCTTGCTTGCCTGGTGCCCTAACAACTAATTCCCATGTGCCTTGTCATGCTCATTAAGTGGACGATCTCTAGGGAACCCCATTGAAGTTTCTACTGCTATTGACAATGGCTACAACCTAGGACACATGGTTTTTCTGTCTTAGTCTGGGAAATACTCCATATCAAGATAATGTGATTCTTGTCAACTCTAAACCTTTGCAAAAACATTCCAAGCACTAGAACTTTCTCCTTAAAAAGAAAATTAGAAGTATTCAGGGTGCCTGCGTGGCTCAGTTGGTTAAGCATCTACCTTCACCTCAGGTCATAATCTTGCGGCTCATGAGTTTGAGGCCTGCATCGGGTTCTGTGCTGACAGCTCAGAGTCTGGAGCCTGCTTCTAATTTTGCCCCTCCCCTGCTTGCACTCTGTCTGTCTCTCTCTCTGTTTCTCTTTCTCTGTCTCTGTCTCTCTCTCTCTCTCTCTCTCTCTCAAAAAAAAAATAATAAGCATTAAAAATTGTTTTAAATAAGAAAATAAAAAGTGTTGAATGAATCACCTTTAATGCCTTCCATGGTGATTAACAAGATTGTGAAACGTTTTCTGGTGAAGACTTTCTAAAAATTCAAGGTCATTATTTCAATGAGTGGATGGTGTCTGCTGAATTCAAAAGCTGTTTTGGACCTTGTCAGAAAGAAGCTCTGTTTTGTCATGTTTCCATTTCGGGGAAATCTTAAAATGCTGGATATTTCCCTTTTCTCAACCTACCAAAATTCAATATTCTAAACTATTTATATTTGGTGAGAGATGAGACTACTGCTAGAGACAGTATTCAAAGATTTTTTTCCCAATTATATTGTATTTTTATAGTATTCATTTTGGGGACAAAATCATTCCACACATCGTCATCAGAAATCTGCCTTGCACACAGCATTCTGTTGGGATTTTGCTCAAAATTTCCATGAGTAATTGTGCTTGGATTGAGACACTAAGGAACAGAGAGAGAGTAACCTTCCCTTTTCATAGTCATTGAGCAGTGGCTGATGGGAGTCTATGGTCATCTCAGAACTTGTAGATCATATTCTGTTCAGTCAGTGACTACAGTTATCTCCCTCAAGACTGAAGAGCAGAATTAGCATTTCCAGTTTCTCCATTCCCCACCCTCCAGGCATGTAGGGCCATTTGATGATATTAGATACTCATTAATTAAGATTATCATTTTTGATACATTCCTACTGAAATATTGTTTCTCTCTGACATTCTTGGTATCTTTTCTTCAGTCTAATTTCAGGGATTCTGGTCATGATGTTTTCCAGCATACAATGTCCTCACGGGCAATTCCTTCTTATTCTCCAGTCTTAAATATACGTCTCCAAAACTACGTTCCCTCATAGCCCTATCTAAAGTGTCCCCGGTCTCCATCCCACTTCACCCCACCCCTGCTATATGCACATTCTGTCACATCAACCAGTCATCCTGTTTGTTTACTTGTTCACTGTCTACTTAGGCCTTTTCCAACCACCACCATTAGAATGTGAGTGTTGAGAACTGGCACTGTGTTTGTGCCCTTGCTTGCTGCTCTATCCCCAGTTTCTTTGAAACTGCCCAGCCTATTGTAGGTTGAATGTATGAATGATGTTGAATGACTAAAAGAAAGGAAAATAAGAATGGGTAGGGTAAGGAGGGAGAGAGGAAAAGAGAAGGAAGGAAGGAAGCCAGAGATAATGAATGATTTGTTTGCATGACCAAGTACTTTAAATTTGAAAGAAAAGAAACCTGTGGAATGGCGGCCCATTACTCTGCCCTTTTTTTTTCTCTCTCCCTTTTATCGGGAGAAATCTTCAGACCTCCCTAGCTTCTTTGAGCACAGATTTCATCCTTACCTGTCTATCATTGCTCAACTGACACTGCAGCAGATTTTGTAATTACCAGTTATCTCAGTGATTCACTTCAAGATTAAACTGTGGACAATAGTTATGAAAAGTCAGGAGTGGTGTGAAATTTGCCTTTTCATATGGCTTTCTGTTATGACATGGATTACATGTGAAACTCATATTGTCTGATTATTTCCTTTGCAATGAATGCTTTAACTTCAACCTTTTCACCAACCAGTAATGCCATCTGATGACCTGTAAAAATTTAATTGGCCACTCTGATATATTTAGTAGCACCTCACTCCCCTTTTAAACACTTGGTAACATCGTATAAACAACTGGGCGCTTAATTTTATGGGTGTTTTTGAAACAAATGATGGTTTTTTTTAATGGCCTCTTAAAAATAGCATTAGGATTAATCTTCATCAGTTTTTAGTCAAGATAAATATTCATGTTCAAAACAGTGATTGTGTTGCAGAGTATCTTTCTGTTAGATTGAACTGTAATGCAGTGCATCCTTTTTTAGTAGATCAGCCAGCCCCCTCTACTGTTAAAAGGTTTCTTTTTCATTTTTAATAGCTTTTTGAAAAATCTCAGAGATACTTAAAATTCAGTCGTTGTATCAAATAGAGAATAGATGTGTATGTCAAGTAATTTCACTACAGTAAGAATATTGAAATATCCAAAAGATATCTCATTTCACAGGAAATCTTAGCCAAAGCACACGTTTTATCACATTGTTACTGAATTAAAAAATGGTAAGGGAAAATTTCCAGTTTAATGATGATTTAAATCTTTGTGGGTAGATGAGCTATTCATCCAAATGGAAAATAAACAGATTTTTAAAGTGTACTTTTTTGGGGCGCCTGGATGGCTTAGTCGGTTAAGCGTCCGGCTTTCCCGTAGGTCATGATCTCGCGGTTTGTGGGTTCGAGCCCCGCGTCGGGCTCTGTGCTGACTGCCAGCTCAGAGCCTGGAGCCTGTTTCAGTGTGTGACTCCCTCTCTCTCTGACCCTCCTCTGCTCACGCTGTCTCTCTCTCTCCTACAAATAAATAAAAAACATTAAAAAAAAAAAATAAAGTGTACTTTTTTTAATGAAAAGAGTGAGAGTTGGAAGTCAGAAAAAAGCCAGGGATTCTAGTATAGCTCTGAACCCAATCACTTGTGTGCTCCTGGGCAGTTACCCTAACAATATGCCCTATTGATAAGAACGTTCCAGCAACTTTCCAATGAGTGCAAAGTGCTATTACAATCTTAGTAGCATTGTGAAACCATAAAATGCAATTTAAATGGAAAGCAATTTGAGAGGGTATGAGCTTTTTTCTATTCTGTGGTATACTCATTATGGAGGCTCTATCACTTAAAATACTGAGATAAAGTTATTGCTATGTAAAAGTATGTATAGAACTAATTGAAGTTACCATCTTTGTCATAGCCAAAAGAAGGTGTCAATATTTGCAGTTGCATCATTTATGATGCAGTGGAAAAGATGACTTCCAGAATGGATCACTACAGATTCTCTCCCCAAAAAGGACTTAACTCAATACAATTATAATTTTATTAAAATTTTTAATGTTTTTATTTATTTTTGAGAGAGAGAAAGAGAGAGAAACAGAGAGGGAGAGAGGTACAGGGTGCAAGTGGGGAAGGAACAAAGAAAGAGGGAGACCCAGAATCTGAAGCAGGCTCCAGGCTCTGAGCTGTCTGCATAGAGCCAACGCAGGGCTTGAAATCAGAAACCAGGAAGGAGATCATGACCTGAGCCGAAGTCAGATGCTCAACGAGCTGAGCCACCAAGGCGCCCCTATACAATTATATTTCTTTAATAATTATTTAAAGAGAATTGTCCTAAGAACAAACAGTAAGTAGAGAAGTGCTCACTCAAGAAAGTAAAAAAAATGTACTAAATCTCCTTTAAGGCAGGAGTCTGTACCATTTAGACTATGACCCCACCTTGCATCCCAAATTACTGGTGCTCTAATCCAAGCAAGTACAACTAAGAAGACTGGACTCTTTCACCCCCCCAACTCCCAGTCTGGGCCCACGGTTTGACCTTGGGAAGGACAGGCTATCTGCATTCTCATTTTTTAAGGCCCCATTTTACAAAAGTTCTATCCAAGCAGGTGTTCCTATGAGATCCAGGAGTGCTTTCCTCCACTTAACCACTATTTGAAGACAGAAACTCTGCCCTAGGCATATCAAACCACAAATACTAGTGCCCCAGTCACTCTCACTCCAGCTCACGTATAAGACCAAGGATCCACGTGGGGAAAAACAAGCCAGGAAAATGGGCACCATCTCTGCTACCATCTATTGGTGAGGCAGAGTGTCATTCTGAGAAAATGTGAGTCACTACGTTCTGCCCCAGCTCTTGTGTGGTGGTACAAAGGTTATGTCAGAAGAGGTAGGGCTCCAATGATGATGATGTCTACAGCTCTGCCAGAAGGAGCTGACTTTATTTGGAGCGGAGCGTGGAGAATTCTATACCTCAGGACATTGTCAAAAGCAATGAACATCTTGGCATAGTACAATTAGGAAGGCCCCCGTAGCTCTGTGATATAAGCAACAGCAAGCAAAGTGGCAGAGCAATCAGAAACCTAGCAGAGCGAAGTAATAGAAGGAGACAGCCAAGAAGATCATGGTGGTCCGGAAGGCTACGTGCTAATTCTAGGCTCTACTTACCCAGGAGCAATCAGAGCTGGATGTAGACAGACTTGTAAACATCCACTAAACCACACACACACACGCACACACAGAATAAACAAAGGCCAGAAGCCTCACTGGGATTTCACCAAAACCAGGGTGAACATCCTACCTTGATCCAGAGGCAACTCCTAGGAAAGCAGGCTTAAGAACGAAATCATGCCTCTCCTTGGCAGTCTGCAAGACTGTGTGCGTGCCTATGACTGTACCTCCTTAGTAGGGCTGGGAGAGAAATGCAGACCCCTATCTAAATGTGAGGGCAACCACATATAAACTATTTAAACCATTATAGCAACTTTTAAGCCATACACACATCAAAAGTAAAGTTATAACTGGCTAATAGAGCTTAAGCACAACCTTTGACCAGTAAGTGGCTCATGCTGTGCCAAGAGAAATCCCTAGGTAGACTGGCTAAAACATAAGAGAAAAGGCTGCATGCTGTGGGAGAAATAGATTGCAAGTCACTAAATACATGAACAAATGGCCAAGACAACAAAAACTATCAGCCAATGTGGGTAGGAAGTGGGGCAGTCAGTATATTGCAGAGTTGCTACAATATAGTATTCAAGATGTCCAGTTTTCACCAAAAAATGACAAGACAGGAAATAAACAGGAAATATGACCTTGTATTAGTTTGCTAAGGCTGCCGTAACACAGTATCAAAGACTGTGTGGCTGAAACAATAGCAATTTATTTTCTCAAAATTCTGAAGGTTAGAAGTCCAAGATCAAAATGTCAGCAAGATTAGTTTCTTTCAAAATCTCTCAGCTTAACTTGTAGATTATCATCTCCCTCCATTGTCTTTGCATGGTCCTTTTGTGTCCTCATCTCTTTTTAGAAGGACATCAGGCACAGTGGATTGGAGCCCCCTCATATGACTTTATTTTACTTTATTTACGTTTTTAATGACCCTATCCCCAAATATAGGTATTGGGGGGATATTCTGAGGTATTGGGGGTTAGGACTTCAATACAGGAATTTTAAAGGGGATACACTTTCACTCATGATGAACAGTGCCTCAGAGAAGTGTGAGACACTATTCAGCCTAGCAATTTATGTATAATGGGAGTACCAGAAGAAGATGTGAAAGAAAAAAGGGCAGAAAAAAATACATATTTAAGGAAACAATGTCTGAAAACTTTGTACATTTTACACAAAGCATTAATTTACACATCTAAAGAGCTCAGCAAACTGCAAATAGGAGAAATATAGTAGATCGACACCTAAACACATCATAGCCCAACGTTAAAAAGATGAGAAAATCTTGACAACAATAAAAAGAAGGATGATTTGCCACACTCAAGGGCACCTCAATAAGATTAACAGTTGACCTCTTATGAGAACAGTGGAGGCATCAGGCAGTGAGATGACATATTCAAAGTGCTGAATTAAAAAAAAAAAGTCAAATAAGAAACTTTAGCAAAACTATTTTTGAAAAATGAAATCAAAATAAAGATATTCCCAGATAAACGAAAGCTGTTTGTTCACCTGACTTAAAAGGCACACTAAGAGGAGTGTTTCAGGATGAAAACAAGTCACACCAGAGATTAATGTGAATTTACATAAAAAAGTAAAGTGCTAATAAAGGTAATTACGTAGGTAAATATGAAAGACAGTATAACTGAATATTCCCTTTTCTTCTCTAAACTGATTTAAGAAAAACTGAATAAAACAATATGCATATCATGCTATTGTTAGATTTAGAACATACAGAAATTTAATACATTTGACAGTAACAGCACACAGGGTGGATAAGAGCAAAGCGTCAGTGGAAAAAGGAAGTAGCCCCAGGTGGTAGTTCAAATCCACAGAAAGAAATGAAGAGAATTAAAAATGATATAAAAGAAGTTTAATATGACAAACCATATAAAGATATACTTGCTCTCCTTTACTGAATCAGTTTCTTTAAAAGGTATAACATATAAAGTGATAATTGTAAAAATACGTTTGGTTTGTTACATGTATAGAGCCCAACATCTATGTATAAAATAATAGCATCAAAAAGGGAGAAAGGGAATAGAGCTATATATAGAAAAATTTCTTTATTTCCCTGGAATTAATTTTGTATAAGTATAAAGGAGATTTGAATAAGTTGGGATGTACTTTGTAAGTACTATATCACTAAGAGAACAAATATGTATAGAGAGAAATAAGAATTATTAAAACAAACAAAATATTACACTTAACATATCTATCTAATATAAAAGAAAGCTAAAGGAAAATGCAGGAACAAAACAGATAAGAGATTTATTAAAAAAATGAAATGGCAGATAAAAATCCAAACATTAATATAATACATATTATAAATATAAATATATAATATTAAGTAAAAACAGCATAAAGAAAAGGCAGAAATTATTACATTGGATAAAAGAATAGATCCAACTATATACTGTCTATGAAAGACAAATTTTACATTCCAAGTTTTAAATAGGTTGAAGATGAATGATGGAAAAGGAAGTACCATGCAAACAGCAACCTTAAGAGACCTGGAGTGGCTATATTAATATATGACAAAATAAATAGATTTTGAGACAAAAAATGTTGCTGGAGATATTGAGGGACACTTCATAACGATGAAAAGACCAGTCCATAAGGAAGATCTAACAGTTATAAACATATATACAGCTAAGAGTGGAGTCTCAAAAAACACACCAAACTGACAGAATTGATGGGAAAAAAATGGAAAACTCAGTAATAGTAGTTGAAGACTTAAGTATTCTACTTTCAATAATGAATAGAACTAAACAAAAGGTAAACAAGAAAAGCAAAGACTTTAACAACAATATGTACCAACTAACCCTAACCAGTATCTATCAAACACTCCACCCAACAGCAGTAGAAAAGATTCTCCTAAAGCATGCATAAAACATTTTCAAAGTTAGACAGTGTGGTAGTTCATAAAGCATGCTTTAGTAAGTTTAGAGGATTAATATTATGCAAACTATTTTCTCTCACCATAATGGATTTAAATTAGAAATTAACAACCAAAGCAAATTTGGGAAGTTCACATATTTGCAGCATTAAACGACATATCCTAAATAATTATTGGGTAAAAGAAAAAAATCACAGTTTAAAAAGAAATGAAAATGAAAATAAACCAGAACTTATAGAATGCAGTTAAAGCAGTGCTCAGAGGGAAATTTATAGCTGTGAATGCCTATATTTAAAAAGAAGAAAAGATCTCAAATCAATAACCTAACCTTCCTTCTTGAGACACGGAAAAAGGAAAAGCAAAATAAATCCAAAACAAATAGAAGGAAGTAATAAAAATGACAGCAGAAATAAGTTAAATAGAAAATAAGCAATAAAGGGGCGCTTGGGTGGCTTAGTCGGTTAAGCATCCGACTTTCGCTTAGGTCATGATCTCGCGGTTTGTGGGTTCGAGCCCCGCGTCGGGCTCTGTGCTGACTGCCAGCTCAGAGCCTGGAGCCTGTTTCAGAGTCTGTCACTCCCTCTCTCTCTGACCCTCCCCTGCTCACGCTCTCTCTCTCTCTCTCTCTCTCTCTCCTAGAAATAAATAAAACAATAAAACAATAAGACAATAAATAAATAAATAGAAAATAAACAATAAAGAAAAAACAATGGAATCAAAGTTGATTTTTTGCAAACATCAATAAAATTGATATCTACTAACTAGACTGACCAAAGAGAGAAAACTCAAACTGACAAAATGAAAAACTGAACATCACTACTGATTTTACAGAAATTAAAAAAAATCCAGATAGATTTATAAAAGATTGAATTAATAATTTTAAAGCTTCCTATAAAGAAAATCCCTGACTCAGATGCCTTCACTGTGATTTCTACCACACATTTTATGAAGAACTAATACCAATCACTTATAAATTCCTCCAAATGATAGAAGGAGAAAGAACACTTTAAACTCATCCTGTGAGGCCAGCATTATACTGATACCAAATCTGTCAAAGACAATACAAGGAAAGTAAATTGTGGACCAGTATCCCTTATGAATATAAGTGCAGAAGTCTTCAGCAAAACACTATCAAGCCAAATCCCAGCATCATATAAAGAGGCTGATACACTGTGACCTATTGGGATTTCACCCAAGAATGTGAGTTGGTTTATTATCTGGAAATTAATAAAATAATACATTGTATCATAGACTAAAAAACAAAAATCACAAGATCATCTCAAAAGGCATGGGAAAATACTTGACAAAATCCAACAGCCTTCCTGATTTAAAAAAAAATAAAAGGCATCCCACGAAGTGGTAATAGAACAACATTTCCTCAAGCTGATAAAGGGCACCTGTAGAAAACCCACAGCTAACCTTGGGATGAAATCAGCTTCATGAAGCAAACACAGCTTTATTTGCATTTTGACTGAAAAGTGATTTGATTTGTGGGCAGAGATTGTTGGAGAAGGAGCCAGACTGGGAAGGGGAGCACGCTAGGGTTGACTGGTGTGGCATGGCAGGGAGCGGAAGGATCCTAGAACTCTGGGGATGGAAGGACTCTCTAAGGAATAGTAAAGGGGTAAAAGTAAATTAAAGAAGTGTGCAAAGAATGTTTGTTATCAAAAACAAACTATTTCAAAATATTCCCTCAAATGAGTCAACTAAAAGGAAAAGAGACAATTGTATTTTCCTTCTCTTTCCTCACATTCTCAAGGTCCTGATTTCTAGCACCATTACAACTATAATTTAGTTTCACTGAAGGCTACGTAAGCCTGTGGGAACCTGGACATCTAACCAGATGATATATTATATTACATGCCCCCAAAATATAGTATCTCTGGGATTAGGCTCTAAACAACCTACTGAAATGAACTTTGGGGACTTGACATAATTATAATTTGGAGACTGCCTGTGCATAATATTTTTTTTACAGATGATTTGTTTTCCTAATTATGGTTTATTAAACTTCTACAGTCAGTTCCCATTCCCTGAATAGATACTGGGGGAATTAAATGGCTTGAAAGCACTCACCATAGCCAAATACACTCACACACACATAGCAGTTTGCTCCTTCTTTTTCTCTGGACACAACAGAAATCTTGTAAATATGTGAAATATGCACTTGACACTCAAACAACATGGGTATGAACTGCATGGGTCCAGTTGTATGCAGATTTTTAAAAAATCATATAGTACTTTAAATGTATTTCCTCTAACTTATGATTTTCTTAATGTTTTCATTTCTCTAGTTTATTATAAAAATACAGTATATTTCATATCTATCTATCTATCTATACAGAATATTTGTTAATCAACTGCCTATGTTATAAGGCTTCTGGTCAATGGAAGGTTGTTAGTAATAAAGTTTTGGGGAAGTCAAAAGTTGTACATGGATTTTCAGTTGTGCACAGGGTCAGCTTCCCTACCCCTGTGTTGGTCAAGGGTCAACTGCATACATTTAACATTACACGGCTTGAATGATCCCACCAAAAAAACAACCTAGGAATGTAAAAAGGAATTAAAGGGTAAGGATTTATTAAGAAAAATAATTTTCAGAATGGTCTAAGTTAGGATTAATGATAATTAGATTAATTTAAGTCAGATTTAGATTAGTTCTCAACTTGCTGTAGGCTGTGGTTTTAGAGCAAGATTCTAGGAATTAATCAAGGGGGTGAGAAATTATTTTAGGAGTAGCAGCTCAGGAGATTCTCTACTGGTTTATACCTGGTGATTGTATCATTAAATTGGAAAGGGCCTTCTTCTGAGATCAGGAGCTGAAAAAAACAATGTAAGTAGCCAACTAGAGAAGCAGAGGGTCTAAAATCAGTTGGCATTTTAGCCTCCTCTGAACATTACAGTAACCATGGGATATTTTAACCCCAGATTGCCTATAATGGGCAGATTCCTGAGAATGAGCTCCCATGAACCTTGATCTTGCATAATCTCTTCTCCTTTGGGTGTGAATGGAACATGTGAAGTTGAGGAATATCACCCCTTATATAACAAAAGGGGCGTGATTTCAGTTGGCCCTGTCTAATCACATGAGCCCTTGGAAAGCAACCTTAGGTGTGATCTGGTAAGATGGTCTGAGCCCCAAGTAGTACAGCTCAGTCAGTCCACAATCACGGCCACATTTCTGAAAATGTGTCATTGCAGATGGAGCAGGAAGGTTTCCAGTTGTTAGTCAAGAACCAGGCCTGGAATTAGCACGTCCCTTTCCACAGCATAATCAGTGATGCTGAGTCCAGGTCATGCCGCCAGACTCCTCCAGTGAGAGCTCACTCACGATGTAACTCATTCTCCTTTGGACAGTTCCAAACGTTGCAGATTTCTTACCCAAGTTCCCCTAAAATTTTCACCTATTGTACTTTTTGTATAGTAGACACAATTTTGTACTGTAAGAACTGTGTCACTTGACAGGCCTTCAGTTATGGAAGATAGCACTTAGTTTTCTCTGGGCTTTTCCTCTCTCCTCTGGAAGTGCTCCAGGCTACCATGTTGTTTAAAGCTAAACACGATGCCCCAGATATGCTGACCAGTATCAAAACCATTTCCTTCTTACCCTTAGCACTTTCCTTTATTAAATGTTGCCTAAAATGTCTTTAAAGTATTTCGCTGTTGCATCATACGGGAAACTCATTTCTCCAGTAATAGGAAGGGTTCTCCAGCCTTGTTTTGCACAGTGACACATAATAAATGACAAGAAAGTTCTAAAATAAAGCAAATGCAAGATACTGTTGCATTCTTTCTTGGATTGTGTGATATGGCTTCAATTCTTTTAAGTAAAGGAAAAAAAAAAAAAAAGTCTGATTTTTAAATCAGACCAGAAGCACCAAAAGGAAAATCTTGATAGAAAGTCCAACACACACACATATACCACATGGAGACATAACAACATGAAAAGGAAATGGAATTCAACAGCCAAATTATATTCCTTAGACCCTCATTTTCCTTGAAAAGCAAGATACGTCAAACATGGCCATCTGCATCTATTACTATTTCAGTCAGAGAGGTAACAAGAGGAATCCCTTTTCGGACAGCTTTATTAAGAAATAATGCACATACCATAGAATTCACCCTCTTAAAATATACATTTCAGCGTTTTTAGTACATTCATTCACAGTGTTGTTCAACCATCACTTGTTCCTCCAGAAAGAAACTCTGAAATCTCTTCATTTGTGAGGGGAAAAGGCACTGCCATACATTCGGGGTCATGGGAACAAGTCAACTTGGAAAAGGGCAAGATGAAGGGGAGCAAGGGATGGATCAAGGCATGTCTGTCCTCTCTGTAGATCACACTGAACTCCCGTGCCTCTGCTACAAAGCAGTCATCTTCAAAACAGTTCTCCCTGGTAAATACAGCTTGTGGGACATTGACTGTGTGATTCCGTTTAAAGCTAACGGGAGTGTTGGGGCTTATAAAAAGGCTGGATTGTGAATTACACTCCTCACCACTGGGCTCTCCCTTTCCTTTCAAAAGGGGTCCAGGCTGAAGTCAAATCCAAGTGCAGTGTGTGTTCTGCTTCAGCAAAGAGGCGATTGTAATCAAGTGGTGCTGCGCCTTAGCTAGGCAATTTTGAAACAAATACTGGCATCGGGGTGCTTTTAAGAAGGCCTCTGTGATTTTCTTTCATTTTTTAAGTTTCAGGGACCAGAGTGGTAAAGAAAACCCTAAGAGCATTTCATTTTTCAGTTATCTGAATGTGACTAGAATGTGCATTAAAAGCACACAGCTATCACAAAAGGCATGAATCTTTTCCTGCCTGAGATTTACAAACTAAATCCAAGAATTGACTCAAATGTGAATGACAGCCTCACGGACCGTTCATCCTGCTCTGGGGCACCTCACCCGAGGTGGAGTTTGGCTGCATCTGAAAGTCTTTACATCAGAAACATCAAGTACTAAATTAGATCTGTTGTTCTGATAGCATAAGCCCTGGTAAATGTCCTTCCATAGCATAAGCCCTGGTAAATGTCCTTCCGCAAAAATACTGTTTTTCTATGCACTATTTTTCTAAAGAAACAAGGGGGGAAATGGGGTTTGGTTTTCGGTTCTGTCTGTGAGGATCACTAAGTGCATCACTAAGTCTGTGAAATTGTTCCTCTCTTCCCTCTGCCGGCTGACGAGAAGTATTGCTGGCACCTCATGTTTTCTTTGAGCCAGGGTGGGAGCACATTTCTGGCCAGCGTGACTCAAAGAGCTAAAGGAAATGCAATGGTCACTATTGAAATTTCCAAGGACATATGGAATTTCTTCTACCCATTCCTTTTCCTGGTCTCTTCCTACAGCCTCAGAAGGTAGAAAGGTGATACATGCGGGGCTTGGGGCATGACAGCTGCTAAGACAGCTTATGTCCACCAATGGAAGATTCATGTAATGGTTATAAAAAGCAGTGAATCCCAGAGGAGGAAGTTGAGGGAGGAGAGCTGGTTCTCAGGAAGGTTCACAATTCTGTATGACCTGTAGTTATGTCAGTCATTTTACGATATCGTTAGCACCTTGTCACTGAATAGGCTCATCTCTTAGCCGACATGAGGAATCTCTTTCTACTCCCTGTTAAATGTTATCACTACTGCTCCTTTAAAAAAAAAATTGTTTTAAGTTGTTTTTTTAAAATAAGCAGTTTTTTATTTAATTACTTCTTTTAAATCTTCCTTTCCCTTGACATTTGGATATTGGGGTTAAAGAGGTAATGAATATTGTTAAAAATAGATTACTCTTAAATTATTTTAAGTAGCAATGACTTTCTATCATTTCCATGTTTCTTTGGGTTAAACCAAAAGTTCAAAACTAAATCCAAAAATTGCCAAGTTGAATTAAGTACATTTCGTTCACAAACTCAGTGATAAATGAATATAATATGACCTGAGGAAGCATAGCTAAAAGTATTGCAAGTAATTTGAAACTTGAGATTTAATTTACAGTTTAATTTAAATGGCCTTTCTACTTCTGAAATCGCAGACTCCAATTCCATATTGTATATTCTTAAGCATTATTGGTTCTCCTGTCCCCCGAGGAAACGTCTAAAATGCAAAGTTCATGTGACCCTAGGGACTTTGCCATTAACATTCAGCATTTACCCCGTCTCCCTTACCGTGTCCTGTCAAAGCTAGAGGAAGGGTGCACTACGCATGCTTATAAACTAAGGCCATGTGCCCAAGGGCAACTTCTATGCTTGTTCTTGGTTCCATCCACCTTGCATCACTCGGTCACTCAGGACTAATGGTGCTGCCTGAGTGTCCATCTTCCAACAGCTCATCTTGGTTTTAGAACACTGAGTACACTCCTTGGCTTAAAGCAGAGTCTCAGAGCATTCCATCCCATATGTGTCCTTCTTTGCCACCTGTTGTAGCCTTATTTTATGGAGAGGCATTGTTTTAAGTCACTCGTGTGTCTCCAGCACCCAGCCCAGTGCTAGCCCTCAGGATGTATGTACACGCGTGTGTCTGTTTCAACCATTGTTCACTGAATGAGTAAATGTATAAGAGCTAGACAATTTGATTGTCTGTTTTATGATTTCTTTTGCTGGGAGTTAATGCAAAGAAAGGGAAGAAGATTGGGCAAACCTAAAAGAATTAAGTGGTTGTAGGATAATTGTAATAACTAAAAAGACTTGGACCTTAAGCTATTTTACTTGAACTAGAGAAGGGAAAAACATTGGTTGAGTCACCAAGATACCCTCTTATAATTGTATTCTTACTTTCTACTATATATTCTGGAATGAGAACTAGACAGAGTACATATGAATAATATACATAATTTGCAATCTAAAAACAGAATGTATCAGGGGAAATGTTACAAAATTCAGATATAAAATATCTGAAGAATTTTCAAAAATAAAAAGCATAGGAGATAGCAAAGATCAGAACAGAAAAAACAAACACTAGAGTTGGAACAGTAAATCAAGCCTGGTTCCTTAGAGTGACCAGTAAAAGTGACATACCCTTGGCAAGGCTGATCAAGGGGAAAAGGGAAACTCTAAAAATAAATTAGGTTAGGAATTAATATAGGGGGACCTGGGTGGCTCAGTGGGTTAAACATCTGACTCTTGATTTAGGTTCAGGTCATGATCTCAAAGTTGGTGAGATTGAGCCCCACATCTGTGCTAATAGCACAGACCCTGCTTAGGATTTTTCTCTCTCCCTTTCTCTCTGCACCCCCCACCCCCTGCTCACACTTTATTTCTTTCTCTCTCTCTTGCCTTTTCTCTCTCTCAAAACTAAATAAACATGTGAAACCTTAAAAATAAAAGAAAATTAGGGATGTAACTATTTCGGGGGTGGATTCAAGAAAACATAAGACATTACTTTGTACACATTAGAAAATTCTGGATATAATTATTAATGTCCTAAAATGTATACATTTTCAAAATTGACTAAAGGAATGGAAAATCTCAAGAGAACAATAATCACCGAAGAAATTACAGTAGTCAAAAATCTATCCATAAAATAAGCATGAATTTAAAAAATGTTATAGTTTATTCCTACTTAATTTTAAAAACTGGATAATTTTTATATTTAAAAATAAAAATATATTATTTTTTATTTTATTGTTTATATAATATTGATAATATAGGATGTTTGTACAATTATATTTATATAAAACAAAGAATAGATATTTGTATTATATTATTTCTGTTATAAAACCATATCTAAGTAATAGAAAAATACTGGAAATATCGTGGCTCATTAGGAAAGGCTAGCAAAACTCTAATACCAAACTAGACAAGAGGAGACACATGCAAAAAGAAAAACTGTAGTCCAGTCTCACTCATAAATATGGATGCAAAACTCCTAAATACACTGTTAGTAATTAAAATATAGCAATGCATCTAAAGAATTAAACGTGCTAAAAAAAAAAAGCATATGCTAAGAAAATGTGGTTTATATTAACTATGCCAAAGTAGTTTGATTTAGAATATCTATTAATGTTATTCCCCAAGTTAACAAAGAAAGGAGGAAAAAATGTTTGGTTGAATGCTTAAAAAAATAATAATATAAAACCCACTGCTGATTTTGAAAGAAGTAGCAAACAAGGAATAGAGAAAATTTTATCTAAGCGTCATAATCAACAGTAGGACATTAACTGCATATCAATGAAAATTATTAACACCAGGATATATCAGCTGTTCAACGCTGTAAAATTTCTTTCTTTCTTTCTTTTTTTAAATGTTTTATTTATTTCTAGGAGAGAAAGAGAGAGACAGCACGAGCAGGAGAGGGTCAGAGAGAGAGGGAGTCACACACTGAAACAGGCTCCAGGCTCTGAGCTGGCAGTCAGCACAGAGCCCGACGCGGGGCTCGAACCCACGAACCGCGAGATCATGACCTAAGCGAAAGTCGGACGCTTAGCCGACTAAGCCACCCAGGCACCCCTACACTGTAAAATTTCTAGTCAATGCAATTAATCCAAGAAGTCTAGTGGGATAAGAAGAACAAACTTTTATATTTAATATAATATTATTGCCTATGTGGCAATAAAAGGTGAACAACTGATTATTAATACTAATAGGAGTTTTAATCAATTTGACCAGAATAAAAATCAATAAGCAAACAGTGGCTTTCCTATACACCTTCACTAACCAATTAGGAAAAAATTTCTTAAATCCCCTTCACTATGATAATCAATTTCTTAAAATTCCTAAGAATGGATATACAAAGAAACACAAAATCCATTGAAGAAAACTATCAAGCATTTGTGAAGTACATAGACCCCCTGAGTCAACAAAAAAACATTCCAAACTCCTGGATAGGAAAACTCTATTTAGGACACCACTTCTTCTACCGTTACTCTATGAATTTAACACAACACAATCCCAGTCAAAGGCCCAGAAGGAGTTTTTGTCAGTCTGAAAAGTTGGCCTGAAAAGTTCTCTAAAAGAGGAAATAGGCAAGAAAAGCCAAGAAAACTAGAGGAAGTAGGGAAAGAGAGAAAGGAGGGACACTCTCTCCATGAGGTGCCAAAACATAACTGTTGAGGGTTTTTAACACCAACCCCCAGGTGTCTTTCCTAATTGTGAAACAACTGTGAATAAAATCATGAGCTGGTTAAGAATTAAAACACAATTTCCTTCACTGGCGATAATGCCAGAGTAGAGAAGGCAGTGGGGGCATCCTGGTTCTTCCCTCATATCAACTTACCCACTGGGTCGCAGGCAGATCAACCGTGGAAAGTGTATGTGGCCCCTGTGCAACTGGGAAAGCATTGCCAGGACACTCGCCCAGGAAGGTAGCAGAGAGGGAAGTCACAGGCTCGCGGGCTCTGCAGGTCCCAGACTTAGAGGCGAGAGGTTCGTCTCCTCCAATAAATCACTTCTCTTTCCAAGGGAAGGAATAAGTTCATGTAAAGAGAGAGGAGTGGGAATTCCTGTTAAGATACACAGGACTGATCCTAACACAGGATAAAGCAAAGAAACTGAAGCTGTTTAATGTTGGTACCAGAATAGACACCCTACTTGCAGGAACAGAAATGAGTACCAAACACATCCAGGTATATGTAGATGTGCATTATACGATGAAAATAGCTTGGTCAGTTGTGATCATTTGAGCTGCAAGGAACAGAAAATCTGATTTATATTAGCTTAAAAGTTAAAGGAAATTTGTTGGCTCATGTAACTAAAAAATCTAAGAGTAAATGAAGGTTTCAGGTAGGACTGAAAAAATCAAACGTTAAAAATAGAACTGCCATGTGATCTAGTAATTCCACTTCTAGGTATTTATCTGAAGGAAATGAAAGTTCTGCCTTGAGGGGCTCCTGGGTGGCTTGGTCAGTTAAATGTCTACTCTTGATTTTGGTTCAGGTCATGACATCATGGTTTGTGAGATTGAGCCCTACATCAGGCTCTGCACTGACAGCTCGTAGCCTGCTGAGGATTTCCTCTCTCGGTCTCTCTCTGCCCCTTGACCCTCCTCTGTGCTCGTGCACTCTCTCTCAATATAAATAAATAAAAGCTTTTTTTAAAAAGGTAAGGAAATCACTATCTCGAAGTGATATCTGAAACCCCCAAGTTCATTGCAGCATTATTTATAATAGCCAAGACATGGGAAAAACAACAACAACTAAGTGTCCATTGATGGATGGATGGATAAGGAACATATATGTATGTTATCCAATGAAATATTATTGTCATTAAAAAACAAGAAATCCTGTCATATGTGACAAAATGTCATTGTGACCTTGAGGGCGTTATGCTAAGTGGAATAAGTCAGACAGAAAATGACAAATACTATATGATCTCACTTCATGTAGAATCTCGAAAGAAAGAAAGAAAGAAAGAAAGAAAGAAAGAAAGAAAGAAAGAAAGAAAGAAAGAAAGAAAAGAAAGAAAGAAAGAAAAGAAAGAAAGAAAGAAAGAAAGAAATCTAATAGAAACAGAAGGTAGGGGCGCCTGGGTGGCTCATTTAGTTAAGCGACTGACTTTGGCCCAGGTCATGATCTCACGGTTTGTGGATCTGAGCCCCGTGTCAGGCTCTGTGCTGACAGCTCAGAGTCTGGAGCCTGCTTCAGATTCTGTGTCTCCCTTTCTCTGTGGCCCTCCCCCCTCATGCTCTGTCTCTGTCTCTCTTAAGAATAAATTTTTAAATAAAAAGAAACAGACAGATTTGTGGTTACCAGGAGCAAAGAGAGGATGAGAAGTCAGTCAGTGTGGTCTAAGGATACAAGCTTCCAGTTCTAAGTCGAATGAGTTCTGGGGATGTATTATCCAGGTTGAGACCATATTTATAATACTGAACTGTATATTTGAACGTTGCTAAGAGTACATCTAAAAACTCTCACCACCCACCCACACACACAAACTGTAACTATGTGAGGAGATGAATGTATTAACCAACCATATTGTCCTTATCATAGCCATCATGATGTATAGCAAAGTGTACATACATGAAATTGTCACCCAGTGACACCTTAAACTTCTATAGTATTGTATGTCAATTATATCTCAGTAAAGGTGGACTAGAAAAACCACCCTGCTAAATACGTCAAAGAAAATGTCACTATGGCAGTTTAAAAAGATGGTCAGTTTGATATGAAATCTTCTGGGTGTAAGCCAGATGCTTTGTTTAAGCTTGAGTGGAATGCAGTTTGAGTGGAGTAAAAGCAAAAGCCCAACACACCAAAACTTGTGAAATGCAGTTAAAGCCGTATTTATAGGAAAACTGATAGTACTTAAATGCATATATTCATTGGATGATTAAGTTATTGGTAAACTCCACTAAGTTCATTAGTAACATTATTTTTACTTAGCATTTTAGAGTTTAGAGAACAGCTTTATTCATACTTTGTTATGTGGGCTTTGCTCTGAGGAGACAAACTGGGAGAATAATCGAGTAAGTTCAACAGAGAATTAAATGGATTGCAGTCTACTCTCCAAAGGGCAAAGCTCCTTGGGCTGCCTCTCCACCTTCTTTTCCTAAACTAGATCCAGCAGCTTCCCCCCAAGTCTTTCCCCACCCCTCCCCATGGTATCACATATTGTTCTTGAACTGTTTCTCATTGCTGAACTTCCTCACAGCTCAGATGGCCCCCAGCAGGGAGGAGCAGTGGCACATTCTCTAATCTCCTCCACCTTTCAAAAATAAACAAAAGGTTATCATTTGGCACAGATGACCTTCTTTTCCTGTTTCCGCCCAGCTTAAGTTTCACTTAAGTTACCAAATTATTCAATCAAACCAGGCTGAAAACAATGTCACTAATCCGTTTCCAAAGAAGTAAGCAAAATAGAGCTAATTGAGGATTTGAAAGGGAATAGAAATAGAAAGATCTCTGAGGCCTTGAGAGAAGAGGGAGTCAGGTCGGAAAAAATTTCAGGTTGTTTCACTGGACCAGGTAATTATCTTCTGAGGTCATCTAAGAAAATTCCTCTGTGTTTAAAGTGGAAAAATACATTTTATTTTCTTTGGGGACAGGGCCTGAGATGAGGCACAATGAATTGCCAGTAGGAAGCCCTGGGATGTAAAAGCTCTAGCAAAGACACATAGCTTGTAGTTTGTTAAACAGAAATTGACAGAAGGTTTTGCTCTCAAATGAATTTCATATGTTTCTAAATTGATATTTATGTATGAAACTCTAGATCTAGATGAAGCATACACTGATAGTATTGTCCTAAATATAAGGGAAGTTTCTCCTGCGATAAGGAGAGGATAAAGGTTTTTTAAGTAGCAGACTTTCTGATTTAAGCTGGTTTTGCTGAATTAAACAAAGGAAGCCAATTCTTCAATGAAGATAAAGCCTCTAATTAGCATGTAAGTGAATCGGATGTGATGCATGTAATCACTGCCCCGGGAAAATAATCAAACCTCAAGAACACCCACATTTTTTTTTCTGCCTTGGTAACTTGTCTGTGCAGTAAATAATTAGCTTCTTGATTTTTAAAGAGGTTGACATTTGGAAAGATTCTGCAAATAGTATTTTCCTTCTCTCTTTTCCATGTACTCATTTAATTCTACCATTCAGTTGCACCAAGATTGCCTGGACTACACAGTAATCTTCTTCTGGTATATATAGAATGATATAGAATGATCACTTCTATATTTACATCCTGGGAGTATAGAAAACCCTCATGGCTCACAGACATGTCATCTACAGTTTTGAGTATGCAGCGTGTTCTCCATTAGCCATTTTGATACCTGCCCCTTGCCTTGATTTAGAGTCAATTATAAAAAACAAGACTTAAAAAGAAGACAATACACCTAATTTTAGCATTGGAGAGATCTTTAAGCAAGTCTTTGAAGAATCATTTTTCCCATAAAGGAAATCCTTAGGATAAATTAAATGAAGAAAGAAAACCACAGGATTCAAATTCAAATTATGGATTCTGTGATTCCAAATAGACCATACATCAGTCTACCAGTCATTCAATCAATAGGCATTGGTAAATATAAAAAAAATAGATATAAAACGCAGATATAAATGCATAAGAAAAAAATGAACATACCAAAATATTTTTCCATTTGGCTACTTATGGGTAATTTTTGTTTTCTTCATATTTTCCACAAGAAACACACATTACTTTTGTAATCAAGACAAAGACACATTGTTTTCACAAGACAAGAAATAGGAGCATCTAGTAGGGTACCCTTTTCATCAAAAGAAATTAAAACAAATTATTAAAATTAAAAGTATTATGAAACAATACAAAACTAGAACAAAGTCCTTGGATCAGAAACCAAAACTGCATAATCTATAAGGAGACCAAATGTCTTATTAATGCATACATTCTTACAAACACTTAAATAAAATATTCCAAGATCTCTTTCCTGACCAGCTTCATAGTCTAGTCCTCATTCATAATGTGAGTTTTATGTACCTTTATCCCTTCTTGGTAGGATTTCATCAGAATTTCTTTTTTTAATTTTTTTAATGTTTTATTTATTTTTGAGAGAGAGAGAGAGAGAGAGAGCTCAGGAGAGGGTCAGAGAAAGAGGGAGACACAGAATCTGAAGACGGGCTGCAGGCTCTGAGCTGTCAGCACAGAGCCCGACTCAGGGCTCGAACCCACAAACGTGAGATCATGACCTGAGCCCAAGTCAGACGCTCAACGCACTGAGCCACCCAGGCGCCCCTGATTTCATCAGAATTTCTAACTTTGAGTTGGAAATATTTGGGGCAATTCTAACTGGAAGCAAGCCCCAGAAGTCAAGTGAGCTCTCTGATGTACAGGGCTCAGTGCAAAATGAAAATGTGGGACTTCTTGCACAAAAACGACTAAAGATTTCCAGGCACCTATAGCAGAGCTTGAGAGCAAGCATGGGCCCCTGGGTGAGCACAGACCTGAAGCCGGCCCTAAAGAAAGTATGTGTTCTTGGAGCCGGGCAGGTCTCAGCTGGAATCTTGTTCTGGCATCAGCTGCCTGACTGTGACAACTCACTGAATCTGTCAGAGCCTCCTTTCTCCCATCCACAAAAATGGAGGCAGTCTACAGAGGTCTTCTATGTGAAATCTAGTGCTGTGCCTGGTGTCAAGGATAAACAGAGCTAGACGTTGGTTAACATGGTAAGGGCCCGGCAGTCTTGATTCAGTAATACACTATGCCAATCAGGAAAACAGTCCAGCATAACTACACTCAGCTTCAGTTTGTACCAAGATGACTGCTCATTTTGAAGAATGGGGGGGGGGGGGCGGGGAGGGGTTGCTAGTAGGACTAGGGGCAAGTGGAGGCTGGGAACTCAGGTAAGTGAGAACTTATGGAAAGGGAAGGGTTGGTCTCCATGACACCCATCTGGTTGGCTAACTGGCACTTAACGATGTTTAGCCGGTGCCCTCCCCTATTGGCTGGGACACAGGAGCCCTGTCTTCTGGTGTCAGTGGAACCATCAGTTCTTCGGCAGCCTTCAGTTTTCTCAGGCAGGCGCTTTAAAGGAGATGGGGTCACCCGTGGATGCAACCTTGAGCGGTTAGAAAACCCTCAGCGTTTGCTCAAGTCTTTAAAGGTCAAGGTTGAGGACTAGGGAAGGAAGGGCTCAGGGGAGTCAGGCTGGCGTTTGGTCACAGAAAACGTCTCTGTCTCTGGTATGTGGTGCTCTTTCTCCATCTCCACACATACATTTCGTCCATCATATCAAAAGACTGGAAACAAACAAAATATCCAGCTGGAAAACTCCTGCTCATATCCTTAATTTATATTTTACTTTAAATAACTCCAGTTATCATTCATAAGAGATTTCATAAAGAGCAACAGTGTGGCACATTGAAATGGGATTTAAAATTAAATTCGGGTTCCTCAAAAGCAGAAAGCGTTATAATATGCCTATTTTTAGACATGAAGAAGAACTTGGAGTCTATTGTTCCCTCACTTCACATTCCTGATAAATAGGAATGTAGCTCTTTGCCTAAACGTCACAAAGCATTTCTAATAGAACAAAATCGAATTTGAAATTTTCTTTAAAAATGAGAAGGGAAAACAAATGACTCCTTTAGTTTAAGACACCAACTTTTTTTTGGTCTTGTTTCTGAATGTGTTTAATGAAGAAGAATTTGATGAGCATTTAAGATCCTTAATTAGACTAGGACAGGCACTTATCAGGAGGGGCACATCTGCCGGCTAATGGTTAGTTTGGGTCCCTGTTTCTTCAAAAGTGTATAAGGTGCACTTGAGGGAGATTGTTTAAATCACAGATTCCTGACTCTACTCATATTTCCTGAACCGGAGACTCTGGCAATGAGATTCAGAAATCTCATTGTTAACAAGCTAGTGTGCCTTATCTGCACCAAAGCTGGACAAACATACTCAAATCACCTCTTAGTCGTATGGAAGTAGATGGAAGATGAAATTTAGTGAGAACCTCAATGTGTAAAGATCAGAAGGGCAGCTTTCTTTCTGGTTGTTTTCTTTTCCCCGGTCAGGGCAGGTCCACCTCTGTTCCTACCACTCTGCTACGTATTCAGGATTTATTTCTTTATTTTTCCCTCTAAGTACCAGATCCTAGGATCTGCAGTGGGAAAAAAGAAAAGAAAGAAAGGAAAAAGAAAAAGGAGGGAGGGGCGGGACCCAAAAGTGACCCCTTGACTCATATCCATGGAAAGAATTCCAGCACAAGCACAAACCCGCCCCAACCAATTCTCTCTCTCCTAGAACCCTGTCTCCAGGAGCCAGTGAAAGCTAGATGGTGAGCATATGCCTAATGGGGCAAATGGCTCAAACCTGCCCCTTCTGCCTTTCATTTGCCTTGAATTTACATAAATATGTGTTGCTTCCAATTGCTCCTGACCAGTATGAGCTCTGTTTCTGGTGTCTTCCTGCAATGATGAAGGTCTTTGCACTCACCAAAACCACACCTCATCACCTAAGCTTTATGAACAAAAGGACTTATTTGGAAAACAGCCAACGTTTAGGAATACAACCTATGGCCACAAAATAAAGAACTGCTAACTAGTCCACAGGGGATGGAATCAGGGGTCTTTGTTGCATTATCACAGGCTTGTAAGCCTGGGCTTCACAAACTGCGTTCCTTAAGAGTCTTCAAGTTTTAAGAAAACACAGATCTGTACTTCCATCCATATCTCCACCTTCCTCCCTTTAAACATTCATTCTTCCACTTAGCAAGCATTACTTAATACTAAATTTCCAGTTTATGCAAAAGTACTTCAAAAGAAGTTAGAAAGACTGTCATTGTTTGTTAAAATTGTGGCACAGGTACTACCATATGCATTTAGATTGTGAAGATTTAATCAGACCCAACATGTACAACATCTCGGGCGTTGGTTCACATTTACACTTTGAGCTGCACTAGAAATTGTCAACCCTGGTTTCTCATGAGTCATTGTGGGGAAGAACTGAAAATACCAAACCATGGGTCCCTTCCCAAAGATTCTGAGTATATTCTATGGCCACTGGTCTTAAACTGGGCTGTGTATTCATTGATTTCTTTTCAATATAAATGAGTGTAACTTGGAAAGTATGTCCAGTGGGGCTTCATGAGTCAAAGCAGCCAATCTCATGCTCGTCCTGCTTGCCTCAGTTATCGATTGTAGGTGTTTTAATTTCTCCATACTTGAGTGTTAAATGCATTAGTTATACAGAATAGCCTTTCTAGAAAGATCTGCCTGAGGACAGTAAAGATTAGATCTTACTATAACTACCTCCAGTCTCTTAAGCTTTTGATAACTTATTTCTCTTAAAACAAAAAAAGTATTCAACTTACCTTATTTTTATATAATTTTATTTTTTAATGTTTATTTTTGAAAGAGAGAGTGCAAGCAGGGGAGGGGCAGAGAGAGAGGGAGACACAGAATCCAAAACAGGCTCCAGGCTCTGAGCTGTCAGCACAGAGCCTGATGCAGGGCTCGAACCCACAAACCGTGAGATCATGACCTGAGCCGAAGTCAGACACTTAACCGACTATGCCACCCAGGCGCCCCTGAACTTACCTTAAACTTAGAAACCTAACCTTAAAAGGCAGCTATGGAACTATCTGTTGTTTTCAATGAATAGGAAAGCTTCGAGCATTGAAAACCCCAAGATGTGTTTCACGGCCATCAGACGATTGCCCTCCATGTCTAGGCCATAATCCACATGGGCAGCTTCACGTTCCGTGTGTTTGCATGGCCTGTTTCAACAGCTCTTGAGTAAACTTGCCACTTCTTACTGTTCTGAGCTCTTGAGCAGTACTTGCCTTCAAAGAATGCCAAAAAAAAATTGGCAAAGACGATCTGATAGCCAGCTTAATTTTCCATATGGCTTTGGCACCTATATACTCCTTAAGAGTTTGTGTTTCCTTCTATCATCTATAAAATTTAAGAAGTTAAACATCAGTGGGAATGTGGATTTCATCCATGGCTCTTCTCTACTTAGAGTTGAATACCTTTTATTTACTTATTTGTTTGTTTGTTTATTATTTTTTATTTTAGAGACAGAGGCACAGGGAGAGAGAGATATCTCAAGCAGCCTCCATGCCCAGCATGGAGCGCGACTCAGGGCTCAATCCAAAGATCCTTGGATGATGACCTGAGCTAAAATCGAGAGTCAACTGCTCAACCAATTGAATCACCCAGACTCCTTAAAGTTGAATACCTTTAAAAGAGGGGCACCTGGGTGGCTCAGTCAGTTGAGTGTCCAAGTTCATTTCAGGTCATGATCTTCCAGCTTGTGAGTTTGAGCCCCATGTTGGGCTCTGTATTGACAGCTCAGAGCCTGGAGCCTGCTTCAGGTTCTGTGTCTCCTTCTCTCTCTGCCCCTCCCTTGCTAGTGCTCCGTGTGTGTGTGTGTGTGTGTGTGTGTGTGTGTCAAAAATAAACATTAAAAAAACAAATAAATAAAATAAAGGTATTCAAAGAGGCTGAGAGGAGAGAAAAGCAAAGCATCACAAAAATATCACTGAATACTTAACCAATTTATTTAATGCATTCCCTTGACATATTTGTATTATTTATGCATTTAGATGATAAAATACCAAAACGACAAAGTCTCATTCTTTTTAATAAAAAACAAACTTTTTAAAATTTACTTAAGTAATCTCTGCACCAAACATGGGGCTCAAACTCATTACCCTAAGCTCAACAATCATGTGCCCTACCGACTGAGCCGGCCAGGCCACCCCAGGACAAAATCTCATTCTTTAACTGTTCACCTTTGGGTAGCACAGCATGAAAGTAATCCATTCTCAAATTAACCTGTCCAGTATGTGTTGGAGGTCTGATCTGAGCAGAGCCATTTCCAGCTGTCACAGCCTCCTGCAGTCCTGGCAAGGAAACCAGCATCAGCAAGTGAGCCCTGGCTATATAATAACAAACAGTCATACTCACATGAAGGAAGCAAGCACACAGGGTATGTGAGAGAGGAACTTGGGAGACTGGTGTAAGATAAATGCAGAGAGCAAAGTGTTTACATGAATTGCCAAGACTTCGAAACTGATGCCTCCAAACAGATTGTGCAAACCCTTCATATTCCAAACCCTAGCTCTTCCTCACATTAGGGTTTCTTTTTTCTTTTGTTTTTCTCCACTTCATATTGTTAATTCCCCATTTTGAGTCTATCCTACACATGAAAACATACTTTCAATACTTGCAAGGTATAGATTAGATTTTGAATACCTTGGTAGATGAGGCTTTTATTATACCTTTGGTAACTCTCAGGGCTGGCAAGTTTGTGCCAGATCCAGTCCATGTACCAAGTACAATGAGCCCTCTTCATTACACAGAGCTTTCAAAAATAAAATACAAGGTGTTGTTTGAAGGTGATGAGAAAAACAGCATATCTGAGGGGAAATTGCCCTGAATTGAGAACCAAAAACACAAAAGTTCAGCTCTCTCTTCTGCACTTACAACCATGTGGCTTCAATGCAATGAGTCCTATACTCATTCTTAAGAAATGCAGGAAGGAAGGAGGGGGTGAGTGAGGTGGAGAGGAGAGAATCAGGAAACACCCCTCTTAGAAAGGCAATAGCCTTGTGGGGAGAGGGGAAGTGACGTGAAGGGAGGGGGAGTGAAAGGAGGAGGAGGGAGAAGGGAAGAGGTACTGAGAGTTAACTGTGGAAAGAACCCTACAGCTACTGTGGGTTCAGATCTAACAATAAGTTCCATTATTAGATGACAGACACCAGATTCTTTAAAAAAAGAAATCTTTAGATTCTTGTTAGATAATCAGCATGTCTCTTGTAAGGCATTATAAACTCATGTTTCACTTAAATACAACTGAACAAAGAACAGCTCTATACAGAGAAACAGTGCTTGACTTGTTGCTGTCGGAAAGAAAGAATCAAAGTTAAATCTGTTGTTGTCTCACTTAATGCTATTATTAATACTTATGCTCTAAATAATTGAATAGCATCCTAAGCTTGCTGTTTCTTTCCAGCCTAATGACGCCAGACAAAACAAGCTGTCTGTGCTTTTGTTCAAGGAGATCCTTGTCACTCATTATTGACTGTCCACATTTTAGAAACAGAGTACCTGTGAATGAAATAAACTCACTGGGGGCCCAATCACATTTTTCACAGGTGACCATAGCTTTAATAAAGAAGCACAGGTGCCTTCCAATGGTGTGCAGTTGCTAAAATTCTCTCTAGTTATTACCGATTCAGGTCATTGCCTATTACAGTTGGTTGAGTGTTTTTTTTAATTGTATTTGTTAAGACATGTAGGGAAAGAAAGTATTTTTGTTTCCTAGTTATTCCTTATATTACATAGAAGAAAGAGAGAGAGAAAGGGAGGGAGGGAGGAAAGGAAGGAAGGAAGGAAGGAAGGAAGGAAGGAAGGAAGGAAGGAAGGAAGGAAGGAAGAGGTTGGTGCAGTCACAGCTCAGAAGCCAAGAACTAGCATTCATATTAAAATATTTGAAGCACCAGATAGGAAGCCTATCTGGAGAAACTGTTGCCATTAGTCTTTTTTTAAAGTAGTGATGTCGAGAACCCTGTTTAATGTCAAGTGACTGCCCCCATAAAATAAACAAGAGGAAAATTCCCATTGGTACATTTGAGGGATTCAGAAGTAAAAAGGTTTAAAGGGCTTTAACTGTCAAGAAAACTAATGGAACTACGATTTGACTTTCAAAAGGTTAGATTCATGGAAAATGGAGAAAAATGTTCTGAGCAGGAAACCATTTCTTTAGCAAAATCTGAAAGTTTTAATACTCTTGGTTTGTCCTATGTGTGTTAGGTGTGATGATTCATCCGTTTATTCAGGAGACAATTTCTGAATGCCACCAGTATGCCAAAAAAAGATGTACTTGGTGAAAACTAATGTTTACACTGACAGGACAAGAAAGGATAAGTTTGATGACACAAATGGTTTTTTTCTGAGGTTTTCAGAAAAGTGCATGTTAACATTTGTTCAATTAGGAGTTTATGGGGCGCCTGAGTGGCTCAGTCAGTTAGTATCTGACTCTTGATTTTGGCTCAGGTCACAATTTCCTGGTATTGTGAATTTGATTCCCACATCAGGCTCCATGCTGACAGCCTGCATGGGATTCTCTCTCCCTTTCTCTCTTACCCTCCCCTGCTTGTATTCTCTCTCTCTTCTTTCTTTCTCTCTCAAAATAAATAGACAAACTTAAAAAAAATTAGCTAATGATATTGGTTATGCTTGTGAACATAGATTAGCTGTGATTTGATACTTTAAATAAAATGCTAAAAGAAATTACTTGCCTATAGCAGAGAAGACATTTGGTATGATAATGTAAGAGATCAAAATAATATATTAAGTTTTTGGATGTTTGGGAATTAATTTGCCTTCTGAAATTAAGACTAACATTAAAATGAGTTGGGGGGGTCATGCTGAAATTATAGAAATTTGACAATAATGAGACTTTAGATTTATTTCTGTGTTAACAGATTCTTCTCCTTCCCTTCCTTCTAAATAGAGCAGACAGCATTTTTTTTTTAATGAAAATTTAGGTGACAGAAACTTGCTGAACCTCTTCAATAATCTAATTAAAGAGTTTGTCTAGCTAGAGTATTAGAAGTAGAAAGAACATTAGGATATCATATATCTACCCAACAATCTGACCCAAGAAATGTTACTGACAGACTGAAAGATGACTACTTATGTCAGCTGAGATGGTTAGTAGAGCTGGATCTAGAATATTCCCATCTATTGGCTTCTAGTTGAAGCATCCTTATCTTATATGAACTATTGTCTTTTCCTTTGCATACACCATCTCTTGACAAGTATTTCAAGTGTTATGCATATTTGGTTGTGGAAAATATGAATTTCATATTTTGTCCAAAATAATCCATCCCTATAAATAAAGTTACTGGCTCATAAAGAATTTCTAAATAATACTCCTCAATGCCTTCACCATGACCTTTTTGTTGAAAACCACTGACCTTGTTTTATTACTTTTCTCTTCAGAAAAGTCTTATTGGGTTGTTTGTGGTACATAAACTCTGAGTTTAAGCAGTGAACTAAGACAATCTTTGCTATAAATAATCTGACTTTTGTGGATTCATTGGATGAAGGAAGTCCAAAATTGGGTGATAGCTAATAGCTAAATGTCAATGCCTCTTAAGGTCAACAGAGATTTTTTTTCAATTTCTATGAAGCAGCTGTGTAGAAAGAAAATCATTCATAGGAAATTACTAGAATTTCTGACCACTTAGTTTTCTGTGTGTAAAGAATCACTTTGCTTATTTCTTTTGTCTCTGGCTAACATTAAAATAAGGTCACTTTGATTTATGCATTAAAACACTTGTGTCAGAATTTTCAGATTTGCTTCTTCCGCTTTTTCCCCTTCATTATCCTCAGATAGCACTCCCTGAAGGTGACTTTCCTGATTTGAAAGTGTAAAGTTGGAGGATTAAAATGAATAAATCTTCTCCCTAGGAAAACACGCTATCTTAGTGATGACAGGACATTTTAATATCTTTGTTCTCTCCTACCAAAGTGTGAACTCTTAATTCCATTTTTCTCTTAAATAAACAGCCGTGTCTTCTAGGGTCTGTGTGGATTTTTACCTTGAAGTTCACTTTGCATCAGAAACTGGTATTCACCAAACCTGCTCTTTATTTTTGTAATTTGGTTATGTATTAAGAACTTGGTAACTTCAACATCTGTGAGTGACAGCATGCATAGAAAAAGTGATGAATAGTAATGCGGGCCCCAGCTTGCCCCAGCTTGCCTCTCTCTACAATTGATACTTCCCCTCCCATTGTAATCTTCATGGTGTGTGTCTGTTATTATCGTACTACTTTTATGGATGAGGAAACCAAGATTCCAGGAGGTTAGGAAACCTGCCTCCAGTCCCACTGTTCGTAGTAGTGGAACCCGACTTCCAGTACAAGCAGACTTCCTCCAGAGCCCAAGTTCTGAATCCAACCTTACTAACTCTGTGAAGATGTGCAGCTCACTTAAATACCTATCCCTTAGTCTCACTTGTCAATTCAAGGTGTAGTAATAATAATACCTACTTCATGGAGTTGAGAGAGTGAAATGAGTTAACACTCAGATGTACCTCATAACACTAGAAATAACCACAAAGATAATAGTGATGAAAATGATGATTTTGATGAATATGATGATGCCAGTGAAGGTGAAGAACATTGATGTCTAATGTGATTAATACAGTGACTAGTATGAATCATGTCTTAGAGAAGCCAGTCTCAATCTGTGGGGGCGAGGGGGGGAGTTTTTCATCTTCCCAGTGAAGTCAAATTTCAGTTACAAAATATAGCAAAGGCCTCTTTCTTGCTTTGTGCCTCTAAACTATCCTGGCCCAAGAGAATTGTTTAAAGAAAAAGTTTACAGAAAAACATGGACTTGGAGGCCTTGCTCCAGGATGCAGGATGTCTACACAGAACCTATGTACCTCTTTAATATTCATTACCGGTTGTGCTGGGGCATGTAACACACACAGGCAGAGCCTATGCCCTCAGTCTTTACAGGGCAGCTGCAGGAACCAAGAGATAATTAAAATTTAGAGACAGGTGTGTTAACACACTCTTAAAAGCATGTATGACCTTAAGTCAACCTCAAAGTCTTGTCTTGCAATGCGGCTAGGGGCTGCAATATACCTAGGAACAATGGAAATTTTGAAATACAAAGCTGGCATTCTTTTTGTACTGTGAATGGATATTTGAATGGAGAGAAGTCATGGCAGCCTGCAAGTAGGAAGGCAGTCATTGCCTCTTGCTCTTCAACTTCAGGATAGCTCAGACAAGCAGGCCCCTCTTTTTGGACCTATTTCAATGTCAGAGGGAAAAAAAAAAAAAGTTTTTTCTCTGGGGGATTTCAAAATAGTGTCATTCTTCTACATGATGAAATGGTAACCACTAAAATAATGCGACTATTATTTGAAGTTATTCTACCTTGGAATGTGGTGGCAGCCATGTCATTTTCCTGAAATAATGCCAATGGACCTGACTTGGGGGTTCAAGGACTGAGGGCTGTGCTAGCCAGTCTGATATTTGGTTAGTTGTAATTCACATCATTAAAGTATAAAGCATTTAAAATAGCAAATAGACAATTGACCAGGAGAAATATAAACAATCATAAGATTTGTCAGTTTACCATTTTGATGTGCATATTACTATATTCTTTTTTTTTTAAGTAATCTCTACACCCAACGTGGGGCTTTGAACTCACGACTCAGAGATCAAGCTTGCATGCTCTACCAACTGAGCCAGCCAGGACTCTCTATCTCTATTATATTCTTATGAGAAAATGTTTATATTAATATTTAATTGTCCTCAAAAAAGATTCAAATAGGGATGAAGGATTTCTCAATAATTTTACTTTTCTCAGAATATTTTAGCATCTCTCTCTATATGTATACATGAAATATATATGTGATACATATAATATACACACTAGATATATATGCACTCAAACATAGACATGTGCATATGTATATATTTATATTGAGTTTTTAGTTTTCAAAATAATATTTTCCACATCTAAAAATCAGTCCTAAGAAAATAAGTCACAAATTTGTGTTCATAGTTATAGAATTAGGCATAATAGTAAATTTTTAAATATCTAAAATAAACAAAAATCATCAATCTTCCACATTAGCTTAGATTCTCTGATAAAATCGCATTTCTCATAATTAGGGGTCCCTGAAGAAACATCTTGGTTGAGTAGAGATAAGAATAAGGATTATGGCCTTAGAATAGCACTAGTTTGTTGTTATTTTATTTAATCCAAATTAGTTAATATATAGTGTGAAAGAGTTTCAGGGGTAGATTTAGTGTACTAGTTTATTTTACATTAGGCTAGTTTCTGATTGTGCTGATGGTCACCAACGTCTAAGAAACAATGCTTTTATTCTTACTTAAAATTTTTTTACTCGCTTGATAGGTAGATTTCTGAGAAGCATGCTGTAAAGTCACCCAACAGGATTTTTGACTCATTATTCCTATTATTTTTGCTCTCTATATACGAAATTTCTATTGTTCAATATGTCTATGATTATTAAATCTTCTTTGTGCATTAAACCTTTTTATCTATAGAGACATACCTCTTTTCATCTTGTTCAAAGCTTCTTGTCATGCATTCTATTTTATCTCATAGAGTTTTTCTTGTCATGATTAGTCTGGTTTACTTTTTAAATCCACTTATTATCAACATTTCTGCCATTTTAGTTTAGATGCGTCTGTTATAAGCAGGCATTTTGTTGTTTCACATTATGCAAGAGTATCTTTTAGGCAAAGAATTTCATCCGTTTGAATTTATTGTGATAACTCATGTTTGAAATAATGAATGATTTTGTTTATAAATTTTTTCTTTTCTTGTATGGTTTTCGCCAATTTACTTGTCATCTTTTTTCTTCCCTGTGTTCAAGTATCTTGGTTGTAGCCCTGTAGGAGTTCCATTTAAATCTTTAGCATACTGATGGATGTATTGATTTGTTGCTATCTATATCCTTCCACAACTGAAGATAAGAACATTGACATGTTTTCGCTTTCTTCCTACAGCCTTCCTCACTCCTCATTCCTACTTGAGCCCACATTTAAATAATCTGGGATCTCACTTCAGTATTACTCTTTTTTCTATGTTGTACACCAATTATTTACAATTATGTATGTTAGTCACTATTTTCCAGAGTCAACTTTATTTTTCTTAGGTACATGTCTTATTTCACCAGAATACAAACCTTTGCCTCTTTCAAGAAAAAGGCTATTTTAGCTAGGCATAAAATTATAGTTTCAAAAACAGTTTTTGTCTAAATTTTGAAGATACTATTCCATTATAGTTAGGACATTCGATAAGGAAATCCTGTAGAACGGATTCTCTTCCTTCATAAGTCAGTTGTCGGTTCTCCCTGGAAGCCGGAAAGAACGTGTATTATGCTTACTTTCTGAAACATCAACAAGATGTAAACTTTGAGTCTCTTCAGTCCCTCTTTTTGATGCTTTGAAGATCTTTTCACTTACACACTTGTAGCTCCTAAGCTCTGGACATGCTCATTAAATTACTTAATCATGTACTATCTATCCTAATAGATACCCAGATTTTATAAAACAGATGTTGGAACTTGTAGAATTATTTGAAATCTCTTACCTTTTTATCTCATTGTTAATGTTACGTTTGGGGAGATTTTCTTCCCTTTTATCTCCTATCTCATTAATATCCTACTTCTCTTACATCTCAGATGTAAGACCTAAGATACAATAATATTTAGTCAAACTATTGATCCTTCTTAATACTTATGATTTAAATGTCTAAGATCTCTATATTTATTTTTCTAATCAGTATATTCTTGTCTAATGCATGTAATACTCTAATATGTGTAAAGCTACTTACACTCATTTACTATAGCATTTTGTGTGTTCTTTTATACATGTCTCCTAAGGTATTCTCTGCATTCTTGAGTTTTGTCTTTCTCTTTTGATGGCTTTGATTTTTAGCAGTGGTTTGATCATCCTTTATTGTCTGCTCATGTTTGCATTTGCCAGTGTCTGTATGCATATCTAAGAAAACAAGTTCTGAATCTGAGATCTGGATTAGGGGAAACACTGGGGATTGCTGCAGTCACATATGCCACTATCCTGCCTTCTAGATAGCACCAGCCACCCAGGGCCTTTCTATTCCAAGAGGCTACATTCACTACTTTATCCTGGGGACTGACGTGTTTATGTTGAGCCTCTCAGCCACTGCACAAGGAGCTCCCCACTTGAACAGTCTGGGGATTTCCTTCCTGATCACTTGTTGATCCTGCCTCTGTTGATGCAGGAGACCCCCGTTCTCCCCGTTCTCATCTCTCCAGGAGTCAACTGTAGGAAGAATGTACTCAGCCTGTTTGCCTCCCTTTCTCATGACTTCTGCTTTTCTGTCTCTCAGAGACTTCTGACATTAAGTCTTTTCTGCTGGTAGTGGTCATTTCTTCTTTTTCTTTTCATTTTCTTTTTTCACTGATTTTTGTGGAGGATTTAAAAGATTTACAGTTTCATAATTTCCCAGGGTTTGAAGCAAAAGAGAGAATAAATAAATGTGACAAGTTTACCATCAATACCATTGAACTACCCACCCTTCTCAAGTTGCTTTAAAGGGTATAAATTCTAAATTCAAAACCCTAGTCATTTAAAATTCTCTCCAACCATCCATTATCCATTTTATAAGCATTCTTATGCTTGTTCTATTCTTAAATACTTCATCAAATTTAATTTTAGAACCCATAAGGAACTCACGGAATAGATTACAAGATAATATTATATTGTATCTAAAGAAATAGCATGAGAGAGGGACAAGTATTTAAGATGCTTAGAGCTATTCTGTCACTGGTCATTCACTGCCATCTTCACTGTCACCTTGCTGTTAGGGACCACCGTGTTTTAACCTAGACCGTTACTCATTAATTGTTAGTCACAGGTTAATCATTTTTTTTCTACCTCAGGACTGTCTTTTAGCTTACATTTTGGAAAGAGGAATGGTTTCATATCCATCATATTTCAGAAAAAATACTTTATAAGTAACTTTCATCTAACTTCTCTGTATCTGAATCATATAATTTTCCAAGACTTAATAGTCTTCCTTCAGAATTATGATTCATCATATGCATGTGGTTTCTGTGGAGGTATTAAGCAAGTCTGATATTTAGCTGTTGTGAAGGAAATCAGGGTAGAAAATATGGAATTAAGCATTTGTCTGTAAACTCCATTGGATTAAAAAAGTAGTCAATATGAATATTCTGAAAAAGGGAAATTAGGAATTATGAAACACACACATTCACAGATTAGGGCACTGGATGAAAAGCAAACAAAGAGATAAATTGGTCAAGGTTATAACTGGCACTTTATAACAAAGTTCATTCTCAATATATGCTATTCAGTGTAATTTGTAATTTGTAACAATGTATGATGTGAAGGACCTCCCTCTTGAGGGACCTTCTCATATATTTGAGAAATATTTATTAAGTAGCTATTATGAACCACATGCTTCCAGGCACTATCTCCCTGGAAATTTAAAGACAAAACTCCTTTGCCATGGAAGAGCTTACATACAAGCAAGAAAATAATAATGACTATTTCTTGTTGTTGTTTTTTTTTAATTTTATTTTAAGTAGGTTCCATGCCCAACATGGGGCTTGAACTCATGACCTACCAACTGAGCCAGCCGGGTACCCCAGTAATTACTATTTCTTAATTACAGTCATGTGTGTGGCAGGTGATGTATACATAGATATAGATATCATATAGATATAAGATGGATAGATGGATAGATAGGTATCACATTTAATTCTCATGTAAGTCATAAAATGTAAATATTAATCCCAAAAGGACATTTAAACTTAGAAAGGCTAAGTAACTTGCCAAAGGCCAGGTAGCCAAAATGCTAAACTAAGTCTAACTCCAGAACTAGTATTTCACCTCTAAAAGGCATTTCCTCCACTTTCTGCTCTAACAACAAAACAGACAACACATTTGCAAGTCACTGAATTTCTCATGTATCTTTTTACTCAACTGTGCATATGAAAGTTGGCTTCAGGTGGCTTCTAAAGTCTTTCCCAGATGTCAGGTTTTAGCCATTTGATGTGTTCACTGTTGTTTTACCAACAGAACAGCAGATGGCAGTACAGAGCAAAGACTAGCTTAGCCCATTCCCTCTTTTTAGGCTCTGATTCTGCAAATAAGGATTCCTTTTCATTTCTGTTATTAGATATTACACAGTCACTAAAACTGTAAAAGTACTCTTATGCTATAGTGTATACTATGGGGAATATTTTATATATGTGTGTTAAAAACACATAGTCGCTCATCATATCTACAAATAACCCAAACATCTAAATCTGTCCATATTATTGATATTTTAAATATCTGGAAATCAGAAGATTAAAGTTAGGGTTTCAAAATGCAAACATACATGAAAACACATAACTATATATACTATATTATACATGTATGTAGATATACATACAAACATAAACATAGAATACACTAATATCTATGATTTAAAATTAATACCCAAGACGCAAAGTATATAATTCACTAATTCATTCAGTATTTATTAAGCACCTATTAAGTGAGGCACTATTAGAAGCCTAGAGATTAGTAGTAAACAAACAATTCTGTCCCCATCAAGCCTATGTTACACTGAGGAAGCAGTAGACAATTAAAAAGAGAATATGTTGATATATGTAGTATGTCAGATGGTAATAAATGCAAAGGAGAAAAAATCAGAGAAGAATAATATGTTTATGTGAGGAGCTAGGATGTGTGTGTGTGTATATATGCTGATTGAAAGGTATAAAATACATGCTGGATACCAGACTTCTGACATAAAAATGCTGATTTGAAGGCACATATACCCCAATGTTTATAGCAGCACTATCAACAATGGCAAATTATGAAAAGAGCTGAAATACCCATTGACTGATGAATGAATAAAGAAGATGTGGGGTGTGTGTGTGTGTGTGTGTGTGTGTATAAACATATCCAATGGAATACTACTCAGTGATCAAAAAGAATGAAATCTTGCCATTTGCAACAATATGGATGGAACTAGAGTATATTATGCTTAGTGAAATAGGTCAGAGAAAGACAAATATATGAATATTCACTCATATGTGGAATATAAGAAACAAAACAGATGAACACAGGGGAAGGAGGGAAGGACAAATACGATAAAAGTAGAGGAAGGCACATCATAAGAGACTTAAATACAGAGAACAAATTGAGGGTGGCTGGAGGGGAGGTGGGAGGGGAATGGCTAAGTGGGTGATGGGCATTAAGAGGTACTTGTTGGAATGAACACTGTTATATGTAAGTGATGAATCACTGGGTTCTGCTCCAGAAACCAATACTACACTGTATGTTAACTAATTTGAATTTAAATAAATTTTTTTAAAAAAGATACTCTCCTTTTATTCCAAATGAGAATTAGTGAGAAAACCAAGGTAGAATACAGGTAGTAGGCTGTATGGTATGGAAAATATCAGATCAATGGCAACAGGGATGTGGAATGCTGATGGTAACCTTTAAAACACAGGGTAACTGTTAGATCCATAAAGATGTTCCAAGTGGGTGAGATTACACGAGAAATGCTTGGATTTGACAAGGAATACAAAAATCCTCTCTTCTGCCTCTTACTTATTCAGGTGAATAAAAGAGACTTCCCTCCTGTGCAACTCTGCTTTACCCACGTTTATATACAGAAAGTCTTCCAAATCTCTGGACTTGAGATACATAGTTATTCCTGCACAGTAAAGTCAAAAACCATCCCTTGTAAGCTTGTAGCAAACTGAAGTCCTGACCTCTGGTAGGGGAGTAAACAGAATACTGCTTCAGTGACTTTACTCTGCTTTCTGGACTAGCCACTGTTTTCCCCCATTACAGAAATTCTACTCTCACTTCTTTCACCTAGGGACATCTACGTGCAAATCACATGTATACCTAATGTACAGACTCTGCATCCCTAATTTTCGATTTTTATTTTCTAATTGATTTATTTTTCTAAACTTAGGGGGAAAAAACACTAAGTATACCTGGTGGAATGTTTCCAAACGCATATGTGTAGTATGTTAGATGGTAATAAATGTAAAGGAGAAGAAAAGAACTCTTCTAGACAACGTCTCCAGTCTGCTACCAAATCTAGCCCACAATTAGCCCAGTTCTCATTTGGAGATGCCTGTGAATTAGGGAGATGCAAATGTATATTTGGCTTAGAATGGCTTGAAAAACCCCATTGAAAATGAAAGGGTTTGGTAGACTCTTAGGAAGTCAACCTTGCCTGAGGTTGGTTTGGTTATTGGAAACCACATCGAACTCCCATGTATTTTTTAAGTGAATATCTTAATTCCTAGGTGGTCTGAAGGTCTCAGCCTCTGTGGAATTCTCCAGACAATACAAGGCCCCAGACTAAAGCCCCACTACTTTGGTCTCAATGATGAATTAATGTTCTTAAATCTCTAAAGTTTGATTATTAGTATCCCGGTTGTTAGTTTCCTTTGGAATCATACTATCCAAGTAAGACCAGTGCTAATATCGAATTCAGCAGCTTCTGAACATCAGGTGTGGTGGCCATTAAAACATACTCACATCTCTTGTTGCAGGACCACAACTTTCTGAGGGCTCAGCTGCCCACCTTGGGTCTACCAGCTCATTTGTGTCCCACCTATGTTTGCCATGTGCTGCTTCCAGCCAGTCACTAAGCACGCCAGGTGCGCAGAGACAGACCCATCTCAAGAACTGTCAGTGACTTTGGCTTGTACACCACCCATCAGTCTTCCCAAACCTTTCTCAGAAAAGCCTTGCCGTCTGAGACTCTTGCTTCCCTTCTCTCCTTCCACAAGTAGCAAACTTTGAAGTCTGAATGCTCTCCTCGCCTCGTCCTGCTCCCTCCTCCATAAAGCTTTTGCCTATTCAGTATCGTCTTTGGCATCTGCTTCATAGCAGACCTGAACTAACACATCGTGTGACTATGTATCTATCTTTACCATGAAGACCACCAGTCTTCTGTTTTTCCACCTTCCTGGTATTCCCACCTTCCCACATACCCGTTATGAAAGTATTGTCCTCTTCTGTGAAAGTCATCGATCTGACCGACATTGAAAGATTCAACCCTGGCAACAGTGGGATGAAGGTGATGCATCCATCTGTATGCGTCACCTGTTTATTTGTGACAATGCAATTATAAGTGATCCAGGGCATTCTGACGTTACTCTTAAAATTTCATGACAGCCCGTTTAACTGGCGTCTCAGAGGCATTAGGCATACTCGGTGGCAAATGCATCTCATCATTCTTGGGTAGCCTTTGTGCTGTTCATCAAATATTGCCAGTTCTCCCCCTGAGCACATGGTAGAACTACATGTGCCCCTATAGAGTTAGATGTGACCATACGACTTGTTTTGGCCATTGAATATGAACAGAAGTGCCATGTTACTGCTGAGAAAAACTCTAGCACCCCATGTGTGACCCCCCAGTCTCTTCCAGTGGGAATGGTGGACTTGGAAGCATGTGTCCAGATGAAACCCTTGTCAATCTGTCCTCCTCAGAGGCTGTCATAAACAAAGCCTCTCCTGCCAGCCTCATTGGTCATGTTCTGTGAGCAAGCCAGAAGCTTGTGTTATGTTAAGTCACTGGGACTTTAAAAATTATTCTGGAATCATTTGCTTTCACAGTGTACACTGACACAAGCTCTTCCCACCAAAAACTCCTATCAGCTTTCTGTTCCTAACGCATATAAAATAATACCTCATGATAAATCGTTACTGAAATAGTGTTTAAAGCATAAAATCGGGTCTCAACTTGGTTCAAGGCTTTGGTGGCTATCTCTTAAATATGAAAGAGTTTTCTTTTAGCCATTCGAGGAGTATGCATTTCCAAAGCCAGTACTCAGTATGTTCATTTTCTTTGAGTAAAATGTTACTAAAGAAAGGCTATTAGGAAGGATTTGATATTGTGGCTGAAAATGGAGCTAAATTTTAAATGTTACCAAATATGAACAACTCTGATTCAGATTATCATCATCTAGTATTAACATCTTCGGTGTATTTGGATCTTCTTTTGCTTGTAGGGTGATAGTTGAGAAAACACTGAAAAGGAATAAATTAATAGGGAATCTTCAGTTCATTAAATTCATGCTGATACTGAAACCCAGTGTTTGCTTCTCTTCCTAAAGGAATGATAGCTCCCTTTGTCTGTGTGTGCTGTTGTACGGTTATGATTTCTACTTGTTGATTTTCTGTGGTTATTTACGTGGAGTTGTTACATAAACTCATTGAATCCACACAGATTCTTCTCAACTTGGAAGAAATATGCACTTTCAATGATAGACTAACAGCTTACTTTGCCATCCAGTGAAGGCTTTTGATTGAATCCCTTGTGAAAAAAAGTTAAATTTCAAAGAGCCCATATCAAGGGAGATGCTACGGTTTTTTCTCTCCCTATCAATACAGTACCGCTCATGGGGCTTCTGTGGTGACAATTTTATATACTACCACTCAGAAAATCTTGGGGCACCTGGGTGGCTTAGTTGGTTAAGCGTCCGACTTTCGCTTAGGTCATGATCTCACGGTTCGTGGGTTCGAGCCCCACGTCGGGCTCTGTGCTGACTGCCAGCTCAGAGCCTGGAGCCTGTTTCAGAGTCTGTGACTCCCTCTCTCTCTCTGACCCTCCTCTGCTCACGCTGTCTCTCTCTCTCTCTCTCTCCTAGAAATTAAAAAAAAAAAAAATCTTTAGAGGATGGATATTTGCATCTCAGGGATCAGAGAGCAAGTGAGAACCATCGGGATAAAGTGCTTCATTCTCCAAAACCAAGTGACAGAATTACCTAGGGATAAGTGACATAGAAGTGACAGGCAGGCAGTCACAATTCTGTTTGACCTCATCCCAGTGGTTGTCAGGTTGCCTTCTGCTTAAGAGAATTAAGGCGTTATGAAGTGGTTTTTTAAATTTTTATAATACTCTTGCTTCAAAGTAATTCTGATGCCATAAAATCACTTTCAAGGTTTATCTGCATGTGCACAAATTTTCTTCAAAATGAAAAGTTCCATCGTTGAAATATAGTTTTAATTGTGCAGTGCTGACTACTGGCCTTTTCTCATCATCCCAGAAATAAGGTAGATAGAAAAATGGATCAGCCACAATGTGGAAGTGCAGGACACCTTTGAATGTTACCTGATAGCTCGGTGTCATAAAAGGCCCCTGACTCTGCTGGATTGAAGGAGGCTGACCCTTTTAGGAAACTCTTAACTGCAATCTCACAGGCTGTTTGGAGAAGTGAAAGTCCTATTGGCATATGAATTTTTTAAAAGAAACAAATCACATAGAACCACACATTCTGATGACTCTAAATATAACGGATGAGAAAAGGATGAGTCTTTGCCGTAAAGGGTGGTGAGAGGAAGATGCCACGGTAGAGCGTAGGCCAGGAATCAGTTTCCAAGTGTTCTTCAGAAAACGTTTCGAGAGCTACCTGCTGTTGTTATGAGGCTTCGGTAATGGTCTCTCACATCTTTTAAAGATGAAAGACACATGATTTCATCTTTCCACCTCCCCACTTAGGTTCACAGATTAGAGTAAAAAACACCTACTGGAAGATAAATCAATAGTTTAGAGTTCTCTGTGTTATTTTTTTGTCAATTTTCCAGGACAGGTGACATCCGAGGCTAACCTATGGGCATGAACCTGTTTAAAAATGTAGATAGTAATACCTGGACCTGGCATTAATATGACGTTAGAAACTGTACATATTTCCATTGCATGATTAACAAAGTGGGTAGATTTTCATAGTAGGAATAAAAAGACTTATTTTTGGGTGTCAGTTTTAAAGTTTACTAAAGCTACTTTAACTTCTATCAACCTTAGTTTCTTTTCTATAAATGAGGTTGAAAATAATACCTCCCCTGCCTGTACCGCACAGGTATGTTCCGAAGAGTAAGATCTATAAATGAAATAATTTGCATATGGTAAAACTCCATATACATCGGAAGGCCTATTATATAAATGTGAACATAATATGAGTGCTTGCTTTCCTGACTTGAAATGGTGTTTTCTCCCTAAATTTTTCAATAAGAGAACCAAAAATGTTACTTTATTTGGCCTCAGCAGGGTTTAGCTGTATGTTCACAGAGACACAGGGCCACAGAGAATGTATGGGAACTTGGCATTTGACCCTCCTACTCAGGCAAATGTGTAGAGAGTCACTTATCATGCTTTACTGTAATTATCTAAGTGTCTGTCTCCCCTGCTAGAGCAATGATAATGTCTGTCTTAGAAACCACTGTATCTGTAGCATTAAGCATAGGGCCTACCATAGAGTAAGCTCTTGATAAGGAAGAATGAATAGATGAATGCACAGAAGGATGAGTGAATGGATGGATGGGTGGATGGATGGATGGATGGATGGATGGATGGATGGATGGATAATCTCAGAAGCAATTATGACTGCAATCAGGGGAAAAGGCAAAACCGGTTCCAAACCCACGGTTACAATGGGATATCCTAGGGACACCTGGGAGGCTCGGTCAGTTGAGCAGCCCACTCTTGATTTTTGCTGAGGTCATGATCCCAGGGTCATAGGATTGACCCATACATTGGGATCTGTGCTGAGTGTGGAGTTGGCTTGGGATTCTCTCTCTCTCCCTGTGCCTCTCTCCTTCTCTCTTTCTTTCTCTCCAAAAAACATTTTTTAAAAACCCAATAGGATATTCTAGAAGAGTACAGGGCTGGCATTCACCAGTGTGGCCCCCTAGGCAGTCCACATGTGGGAAGTCTTTCCCTGGATAATATACTAGAGACAGAGACTGACCAAGAACAAAGCAAGACCTCTGACAGATTGCAGGTTAGCAAAGTCAAACTCAGAAATAGGACTAAGGAAGTTCCCTCCAGCTCCCATAAGGGAATTGGAGTGATTATCAGTTTACCAGAAAAGGAATTCCATAAGGGGACTGAGGCAACATCCCAGACTAAGGAATTAAAGGCAGCAGGGAGGTCAGGTTTGGGCCAACCAAGAACATAATTTTGAGAACTGGGAGATGATGGAAGGCTGAACCAGGGGAATCATTTCAGCAGCATAGGCACCAGATGTGACAACCAGCCTAAGTCACTTGGCCAAATAGGAGGAGGAAACCTGAAGCCAGCCAGCTAGCCAGCCAGGACTGACTCAGGAAATGGGGTAGGAGTGGGTTGACATGAGGGTAGCATCAGTGAGCCCAATGACACAGAGCTAAATATAGCCCAGGCAGTGGCTGTCATCTGTGTCACACGATCATCCATCCCCATATGTATCAAGTTTTTAATGTTGACATGAGATTAAAGCTTTCATATGGACTAATGGCTTCAAAGGAGTTTTAAAGAATTATGGATACAAGTAGTTCCCAGATTACAGAGTATATCTTATAGTCAGAAAAGTGTTATTATAGAGAGACAGAGACAAATGTCAGTTCTTCTTTTTCAACCTCAAGGTAGCCTTTTATGCCTGATTTTTGTCTTGGTAACAAATATTCAGACTTCCCATAATTGTTGGCACTTACAGTCAGAACCGTCCCCACGGCCTTCCCTCATTTGGTGTAGGATGCGCCTAGCAGAGACCGTACATTTCTCAGGTCACACTTTCCAGTTCCTTTCCACTCACCTACACTCTAGAATTTGCTTGACTGTCAAAGGAAGAAATGAATAGTGTGATCAAAGCCCCTCCCCACCTTAAATCTTAGATTATTATACTATACAGGTGAGTGGGTACTGCTTGACTGACAGGACTCATCAAGATAAATGCTACTTCTGACGAAAAAAAGATTTGCCAAACTGCATGCTTCATGCTTTGTCATGCTGTGAAAAACTTCAAGTAATTTAGAATCAGTATGGTACAAGACAAGTATAAAAGGCAAAATTTGAATTTCATTACTTTAACATGTCAAGAATGGGCTCTGTTGGCTTAGATTAATGTTGCAATTCTTTGTCCTAAATGTGAGTAATCACATTTCTTTAAAAACTAACATATTTCTTGAAAACGGCTGAATAAGGGCTTGCATACACTCTCTGGTATCATGTAATTCACCATTTTTCCATTTTGTTTTTCTACTGATCTGTCCAGATGAATATGGGATAGTTGGGGTGAACAGTGTCCTTGTAATTCAAATAGAGGTTTTTGTTCCTCTTCAGACCTCCACAATATAATGGGATAAGCCATTTTGTAGGTGAAAAGCAGATGCATGTAGCTGTAACAACTCGATTCTTGACTTGGATGAAGGTGATTAACCACCCAACTCTTTCTCCAGATCATGTGTGTTTCGAGATATGTTGCAAATGGACTAAAAGTAATGACATTGACATCCACCCCTAGCCACTGACACCTAAGTCACATTGGACTTGGTTTCTAGTTTGTCAACTAATCTTATCATAGATTACCTTTGAAAGTATGTTTCATAGCTAATCTTCATCTCATAAACAGGATCTGGTCTGTTTCTTGTATCCATTTTGTTACTATTGGATGCTCTTCATAAAGCTTGATCATGACATAAGCAAACACAAGTTTGGGTATAACTAAGTAGTCTTGTTGTATTAACCTCTGCAATATTTATAAAATATCTTTCTAAATAAAAATGGGATAATCTGCAATTCTATTATCCATATGTAGATTGATAGGCTAATTATGTTATGATATGTTATGATACAGTAAGCTATTTTATTTCTTTGCAGGATTGCTTGAGTCTTTCTTATAAAGACAGGGAGTTCTTCCAGGAGAATTTAGAAATGGCTTCATTAACAATGAAAATATTCATTCTGCTTTGTTTCAGAGGAAGTTAAGGAAGATTTGACCTTAATTTTCTTCTGGAAATCAAACATTGGAATAAGTTAGTAGAGTAGGCTGGAAATATGCTTTGCTGTAATTCTTTAACAGAAATCCCTTGTTCCAGAATTAGGTACCTAGAACAAAGAATCAGGGCCCTTAGAATCTCAGTCTGGTTTTACCAATCTTCCATTCAAGATTTATAACATTTCTGGGGCGCCTGGGTGGCTTAGTCGGTTAAGCGTCCGACTTTCGCTTAGGTCATGGTCTCGCGGTTCGTGGGTTCGAGCCCCATGTCGGGCTCTGTGCTGACTGCCAGCTCAGAGCCTGGAGCCTATTTCAGAGTCTGTGACTCCCTCTCTCTCTCTGACCCTCCCCTGCTCACGCTGTCTCTCTCTCTTTCTCTTCTAGAAATAAATAAAAATATTAAAAAAAAAAGATTTATAACACTTCTTAACTCTGGCCTCCTGGACCTGCTTAGCTTAGAGACCAAAGGTAAAAGCATTGTTGTCCCCAAATTTGAAGTCTAGACCCATACACCCAAATATCCCCATCTGGATGCTCCACAGTTATTTCAAACTCAGTCTCTTCAAGAAAGAACTTTGTACCAACCTATAAGGCTATATAGTCCCAATGCACTCTTTTGATCATTCAATCAGGCTTTTTTTTCTTTCAAGAAACATTTATTGAGAACACTTCAGGCATTGTGCTAAGTGCTACCTAGAGGTACAAAGAGATAATGCCCTGACACACATAATTGTTTCCTTTGCTTCAATCCTAGCAGGGTACACAGACCTATTTTTTAACCATTTATAATTATTCATTGATCTGCATGATTCCTCATGAGACTATGAGCCCCCTGGCATATTTAAAAATTTCATTTTTAAATGTTCCAAGAATTTTTCAGCCAACATTTAATGGATGCCAAGATGGTATGGAAAGACACTCAGTGTTCCTAGGCTAGGAACGGTAGGTCTCATGAATCATTCATCGGCATACTCACCCCAGTTGGTCTTGTTCACTTCTGGTCTATAATTAGGTAAAAATTATTATTGAGATTTGGGCAATAGCTCAGATGCAATCTTTATTTTTTTTTAATTTTTAAAATTATTTTTTGTGAGAGAGAGAGAGAGACAGTGTGAGCAGGGGAGGGTCAGAGAGAGAGAGGGAGATACAGACTCTGAAACAGGCTCCAGGCTCTGAGCTGGCTGTCAGCACAGAGCCCGACGCGGGGCTCGAACCCATGAACTGTGAGATCATGACCTGAGCCGAAGTCGGATGCTTAACTGACTGAGCCACCCGGCGCCCCTGAGATGCAATCTTTAGATGCTGTACCAGAAAGTCAACAAGTACACAACCACCAGGAGTAAAATTTGCAAACTTCTGTGTATGATTTTTATTCATAAAATTTGAAAATAATCAGTTTATAGGTCAAATCTGTTCCAGTTAGTGCCTTTGTACAGTCAGCAGGCGAATACCAGAAGGAGCTGTAGAGATTACAGGTAACAGAAAATTTCGTGTGCAATCTTACAGTTTTCACACTATCAGGTGAATGTGGTTCCTGTGAGAAACCATCATTCTTAGTAACTGTTTAAAGTAGTGTCTGCTTTACATATATTATTTAAAAAGTTTAAAAGATTCTGAAAGAGTATTAAAGGATTAACCTTTTTACTTGACTTTTTAAATTTTATTATTTATTTTGAGAGAAAAAGAAAGAGAAAGCGAGCTTGAGCAGGGGAGGGGCAGAAAGACAGGGAGAGAGAGAGTCCATAGCAGGCTCCACACTGTCATTGCAGAGCTCAGAATAGGACTCGATCTCACAAACCTTCAGATCACTACCTGAGCCAAAATCAAGAGTCAGACACTTAACCAACTGAGCCACTCAGGTGCCCCTAAAGGATTAACCATTTTAACAGAAATTGCTAAAATGGTAAAACATTATAGATGGCATGATCAACAACAAAATATTCTAGTTAACATTATATTCATCAATTAAATGGTAGGGAGGAGATGTAGTTATAAGACTATGATACCAAAAATATTGTTTTTAATTATGTAGTATTGGGATAACTCAGTGGCTCAGTTGTTTGAGCATCACACTCTTGATTTTGGCTCAGGTCAAAATCTCAGAGTTTGTGAAATCAAGCCTAGAGTTGGGGTTCTCTCTCTCCTCTCTCTCTCTGTCCCTCTCCTGCACACACACACACGCACACACACACACACACTCGCTCTCTCTGTCAAAATAAATAAACATTTTTAAAAATAAATAAATTATGGAGTATTTGCTACAGTCTAGTCTCTTTTTCCTAGAAACTCAAAATATGGATAACTCTAGAAATTGGAAGCCAGTTATCAAGAATTATTGAAAGGTTGAAAGGAGTTTGCTTTTCTTTTCTTTTCTTTTCTTTTTTCATTTTAGCCACATGTGACATGAATAGTTTTTTTCAAATGGAGGAGTGAGGTGATTGTTAAGGGGGCTCTAGGGAGCAAGACCAAGTGACTAAGTCCCTACAGTAAAGGGAGACTAAGGTAGGTACCTGAATGAGTAGGGATGCTAAGTCAGTAAGAGATGAACATGCTAGTCTTGGAGTATTGTTACCCACTAGAGCAAACCCCTCCCCTAGAAGGGATAAAAATACACTGTTGACTTGAGAAATCAGTTTGTGTTCCTATAAAACTTCCTTTCATGATTCATCTCTTATGAATATAGTTATTTCATTTAAAATGGTGGTTATTGCTTTTGTGGGGAGGAGAAGTGATAGCATGCAGTGTTTCTCCAGAACTGTCCAGTGATAAGAGGCAACAAGACGCTTTGCTAGAGATTACTACAATTACTACAGTTCTTTCCTAGAGATACTCTTCATTTTACATGAGGTCGAGACCTGGAATTTGCATTTTTGACAAGTGTGCCTGTTGATTCTCAACACTGGACAATCTGGGGAAATGTCAGCTTGCTTAATTGTGTGCCCATTGATTGCCGTGTTGAATAATGCAAGTGTATAGAGATGTGTTCCGTGGCTTTTTACTCTTAGAAGAAGTTAAATCCCTTTTGTGTGAGGTTCTAAACAGCATTTAGAAAAGAGGCTATTTACTCTCGGTGGCTCAACTGTTAATATCTCCAAAAACTGGCACTAGATGAAATAATTGACCTCTGTAGGAAAGAAGAGTTAGACTTTAGTAGATTCTGTATAAGAAATATCACGAGTCCTTTGTAACTTGCCCTTTTCTCTTATAAGAAATTTGTAGTCCTTTAATTTTTGTTTGAGAGAATTCTGGTTTGCCAGAGGTGAATTTTGCCTTTTTTTTCCTCATTCCTCATTTACTTGTCCGTATTCACAGAGAGTGCCTGCTAAATGTCTTGGTAATTATCTTTGGAGTTTCTGCATTTAATATACAGTATAAAAGAAATCTTCTCTATTACTTTATGTTTAGTACTAATTTTAAATGCTTTTTAAATATACAGATGTGATAGTTTTGAGTCTTCAATACTAACTGGTAAGACAATGTTTCGATGCCCTATCAATTAACCCCCATTTAGGTTTTTTCACTTACTGACACTTTAGAAAAAATAAATAGGAATCTCATTACCAACTTTCTGACTCAGCTATTTTTCCCCCCTCTGTAAGTTTCTCCAGAGATTTGCTAGTCATGTTGCCCCGATGTATCCTTGAAAGATTCACACAAAGGGAAAAAAACGAATTGCGTCCCTGGATATTACAAATCAAAGTAGTGGTCCATAAAAGCTTAGTGTAGTTGCTGCTTTAACTTATTACATCAAGCTGGGAAAATGTGTCTCTTTTTCCAAAACAATCTTCGGAAATGAAAGGCACAAAATAAGATGTAGGTTACACCTAAACTGATCAGTCTTTTGAAATCTTGCCCATAGAGAATATTTTCCACCTGGGGATTTTTCATGGCTGAGCTAAATATAAGATATGGTCTGTTGAAGGATTTTAATATCAATAAATGCCAGTTTCATCAGAACACAGAAGAGGATCTGCCCAAGAACCATGGAATTAGATACTGTTATGACTCATACAGTTCTGCCTTGACAAATTTCTGTTTTAATGTCAGACATTTGGTGATTAATTCCAGGTTTATCATTTTCCATATTTGCATAAGGTCCAGCCAGAGTGACTGTGCAAATGCTATTCTTTAATTGAATTGGGTTAGATTGCCTATACTGCTATAGAAATTATATCTATAGTAAATATTTCCAATAGAAATTAAATATATGCAAATATTACTACAGCAATGAAAATTGTATGAGGAAATCTACCTCTTCCCTCAGCTCCAAAGACAAAAGATCAGAAGAAAAGTTAAAGTCTAAATTTTGGGTGAATACTTCTATAGATATAGATATACATGTGATCAGAATACAAACTATATTTGTATCAAATGATTTCAAATGTTATGAATAAATCCTTTAGAAGAGAAAAATGACACTGTGTTCTGCTATGAAGTATTCATCATCTGTAAACTTTGAATATTTTAGGATATTTGTTTTAGTCAATAGGATGATACTCTGGAGGAAAATTGAGATGGTTTAGTCCCAAAGCTACTTAAAATTAAAACAGCTTTTTTACATTGTTGCTTTAAACCATATTTTTAAAGTATATTAACTAATAATCATAGGGGTATCAGAATCTATATTAGTTTTTTTTTTTTTATCATGGCATAACAAATTACCATAAACCTAGTGGCTTAAAATAACATCCAATTATCTCCGAGTTTCATAGAAATCCAGGCAGGCTTGGCTGGGCTCTCTACCTTTGGTACCACAGAGTTAATACTAAGATAATCTCAGGTGTTCCCTAGCCTAGGCTTCTATCTCTGGATGCTCTGGAACAAAATCTGATTCCAAGCTCCTTCAGATCGTTGGCATAATTTGGTTGCATATGGTTAATAGGACTGAGGTTTCTCTTTCCTTGCTAGCTGTTGGCTGAGGCTATTCTTGGGCTCTAGGGGACATCACATTCCTTGGCTTATGGCCCTCTCCATCTCAAAGCTAACAATGGCAGGCAGGATCTTGCTTGTGCTTCCCATCTCCCAGGCTTCCCCTTCTGCCTTTTAAAAGACCCACATGATTAGATCAGGTTTAGATGATAATGCCCAGAGTAGCTTAAGGTCAATCTAGTGGGGACTTCAATTACCACTGCCAAATTCCTTCATAGCAGCACCTATGTTGGTGTTTGATTGAATAACTCCGGAACCTGGGAGCCATCTTTAGGACTGTGCCTACCACAGAACTCTTGTAACATAGCTTTCTGAAGGTCACCGTTATTTTGGTGACAAACTGCCTCTAAAGGCTAGTCTTGCAGATATAAACTTTAAAACTTTTCAGCAAGAATCATGCAATACAACTTTAACAAGGAATTTAGAAGAGTTTGAAGTGTCTTATTAAGCCACAAATGGGAAATAAGTTACATTTTATGGGGAATGAAGAAAAGAATGTTACTCACCTTAACTAAGACTTTTAAGGCATTTGATTTTTGCAAACTTGCCAAGTGACATGAATGATTCCAAAAGTACATTATGAAATTAAGTAATCCAAAACTGTTCACTCTAGTAGCAGAGAAGAATAGCAAATCTGTTTAAAAACAATACAAAAACAACTAACACCATTATATAGGAATAGTTATTTTCTCTATTCCTCTTTCTTATAGAGATACATGATTGCTAGAAATATAGGTCTTACCAAGACATTTGTATAACACAGTGGGATGAAATATATTATTTTCCATAAAAATCAGCTCACTTTATTGTTTATGCTACTTGACACCTCTACTCAAGATCACAGAGCAACCTGGTATTTCCAATATTTTTTGTTAAAAAGAGATCCACAAAATAAGATTTCATACCTCTATTGTTGACTTCAAATATCTTTTAATATGTTGAGAATTTATTTTTTAAATCCCTAATAGAGATAAAGAGCAGTTGGTCACCATCCTTTGTAGGAGGCCCCCAGCGGGGGAAAATTGTTGCCATGCATAGAAACCACATGACATTAGAATTAGTGGAGTCTCCTTTGCTAATGGTCAAGGTGAAAGGGTGGGATCTTAAAGGAACTTTGCGAGATTGAAAGGTCATTATAGCCCCATCCTTATTTTTTTACTTGTTTGGCCATAATGGTTATGCTAGTCTAATATTCTTTTGTGGGTGAGAGGGGTATCTGTATAGATACAGAGAAACTTTCAAGTTAGAAATAGGATATTGCTCAAACTAAACACAGATCATTAAATAAAAAGACACTGTGGCAGGGGAATTCCATAAAGATGCCACATTTTGACATCAAGAATGTTTGTTAATCTCCGGGTGCCTGGGTGGCTCAGTCGGTTAAGCATCCGCCTTTGGCTCAGGTCATGATCTCACGGGTGGGGTGAGACAGCCAGGAGCCTGTTTCAGAGCCTGGAGCCTGTTTCAGATTCTGTGTCTCCGTCTCTCTCTGACCCTCCCCTGCTCACACTGTCTCTCTCTCTCTCAGAAATAAAAAAAAAAAAAAGAATGTATGTTAATCTTATAACAATTAGACCTTTATACCTATGGGCTTAGGAGGTCTGTTTCCCACCTGTGTTCTTCATCTATACAAAACACCCTAAGGACTGATATGACGATCGGTGTATAGAAGAACTATCTTTCATCCTTAAGACAAAACTGGATTAGTAAATAGAGTGTAATGTTATGATGATGCTGAGTGTGGATAAGTATCTTGAAATTCATGAGATGACTCCATGTACTTCCCTAAAATAAGTCCTTGAATTGACAAACTACAGGGAAGTCAAATATTTGACACTGACACCTTTACCCTAATTTGATTGTAAAGCCTGATTTCTATTAAATTGGAAAAACCTTTTGGGTGCTGCGTTTGCTCTGTTCTAACTAATTACTGTTGTTTCACCCTGAAGCTTGTCAGTATGCACCAAGAGCCATGGAAATGCAGACCCTGTGTCTCATTTAGGCATTCCTTTTAAAAGTTCCTCCCTGGGCTTCTGTACTGTGCAATTAGACATGTGGTCCGCTCCAGTAAGTGAAGGTGCGGCACTCTGAGGATTAAAACTGTCACACTGTTAGGGTGCCTGGGTGGCTCAGTCAGTTGAGTGACTGACTTCAGCTCAGGTCTTGATTTCGCAGTTCATGGGTTCGAGCCTCGAGTCATGCTCTGTGCTGACAGCTCAGAGCCTGGAGCCTGCCTCAGATTCTATGTCTCTCTCTCTACCCCTCCCCTGCTTGCATTCTCTCTCTCTCTCTCTCTCTCTCTCTCTCTTTCTCTCTCTCTGAAATGAAAAAAAGAACTATCACACTTTTAACATCAAGTCTCATGGTAGCAGACCCATGGCAGATCATTTAACATCAAATATGTGTGGGTAATTTTGAGCCACAATAAGAAAGCTGCTCCTTGATACAGGAAGCGAAGTAACTTTTTATCTTGTTGAATCTTGCCTTAAAAGAATACAAGTGTTGAAACCCAACACCCATCCAAGTTTCCAAGTTCTGTGCTGTAGCACACTGCCACATTCATATGATGGCTTCTCAGATAATAGGCATTTTCTTCTTGAACTTCATCTCCAAAGCAGTCTGCTGGTGAGCACAATTTACTTCCATTCCGTGATATCTTGGTGGAAATCAGTCAAGTCACTGAAATTTTTGACGACATGTCAGGAATTGTGTGAGGGACAAAAGAGAAAAGAAGCTGTGCTTAGACTCTCACTTGGTACTTTTCACCCCATAGTGAAAATGGGGTATTTCTTTTTTTTTCCTCTTTCTTCACCTGAGTACAAATAGAAATCTCTCTGCTCTTAAATGGATTCCTAGACCTTATTATGGAGAAAATGTTTTGAGAATTGTATAGAAAAAAAGCCATTCACTAAACTGAGTAAAATTCCATTTATATTTTGTACATTATATTCTTACAGCAATAAAATCCAACTTCATCTTTTTAAAATCTCATAGTGATGGAACACGTACAATGAAACCTATCCTCTTAACAAACTGTAAATGTTGTTGATGACTCTTACAATGCTACACAGCAGATCTCCAGAGCTCATTCATCTTAACTGAAACTGCGCCTCTTGATTAAAAATTCTTCATTCCTCCCTCCTCAGGCCCTGGTAACCACCATCCCAGTCCTTTGATGTTATGAATTTGATTATTTAGGTACCTCATTTAAGCAGAATCATGCAGTGCGGTACTTTTCTTTCTGTGTTTGGCTTATTTCATTTTGCATAGTAGCTTCAAGATTCATCCGTGTTGTCTCCTAGGACAACATTCCCTTCTCTTCTGAGGCTGATAGTATTTCACTGTGTGTGTATACCATGTTTCCTTTATTCACTCATCTGTCATTGGGCATTTGGATTGTTTTTACATATTGGCTCTTGTAAATAGTGCTGCAGTGAACATGGAGTGCTTATATCTTTTTAAGATACTGATGTCAATTCATTTGGACACATACCCAGAAGTGAGATTGCTGGATCATATGGTAGTTCCATTTTTTAAAAAATATTGTTTATTTTGAGAGAGAGAAAGTGTTTGTGTGAGTTGGGAAGTGGGGGAGAGAGAGAATCCTAAGCAGGCTTGGCACTGTCAGCACAGAGCGCCATGTCGGGCTCAATCTCATGACCTGTGAGATCATGACCTGAGCCAAAATCAACAGTCGGATGCTTAACTGACTGAGCCACTCAGGCACCAAGGTAGTTCCATTTTTAATTTTTTGAGGGACTTTCATACTGTTTTGCATAGTGGCTGCACACATTTACATTTCTACCAACAGTGTAAGAGTGTCCCTTTACTCCACATCCTTGCCAATACTTATTTCTCTTTTATTATACTATCCATTCTGACAGGTGTGAGGGACATTTCACTGTGGTTTTGCTTTTCACTCCCCTGATGATTAGTGATGATGCCCATATATGTGTGTGCCCACATACACACATACATGATGATGCCCATATATATACACATACATACATACACACACCTGTTGGCCATTTGTGTGTCACCTTTGGAGAAATGTCTATTCAATTCATTATCCCATTTTTAATTGGATTATTAGAGGTTTCTGTTGTAATTGCTGAGTTGTATGAGTTCCTTACATATTTTAGAGATTAACCCCTAATCAGATCCATAGTTGAAAATATTTTCTTACATTCTGTGGGATGCCTTTTCATTCTGATGGTTATTTATTTTCCTGTGCAGAAGTTTTTTTATTTTTTTAATGTTTATTTTTTGAGAGACAGAGACAGAGTGTAAGTAGATGAGGGGCAGAGAGAGGGAGACACAGAATCTGAAGCAGGCTCCAGGCTCTGAGCTAGCTGTCAGCACAGAGTCCAATGTGGAGCTCGAACACGGTAACCATGAGATTATGACCTTAGCCAAAGTTGGCCACTTCCCAGACTGAGCCACCCAGGCACCCATCCTGTGCAGAAACTTTTTAGTTTGATGCAGTACCACTTGTGTTTTTGTCTTTGTTTTTTGTGCTTTTGGTGTCATGTCCATGAAGTCATTGCTAAGACATGAAGCTTCCCCCTTCCAACCCTGTTTTCTTCTAAGAGTTTTACAGCTTTGGGTCTCATGTTTAAGTCTTTCATCCATTTTGAGTTGATTTTTGTGTATGATGTAAGAAAAGGGTCCAATTTTATACTGTTATGTATGAATATCTACTTTTCCCAGCATCATTTGTTAAAGAGACTATCCTTTCCCCATTTTTTGTTCTTGGCACCTTTATTGAGGATTAGTTGACATATATAAAATCCAACTTCGCTTTATAATGACTACAATTATAATAGCCCGTATTTAATAAGTGTTTACTGACACACTGATCGAGGCTCTTTGTATATACTACCTTATTTAATTCTCATAGTAACGTATGAGTATATTACTACCAATGATTGATAGATGAGGAAACAGAAGCACACAGAGGCTAAGGAACTTGCTCAAGGTCACAAAGCTGGCTATTGTAGCCTTGCAGTTTGAACCCAGAGCATATGAACTATTACCACTGTGCTATAGTTGTTTTGAAAGGCATATTATTAAAAAACGTCTTTAGAAAACAGTTTCAGAGGTACCTGGGTCACTCAGTCAGTTGAGCAACTGACCCTTGATTTTAGCTCAGGTTATGACCCCAGGGTCTCTGTGCTGAGCATGGAGTCTGTTTATGAGTCAGTCAGTCTCTCTCCCTCCCTCCCTCTCAGCCTCTTTTCCCTGCTTGCATGCTCTCTCCTCTCTAACAGAAAAAAAGAACACATTATAGGTACTCACTTGCCCCAGTGGAGAGTCCTTATATACAAAGCTCTTCTCTAGATCATTGGTAAGGAGCTATGAAGAAAGACATTTTTCCAAATTTTTATTATGTCTTCAAACACATGCATTTATAGCAGTAACTCAAAAGTAGCCATCTTCAATAATAATTACAATTAATGTTTGCAACATCATACAAAGAACTTTTACTTATAATTCTCTTAATTCTACGGACTGAAATATCAATGCATAAAAAATAGCAAAGGGTTAAAATATTGGTTCCTATTTTTTTAATCATTGCCCCTTCAGTATGTTGTTTAAGTATCTCAACAAATAAGTAATTTGTGTTACTACCATGATCACTTTCTACTTGAAGAGTTGTTATACTCTAAGTAGTTAAAAGACTCATCCATGCTTATAATACCAAATAATGAGCCTTGATGGTGGGAAGGAAAAAGAGGGAAGAAAAATGAATTATCAAGAGGAAAGACAACCCATAAAACATTTTGAAAGAATTTTCTTTGTGTGTTTCGATTATTCAGTCAACATTAGTTACTCTTTGTGGAGCAGGGAGACCCTTAACTATTCTTTTTCTCTTTTCATATTCATTTCTTGTCAATTTTACAGCTTATTAAAGAGAATGAGAAGATGAAAAGATTAAACAAGACTACTTAGTAAAATAGATTTGACATGAAAACAAGACTATCTACAAGGTTTCTTCATTTTTCCTCTTCTGTTATGCTCTCTTACAGTTTCTGCTCTTGGCTGTGAAATATGAATTATTCATAAGCAATGTAGGCCAAAGGCCCATACATATGCTTTAAAGGGTGTGTGTTTATGTGACTACATATTAAAGTCACTTACTAAAAGTTACCAACACTAGATGAAAGAAAATGGCCCAAAATTTGCACTTAAAAAAATCACAAGTGTTTGAGTGTCCAGAAGTCCAAGTGATAAACTTGTATCTGTTTGGGGCTCAAGTGGGGCAACCTGGTATTGAATCGTGTCCAAACTACCTTCCAAAGGGAGTGTAGTGAGCCAACAGATGTTCAGGAACTCAAAGACTGCTGAGCACAGCCAAATGTAAACCAAATGATATGACAGGACAGAGATAGAGCAAGTCCTTGATAACTACCCCGAGAAGCGCACTGCAGGTTCCCTATCCTTCAGCACCATATATGAGATGTGTCCATCAGTGTGTGAGGTAGCAACCAAAGTCAACCGAATGAGTATGCATCATAAATTGGAGTTAATACATGTTTAAATTATCATTTAATGAGGATTGCAGTTTCATATCAAGTCTCTGCCCCTGATCTGCTTCTTTATAACTATGGTATCCAGAATGAAGAAATCATTCTTTCGATCTATGGGGAATTATGCTTGTGTTGCTTGACTATATACCTACACTTATCAGAATGGCAAATTTCACATTCAAAGACTATCCAAAGACACTTATGGATATCATAGCCATATCTTTGCCTCTCCAGTTAAAGGGTAAATTCAGTCTATGTTCTCTGCAGCTGAGAAGCTCTGTCCAAAGTTTCAGAGCTCTGTTAAACCTTATCTTTGCTAAATAGCCTTCGAAAAGAGAGAAGGCCTGGCTCAACTCAGACTAAAAGGAGAAGTTGGGTAAGTGATAAGCTTCTATCTTTCCAAAAGTCATGTTCTGATTTGGCATGATACAGTATGTATCAACTCGTGTGGATTTAACCAAGTCTCAGAAGTTTTAAAGGGAAGTCTTCATATAATACATACAAATGAAAGCTGAACTCACTGGTTCTGTATATTAATTGAAACACTGTATACCATCTTCGCCTCTTTTTGCACACGCTGCCATTATTCTTAACGTAGACTCTTATCCATATAAACATAAACATTATAAATTAAGCATGTACACTATAAAATGTCTGTAGCCACAAGTCGAGCAATATACTTGCCAAATTGACCCTAAAATGTTTCCTATCCCTCTGACATGTTGGATACTGTATTTCACAACTGAGATAACCTACTGTCCCTCTCTTCTTTCTTTTTCCTCAGGTACAATTTTGCCTTCTAGTATTTTAGTGCCTACCAATGATCAGTTCTCACAATTCAATAAACAAGGAGAGTGTGTGGGACTGTACTATATAGAATCTGTTACCAATGAACTGACAGAAATCACAATTACAGTTTACTGAATTCTCAAAGGAATTCACCACACAAAAGCAATTCCATTCCAATTTGCCCCTATTAACAAAGAAAATGTTACTAGAGTTTGTAGGGTAGAATATATTGATGAGAAAATAATGCCACTTTTGTTTTATTGACTACTTATATTGAGCATTACATATTTTGGAACTGAGTTTCATTCTGAGTTTCATTCATTGTTTTTTTCCTTTCTCATTCTTAAGCCTAAGAAATTTATAACTCCCTCTTTTCTTCCATTTCACTCCTGAACAGAATTTTAAATCATAATGGGATGAATTGTACCCAGCTGGGGCTTTAAATGTGTAATCTGTATTGAGAGAGTAAACAAGATAAACACACTCTTTGTGGCAATGTGGCAGTCTGGAATTTATCTTGAAAAAGTACTTGGAATGAAGATGTGCAGTGATGCAAATAATCACATTTTGGCGGGGGGTGGGGGGTGGGGGGTGGGTAAAGGATCTGTGAGGTGGCATCCCTGTAGTTTCCAAGGGTTCTTGAGAAAGAAATACTGATGTGGAAATGAGAAATAGTCTACTCAAGTTAAATGAGCTATAAAATTTGAGGGAGAGGCCACTGTAGCAAATTTTTTCTCTGTGTATCATGTTAGGACTCCTGGTCATTTCTTTATTTGCAAAGGGGGAAGCTGAGTTAAATGCTCCTCAGGATCTGTCCCAATGACTACAATTCCAAGTGCAGTGTTTTTGCACCAAGATTAATTTTCTTGTTCACACAACTGCTTTGGGTTTTAACACATCTGCTATTTTTTAATGTTTTATTTATTTTTGAGAGAGAGATACAGACAGCATGAGCAGGGGAGGGTCAGAGAGACAGGGAAATACAGAATCTGAAGCAGGCTCTAGGCTCTGAGCTAGTTGTCAGCACAGAGCCCAACGTGGGTCTCAAGCCCACAAACCACGATATCATGACCTGAGCTGAAGTCGGATGCTTAACCGACTGAGCCACCCAGGTGCTGCTAACACATCTGCTATTAAAGGATGCCTAGGCTGATAAATAGTTGTCTTCCTTCTAGTATTTCCTCCTATTGAGGACTTGGTTTATACAAGGTATCTAATCTACTTTATTAAAAAAACAAAAACAAAAAACTGTCAAAGAAAGTTTCTAGCTTTAAGGTATCTGGCCTATTTTTTCTGTAACTAAAAAATAAATAAACCATAACATTTCACATATGGCATATTTATCATACCTTTGGATTTCCCAGGTAATATTTGTCAAAGAAGTGGACATGAGTTGTAAAACTATTGCAAACATTGGGTCAGTGTCACCGAAATTAGACTGATTGTGTACTTAAGAATTTTCGAAACACAACGGAACCGAGTGCTGCATTTTAGAATCAGATTAGCCAGTGGACTGCAATCGATTTGGAAAGAGGTGATCCCTTGGAGATGAAGACAAAGAAAATCAAATCCTTAGGCAGAAACCATTAGCAACTGATCCAGTATCAAGTGAGTAGGTGGCTCTGTGGCAGCGTGAAAGCTTTTGAAGTGTCTAAGTGGCAATTTCCTGTTGTTCCCAGTTCTACAGATTTATTTCAGGAACATTCCTTAAAGCCTGCAACCTGGTGAGGTTGAAGAGAGGTACATGATCTCCCCTCATCTAAGAAAAGATATTCTTTTCTGTGGAGTAAATGACCAATTTTTGTGTCTTTCCATCCCTGAAGATTTTTTTTAAGTCACTTCGTTTTTCATCAGTGTAATATAAAATATGCCCAGAACACAGTATCTGACTTATATTTCTTCACATAATGGCATTGCAGTAACTTTACCAGTGACTCAGACACTTTATAACCTGTAATTTAATAGGTATTTTCTTCTCTGTAATTGCAAAGAAAGTAAATTTAAATTCAGTGTAGTAAGACAGCTGAGTGGAAGTTTGTGTAGATAACAGAAGTAGTCTTATCCCAATCACATTTGGGGAATTATAAGTACAATATTTGTTGCCTGGTGGCCTGGGGAGAACTCTGGGCCCTGGGGCCTCTACCCATGGGTCCCTGGGATTCTCGCTGGAGGCCCTCTGTCTTGTTGCAAGAAACAATTCAAGGACAGACCAGACACAAGGACTGAGTGATACATGTAGGAAAGTTTATTAAAGTGAGAGTTCTCTCTGGAGATGTGAGGGCCGCTGAACTGAACAGACAGCTGGGTACCCCAGAGGTTGAGTCTCTATTATTGACAGTTGTTAACTAGGTGGTGGAATCACTGTTAGCTGCGGAAAGGGTTTCTTTGTGAGCAGAGTTTTGTGCCTTTTTTCCCTTAGGCGGGCAGGGTTTCCAGCCTTCTTTGTCTTGGTCCAGTCTGGTTTGACCCAGTTTCTCGTGGCTTTATTTTGGAAGTGTTTCCAAGGGGTGCCTGGGTGGCTCAGTCCATTGAGCATTGGACTTCAGCTCAGGTCATGATCTCACAGTTGAGGAGTTGGAGACCCACGTAGGGCTCTGTGCTGACAGCTTAGAGCCTGGAGCCTGCTTCAGATTCTGTCTCTCCCTCTTTCTGTCCCTCCCCCGCTCATGCTCTGTCTTGTTGTCTCAAAATAAATATAAACACTAAAAAATATATTAAAAAGAAGCATTGACATGACAGCTCTCTGACTTTCCCAGATAGTTGTGACTCGCCCCTGACCTCCAGGCATACTGTTAAAGCCTAACTAACTGCCTACTCTATCATACCAAGAATAAGTATTGGTTTATATGGTGTATTTAAGAAAGAATACCCTGAGTGAGATAGGCACAATATGAAGATAAATGGAAGATAATGGTGGAGAATATATACTGTTAGGAGAAGTTAGACTTAAAAACTGGTTTCTAAGAGCCAGCATACTTCAAAATCTGAGAATATAAAATAGTATATAGCCACATAGCTACTTACTAACCAATAATAGTTGGATTTGTGTTATTCAAGTATATAACTCTGTGATCATGCTGAAAATTCCTTGAGTAGGGGCTAGAATTAATAGACTCCAAAGACATTTAATATATATTCTCTCTAGTATCTTTCATCTCAAATATGCTGAGGCTATTTCTGACAATTTATGCTTCTAAACCTCTTCAAGTCCCTTTTCTTAAGTGCTTATGAAAACTGTTGAGAATTTCACAGGTTTAATACACCTAAAAAATTTCTTCCAGTAGGTGGAAAGGCATGGTTATCAACTGGAGAAGACTTCTTTAGCTCCGGCCTGGGTTTTTCTTCCTTTATTGCTAAATGTTTGTTTATTTTTTGAGAGAAAGAGGGAGCAGGAGAGGGGCAGAGATAGAGAAGGGGACAGAGGGTCCAAAGTGGACTCTATGCTGACAGAAGAGATCCTGATGCAGGGCTCAAGCTCACAAACCTTGAGATCATGACCTGAGCTGAAGTCCAACACTTAACCGAATGAGCCACTTAGGCGCCCCCCTCCTTCATTCTTGCCCACATTCTATTCCTTTACTTTTCTAATAACTCTTTACCCCCTTTGAAGCTATTAATCTGTTCTCAGTGCTCAAGTTTTCCTTTTGCCTCTTGTCAAGATGTTTTTTAAAATATATGTTCAAAGTCAATCTTTAAAACCAAGCAGATCATTTAATTCTGTAGGTCTGTGTCTCTTATGTAAAATAGAGAGTTTCATAAAGTAAATCCCATAAACAGGCCAAACTTTCTTTGCCCAATAATAATTGTGTTGCTCCCACTCCACCCCCCTCCTAGGTGATTCTCCTTGACAGCAAGCAGGGGCATTGTCACAGGCAGGGGTCTTCCGGAGTCATGGCTGGGCGGGGAATTGAACAAGACTGGTCTCCAGTTACCTATATGAACCAATATGAATCCAGACTCCTTGCCGTTGGTAAAGCACCCCAGTAGAGAAAGATTACTGAAGAGTCTACCAGGAGAGGAGAATATGCAGAGATGCTAAAGTTTAGAATGTTTGAGTTGTTGGAGAGGAAGACCTCCTTCCCTTTAAGGTCCTTCTAGCTGGACTTAGAACCAAACTGATGAGACAGATGAATAGGAAAAAATCAAATTGAATAGGTGTACATACAAGGAATCCATACAGATATGAAAGTCCAATGACAATGAGACAACATGAACCTTATTTGAGGTAAGGAGACGGGTAAGGTTTGAAGACACAAAGGGGAGAAGGCTATTAGCAGGAAGGTGAAAGGAGATGTTTGGACAAACAAAGGTTGCTTATAATGCAGGTAAGTTTCTAAGATAAGGAGAGTCTGTTATTAGCTCTCTTCCTGGTACAGGTTCTCATTTCTGATGTAAACTTAGGCAGTTGAGGTCCTGGAAGAGAGCTTTTTCTGCATCTGCTGGGTTTTGGTTACTTTTAGTTCCAAATCATGTTCATCCCAACGTGGCCCATCTTGGGGCAGACTGCCCTAGACCCCTACAAAAAGACACAAAACAGAGTTTGGAGAGATCTGTGAGGCATTTGCAGAGGTAAAAGGCAAAAGGGATCCAAAGAGACCTATCAGTGAGTGCCTGTGAGAGACAAGGAGGAGACGTGAGGATGCTGACCTAAACTGGACACAGTCAGCATGAGTCTTTCCTGATGTCTCACCAGTAAGTCCTTTGGAATCTCAACCTTTTGAATTTTAGAACATAAAGTCTCCATAGATTTCTGTCCAGCCTTTAGTTGACACTGACTGAGTGTAGGGTCTTCAGCACCTCAGTGTAAATAAATGAAACAGGTCAGGGAAGGATTTGGTGAACTGAGATGTATGTGCCCCATACGTGGACAGTTGTGCTGGTGGTTAAAATGTAGGAGCCGTGGACTCATCTTGCCAAATGACTCAGGACTTCAAGAAACACTTGAAATATTTACCTTCATGTGAATTCTCTAAAATAGTTGTTACTGTTGGGAGACAAGTCAAGGAAATTGAGTTTGTAGCTCTGTCTCAGTGGAGTCAAAGTCATTGTTGTACTCAAAAAGAACAGAAGTTCAGAAAATTATTCCTATAAATTATGCTGGTGACACAGAGATGTTTAGTGTCAGAGCCTAGATATAAATACAATCTGCTGATTCTCAGTGAAAGATTTTTCTCACATGATTAGGAAATTCAGGAAGATCATTTGTGAGTGATGGACCCTGAAAGAATTTCTGGTTGTAATAGAGAGTAAAATACCATTCTGTAAAAACCTTAAACAAAACAAATTTTCCTCAATCTGAAATTATCTTATTTATTTCCATTAAGTCAATAAATAATGAGTGATATACACACAGGCTACTGAATTTATTATAATTTTTCTTATGCTTACTAATTGAAAAGCTCCTTGGGTGAAAAAATAAAAAGGAAAACAAACTAGAGTCTAAGCATTAAGTTACCATATAATGGGAATTTTCATTCTCCTTGTTAATGATCATTTAAAAGCAAACCCATTTCTTTAAAAATAATAGAATTGTTCATGAAAAATATGGTCTGAGAATAATAAAGAAGAGCTATAAGTTTTTTTTTCAGTAATAATTTTCTTACCTTAATAATCTATTTTCCAAAAAGATAAGTTCAAAAAATATCCACCACCGTGTGATTACTGTTCAGGGTGTGTGTGTGTGTGTGTGTGTGTGTGTTTAAAGTATCTTAACTAATGTCTTTGACTCCAGTAATTCTTTTATCCAAGTACTGTCTATATCATTCAGTTTGTTTATAAAAAAAAAAGAGATTTTTATATACCATAATAATTAGATAAGTCAATTGATAACTTTTTTACCGTTTGATCACAGTAGTCTTTTCCGCTTTTTTTTTAAGTTTTATTTATTTTTGAGAGAGAAATAGAGACAGTGTGAACAGGGGAGGGTCAGAGAGAGGGGGAGACACGGAATCTGAAACAGGCTACAGGTGCTGAGATAGCTGTCAGCACAGAGCCTGATGCGGGGCTCGAACCCACAAACCGTGAGATCATGACCTGAGCTGAAGTCGGACGCTTAACCGACTGAGCCACCTAGGTTCCCCTAGTCTTTTCTGCTTTTAATCATGAATATGCTATTTATGACAGCATAAGAAGATTCTGTCATTTCTTTTTTTTTTTTTTTTGAATGTTGGCAGAATTAATATTTAGTGTGGGGGGAAAAAATAAGACCAGGTTGTTAAACCCATTATAATTACAATACATTTGTTGTCAATGTGTCTAACACAGCATTAGCCACACAGGATACTGAATTAATTATAAACATATCTGTTGACAAGCAGGTAATATTATTGAAGGAAGAGTCACTTAGAAAGCAGAAAAGAGGTGCCTGGGTGGCTTAGTTGGTTGAGCATTCAACTTCAGCTCAGGTCATGATCTCACAGTGTAAGAATTCAGGCCCTGTGTCCGGGTCTGTACTGACAGCCCGCAGCCTGGAGCCTGCTTCAAATTTTGTCTCCCTCTCTCTCTGCCCCTCCCCTGCTCACACTCCCTCTCTCTCTCTCTCAAAAATAAATAAACGTTAAAAAAAAAAGAAAGCAGAAGTGATGTTCTGGAAGTAAGGACTGTTTGTCCAGAAAATTGACCAACCTGGCTATAAATGCAAGTTGCAGTCTCCTAATGAAAATTATAAAACATGTAATACTGCAGATCTTCTCAGGAGCCACATGAATAGACAACTGTATGTTTGTGAATAATTCAAAGGTACAGTATTCCTTACAATAATTTCTAACAGGACTAGACACTTCATAGCAATGACATGTTTGTTTGTTTTTTTTAATTGGCTAAAGTCAATAACAGTGACAAATACTACATGCAAGTTGACAAACTTCAGTACTAATCTGGAAAGTATAAAATAAGGTACCATTTTTTCACCCAAATAATTAGAAACAAATTAAAATAGATAATAAAAATATTTTGGCATAAATATAGAAAATGCATATGCTCTACATGGCTGGGAGCAATGTAAATTTGGTGAGCCATTTCTTTTGGTTGATAATTTGACAACCAAATTTAAAAATTTTCATTTTTAAAATTTATGATTAAACAGTTTTGTTTCTCAATATCTAATCTAGGATACAACAGTATTTGCTGCATTTCTCATAATAGTAAATCTCCGTAACATCCTGAAAGTCTATCAATAGCGAAAGTTAAATTGCTTATAGCATAACCATTTTATGGGATCCTCTGTAGTTACTGAAAACAATTTTACATAATCCATATTTCCCAAAATAGACCTCAAAAGCAGTGCTCTTCTATACCCAACCAACTACAAGGTATGTAGCCCAGCTGTTGATAATTAGGAGATGAGGTACCTTTTTCTGAAATGTGTGAATGTTTTACAATATCCTATATTATAAAATTAAAAATAAATATGAATTTTAAACTAATGAGCAGAGCTGAAATTAGGGAAAGTTTGAAAACTATTATTCTAAAATTTTCTAATCTAATAGAAATACAGAAAATTGATTTTGACTATTTTACTTGAGAGCTGCACTTGGAAACAATTTTGAGTTAATTGGGTCCAACATTCTGTAGAGCATGAGAACATTCATTTATTCATTCATTCACTCATTCTGTTGTTAATTCAGTCAGTATTTATTCAGCACCAACTAAGTTCCAGCCCCTGTGGATACAAAGATGAACATAAATGGTTGTTTTTGAGAAGCTTACAGAGAGAGGTGGAAGAGGGGAGAGACAGAGAGGCTAAAGGAGGGAGGGATGAAGGGGTTCACAAGCTCCTGAGATCAATCCCGAAGAAAATTAATAATACTCTAATTGTGACCAGTACAAAGTATGATTGGGGTACTTGGGTTCTGGAACTTCCCTACCAGCTCTTAGCTCCATTCAATAATCCCTAAGATTATGGCTCCCAATGACTCATCTGCCTGTGGAATGGATTCAATTCTGCTATATAAGGTCTTTAAGGACAGACTCTTACAAGGCTACTTCTATTTTTTTTTTCAAGATTTTGTTTTTAAGTAACCTACACACCCAACGTGTGGCTCAAACCTACAACCCCAAGGTCAAGAGTTGCCTGCTCTACCAACTCAGCCAGCCAGGCACCATGCCACTTCTATTTTTAGAGGGAAGTTTCCTTTTTGCCTCCTGATTCTAGCAATTAGATACAAGGTCAGTCTTCCTCAGACAGCTTTCAGAGATAAAGCAACCTGGACCCACCACTCGACCTCTTTTTTTCCCTTGATCTCTTATATTTTTCCTTATGTTCAAACCTTCATTGCAGAACAGTGGTCTTTCTCAAGATATCCACAGGTAGACTAGGAAAAAAAACCAAAACACTTGGTCCGATAATTTGGGGAAAAATAAAGTATAATTGCCCCGTTTATTTTACTACGGAGATTTTTGGATCCTTGAATTATTAGCTGTATCGTAAATCTCCAATAGGAGTGAAATCTTCTGTAACCAAACATTCCTTTGTGCATGTGAATGATACAGCTGCTATTAACTGGAAAATCCTAAAGACATAGTTTGGGAAATCCTTTTCACATGTTAGTCTGAGAATATCAGTACTTGCCTTCTGTATGAATTGACTTCCCCTACGTTACCTTAGGTAAACTGCTATCACTTTTGCTCTATGATCAATATATTTTTATTGTTTTATTAGTTATAAAGTTTCAAACCAAGGAAAATAAAGGCAATAAATCATTTTGCATGTTTCTTAAAATGTCATGTTCTAGTTTGTCCATAACCTATTTTTGCATGATTTCAGTCACCACATGTGGTTTCCAATATGTAAAGACTTTAATATTATTTCCTAAGATTTCTAAAGTGCTCTCTGGTCTCATAGTCATAATTGAAACACTAATTTCCAATCAGCAGTTTACTTACCTACTTCCTTACTGTTAAAGTGTTATGTTTCTTCCAATTATCCTTACTATATAAAAGCTGCAAAGAACTTCTTAGCATTCATTATATTTTTCATTATCTTTAGACAGATTCCTCAAAGACTCATCTCCTTTGAAACTCTCTGTTGTGAAGCTCTTTAATATACCTTACTGAAGGTAACTCTTTAAACTACCCAGCTGCCGCTAGGGTTTTTCCAAACGGTTCTTTGACAGACACTGTTGTTGACTTCCCATCAAGTAGCTTGAAAGCGGCCACATTCACTCCCTATTGAACGAGCAAGGCCACTTTGGGGGAGACAGACTGAAACACTGTACCCCTGCTGGGTATATTTATAGAGGATTTTCACAAGTAGGTCATCATTTTAGTTCAAAATGTAGCTTCACTAATGCCACAGTCATCAATGCTATCAATAGTTTAATGCAAATATGTTTGTAAGTGCAACATATATTTTATTGTATCATCCAAAAAGAAAGCAACTCTATGCTATAAATGAACCAGATAAAACTCAACCACTTTTTTTTTAACCAGAGGACTTCCTTTCTCAAATAATTTCTTAACCTTCCCTATCAACATGGAAGCAGCTCAAAAACCCCTACGTTATTAACATGACAACACCTGGCTTATTCAGAAATCAAACTTCTGCGAAGTTATAATCATGCAGACCAGTGATTTCTTGAACAAATATTCACGGAGCACCTATTATTTGTTAGGCACTGTTCTCGCACTGGGAATACAGTCATGAAGAAAACAGACAGGAAACCTCTCTTTACAGAGGCTACATTTCAGTGCGAGAAGAAAGATGATCAGCAAAATTAAGTAGATTCTATATCGGTAAGGTTAGAAGGTGATGCTGCAGAGAAAAAAAAAATCAGAACAAGTGAAAACAATTTGGGGGCTGAGGGAGGGTTACAAATTTAGAAAGGGCCACAGGTGAGGACTTTACTGCAAAGGTGACAGATAAGGAAAAACCCTTAAACAGGTGAAAGAATTAGGCTCGCGTGACTCTATGGGAAGAATATGTGCAGCAAGGGACGTGACAAGTACCGAAAATACAGTGTAGTTGAGAATTGCTGTGTACAAAAAAGAGCAGTGAGTTTGGGAAGTAGGAAACCTTGATTTTAGGGTGAGTCCCTATAGTGTGCACCTCGGTGACTGTCGGCAAGTCGCTCAGCACCTTGCAGTTCAAGTACAAAATACGGCGTGGGCCTGGGGAATGGAATCCTGTCTGAGTTTCTTACCTTCTCTATCTGTTAATAACTGACTCCCTAAGAGGAGGTTAGATGGCATTTAGCTTATTTAATTCACAAGGCACAAAAATACATGGTGCGTTCAAGAAAACTCTCCATCACAAACACATGCAGCAGCAGGGTGCAGTACTTAAATGTGGAACTTCAATAGTCTGGAGAACAAAATGACACCCAGCACCTCATTCCCTGAAACTCATACTACTAGGAGCCATAGGGGTAAGGGACGTTACGGTAACAGATTTCGCTCTTCATGTGTGAGAGGCACTAACGGTTTCACTAAAGTTTCTGTTGCATTTCATATGGTGCATTGTTTCAGTACGTGGTGTGCTGTGCTTTGTCCATGGAATTTTTTTTTTAAATATGAATTTAAAAAAAAATTTTTTTTTAATGTTTTATTTATTTCTAGGAGAGAGAGAGCGTGAGCAGGGGAGGGTCAGAGAGAGAGAGAGATACAGACTCTGAAATAGGCTCCAGGCTCTGAGCTGTCAGCACAGAGCCCGACGCGGGGCTCGAACCCACGAACCGTGAGATCATGACCCAAGCAAAGTCGGATGCTTAACCGACTAAGCCACCCAGGCGCCCCTGTCCATGCAATTTTTAAAAAACTGTGCAAGGTCTGGTAATAATTTATTTGTTGCCAATTGAAATAGGAGGTTGAATGCAAGTTAGGAGACTGACGTCCGATAGAACAGAGCAAGGTAATGTGTTCACCGTGTTAATTTTATGATCTGTCATGGGCTCTTATATTTCCTTAAAAAAATACTTCATAGAAACACAAAAGGAATAGATGTGAATATCAACGCAGAGAGATGGTACCCTGTAGTTCACATTGGGTAAACTTCAGGGATGTTGGGGAGGAAGAATTTCCTCTGCTTTTCAAGCTGGACTTCTGGCTGGACTGAGAATCAAATTGACATAAGACATATTAACAGGAGAAAATCACATTTAATAGTATAGGTACAGGGGACCCACACAAACATGGAAATTCCAAAGACAGGCAGCATGATGCTATAGGAGCTAAGGATAGGGGTAGGAGTCTGAGTATACAAAGGGGAGAATGACCATTAGCAATAAAATGTGTGGAAAACAAAGGGTCCCCTATTATATAGACAAGCTTCTTAGGCAAAAGAGGTATCTCTGTTGGTAGCTGTCTTCCTGCAGGCAATTGGCAAGGAGGTCAAGAGCTTTTCCTAAATCTGCTGGGATTTGATTGCTTTTAAATCAAAATAATCTTCATGCCAACGTGGCCCATCTTGAAGTAGCGTGCCCTTGACCCCTACACAAGTAAAACTCCACTTGCATTGTTAGCACCTCATAAGGGAAAGGAGAAGCTAAATTTTTAGAATCGTCTCAGCTGCTTTGGGATTTAGTCTAAATTTTTCTATTTGGTTCCACTTTACAGCTGTTTCTAGGAAAGATGCACACTTTATTCTTCTCCAGATTGAAATGATTTTTTCTGCATTTGTTTTAAAGTAGATGAGACTAAAATAGATTGGCTTATCAAAGGCCATTTAGGGAAGGTACGGCCATCATGTGCTACTTAGACAAAACCATTATGAAGGCACAACAAAGAATAGTTTTAAAAGTTCCACTTTAACTAAAATCAGTATTATTCAAGGTTGTTTATTACTCAGGCTTTGCCCAGTGCTGCTGACCTAGAAAGTAAATTACTTTCATCACCATAAACACACCATAAACTAAGGTGTGTTTTATCTCCTACTTTGCTATGTCTCTGTTTTCATGGCAATGATATTCTAAGTTGATCTCAAATAAAAGTTTACATAGCAAGTGAACCTATATTAGCAAGAACTGCAACCTCCTCCTATCGTACCCCAACTACTGTGAGTTTACTCCTTGGTGAGTCACAGATAGAAACTGCATCAGGTGAGTGGTCAAAAAAGGAAAATTTATATGCATCACATAAGGCATAAAGCCATCACTCCCTGACCAACAGTGGATGAGTTCCTTTTATTTAGGGTTGGAAGGAATATTTAAAAAGGGGTTCCTTGCCATCATTTGCAGAGACAGGCATAAGGTCCTGCATGTGCCTTAAGAAAACATGCCTATTCATACATTGTATGTTATGTAAATGAAGTTTGTGTTCCTCCTGGAAGGGAGGCGAGTTTTAGTATTACAGTGAGGACAAAGTAAATATCAGTCCCTCCATGGTCCATCTACATAGACATGAGTCAGGAGTTGGACTCAATCTCATCTGAGTGGTCTGGGCTGCCGAGCTCCTTGTCCAGATAGTCATTATTGCTTGAGATGTTGTTTTGGTTTCCATCATAGGATGCTATGCCTGTCAGATCTTTCACCTGAGTTAAGAGCTAAAGGAAAAATGGGAGACAAAGGTCAGTAAGTACAAGCAGTTAGGCAGTCAAGGTCAGGTCTTGGAATCCAGCTGGTAACACTATAGAATAGAGAGAGAGAGAGGGAGGGAACTAACATTTTTGAATACTTAGCATGCTCCAGATTCTGGGCTACAAAATAAAATACACCATTTTATTTAACCTTAATACAGTATATTGTTATTCCTGTTGTTAAATGGGTGGCTGAGACAAAGAAGGCAAACAGTAGGTACATAGTAAAATCCTCCCATATTCCATACCTTTCTCAAAGAGAGCATGCTGCCTTCCATTATCTAGCCACTGGTTGTACTGGTATAGTATGCCCTTGGCATTAAATTCAAGAGCAGCAGTGTGGTTGCAGTAGAATCAGGATGGATCCAGGAAGCAGACAGGTATCTATCTCCCTTCCCCCCAACCCCCAGGACACACTTCTGCGCTGCTGGTACAGCTCCCATATGCAGGCTGCGTCTCCCTGGGGCTGAGCCACCACCCTTACAATTCCTATCATAATAACGATGACAGTTATTAATAATGAAGCCTTGCAAAGTAACAAAACTCTCAGACTCCCGAGACCAAATGCCAACTCATACATTCATTTTGTGAAATATTTCAGGACTAAGACCGAGGAAAAGATGTTTGCATCCCTTTTCTAAGAGGTGGTTTGCTGAATGATCTAAATCACAGCCTGGAAAGTCACTGTGTGACCAAAGAATCAGAAATAGGGCAGTGAGCACTACTAAATCCATAACAGTCTAGCTAGTAGATGATGGTATGATCTCCTGGTGCTTTTTATAATCTAAAGACGCAGAAATGACTGCTTATAACCAAAGCTCTTCCTTCTAGTTAGTGTTACAGACTCAGAAACTCTTGTTTTCTAAACTATTCTATTTGGTATTTTTTTTAACCTCCTGATAATCTTCAACCCCTAAGTATTTCTTACCCAATAGATTATGAGGGTTCAGTGTTCTATCCTGAAAAACATAAGAACTATTGCAAACTAGGGATTGCAGATTTGGCGTCCTTATTTTCTTGAAGCAGCATTTTTAAATATGTTTTATTCCTTATTCAGAATGACATGTGAGAATCTAGATACCTCAAACTGTGCTAGCTAGGGACATTGTGTGACCCTTTTAGACAAAAAGCCGCTAACTCACCCCTAGAATGGTTTTCGACAGTTTAGAAGCCTTAGCCTAGCACTTCTTAGGCTAAATTCAGCTCGCGCTAACTTGTGTGTGCTCATGGTGGAAGTTAAGAGGAATCCATTTGAGAACATCTTTGTCTTTCATAAGCACAGTTGAAGCTGCATGGGCCTGAGAGTGTGCTCTGACGTAACCGTGTCAATGTGGAAAGTCAGGGAAGAGCAAGCACTGTTTTGACACTAAGACTCACTTCCCACAACTAGGAAGCAGATTCAGAGTTACTCATCTTGCGGCTGTCTGTATTTGGCTATTTTAGAGATGGGACCGCTTGGATCCTAACAAGAGATTGTTTCAAATCAAAGCAACAATTTTCTAAAAATATTCCTGATTTCCTTGGCAACTGAAAATGTCTGTCTGAAGAGTTTCTTAGTGGTCATGTAAAGGATCCAGAAAATATCCCATATATATGGTTACGTGTATATATACATATATATATATATGGGTTATATATATGTATATATATTATATAATCACATATAATAATATGTATATGTTAATGAATAAATGAATAAGATTATGGTTAAATTAACATTCTCTCTATAGCTCTTTTAATTTGTAATTGCCAGCTATAAATAAGACTTGGGTACAAAATGCCAACTGTAGAAAGTAAAGATCTAAATTCAAGAAACTTTTAATTTGATACTTGTGTTCTGTGGGGAATGGCAGTATCAGAGTAAAAGAAAAGTGAAAAGGCTCTTTGGAGTCAAAGAACCAAGACTTGAATCAATTATGTGACAATGGGCCAGTCACTTTACTACCCTGAGGATCTGTTACCACATTGGTAAAATGGCTATAACAGCAGTACTCACCTGAGTTCCTGCATATATCAAATGAGATGTGAAATACCCAGTGATGTGTAGAGTGTACACACCTGACTTTGGACACTGTCAGACCTGTTTCCCTGTATATACACCAGGCCTCGGATGTCCTTTCTGTCATTTTCCCTCCAGTTGTCCTATTCATTGCTAAATCTTTAAAACCTATAATTGTACATGCTTCTTAGTGAACAAGAAGTATTTGTGGAAGACCAGAGATGAAGTGGGTTAGGTGGTGATCTTATCCAATTTGTCCAATGATTGTGTCTTGCTCCCTCCTCCCATTCCTTTCACACTGCTGACTAGACAGCATGGCCTACCCAAATCTTGGTTTCTGTTTTACTCCTGGATTGTAGTCTCATGGGCCAGCCTTCTGTATCCCAGACACTACAGCCCGTGTTCAAACCCAGCACCCTTTCCCATCTCCAGACCTGCCCTGGGTGCTCCTTGATTAGACACAATAATACTCTATAAGGACAAAGAGGTGTTACTATCATCATCATCCCACCAAAAGCGAGGCTTTCAGAGTGACAGCCAGTGATATGCTCTTCATCAAATATTTCTAGTCTCCCCTTTCCAGGACCATTCTCCTCTAGCCGTCTGGAGTTAGCTGTGGCCACATGAGTTGCTTTGGCCAAAGACATATGAACATGATGGGCTTGTTGCTTTCCATCCAAGTTTTTCAGGGCCAGAGGAGAATTTGACCTATTCGTTTTCTTGTCTTGATAAACACAGAAGGAAATACTTAGTGAAAAACCTTAGTATTGATATTTCCAGAGGTAGTATTCACTTGACCCAAGTCAGAAATAGTGGAAGCCACTTTGCGGAAGTGACGGCAGTTCGAGTCCGGTGGGGGCGGTGGGAGCGATGAGGGGACTGAGACGGTGGTAGCCGTTGTGTGAAAATGGAGTTTCCCGGAGGAAATGACAATTACCTGACGATCACAGGGCCCTCGCACCCCTTCCTGTCAGGGGCCGAGACATTCCATACACCAAGCTTGGGAGATGAGGAATTTGAAATCCCACCTATCTCCTTGGATTCTGATCCCTCACTGGCTGTCTCAGATGTGGTTGGCCACTTTGATGACCTGGCAGACCCTTCCTCCTCTCAGGATGGCAGCTTTTCAGCCCAATATGGGGTCCAGACATTGGACATGCCTGTGGGCATGACCCATGGCTTGATGGAGCAGGGCGGGGGGCTCCTGAGTGGGGGCTTGACCATGGACTTGGACCATTCTATAGGAACTCAGTATAGTGCCAACCCACCTGTTACAATTGATGTACCAATGACAGACATGACATCTGGCTTGATGGGGCATAGCCAGTTGACCACCATTGATCAGTCAGAACTGAGTTCTCAACTTGGTTTGAGCTTAGGGGGTGGCACCATCCTGCCACCTGCCCAGTCACCTGAGGATCGTCTTTCAACCACCCCTTCACCTACTAGTTCACTTCATGAGGATGGTGTTGAGGATTTCCGGAGGCAAATTCCCAGCCAGAAGACAGTTGTGGTGGAAACAGGGAAAAAGCAGAAGGCCCCAAAGAAGAGAAAAAAGAAAGATCCTAATGAACCTCAGAAACCAGTTTCAGCATATGCTTTATTCTTTCGTGATACACAGGCTGCCATCAAGGGACAGAATCCCAATGCCACTTTCGGGGAGGTTTCAAAAATTGTGGCCTCCATGTGGGACAGTCTTGGAGAGGAACAAAAGCAGGTGTATAAGAGGAAAACTGAAGCTGCCAAGAAAGAGTATCTGAAGGCTCTGGCTGCATATAAAGACAATCAAGAGTGTCAGGCCACTGTGGAAACAGTAGAACTGGATCCAGTGCCACCATCACAGACTCCTTCTCCGCCTCCTATGGCTACTGTTGACCCAGCATCTCCAGCACCAGCCTCAACAGAGCCCCCTGCCCTATCCCCTTCCATTGTGGTTAACTCCACTCTTTCCTCCTATGTAGCAAATCAGGCATCTTCTGGGGCTGGGGGTCAGCCCAATATCACCAAGTTGATTATTACCAAACAGATGTTGCCCTCTTCTATTACTATGTCTCAAGGAGGGATGGTTACCGTCATTCCAGCCACAGTGGTAACCTCCCGGGGAATCCAGCTAGGCCAAACCAGTACAGCCACTATCCAGCCCAGTCAACAAGCCCAGATCGTCACTCGGTCAGTGTTGCAGGCAGCGGCAGCAGCTGCAGCTTCTATGCAACTGCTGCCACCCCGACTACAACCCCCTCCGTTGCAACAGATGCCTCAGCCCCCCACTCAGCAGCAAGTGACCATTCTGCAACAGCCTCCCCCACTTCAGGCCATGCAGCAGCCTCCACCTCAGAAAGTTCGAATCAATTTACAGCAACAGCCACCTCCTCTGCAGATCAAGATTGTGCCTCCACCCACTCTGAAAATGCAGACGACCTTAGTCCCGCCAGCTGTAGAAAGTAGTCCTGAGCGGCCTGTGAACAACAGCCCTGAGGCCCATACAGTGGAGGAAACCTCCCCTGAGACAATCTGTGAGATGATCACAGATGTAGTTCCTGAGGTTGAGTCTCCCTCTCAAATGGATGTTGAACTGGTGAGTGGGTCTCCTGTGACGCTCTCACCCCAGCCTCGCTGTGTGAGGTCCGGTTGTGAGAACCCTCCTGTTGTGAGTAAGGACTGGGATAATGAGTACTGCAGCAATGAATGTGTGGTGAAGCACTGCAGGGATGTCTTCTTAGCCTGGGTAGCCTCTAGAAATTCAAACACGGTGGTGTTTGTCAAATAGTCCTTCCTGTTCTCCAAGCCAGTGAAGACTTATCTGCTGGGAACATGTCTAAGAGCCTCTTTTTGGAACACAAGCTGGGCTTCTGGTAGTGCCTGATCTCAACCCATGATGTTCTTCATGCCTCTCCCCTTTTCTGTCTCTTCAGCAGGGGCCATACTATGGAGCAAGTCCATTGAGTCTGCTGTAATCTGGAATTGCTTTTTACTTTCAAGTACAAGCACACATAGTGATGACAGCAGAGGAAAGGGTGAAGGGTATATAAACAAGCAAAACACAGGGGTGGGGGGGAGGATTGTTTGAGGAAACTTGTTGGTGTAACTGTCATAGGACTTGCCTAAACAATTATTAAAATGATGAGAGACTACTCAGCTTTGAGCCTAGGATCATCCATTTTAAAGGGGATAAAAAAAATTGCATTAAAAGTTACCTCTTAAACAGGAAAAAAAAAAAAAAAAAAAAAAAAAAAAAAATAGTGGAAGCCTACCCAGCTATGTCGTTTCCTGTCTGCTCTGGCCCTATCAGGCAGGGTGGGGTTCCACAGGATGTGAGGTCAGGCCTCCATCATTGGAAACTCCATACTCAACCAACAGCTTTCCCTTCCAATCCTAAAACTGAGTGAGAATCTTTCTGATGCTGATACTTAATCTAAAAAAGGAGTAATTCATGGATGATTTAAAAACAGAGCCAACACCCAAATAATTAGTAAGTTGGATGATATTTTTATATACTGACTATCTCAGAGATTACCAAAGAGAGAAATTTAAATTTGACTTCCAAAGCATGGCTTGTAATTTTGTACTTCTAGATTAGGTTTAAAATTTATAAAAAGCTTTTGAAAAGATGGGAGAGGTACAAGATCAGAAGGCTCATATCAGTCACATAGAGATAAATGCCAAAGGGGAAAGACAGAAACTCCTGAGTTTACAGAATATAAACACACTTCCACATAGATACACATACACATGATCACAGGTCCCCATATATGTACCTTTTCGATTAAGTATAAAATGCAAAATAATTTTTAAAGATAATTTGGTACTTAAATGACAAACCATAGTCAGTGCTAGGCAGTTTATTTCTGTCTCTACCTATACTTTCAGATGACCTCAGCCATCTTCTATCTCCCACCTAAAACGTGTGTTTGAACCAGATGATCTCCAGAGTCTTATAATTCTAATAGCCTATTGTAATTCCAAGTGAGGGGGAGCACATTCTGTCATAATAAGGAAAAGAATTAAACCAGCACATTTTGAAAAAATAAATGTATTGATCCAATTATGCCTGACTCCTTCAAAACATCTTTTTTGAGTTAGGTTATGACAAGAAACATAAAAAAGTTGATAACACTGAAATAAATTGGGTTCAGAGGAAACACAAGAATGCAAGTCCGCTCTCTGACAGGGTAAATATAGCTGAGATTACATGTTAAATGGCTGAAAGCCATAACAAAAAAAAAGTTCACTATGAGAATTAAATAGCTTTCCTAGTGTTAAAGGCTTAAAAAATATTCTATGTAACACATTTTAAAAAGGATAAATTGGATAACATTCTTGGTAGGATTAGTTAAGTTAGCCCTCCTCCTACAAAGTGAGAAAAAAAAAACAAAACCAAAAATAGGCAACATCTTGGAATAGGCAATTCATAGTAAGAACACCCTAAATGGGTAATAATTATTAAGAGATGTTCAAACAGGATAAAATCCAGAAAATACTAATTAAGGGGTGCCTGGGTGGCTCAGTCAGTTAAGTGTCTAACTTTGGCTATGGGCATGATCTTGCGGTTCATGAGTTTCAGCCCGGGGTCGGGCTCTGTACTAAGAGCTCAGAGCCTGGAGCCTGGTTTGGATTCTGTGTCTCCCTCTCTCTCTCAAGAATAAAATTTAAAAAACTATTAAAAAAGAAGAAAATACTAATTAAGGCATCAATAAAATGCCAATCTATAGTCCTAAAACAAAAATTAAGAAGTCATGCAATGTCAAATGCTGGTGACGATGTAGAAAAAATGGAGACCCTCAGGCAACTATTTGGGAAAATAATTTCACTGAATTTATTGAAATTAAATATGTATGTATCTAACAATTATACACACTAGCAATTGTACTCTTGGATATTTCTTCAGTTAGTCACTCAGGTGCTCAAGGAAAAAGTGTATTGATGCTCATGACAGCTACGATCATTGTAAACTTCCCAATGTATGCATAGGATGGTATGTTATGGAGTATAAAAAACAGTAACTTAGATGTATATTCAGTAATATGGGTAGATCTTTAAAAACAATGTTGAGTAGAGGAAATTAGATGTTTATACCACAGTATTATTTATGTAAATTAAACATGCTCCATGCTCAAATCGTTCACAGCTTCTGTGTGTGTGTGTGTGTGTGTAAAAGTAGAATAAAAGAACATACTTTAAATATATTATAAAAGCTGTCTCAGGGAGGTATGGGGTTAGTGATGAAAGATCATAGAGAAATGAAAAGATTAATTCATTCAATCAGACCTCTATCTTGGCAAAATTTTGTACTTCTTCCCTCTACTACAGGAAACACACACATTACTGTGCCTCTGCCTAACCCCATCAGCTTAATGATACCCTGTTGAGGAATATTTTAACAGGAGACTATGAGAAGTGCAAATCTTACAACTAAAGGTATATAATTTACTGTTGGTAGAATTTCGGGCTTCAAGGGAGATTCCTGGGTATGTGGTGGGTGTGCAGGTGTGTGCCCGTGTGTCTCCTGTCCTAGATGCCCTACACAGGCACACCCAGTGATCCTGGCTGATGGGTCCGTCCTGCAAGATAGAAGCAGCTTGTTTAATTACACTTACATAGAATAAAAATGCCAGGAAGAGACCTGACTGTCCTTTAAACTAAAAATAATTCATGAGGTGACCAAAAAGTTATATTTGTGCTTGCAGATAGAATATCCTTCCCCAAATACATTGAAAAGTTCTTTAATTTTTTAATTTTTTTAATGTTTATTTTTGAGAGACAGAGACAGAGCATAAGTAGGGGTGGGACAGCGAGATAGGAAGACACAGAATCTGAATCAGGCTCCAGGCTCTAAGCTGTCAGCACAGAGGTCGACGTGGGGCTCAAACCCATGAACCCCTAGATCGTGACCTGAGTCGAAGTTAGATACTCAAATGACTGAGCCACCCAGGTCTCCCTCCTTCCCCAAATACTTTGAATGGAAGAGTTAAACAGGCATGTCTAGAAATATACATTTTACATAATAAGATTAAGAGCATTTTTTATTTGAAGAAAAGACTTGCTATTTTACATTTAAAAATGAATTCTAAATACACTTATATTTTTAGGTTTTTAAAAAATAGTTTATTTGAAATATTGGGATTCTTTCTCAAATACATGGAGATGACAGGAGCTTTGGGACCTACATAAAAATGATTTAATCTTCATAGGAACAGATTGGTGAGTCATAGTAAAAATTTATAGTTAGCACATTGAATTTATGCATTTTTGTTCATGTCATGATTGCTTAAAGATATTTAGTAGATTATTTTTAAGTCTTTTTAAATATTTTATTTATTTTTGAGAGAGATCACGAGTGGGAGAAGAGCAGAGACCCAGAGAGGGAGACACAGAATCGAAAGGAAGCTCCAGGCTCTGAGCTGTCAGCACAGAGCCCGATGCAGGGTTTGAACCCATGAGCTGTGAGATCATGATCTGAGTTGAAGTCGGACACCTAACCGACTGAGCCCCTATTTTTAAGTCTTAAACTGGATAAATCTTCAGCAACAGATAGGCTTGTGGATTGTTAGAATCTACGTTCATTTGAAGACCACTGAGAAAAGAAGGTGAAACATCTTTGAAATAACCTGTAAGTCCTGGATGAAACCCATTCCGTGCAAGCATCTAATTACATGCTTTGTTTTTAATGTGGATGTTGAAGAAAGTGAGAGGCATCATCTAAGACAGGAATGCATAATGTTGGGGAAATGTCTTTGTGATTAAATTGCTAGCTGCAAGGTGAGCAGGTCCTCACACTCAGGGAAGGTGGTAGATCATTACGTTGAGCAGAATGTATTGTGCTCAGAAATGACCTTCAAAAAGAACCTTTGATGATGATTATGTTAGTTGAAAGGGCTCCAAGTGGAGAGAGTCATTAATTTTGGAAAGATTCAATCAATGATGCTTTTCACTTCACTCTCCTGCTTCACAAATGACTCTTTTAAAGATGTGAAATTTCCTATCAAACTCATGTAGTGGAATAATGGCTATTTTATAGTGGGAGGAGGGGGTCTTGCTTGAACCTTGATCCCCCAAATCAGAGCCCCTTTTGGAACTTTACCTTCTACTTTTCCCCCAAGGCTAAATAATCCAGAATCTGAATAATTTTAATGATTTAATCACATGACAGTCACAGTACAGTATGAGAGCTGAAGTTTTCTGGTTTCTCCATGGGTCTGTATAATTCTGTAGCCTCACTGAAATCCCTTCTGATGAAGTTTAAATCCTTTGCTTATCATTCTTCCTTCATAACAGCCACCTTTATTCAAAAATTTTTATTAGGTGTCCTGTATGTGCAAATTATATGTCAGTTACTCTTCCTTAAATATATTGTTTTTTAAACTTGCCAGTTTTAATGGAGGCTGTGATGGGCCATCCAGATACCCCTTTAGGTATTCATTCCAGCCCCTGCTGGGAGTGTTGGCATTGATGCCTCTCAGACACATGGCTTCTGGGGAATTGCCTTTTGTTCAAAGGAGCTGCCACACTCTCAGGGGCAGTCCACATGCAATGACTAGTCAGCGAGGGGGATACAAAGGCTCAGCCCCCTTTCCTTAATTTGGGATAATTCTGAAGGGCCATCCTGGCTCCCAAGTTCAGCATTTTCCTTCACCCAGTCCTTCCTCCCTCGCTACTTTAGTGGTAGCTTTCCCCAGTACAACCTCCCTCCTCATCACGGACCCTCCCTCTCTCAAATCCCCAGCTCAGAGTCTGTCTCCAGGGAACCCAACCCAAGATCCGAAAAACCCTAGGGTATCACCTGTCAACTGCCCTTCCCTGTCCCTCCTGTTGTTTCCATCACCTCTGTCAAAATCCAGAGCATCACTGCTTCTGGTTACCCGATTTCCACCGCTTATCTGATGCTAGCCAACAAAAAAACAACAAAATGACTGTGATTTTACTGCCAAAAGTGAGCAGTCTAACTGGTGGCATGCAAGTATATCTACCAGTGTCCAGATTATACTTAAAGAGGGTGATTACACTGATCTTACATGCTACCTTGTGTGTGTGTGTGTGTGTGTGTAAAGCAAACGATCATTAACTGATCCAGCAGAATATTTTCAGTTGACTCTTCTATTGACCCCGCTTTCTAGTATAGCACATTATGTTGTGAGTGGATTTATTTGTACAGTTGAGCCTTGAACAATGTGGGGGTTAGGAGCACCAAACCCTTGCACAGTGGAAAATGTGCATATAACTGTTGACTCCCAAAAAAACCTAACAGCCTACTGCTTACTAGATGACTTACCAATAACAGAAACAGTCTATTAACACATATTCTTGTATATGCATTATATATTCTATTTACAATAAACTACTGTATCACTTCTCGGCCTTTTGGCTAAGATCAAGTGTACAATAAACTACTGTAAATATATTTTTAAGTATATTTTAAAAAAATATATAAATATACATAAACTACTGTATATATATATTCATAGGGAAGAACATACATATATATATATATACAGTACTATCCTGTATTTACTGATACCATAAGTTTACATCCTCTGTTTAAAAGACAAATATTTGTTAGTACCTAATCAATTTTGCTTTCTATTATACAACACACTGTAGCTCTGTGTTACTAACACTAGACATTGAAAGTGAAAAGATAATGTGAAGGAAATCATTTTTATTTATAGATATAATGATGAATTCATTGATAATGAAGAAACAATGTAACCTATTATAATCAATACAAGTGCTTCATGGTAGTCTAATCTATACACTAATGAACAAATTATTATAAAATCTTCCTGTGTACAGTATTACAGTCATATTCATAGTACAGCAGTGAAAACATTGTTACATTAAAAAAATGTACAGGTTGTGGGGCGCCTGGGTGGCGTAGTCGGTTAAGCGTCCGACTTTCGCTTAGGTCATGGTCTCGCGGTTTGTGGGTTCGAGCCCCGCGTTGGGCTCTGTGCTGACTGCCAGCTCAGAGCCTGGAGCCTGTTTCAGTCTGTGACTCCCTCTCTCTCTGACCCTCCCCTGCTCACGCTGTCTCTCTCTCTCTCTCTCCTAGAAATAAAAAAAAAAAAATGTACAGGTTGTGATAAAAGGCTGATACATAGTTTCTTCATGTGTAGGAAAGTGGGGAGGGGACCAGGGTATGGAGAGAGGGAGAGAGAAAGATGGCAGTCAGGCATATTGTGTGGTAATTCTTTGAAAGCAAAGTTATAACACAGTAAGAAAACTAACACATTATTAATTTTATGTTAAATACCGCTCACCCTATGCCTGTGAAAGGATAAGCTACCCACTTCCATATAAATCTTGTATGTGATATTCTACATGATGAATACTTAAGCAGTGATGATAATGATGACGACAGAAAATGCTTCGCATAGTTCTTTCCATATACTTATTATATTTTCACCCGAAGACACAACAGATGTTTATTAACTGTACAGCATAATGATTACTTACTATTCATTAAATGGAAGTGGATCATCATAAAGGTCTTTATCCTCATTATCTTCCTGTTGCATAGACTGAGGAGGAGGGGTTGATGGGGGAGAGAGGTGCAGAGAGAGGTAGAAAGACAGGCAGAAGAACCAGGTGCAACTTTACAGAAATATATATTCCATAATTGTCTTTTTTTCCTTTTTCACTTCTCTAAAAAGCTTTCTGTAGAAAACCAATCCTCCTTCCTGCATTTGCTTTGGTTTCAGTGACCATATCATAGAAGGGTCCGTGTTATAAAGGAAGTCAAAAGCAGTCTTGAATAATCGGGATTCTGCCAGATTATCTAATGTCAGTTTGTTCATCAAGACAACTCATGTCCATCAAGTCGTCCTCTTAATTCATCTGGTGTGGTGTCTGTTAATTCTGGAATTTCTCCAAGATCCAGACCTTGAAGCCCTATACCCCCTTCCCTTTTTGCCACATCCACAATCTATTTCAAGATTTCTTTGATTGGCTCCATCATAAATCCTGTGAAGTCATGTCCAACCACTAGACACAGTTTTCCCAGCAGGAATTCACCGTTTCAGGCTAGATGGCTTCCATGGCTTTTCCTGTAACAACAATGGCATCTTCGATGGTGTAATCCTTCCAGACTTTGATGATGTCTGGTGTGGATTCTCTTCTAGGACACTGACAATCCTTTCCATGTGGTGCTGTGTGTAATGAGCCTTTAAGGTCCTTAACACTGATCAAGAGGCCAAATTAGAGACCTTGTGTTTCTGGACAGGTAGACCACTTGGACCCCTTCAGTGTCAAATTCATGGGGCTCTGGGTGGGCAAGTGCATTGTCCAAGATGACAAGACCTTGAAAAGGTGGTTTCTTACTGACAAAGTACTTCCTGACTTCAGAAAAAATCACTGATGGAACCACTTCAGAAAAAGGGTTGTCATCACCCAGGCCTCCTTGCCATACAACCACAACTCTGATAGGTGGTATTTATCTTTTCCCTTCGAGGCTGAAAACTTAGCAACTTTATAGATAGAGGCAGTACTGATTATAAACCCAACTGTATTTGCACAAAACAGAGTTTGCCTATCCTTTGCTGCCTTAAAACTGGTGCTTCCTTCTCTTCCTTACTAATAAATGTTTTTGTGGCAGTTTTCTTTTAGAATAGAGTACTTTTGTCTGCCTTGAAAACCTATTTAAGCAGATATCCTTTCTTCTCAATGATTTTCTTCATGGCATCTGGGAATTCATCTGCCCCCTCTTGGTTTTCAGAATCTGCTTCTCCTGTTGTCTTGACATTTTTTAAGCCAGATCCTTTCCTAAATTATCAAACTGGGGGCACCTGGGTGGCTCCGTCAGTTAAGCATCCGACTTTGGTTCAGGTCATGATCTCAGGGTTCATGGGTTCCAGCCCCTCTGTGCTGGCAGCTAGCTCAGAGCCTGGAGCCTGCCTCAGAATCTGTGTCTCACTCTCTCTCTGCCCCTCCCCTGTTCACACATTCTCTCTCTCTCTCTCTCTCTCTCTCTCTCTCTCCTCTCTCTCAGAAATTTTAAAAAAAATTAATAAATAAGTAAAATTATCAAACTGTCCATTGCTGGCATTAAATTTTCCAGCCTTACATCCTCCACTTTCCTTTCGCTTTAAGTTGTCATGTAAGAACTTCACTTTTTCTCAAATCGTGCTGGAGTCTATATGTATGCCTTCCCTATAGCAATCTTCAATCCACATAAAAGCTGCATTTTCCAGTCAAAAAGATACTTCACAAAAAGTGCAAGGTTTCACTCCTGCTGCTCTAACTACAATAGCTTCATGAATTTCTTTTCTTTTTTAAGTTAATTTATTTTGAGAGAAAGAGAGAGCTTTCAGGGGAGAGGCAAAGAGAGAGGGAGAAGAGAGAATCCCAAGCAGGCTCCATGCTGTCAGGATGGACCCAAACGCAGGGATTAATCTCACAAACCGTGAGATCGTGACCTGTGCCAAAATCGAAATCAGCCACCCAACCAACTGAGCCACCCAGGTGCCCCATGAATGTCTTTTCTTAAAATGGTCCTTACACTGGACTCATTTATCTTGAACTGATTGGCAACCATAGCTGTAGTCTTCAATCTATGGTACTTACCAAGCACCTCAAGTTTTTCTTGTAAGGTCAGGACTTTTCTGGGCTTCTTGGGAGCACTTCTCGCATCATGACCAACACCTTGTATGCGTCCAGTGGTGTTATTCAAGGTTTTTGAAAAATATGTGAGAACCAGGAGACAGCACTTTTTACCGTGAACCTTAATTGACTGGCCAGACCAACTGCCTACATGGACATGACTAGCATCATGGAGAATCTTAACCAGACACTCCCAACACTGAGCTCACAAAAGCAATGAGCTACAAAATCACTGTAGTCATATACTTTGGACTATCGTTAATTCTAGCACTTATTTACTACTGTATTTTTATGTTTGTTTACATTTCTCTTGACTGCAAATGGTACCACATACAGTGTGTGCTTGTGTGCATAAGTTCTGATAAATTCTAACTTCTTACAATAGATTTGTCTATATTTTATGGCAATAACTAGACTGCTATCTACATATATTTTATGCATTATGAATACCTTGTCCCAATCTTTGTCAATATTTCTAAGCTATGCTGCTCATTTGCAAGTTTTTCAAATTGTCACAGATCTCACCAAAAAATTCCAGTGTGATTATTCAAAAATATCTGCATATAGATGGACCCGTGTATTAGTGGATTCATGCAGTTCAAGTTCATATTGTTCAAGGGAAAACTAGATTCTGTCACCAATCAGCAGAATGAATATTGAGCACTAACAAACCATTTCACCTGAGCACCGAGGTTTATAGTGCAGATGAACTACTTTGTCTTAGGCATCAAACACTTCACCTTATTATTTAAGTCCAGGCTGGGTCAGGAGAGCAAGAGAGTCCTCTAACTGAAGAAAGAACAGTTTCAGCAAGGCCACTCATGGCTTGATCTGTCACCTCTGTTAGACTGGGAGTGCAGAAGCAGTTTATGGATGTCTTTTGAATGTATTTGAAGAAAGTGAATAAGATCAACCACCTTTAAAGATTTTCTTCTGTGGCTTGTTAGAAATCATTATTTTTGTCCCTAAACTCCAGGGAAAACAGAGTATTCAGGCCTAGAATGTGTGTTCTCTTTCTCACTTTATTATACTTTCTTCTCACTTTCTTTCTCCATTCCATGTATCAAATATTTATTAAGCATCATTAATCCATAGAGGGTCCTGGCCTACATACTTGCGATACATCAAGGAACAAAAGGCACAACTCCTGCCCTACGTTGCTATGTTTGTTCACCCTCTTGACCATACTGCGTATGGGGGGTGAGGATGAGAAGCTAGGAAAGGATGTCATGGATTAGATGCAACATATTTTCAGATCAAATTTTCTGCACACACAGTCCTTTTAATTCTGTGTTCAGAACTCATGGCTTGTTCATTTGCTTATATTCTGTGGTCGCTTTTCTTTTGACTACAAAAATGTGATTTGGCGTGTGATTAAATCTGAAAATTCTGTCCCCTTTTTCATCGTCAATCAGTATTGCTGGAGTGCTGAGGGGCTGGGAAGGTGAAAGGAAGAAATCCTTACTGAGCATTTAGTACACACCATGCGCATGTTACAGAAGATATGACATTTGATCTGCACTATGATACGGGGAGTTGGATACTATTTTTCTCTCTACTGTATGTATGAGACAATGGAGCCTTAGAATTTGCAAAACTTCCTGAGGGTCACACTAAGAATAAGTGACCAACCAGGACTGAACCCAGATTCATCTGCCTTGCCCTTACCATGCTGACTCTGTAGGTAGAAACATCACACTCAGGCCTACCTAACCTATCATTATACCCAGAGCTGGAGAAGCAATTTCCCTAATTCGGTAAACATTTTTAACGTTTTGATGAATTTGAGTGATAGGACTTTCCGGGCATAAGAAATTCAGAAAAAAAGTATTGCAAAGCTTAGTGTAGGGGCACCTGGCTGACTCAGTCGGTAGAGTACGTGACTCTTGATCTCAGGGTCATAAATTGAAGCACCACATTAGATATAGAGATTACTTTAAAAAAAAAAAAAAAAAAGACCGCTATACGTACTCAGATTCTTCCACAGAAATTTCTCCAAGAGAACCTACAAATGAGTTTCTGTGTATTCTGCTCCTCCTTCCACTTGTGTCTCCTATATCTTTGAAATGGGAGTCCTGGCACACAAATATCAGGTGTCGGGCCTGGGCAAAGATCGAAGACTACAAGACAGATTGTTGGCAGCCATCTTTGTAGGTCCATGAATCTTGTTGTGGAGAAGTTATTTGAACCAAAGGTTTGTTTCTATCAAAAACAAACTCTGAAAACCACTATAAATTTACATTGGTTTTATATATATATATATTTTAAATGTCATGTTCTTTGTATATTTAAGCATCTATAAAATTAAAGGCCAAAGATGCATGTTTTGTGTTGGTCTACCCTATAATGCCTAGGCAGTTAAAAAGCTAAAAGTCAGGGGTAGGGCATATCATTACTCAGAAAGTACATATCTAAGTAGGACCATACTAGCCAATCCTATAATAATTTCATAAGCAATAGTCTGAAATCACTCAGTAGCAATTGTCCCAAGCTTGAAGTGTCGCACAATGAGGTCAGTGACCTTGGGGCCCTAGGAATCTGGTCAAAGGTATGGGGAATACTATGAAATATTTTAACATTGTGGGGCGTTCTATGTAGGTGGGTATGAACCTGTCCTGAGTTGGTAAATTGTTCTGTATCTCATCTAAACCCATCTCTTAATCCTCAGAATAGGTCAGTTCAGTGGAAGGTTGTCTTCTGTTCCAGGAGGCTCCCCAAAATAGGCCTACATGGTACAAGTACTTGCATCAGGCTTTTAATAAGAGGCAGTTCTATGGAACAAAAAGCAAAAGTTAACGATTGAAGTAGATTAAAATCCCAGTTTCTGAGTTCTGAAAGCAGCCAGCCAGGATTTCCAGATATCAGGCTTAACGCGTCTTCAGATTGGAGGGAGGACAGATGGGTAACATTCTGATAGAATCTCTTGGTTTGCAGTTTGCATGTCTCTGGTGATCGTTCTGAGTGGCCCACACGGCAACAGGCATATGGACCCTCCAAACAAGAACTGGTGTGCCAATTTCTCTGAAGTTTATGTCACATTCTCCCATTTAATTCTGCTTGGCTTTGAGAAAAGGGCAGTTTGAGTTCTTAATGATTCCAGGTTGCAAGTGGGAGAAAATGGGAAATGTTGGATTGGAAAGTTGTAGCCAAATATTAGAGGAAACTAGAAGCATAGAGCATCCCGTCCAATTTACAGGTAGAAAACAAAACCTGAGACAATTAAGAGCCCTGGAATCTAATATCCACAAGTGCACATTAGTTTTTCCTGAAAAGCATTTTTGTCCTCTACAATTACCCCGATTTATGTCAAAGATACCCACTGTAAGACTAACCTGTTTGCAAATTCAGTCTAGTTTCAATAAACTTGACCTAATTATTTACATAAATGCAGCAAGAATGACCATATAGAATTTATAATCTAGAACTTTTCATAAGGAATCTTAGATTGAACTTGTACCAGACTTGCCTGCAATACCTATAGGTTTGGGTTCATTCCTCTCTTTTTGAGATTTTAAAAGTATCCTGAGTTTCCTGCACCTGCCAGAAAGTACTCTTCTTTTTAAAAAATTTTTAATGTTTGTTTTTGAGAGAGCGTGTGAGCAAGGGAGGGGCAGAGAGAGGGAGACCAAGAATCCGAATCAGACTCCAGGCTCCAAGCTTTCAGCACAGAACCCGACTCAGGGCTCAAAACCCCAAACTGTGAGATCATGACCTGAGCTGAAGTCAGAGGCTTAATTGATTGAACCAACATGTGCCCAGGAAGTAACCTTCTTAATGGCACCCTGAAACCCTGTATGCAAGGTGTCAGGCTAATATTTCAAAAGAGCTATACTAGCTCCATAAATTCAAACTTAGTGTCCTAAAGCTATGTGGTTATATGTGAGTTTATGAATGTCTCTATCAAATATGACATTCCAGTCAAAGCCTTAGTAATGCAACCAATCTTTCCAATTCTGTCCTGTTTAACAGAGAACAGTCTTATTGGACTTATGTAAATAAATATATTGCCATAAACATAAGAATACTAAGTTTCTGAATTTTGGAAGGATCAGAAAGGAGAAAAAGATAAATGTTTCCATTCTGCCTGGAAAGATATAATATACCAAATTGCTGTGAGGGCTAGCTTATTTTTCTTATATCTGGAAAATAAAATATTAAAGAACTGGCACTATTTGAAACAAAAAGGCATAAAAATTATAATCATTCTCCTCTATCTATTCAGTACCATGTGACTGATTCTTCTTCTGCTCGAATTCAATTTTTCCATTAGTTTAGGAAATTTTTTCCAATGTCAGTTTTATGATCTGAAGTTATCAGAAACCTGTATTCTAGATCTTTTTTTTTTTTTTTTCATGAATCTCCTTAAAGAGGAAACATTTTGCAGGAATACTTCTATAAAAGCACCCGAGTAAAAGAATAACTGTCTGTAAATGATAAAAGACTAAAGTGGCATGGTTAAAGGTCAGAGTCCATTACAACACAATTGATAAGGAAGTTTGGTTATTCTTGTGACATACAGCATTTTTAATGTTTCTATTTCAATTCCAGTTAGTTAACATACAATGTTATGTGTTTCAGGTATACAGTAGAGTGATTCAACACTTCCATACATCACTCAGTGCTTATCATACATGCACTTCTAATCCTCATCGCCTATTTAATCCATCTCCCCGCCCACCTCCCCTCTGGTAACCATCATTTTGTGCTCTATATTTTTTTTTGGTCGCTCTGGTCACTTGTTTTGTTCTTAAATTCCACATGAATGAAATCATATGGTATTTGTCTTTCTCTGACTTATTTCGCTTAGCATTACACTCTCTAGCTCCATCCATGACATTGCAAATGACAAGATTTCATTCTTTTTCATGGCTGAATAGTATTCCCTTGTACATTTATACACCACCTCTTTACCCATTCGTTAGTCAGTGGACACTGGGCTCTTCCCACAATTTGGCTAGCATAGATAATGCTGCTGTGAACTTGGGGGTACATGTATCCCTCTGGATTGTTTTTGTATTCTTGGGGTAAATACCCAGCAGATCATAGGGTAATTCTATTTTTGACTTTTTGAGGAACTTCCATACTGTTCTCCAGAGTGGCTGCACCAGTTTGCGTTCCCACCAACAGTGCAGCAGGCTTTCCTTTTCTCCACATCCTCAGTAACAACTGTTGTTTCTTGTGTTGTTGATTTTAGCCACTCTAACAGCTGTGAGGTGGTATCTCATGGTAGTTCTGATTTTCATTTCCCTGATACTGAGTGATGTTGAGCATCTTTTCATATGTCTCTGGGCCATCTGGAATCTTCTTTGGAGAAATGTTTGTTCCTATCTTCTGCCCATTTTTTAATTGGAGTTTTCATTTGTGGCATACACCATTTTAAGATAACTAATTACAAGTGGTAACATCCAAAGACATATTAAGTTGCTAGGAGTTTCATATAATCCCTAGAACATTTTAATAACATATATCCACATGAATGTAACCTGACAAGGCTTGGTATCATCTGTTTGATGATGCTTCCCATGTAATTTATCAAACAAAACAAGCCTAATTAGTTTAACAAATCTTTTGAGATGTTCCAGGAACCCTCTGGACTGTTCCAAAGTCCCCTAAATGCAAAGAATGCATTTAGAATTTGGGGGAGTTTGTCAAAATCTCAAAAAGGTTTCAAAACACTTAGTCAAAGAGAATTGTAGGTCACCATGAAACACTAGTTATCTGTTTAAACAAAGTGACAAAGACTTCACAGGCAAATAAAGATGGTTACAGAGTTCTAAGCAAAACTTAGGTCTTTTAATATCAAGAAGATTGGGGTAATCAAAGACCTGATTAAACACAGGAAATTTTTTGATAAAACACCGAATCCTTGTTTTCTAGGCAGATAATTTAAAGATTAAAAAAACCTTTTACATCTCTTATCAAGTGCAGACTAATTATAGTTAAAGAATACTTTGTCCTTTTAACAGAGAGAAAAATCTAATTTTAAATTTGCACCAAATTCCAATTTTGCACCAATATACTTTCAATATTAAAACCCATTTACTTAAATTTATTCCAATCTTAGCCAGTCCTGACAACACATAAAATTCCTTCTCAAAGATTCCTTTTTCCTAAACCAACAACTTTCTTGTTTACATTCAAATTTTATCCTGTTTTCCCTCCTTCCCAGACTCACTTAAGAACACTATTACTTTTCCCCTCAACAAAAATGCATTTCCATTGCTCATACCTTCTTTTACCAAAAGCACACACCTAGCTTTTCTTGCATACAGAGAAGTTTCCCGTATGATTTTTAGTTAGCCACATATATTAATTAGAATTCTGAAGTCTTAGGAAGCAGAAATTGTGAACTGTCTTTTACATTGGTGTTCTGTGAATGGGCAAACTAAGAAATACTTTGTACTATTAAAAAGCGCACATATTTCTAAAAATCATCATCTTTCAATAAAGCATAAAATGTGTTTACTAACAGACCCAAATTTTATCTTTAGTTGCTCTGTAATAGGGAAGCCAAAAGTAGAAAACCTATGTGTAGTAATTAATGTTTATTATACTATCTTATTTAGAAATGACCTAGATATTCAATGAATTAAACTTACCATTTAACTTCGCAAAACATTAAGGTTTCAGATTGCCAAAAGGATTTTGGAAAAACTGCTTTAAAAGTGCTGGGGTAAACTTTTTATCTTATTTACATCTATTCAATTTGCTTATTCTTAACAATTACGTTTAAATTATGCACAAAAACTCTGAGACCTTAAACACAGTCAACCATTGTTCAAAGTTAGTTTTTACTGACATTTTTTGCATTTTGCAACAGAGATAACATTGTCAACTAGTAAACCCAGATAGTTACTTATCTGCATTATAGTTAATGCTGATAATTTTGAAGACATGTCTGTTTTAATCAAACCAGCAAACTTAAATAATCTTTTTTGCTGAATGTATTCCCAGATCACATGAATCTGAAATTCACTGGATTGTTATTTTGAGAATTTTTATGAATACTCAATTTATATAAGCCCTTAATCTTCTTTACGACAATTAAATAGAGCTCTTTTACAAGTTGTTTGGCAATATCATTCAGAGGTAGAAAAATACCACGTACCTACAACACATGAACATACATACATACAAGATACATACAGAGACCTTATAGTTAAGGTATTTGAATTTTTAGCCATGAGATGGGTACAATTGTGCAAAACTTGTAGTTTATAAAAAGAACAGTTGGCTTCAAACCGCTTTTCTGGCAGATGGCATCAGTTAAGCTTACCTGGTCAGGTGGCTAACATCTTTTATTTTAAACAATTTTAGAGAAGACCTTTATGATTTGTATTTGTTCCTGGAAGGAATCTGAAGGAGGTTACAAGCAGAAGCCTGGGCGAGAGAGTCTTTATTTGCAGATAAAGCAATAAAAGCCTTTTTTTTCTTTCTTCCTTTCCTTCCTCCCTCCCTCTTAGACCAGTGTGGACATTGTTTTAGAGAGCTCCTGGTGTATTTCCACTTCAGAGGCTTGGTAAGATTTACATCTTCAAGGAGCAAAAATAGAGTGCAGGTTTTCTCGTAGGCTTGTTGGGTGGTTTCGGGCAGCCCCGGCATGGAGCTAGAGCAAGTGCCCTATAAAGAATTCTTCTCTGGACTCGGGGTCAAATGGAGCCTCTTCTGGCTTGGAAATGAAGATGTGGTCATTGGGTCACTAGGTTCATGGAAATGATGATAAGCCCACTGGATTATGCCAATTTTGCCCAGCAGGAGATGGGCCTCATCTTACTATTTTCCATTTATTGTGAGCCTTAGCCATGATCCCTGTGACGGAAGGAAGAGTATATACCTTGGGTGGATCTTTAGGAAAGATATAGATCTCAGAGACTTTGGAGGTAGCTCCCAGTTGACCCATCTTGGCAGTTGTGAATAAGAATCCAGACCCCTTTCAAATAAAGAAGGAAATCTACAGGAGCCAATTAGTTCCCCTTTCTCCTTCCTGTGATATAAAATCTTTGAGATAGGGTTGAATTTCAGTTAGGGCATAGATTAATTTCAGTTTCTATTTATGTCTCAATTTTTTTTGTTGTTATTGCTACCTTAACCTTGGGCGTTGTTACTGGAAAATTTTGGGTGACATCACAGTGAGGCCTCTTCACAGGTACCTGCTTTTTCCTCCCAGGATCCCATGAGACCCCTTCTGGGATTGGGCTCTGCTTCTGCCTCCACTAGCATGAGAAAGCCCCTGGGCCTCTAGAGCTTAACAGAGTCTTAGCCTGTCCCCATGCCTGGCATGGAATGACACCCAGGAAACCTCCCCAGGGCTTCTGCCTTTACTGAAGGGCTGCTCTACCCCCTCAGGGTTCTTAGCAGGTGCTGGCACCAGATTTTCAGGACATTTGTATTTTTCCACTAATTTTTATTAAACTCAGAATGCCAGTAATGGGACCCATAATTGGGTCAAGGGATGAAGATTGACAGTAGTGAGTGAAGTGGTGACACAAACCATGGCCTCTGTTGTTTTCTCCCTCTGGCGGCATCACTGGTTTTTTATTGCAGTGATATCCTTGCTATCTAATCTACCCTCCTTAGTCTTAAGGTGTGGGAGAACTTTTCCTATGTTAATTAAGGACTTAAAAAATTTTTTTTTAGAGAGCGAGAGAGAAGGGCAGAGGGAGAGAGAGAGAATTCCAAGCAGGCTCCAGGCTCAACACAGAGCCCAATGAGGGGCTCATTTCTACAACCCCGAGATCTTGACCTAAGATGAAATCAAGAGTCAGATGCTTAACCCACTGAGCCACCCAGGCGCCTCAAGGACTTTATAATTAGTGTCTCCTTAGACCATATGACCTTGATCACATCACTCTGCAAAGACTGTTCATAACTGTATCAGGACTCTTTGGGTTGGTGACTGCAGGCAGCATATGGGGGATGCAATGCATAAGAGCACATAGCAGTGCCACAGACCCCCAGCAAACATGCTCAGTTCCCAGGTGTCTAGTTCCCTGAGTTAGGTGGCCAGTAAGCAAACTACAGGTAATGGGCATTCCCCTCAGTTAATTGCAAGAGCAACCATGCAATCCTGCTGACTACATCAATGGTTTTAGTGGCAGTGTCAGCCTATCCATGACCAGTGTTGTCATTGGATCGACGCTTGTGGTTCTTAGCATGAATGCAAGATGCCCTTTAGCAACAATCTTCAAGAACCTTTGCGAAAATACGTTTCTGACTTGCAAGAGTTGGAGATTACACGGCGCATCCGGGGCCACACAATGTGGTCACAGATAGAGGGAGAACATGCACATGCGAGAGGTTCTGCTTTTATTGGAGTAGAGAGTAGGGGCCCAGGGCTTCACAGGCTCACTCTTTATTGGTGAACTTTTAAAAGGGTGAGAAGAGAAAAGGCAAGCGGCCCAAATGGTCAGTTATTGAAATCAAGCTCTCTAAAACACAGGAGGCTCAGTTGGGTGAAGTAGCCTGGCTCTGTCTTGGCCTGGGGCTGACCATGTGTTTATTGGAGATCACCGTCTTTGAAGTGGATCCTTCTTTGAGGTGGATGCCTTGGCAATTAAAGCTTAAGTCAAGCACTTGCATTACAAAGAAAGAAATAACTTGTCGGGGCTTCACACTAGAATCTGTCTATAGGAAAAGGAAGTTAGTTTAGTCAAACTGGAGGGAGGGAATAGGAGTCAAACTGAAGACCCCAACTGTATACCAGTTACTTAGATGGATAAAATAATCTGTTAATGGCTGTGTTTGTTAGCCTTTGGTCTTAAAGCTGTAAAATCAATGGTCTGAAGCTAAAAGAGTAGAGCTATTTTTCTTATTGTTTTTAAATATCCTGCTTTGTTCTACCAATGATTTGAAATGGCCTATAAGAATAGATCAGGGGAGGGGTGCCTGGGTGGCTTAGTCGGTTAAGCTTCTGACTTCAGCTCAGGTCATGATCCCACAGCTCGTGGGTTCGAGCCCTGCGTCGGGCTGTGTGCTGACAGCTCAGAGCCTGGAGCCTCCTTCCGATTCTGAGTCTCCCTCTCTTTCTCTGGCCTTCTCCCACTCGTGATCTCTTGCTCTCAAAAATAAGTATTAAAAAAAAAAGTAGATCAGTGGAGAGAGATATATCTGTCAATAGATCCACAAAAAATGAATATTATTGTAGGGTGAATTTGGTCCCTGGATGATTACTGCCATCAAGCTAATATTCCTCACAGCTGAAGTGAAAAGGAGCTGTAGATTATATCATTCATACATATTCACTGTCATGAAAGCATAGCATTCCCCACTGAAGCAAAGATTTTCCTGATACCTCGGTTTGACAAGGACTGATCTGACATGTGGTGGCCAGTATTTTTTATGACATTCTGACAACAAAAGGTTACATGTAAGCAGGTCTCCCAGGAAACTTTAATTTTTTTTCCTCAATACGAGATGAGGGCACAAATGCCTAAATCCAACTCAGTGGCAGCAGTTTGCTGGAGAAATGGGAAAACATATGAACAACATACACAGCTTGTTGACAGTGTGCCCTAGTTGCCAGAAAAAGGATGCCACAAACCTAGCTCATTACCGGGCCTGGCCCTGTCCTCCTGGGTACATAGTATGTGCAATTAGGTCATCGCACTCTTTTCTGCTAAGGCCAAAATGGCCTGATTTTCCAAACAAGTGCCCTTGGCCATCACTACCAATCTATTAGAATTGACAAAATTGAAGCCTGTTTGTTATGATGGGCCGGATTCTCTAGGGTCAATATGTGCTTCAGCGAGTATGCAGGCCTCTGAAATTGTACACACCATTTTCTGTGTTATTTCTCTAAGTATATTGTTCTAGGGAAAGACTTCAGAGCTTTCAATCCAGGGAAAGGTCACAGTGAGGAATGCATTGACCACTGATCTTTTAAACACTTGTCCTTCAATATTTCTGTTAAGAGCCTTCAATAAAAGGTGAGAAGGAGACTGTTAAAAGGCCTGTTTTCTGGCAAGGACCTGGGGCCAGTGCTGCTGATTAAAAGCAGGGCCAGAAGCACTAATGATCAAAACGGCAGTCTTATGAGAACTTAGAGGCTCACCCAGCTGACACTGCCACCGACCTGTGAACAGAAAAGGTGAGGCAGAACCTATCAAAAATGGTTCTTGAATGTCTGCTTTGTGCCACAAAATGAGGACACAGTGTTGAACAGATTCCTGTCCAGATTGTGCTTATTCTAATGATTGTACAATAATTACTATTTTTGTCCTTTGCTGTAAAGGACAGGAAAGCTGAAATTGTCCTTAAAAACTGAGCGGAGTGTTTTTCTAGAACGCAAAAGAGAAAACAGGTCTCAAAGTCTCACCAAGTAGAGACAAGGACGCAGGAGTTATTTTCAGTCTTTTACAGATCTAAAATCATCACATTAGGGATATGGAAATGTTTATAATTGGCTCTAAGTTCATTTTGCTAGTTTAGGACTATAGAAATATACTGTCTGTAACTTGGGCCATAAAACAGATTACTCAGACAATAATTACAAGTAGATTCACTGAATTTATTTCAACATTTAGTGTCCACCATAAAATGAAGCCATACAGTGACAACTTCTAAGGATTTTCTTCTTTCTTAATTTTGCGATTGGTTAGAAGTATTCTATAGAATTGTGCAATGGCTCCCATCTGTTCCCCTTGCAGTAGTAGAAAGCTGCACAGAGAATGGAAAAGGGAAAATGGCAGAGTAGAGCATTGCTCAGCAAAATCTTCTTATGCCCCCACCCACCCACCCCTTCTTGTAGTTTGGTGTGGCCAAGGGCTGCATCCCAGCCTGTGGACACCTCCCCCTGTGAGCCCATGGCCAGTATTTCACAGTGTTTGTCTGTGTCCCTGGCAGCATCAAGGCAGGGAAGATAGACAGAGGTATCATGAACCATCTGTACTGTGTGAAGGAATTTGAACTTTGCCTTGGGGCCATGGGATCTACCCAAGTGTTTGTTTTGTATAACCAGATAAGTGGGTCCTTTGGCTGGGTAGAGGATAGATGTGAGGTGCCAAAGGCTGGAAGCAGTGAGGAGACTTGCATAACCATCCAGGTGAAAAGGGATGGAGGCCTGAAATGCAGTAGGAGGGAAGCAGGAAATTGGCTCCAAAGGAAATTGGGAGTCAACAGTTTTATTGGGCATGGGAAGTTGAGACGCCACGGTAAGAAATACCAGTGGGTAGAGATGGGGGTGTTGTGCCTCATGGCCTCTTTGTTCTCTGAGAAGGGAGACCATCATCATGAGCTCCTTCTCTTACAGCCTGTCCATCTCAAACAACGTACTGGCTGTTTGACTTCTCTCGATTCTTGCCGGTGCTGTGTTCTATCAGGAAGACAGTTTAGAAAGTTTCTGAACTGTTTGCCCCTACATCAAGCAACACTTCTTCTCTGAAGGCTGCTCCCCCTCCTCCAGACATGCCTGGCCACTCCTCCTGGGTACCCTCCCTCCCGTCTCTTTAGCACTTAGGAAAATGTGCTCAACATGCCCCCTTGACATCTCCCCAACTAGATGGAAAGGACAGTGATGGTAAAGAAACACAAAGATGAAAAAGAAGTCTTATTACTTGCTGAAGGACAGATCTAATGGGTTCTCAGTAGATGTTTGAGAAATAAGCTAATTATTTCAGAATAAGGAGACGGAGTGGGGTGAGAAGGAGAGATCTTGAAAGAGCACAGTCCTTACCTTCATTCTCAGGAGAAGAATCTAGCCGGTAGAAAAACAACCTGGGCAAACAGACAGCATTGGAAAAGATTAGGACAAAATTATCAATGGATAAGGAAACTCTGCTGAAAGGAAGGAGCATGTAAATACATCTGGGGCAGAGGGAAGGGGAAAAAATCCCCCACTTTTCAAACACTCAGGATTTGGGGCGCCTGGGTGGCTTAGTCGGTTAAGCGTCTGACTTTCGCTTGGGTCATGATCTCGTGGTTCGTGGGTTAGAGCCCCGCATCGGGCTCTGTGCTGACAGCCAGCTCAGAGCCTGGAGCCTATTTCAGAGTCTATGTCTCCCTCTCTCTCTGACCATTCCCTGCTCATGCTGTCTCTCTCTCTCCTAGAAATAAATAAAAATATTAAAAAAAAAACACTCAGGATTTTCCAGAATTGTACATAGATAGCATACTCAAGTGACTATAACCCTCCCATTCACACAGTGAAATCAAGGTATCTTCTACTCTGAATACATATGTGGTTTTCTGCAGGTGATGGAGTCTAGACTTCTAGTTGTTTACTTAATACATTCTCCCCTTTCTTATCAGAATTCTAGTTTTATTTTAAGTAGTTAACTGAAAGCCCACGTTTACCAGCCTGTAAGGCAGTATGAGATGTGACCGATTAAGTATGTTCTGGTTAATATTAGTGAAAGGGTAGCATGGGACATTACCTGTCTTTTCAAAAAGTTGACCTGGTTGGAGATTTGCTGCTTTAACTTCCTAGTTATTGTGTCTAAGGGCTGTCAGTCCAGCAGCTGCCTTGAAAACATGAAGAGATTGGCCTTAAACTTAGAGGTAACTCTAGAAAGAAGAACATAAGATAGTAAGCACTGGAGTCCCTGACTACCAAAGAGGTAAAATGCCAGCACTGAAATACTTATTTCTCGTGAAAAAAGTTCCATGTTTCTGTTTACAATAGAAAACCCAAATAATGGTGGCCAAACCACCATGTCTAATCTGGTGGTGAACACAGGGCTCTAATGATTCTTAAACTCATTTTAATATGTTTATCACATCGTTTATACTGCAGTATAGACTCAGGCAGTTACAAATTTTTATTTTGATGGAAAAACTAGAGAAATGGTATAACGCTGCCTTGTGTTCTGCAATGTCTGGAAGGTAAATAGCACAAATGTACTCCTTCAATATCACAGACATCCACAAATTCTGGGATGTGGTACAGATTATTTGCTTTTTGTACATCTTTAGTCAGATAGGGCAGTCCAAAAATCCTTTTTCTCTTGTGGTCTCATAAGGGGACTCCTGTGCTCAATGGTTCCTGTTCTTGGGAGGGTGATGATGGTGGACATTGGAATATTGTTTCCCCAGCTGTATTGATATATAATTAACACATAACATGTAAGTTTTAGGTACATAGCATGATTATTTGATACATGTATATTCTGTGAAATGATACCACAAAAAAAATGAACACATCTACACCTCACATAATTGGGTTTATGTGTATAGCGAGAATATTTAAGATACAATATTTTGATAACTTTTAAGTATATAATACAATACTGTTGACTTGGCACCATGCTTAGAGAGCTTGCAGGTTCAGGTCCCGTGACTACAGTAACATGAGTATCTCAACAAGGCTAGTCAAATGAATTTTTTGGTTTCTCAGTGCATATTAAAAGCTATGTTTATACTAGATGGTAATTTACTAAGTATATTAGCATCATGTCTAAAAAACACAATGTATATACTTGCTAAACACACACACACACACACAAAACTAACCATCAGGGCCCCTGGCTGGCTCTCGTGGAAAAATGTGCAACTCATGATCCTTGAGTCATGAGTATGAGCCCCACGATGTAGAGATGACCTAACTAAATAAATATTTAAAAAAAAAAAAACTTAAAAAGGATGCTAACCATCACCTGAGCTTTCAGCAGGTCATAATCTTGCTGGTGGAGGTTCTTACCTCCACATTTTGGGTGCTGACTGATCAAGGGTATGGGTTGCGGCAATTCTTAAGACCACAATTGACTGATAGGATTTTACCCACAGTAAAACTTCTTTAAAAGCTGGAGTTAATCCTCTCTAACCCTGTCATCACCTTCTCAATTAACTTAAAGGAATATTCTAAATCCTTTGCTGTCATGCAGGAGTACATGCCATCTCACAAAACCACTGTCTTTGCACTTTCATCCATCAGAAGCAACTCCTCATGAGATTGCAGCAATTCAGTCCCATCTTCAGGCTCTACTCCTAATTCTCTGGCTATTTCCACCACATCTGCAGTGACTTCCTTCACTGAAGTCTTAAACCCCTCATCCATGAGGGTTGGAATCAGCTTCTTCCAAACTCTTGGTAATATTGCTATTTTCACCTCTTCCTCTCAATGATGAATGTTCTTTAGCATTTAGAATGGTGAATCCTTTCCTGAAGGATTCCTGGGTTTTCAATTGACAGTGCCCAGATCTATCCAAAGAATCATTATCTATGGGAGCTATAACCTTATTAAATGTATTTCTCTATACTAGACTTGAAAATCCAAATTGCTCCTTGATCCATGGGCTGCAGAATGGATGTTGTGTGAGCAGGCATGCATGCAAACATTGTACATCTCCATCAGAGTTCTTGGGTAGCTACATGCATTGTCAGTGAGCAGTAATATTTTGAAGAGAATCTTTTTTTCTAAGTAGTAGAGCTCAACAATGGGCTTAAATTTTTTGGTAAGCCATGTTGTAAACAGATGTGCTGTCATATAGAGCACAGGAAGAGTAGATTTAGCATATTACTTGAGCACCCTAGCATTGGCCTCAACTTAAAGTCACGAGCTGCATTAGCTTCTAATAAGAGAGTCACCTTGTCCTTTGAAGCCAGGCATTGTTTTCTCCTCTCTAGCATGAAAGTTCTAGATAGCATCTTTCCCTAAACCTCATGAACCATCCTCTGCTAGCTTCAGACATTTCTCCTAGAGCTTTCTCCCCTCTCTCAGCCTTCCCAGAATTGAAGAGTTGGGGCCTTGTTCTGGATTAGGCTTTGGCTTCAAGGAATGTTTTGGCTGATTTGATCTTCTACCCAGACCACTCAAACTTTCTCCATAACAGCAATAAAGCTGTGTTTCACTTAATATTCATGTGTCCACTGGAGTAGCACTTTTACTTTGCATTCACAACTCAGATGTTTGGCACAAGACACCTAGCTTTTGGCCTATTTTGGCTTTCAACATGTCTTCTCACTAAGTTTAATCATTTCTACCTTTGATTGAAAGCGAGAGACATGCAACTCTTCCTTTCACTTGAACACCTATGCCAACTAATAACTCTACAATAGCCTCTAACTTTGATATTGTTGTGCCTCAGGGAATAGGAGGGGGGAAAGGTGGGGAACAGTCAGTTTGGTAGAGCAGCCATATAACATTTAAGTTGATGGTCTCATACGGGCAGTTTCCCAAAATAATTACAACAGTAACATCAAAGATCACCATAGCAAATGTGACACGGACGCATGAAGTGTAATGCTGCTGGGAAAATGGCACCAATAGAGTTGTTCAACAAAGGGCTGCCACAAACCTTGTTTGTAAAAAACACACCATTGGTGAAGTGCGATAAAATGAAGCACAAAGACACAAGCTATGCCTGTACACCCTGGAAGGTATTTACCATATAACCAGAAGTTTTCCCCCTTTGTCCAACATCTCCCTACTTCTCTTGCCCTCTGGGACACCATTATACTGTGTTGCTATGAGTTCATCTTTTCTAAATTCCACCTATAGGTAAAATCATAGAGTATTTGTCTTCCTCTGACTTATTTCACTTAGCATGACACTCTGAAGGTCCATCAATGTTGTTGCAAATGACAGGACTTGATGCTTTTTTAGGACTGAAAATATGCCATTTTGTATAGGTATTTATGATGCAGTCTCTTTATTCTTTTGTTGGTTATTGTTGTGAATATTGTTGTGAATATTGCTGCAGTTCAAATGAGGGTGCAGGTATCTTTTCAAGATCATAATTTCATTTCCTTGAAATATATACCTAGACGCAGAATTGCTGTATCATAGGTCAGTTCTTTTGAGTAACCGCCATACTGTTTTCCATTATGGCTTTACCAATCTACATTCCCACCAACAAACACAGTCATTCTCTATCAAATGGAAATAACTACAGGGCAATCCCTTCTGTATCATTAGAACATTAATCACATTTATAGCACAACTTGAAGGGATTATTCTAAAATTTTCCATTTCTAAGAGTGAAGAGAAGCAGGAAAGAGAGGAACAAAGAGTGAATCCTTTTCAGCCACAGGCATGTTATTAATTCCTTGAAGGCAGGTAGTCTTCATTCCTCCTCCAATATCGAGGATAGTGACAGACACATTTAAACATTGTTGTCATTTATCTGTTCAATAAGTGAATATGTAATAACCAGGCAAATGTTTCCTGGTGGTTGTCCTAGCCTCAGCTTAACACAGAAGAAACAAAGGACATCACTAAATGCTTGCTTTGCTCAATGTAGTTTACAAAAGATTGCTAATGCCAGACAGTAAAGTAGTGACCTGGCCATCTGCATCCACTCATTCATGGAAGGATTCAAGCAGGGTTTGGAGGAGAAGTACAGTTACAAGAGAATTGGTGGCCATGACTCCCTTCCTATTTCCTGCAGCAGGCCTCGTCAGCATTTGTTCTTTTAATTTGAATAACCCAGTTTCTTACTTTGTGTATTGGCTCAAAATTCAGAAAAGTTCAATAAATCCCCTAAAAAGCAGAATAATGAGCACTTGTGCTACCTGAGTGAAAAGCATATGGTAATTATATAGAAACTGATTATTATTTTTCCCCATCACTGGTCTTGGTTTGTCTGGCTTTCACAGCATAAGAATAATACACTTTTACAGAACAACTCAAAGTTAGTTATAAAATAGTAGGCATGAAAAATGACTTTCATTTTTGGACAGATGTGATGTATCTTCAAGAAGCTGTTTATATCTGACAGCTATACCTGACTTTGAGAAACCATTTTTTAAAGAAAATTGTAGCATAATGAAAGACTCTACAGGTTTCTGCACAGAGTCTTTGGTAAGACTTTTGCTGCTTGGATTTATAGATAGTAACTAAGAGAAGACGTAAATACTTTGTAAAGGTAGCTATTTTTGTTAATTTATAAAATATAAGGAAAGGACTCATTTTACATAGTACCTGGACATTTATAGTTGTTTTCCTCATGAAGTTCTATTGAAAAATCCTAACAAGTGGTTCAGATAGAGGAAACTGTGCCGGATTTATTCGTTAACTCCACTTTTAAGTATGGTTCCTGTGACAAGCTAGTGATTAGTCAAAACTTCCAAATTTGAATTCTTAGCTTACCATCAACAGAAGGATGAGCAGCAAAAAAGGGAACCATGACAGAAGCAATAATAAAAAGCAAACTTAATCTGAGATCAAAATGAGGCAATAGCTTCAAAGAATTCAACCTAAGCGAGTATTGACCCAGATTGGTATAGTTTATGCAATAAGCATGTATGAATCTGTGAGATAAGGCTGTAATGACAGAATAGCAAACCAACACATAATCACAAATTATCTTACTATGATGAAAATAATATGTGCTATTGTGATTATTCTTATATTGAGTACCTGCATGAACTATGCAAAATGTTTTAATGCATCATTCCGTTTATTCTTCAGTAAAGCCCTATTTCTATGCAATTACTATATGTTTTTATTGAATTAAACATTGTCACAACCTGTTTTCCATAGAAGAGGGAACAAGGGGGTGGTTTTAGTTTAAGATGAGCATGTAGGAGGATCCTAAACCTATAGCTACATATGGAACACTTTCTTAAGGAGGAAAATACTTGCTGAGCAACTCCTACACATTGGATAGATGAGAAAAGAACATCAAAGCAGGTAGGAAAGGCTCTACAAAATCTTACTATAATATCAACCCTGGCTCAATGACCTACAAGCTTCTTCCTGAGGAGCAAAGGGTTTGAACTATACATTCTGGCACCCTAACTTTTAAGACATGCACCTGAGAGACAAAACATCCAGCATTAAAAGCCACAGGGACATGCATCCACAAGACCCTCAAGGCAATCACAAAATGAGAAATAACACTCCAAAACCTAGTGCAGAGAGAACCAACTGAAACATGCCCAGTCTTCCTGTGAAAGACTTTTATTTACTTACCTTAAAGCTTTAGCCTACAGAGCAGGCATATAATTTAACAGACATCTTGAAGCATACTGAAAGAGGGCAGGAGTCCTCACTACCTCATTCCAGCTGCCTGATATCTCTTGGGAAGGATCTGTATACTCAACCAGCACCCCAGTTTTTGCCACTGCCACCCAGGGGACACCTCTAGATCACCTAGTTTTGATGGACAGTGGGACTTGCACATGAAGGTCCTACAGTGCTGTTAAAAATGAAGAAAGACTTAACTGGCTACCCCACCAAAGGCACAGCCCAGAGACAGCAAACTGAAAGATATCAAGGGGACGACCAGGTTTCCAGAGACCTCAGAAGGTTGGCACTAACTTCATGGTTTGCCACTGCCCTGCCCCACATGGTTGTCTGCATGAAAGGAGCCTGTGTCTGGTGGCCAGCAAGGCTCATGTTCAAAGATTCAATAGGATTGTAGCAGGGCACCTGGGTAGCTCATTAGGTTAAGTGTCTGACTTCAGATCAGGTCATGATGTCACGTTTGTGAGTCCCAGCCCTTCACTGGGCTCTGTGTTGACAGCTCAGATCCTGGAGGCTGCTTCAGATTCTGTGTCTCCCTCCTTCTCTGCCCCTCCCCATTTTCACTGCCTCTCTCAAAAATAAATTTATCATCAATGGCATTGTAGCAAAGAAAGAGTTCCTAATTAGATATCACCCAGGGCTTAGATAGGCATTTGCTCCCTCTGCACTACCAGTTTCCCCTGAAACAATTATATTTGCCTACATTAAAAGATGCTGGGGGTGCCTGGTGGCTCAGACAGTTAAGTGTCTGAATCTTGATTTTGGCTCAGGTCATGATTTCACAGTTCTTCAGATGGAGCCCCATGTTGGACTCCATGCTGAGAACAGGAAGCCTGCTTGGGATTCTCTCTCTCTGACCCTCTCTTGCTTGTGCATACTCTCTTCTCAAAGTAAGTAAATATTTTCTTTTTTAAATAAAAGGTGCTGACTGAGCTCCTTTTCCTTGGAACTCTGACTGACAGGTCAGAGTTGACTCTCTCAGCTACTGGGAACCACTAAAAATATAGGAGGATGCTTAAACAATCAAAAAGTTTTGAGAGATAATGGAAAGCTAGAAGCTGAATGATAAGGTTCAACAACTCTACAAAGCCAGTCCTTTAGAACTCAAAGAGGGGTGGCTGTTGTATCTAATGCACAGAAACCAACACAGGAAATCAAGGTAAATGAAGAAACAAAGGAATATGCTTCAAAGAATAGAAAAAGATAACACAACAGAAAAAGTCCTTAATAAAATGGAGAGATGTGATGTACCTGATAAAGAGTTCAAAATAGTGATTATAAAGATGCTCACTAAACTCAGAAGATAAAATGGAGGAGTACAGTGAGAACTTCAACAAAGAGATAGGAAATATTTAAGAGTACCAAGTAGAAATAATAGAGATGGATGGAGAAGTACAATAACTTAGCTAAAAAATACAAGAGAGGACATAAATGACCCTTAAAGATGGATCAGTAGAACTCATCCACTGAGACCAGTGAAAAAAGGATTAAAATGAGTAAAGAGTTAAGGGATATATGAGACCATATCAAGTAAACCAGCATTCATTTTATAGTGGTCCCAGAAGGAAAAGGGGACATGAAACTTAATTGAAATACTGACTGAAAACTTCCCTAATCTGGGGAAGGAAGGAGACGGCCAGGAAGCCCAAAGAGCTCCAAATAAGATGACAGAGACCCACAAGACAAAGTATAATTAAAATGGCAGAACTTCGAGGCAAGAGAAAAACTTGTTACATAAAAGGGATCTCCCCTTAAGGTAGAAACTTTGCAGGCCAGAGGAGAGGAGCATAACATACTCAAAGGTCTGAAAGAAAAAAATGGCCAAATAAGAGTACCTAGCAAAGGTGTCCACATGGAGAGTTTTGCAGACAAGCAAAGGATAAAGGAATTGATCACAACTAGACTGGCTTTACAGGAAATGTTAAAGAACTTGTTTAAGCTGAAACAAAAGAATGCTAATTAATAACATGAAAACATAAAAGTATAGTAAAAGTAACCATAGTGAAAATAATTTGTTAATGGATATACAAGATAGAAAGATGTAAATTGTGCTATCAAAAACAAAATGCTAGAGAAAAAATGTTGAGCTTTAAATGCATTTAGACAACTTGTTATCAATTTAAAATAGAATATTATCAACATATAGTGTTTATGTAAGCCTCCTGGGAACCACAAACAAAAACCTTACAGTAAATTTGCAAAAAGAAAAGGAAATGTAAGTATACCACTACAGAAACCATCAAATCACAAAGGAATTTTTAAGATAGCCAGAAAATAATTCACAAAACAACAATAAGTGCACATCTGTCATTATTTTAAATGTAAATAGACTAAATTCTTTCATCAAAAAGTTATAGAGTGACCAAATAAGACGAGACCCATGTATATGCTGTCTGTAAGAGACTCCCTTCAGACAGAAGGATACACACAAACTGAATGCAAAGGGAGGGAAAAAGACAGTCCATGCAAACTGAAACCAAAAGAACAGGTAGATCCACTTGTATCAAGTAAAATCAGCATTAAGATAAAGATTTTTAGTAAGAGACAAAGAAGATCATTCATTACATAATGATAACAGGGTCAATCCAGCAAGAGGATATACCATTTGTAAACATGCATCCAACACAGGAGCATCTACATACAAAAGGTAAATACTAACAGACATAAAGGGAGAAATGCAAAGCAATATATTAATAGGAGGGGACATTAATCCTTCAGTTTCATCAATGGCTAGATCATTCAGACAGAAAAACAGTAAGAAAACATTGATCTTACATGATATGTTAGACCAGATGGGCTTATGAGACATATAGAACACCCCATCCAAAAACAAAAGGACACACATGGCACATTCTCCAGAATAGATATATCAGGGTAAAAAACAAGTCTTAATAACTGTAAGATAACCGAAATCATCTTAAGCATCTATTCTGACCACAAAGGCTAGCAATCAGTTTTAAGAAAACTAAAAAATTCACGTGTGGAGATTAATCAACATGCTACTGAACAACCAATGAGTCAAAAGAGAAAAGAAGGAAATACAACATACCAAAACTTATGGGATGCAGAAAACAGTTCTAGGAGGGAAGTTTGTAGCAATAAACAAACAAAAAGATCCTAGCTTTATGCCTTAAGGAACCAGAAAAGAAGAACAAAATTCAAAGTTGGTAGATGGAGAGGACAAAAATCAGTGCAGAAATAAATGAAATAGAGACTAAAAATAAAATAGGAAACATCAATGAAACTAAAAGTTGGTTTTTTGAAAAGATACACAAAATAGACAAATCTTCAGCTAGACTCACCAATAAAAAAAGAGGACCCAAATAAATAGATTCAAAAATGAAAAAGGAGATGTTACAACAGATACCAAGGACACATAAAGGCTCATAATAGACTACTATGAACAATTATAAATTAGTGGACAACCTTGAAGACATGTTTGAAATTTTAGAAACATACAACCTACTAAGGCTAAATCATACAGAAGTAGAAAATCTGAACAGACTGACTTTCAGTATGGATATTAACCAAAAATCAGTAATCAAAAATCTCTCAAGAAACAAGATTCTAAGATCACATAACTTCAAATAATGAATTCTACCAAACATTAATAATTAATGTCAAATTCTTTCAGAAAAAAGAAGAAGGAAGCCAGCATTACTCTGATGTCAATGCCTGATAAGAACACCATTAAAGAAGAAAATTATAGGGATGCCTGGGTGGCTAGTTGGTTAGGCGTCCAGTTTTGGCTCAGATCATGATCTCATGGTTTGTGAGTTCGAGCCCCACAATGGGCTCTGTGCTGACAGCTCAGAGCCTGGAGCGTGCTTTGGATTCTGTGTCTCCATCTCTCTCTCAAAAATAAACAAACATTAAAAGTTTTTTTAAATAAGAAGAAAATTATAGGCCAATATCCCTGATGAACATAGATGCAAAAATCCTCTTTCCCAAAGTTCATGTTATGTCACTTTGCTTTTATAGAAGACCTACATTAACACCTGTTTTATGAAAAAAATGTCATTGCTATGCTAATAAAGATATTTCATAAAAGCAAAGTGGCTTAATGCAATCTTTTGGAAAGCATGAAATACTCCACTTTATGCCATTTCAGCTTATGAAAGGTTTTATAGCAAAGGTCTTTCAGAGAGTGAAAGATCTGTAAAAGGATCATATATTTATAAATCATACCTCTGATAAAGGGTTAATATCCAAAATATATAAAGAACTCTTACAACTCAATGGCAAATAACCAAAACAATCCAATTAAAATATGGGCAGAGGGTGTGAATAGACATTTTTCCAAAGAAGACACATGGATGTTCAGCTGGTACACGAAAAGATGTTCAACATCACTAGTCATCCAGGAAATGCAAATAAAAACCACAGTGAAATCATCTCACACTTGTTGGAATGGCATTCATCAAAATACAAAAATGTTGGCAAGGATGTTGAGAAAAGGGAATCCTTGTGTCCTTTTGGTGGGAATACAAATTGATGCAGCCACTATTGGAAAATAGTGTGGAGGTTCCTCAAAAAAAATTAAAAATAGAACTCTCATCCAATCCAGCAATTCTACTTCTGGGTATATGAAAATGGAGGTAGGTTGAGATCACGATGGTAGAGAAGGAAAATCCTGAGCTCACCTTCTCCCATAGAAACATCAAAACTACAACAACATAGTTAACTCTCTGAAAATGACATGTAAATGAGCAGAACAGCTCTTCCACAACTAAAAGTATAAAGATGAAGCCTCACTGAGATGGGTAGGAGGAGCAGAGATGCAGTCTGGTCAGGAGCCCCTCCCCTGGCACAGCAGATCACAAGTGGGAAGGATATCTCCATCTCTCCTGAGGAGAGAAGGATTCAAGGTTCACACCAGGCCTTCCTATCCTGGGGATCTGCATCAAGAATATGAGACCCTATAATTTTTGAAAATCAGTGGGGCTTAACTGTGGGAGAGCCAGAGAGCTCCAGAAAACTAAGACTCTGGTCTTAAAAACCTTATGCACAAACTCACTCCTAGACTCAGCACAAATGCCTCAGTTTATAAAGTTCCAGGGCCTTTTGTGAGGAGATTTACTGACTAATCTTAGAGTGTGTTCTGGAGGGGACTATCCATAGTAACTTTTCCCAGGAACAGGCACCATTTTTCTTAATCTCCTTCTATCCAGCTGACCCAGCACTAGCAGATACCATTTCTGATGCTCTCCATTTACCTTCGTCATACCACTCACTCTGCCCACCAGTGATCCTGCAGCTGGTATCACAGCCAACCAGACTGGAGCCAGCCCTGCCCACCAACATGCCTTTAGCAGCTCAGTCACAACAGGAGGGCACATGCAGCCCATAAAGCACACTACTGGAACCCCTGGTTCTGGTGACCAAGGGGAATTACACTTCTGGGCCACACAGGATGCCTTCTACATAAGGCCAATCCTTCAACAGCCGGAAATATGGCTGATCTACCTAATACATAGAAGCAATCACATAATGTCAGGCAAAATGAAGGTACCAAGGAATATGTTCCAAATTAAAAAATAAGACCAAGTATTTTAAAAAGTAAATGAAATGGAGATAAGCAATTTACCCAATAGAGTTCAAATTAGTGGTCATAAAGATATTCGCCAAATTCAGAGGAATAGATGAACACAGTAAACTTCAAAAGACATAAATTTAAAAAAAATCAGACCTAAAGAATACAATAACTGAAATGAAAAATATACTAGAAGGAATCAGCAGCAGATTTGGTGATGCAGAACCTATCGACAATCTGGAAGACTAGGTGTTGGAAATCACCCAAGCTGAAGAACAAAAAAAAGAATTTTTAAAAATGAGGATAGTTTAAGGAGCCTTTGAATAATATCAAGTGTATCAACATTGGCATTATAGCGGTTCCCCAAGAAGAAGAGAAAGGGGCAAGTTATTTGAAGAAATAAAGCTGAAAAGTTTTCTCACCCAGGGGAACAGACATCTGGGTCAAAGAAGCAGAGATCCCCAAAGAAGATGAACCCAAAGAGATCCATACCAAAACATGATAATTAAAATGTCAAAAATTAAACATGAAAGAAGAATCATAAAGTAGCAAAAGAAAAGCAACTAGTTAATATAAGGGAATCCCTGGTAAGGCTAACAGCTGCTTTTTCAGTAGAAACTGAATATATAATGTGACTTCCTTCTGGACCACAAAGTGCTGAAAGGAGAAAACCTACAGCCAAGCATACTCTACCAGGTAAGGTTAACATACAAAATTGAAGGAGACACAGAGCTTCCCTGACAAAAGTTAAAATAATTCATCACCACTAAACCAGCTTTACAAGAAATGTTAAAGAGAACTATTTAAGTAGAAAAAGAGAAAACTATGAAAGAATAAATCTCCCTGTTAAAAACAAAATGTGATAAAGGTAGTAGATCAACCACTTATTAAGCTACTATAAAAGTTCAAAGGTCATAAAATCAACTCTATCTACATTAACTAAGGGGTGCACAGAATTAAAACATGAAATATGATGTCAAATACATAAACTATAGGGGTGGAAGAATAAAAGTGTAGTTATTTTTTAAGTTTATTTATTTATTTTGAGAGAGAGTGTGTGCATGTACACAGTTGGGGAAGGGACAGGGGGAGAGAGAGAATCCCAAGAAAACCCCCTGCACTGTCAGCACAATGCCCGGTACAAGGCCCAAACTCACAAACTGTGAGATCATGACCTGAGCTGAAAGCAGATGCTTAACCACTGAGCCACCCAGGCATCAAAAAAATGTAGTTATTTTTAATGTGTTCAAACTTGAACAACCAATAACTTAAAATAGACTGCTATATTCATAGGATGTTATTGATGAACCTCATATTAACCACAAACCCAAAATAGATACACAACAAATAAAGAGAAAATAATCCAAACATAACACTTAAGAAAGTCATAAAATCTCCAAAGAAGAGAGCAAGAAAGGAACAGAAACAATGAACAAAATGGCAATAAAAGCATACCTACCAATGATTACTATAAATGTTAAGTGGAATAAATTATCTAATTAAAAGATATAGGGTAGCTAAATGGATTTAAAAAAAAAAAAAAAAAGAAACAAGACCCATATTATTCTGCCTGTAAAAGACTTGTATCAGACCTAAAGACACCTACAGACTGAAAATAAAGGGATGGAAAAAGATATTCCATACAAATGGAAACAAACAAAAATAATAGTATATCAGACAAAAAAACCTTTAAAGGCAGAAAAACATATACCATATGATTTCACTCATGTGAAATTTAAGACACAAAACAAAAAAGCAAAGAGAGAAAAAAGAAAGAGAGAGGAAAACCTCTTTTTTAACAATAAAGAACTGATGGTTCATGGGGAGGGGGTAGGCCATGGGTTGAGTAGATGATAGAGATTCAGGAGTGTACTCGTGACCACCAGGTGATGTGTGCAAGTGTTGACTTGCTTTTGTGCATTTGAATCTAATATTACACTGTGTGTTTTTTTTTAATGTTTTATTTATTTCTAGGAGAGAGAGAGAGAGAGAGAGAGAGAGACAGCGTGAGCAGGGGAGGGTCAGAGAGAGAGGGAGTCACAGACTGAAACAGGCTCCAGGCTCTGAGCTGGCAGTCAGCACAGAGCCCGAAGCGGGGCTCAAACCCACGAACCGCGAGATCATGACCTAAGCGACAGTCGGATGCCTAACCGACTAAGCCACCCAGGCGCCCCTATTACACTGTGTTTTGACCCACCGGAATTTAAATTAAAACTTTTTTAAAAAAAGATAAATAAAGCAAAGACCCTGGCTGGCTCAGTTGGTTAAGTGTCCCGCTTCATCTCAGGTCATGAACTCGCAGTTTGTGAGTTTGTGCTGAAAGCTCAGAGCCTGGAGCCTGCCTTGGATTCTGTCTCCCTCTCTTTCTGTTCCTCCCCCACTCATACTCTGTCTCTTTCTCTCTCTCAAAAATAAATAAACATTTTAAAAATAAAATTTAAGATAAATAAAGCAAAGACTGTAAAAAAAGTAGGGCATTACCTAATAACATGATCAATCCAATTATTTATAAATAATTTATAAATATGTATACATTCAACATAAGAGCACTTAAAAATGGAAAGCACATATGAACAGACATACAGAAACTGATAGTAATACAATTAATAATAGGAGGAAATTTTAACACCCCACTTACATCAATGGAGAGATCATGTGGACAGAAAATCAGTAATGGAACAGTGGCCTTGAATGACACATTAAGACCAGATGGGCTAAATATATAACTACAGAATATTCCATTTAAAACAGCAGATTATAACATCCTTTTTTGAGTGCACATGGAACATTCTCCAGGATAGATCACTTGTTAGGCCACAAACATTTCTCAATAAACTTAACATAGAAATAAAAATCAAGCATCTTTTATGACCACAATAATATGAAAGTAGACATCAAGTACAAGAAAAAAAAAACCTACAAACATGTGGAGGTTAAACATGCTGCTAAACAACTAAGGGACCAATGAAGAAAGCAAAATGGAATGGAAACAAATGGAAATTCCATGCTTCAAAATCTCTGAGACTCAGCAAAATGATTTTTAAGACGAAAGTTTATAGCGATACAGGCTTACATGAAAAAACAAAAATCTCAAAAATCTAATCTCAAACCAAAAGGAATAGAAAAAGAACAAAGTCCAAAGTTAGTAGAAGGGAGGAAATAATAAAGATCAAAGCAAAAATAAATGAAATAGAGACTGATAGATTAACAGAAAAGACCAATGAAACAAGGAACCAGATCTTTGGGGAAATAAACAAAAAGAGATAGGACCCAAATATATAAAATCAGAAAGAGACATTACAACCAACACCACAAAAATACAAAGGATTATAGGAGACTACTATAAACAATTATACACCAACAAATTGGACAGTCTAGAAGAAATGAATAAATACTTAGAAATATACAGTCTCCCAAAACAATCAGGAAGAAACAGAAAATCTGAACAAATTGAGTACTAGTAATGACACTGAATTAGTAATTCAGGAACTCCCAACAAACATAAGTCCAGGACCAGACCACTTCACAGGTGAATTCTACAACCATTTAAAGAATGAAATATCTATGTCCTTCAAACTATCCCAAAAACTGGAAGATGAAGGAATGCTTCCAAATTCATTCTATGAGATCAGCATTATCCTAAATAACAAAGACACTATGAAAATGCATGCATAATACAAGCTGATATCCCTGATGAACAGAGATGCAAAATCCTCAACACGATATTGGGAAACCACATATGTATATGTGTGTGTATATATATTAACACTGCCCACAGAAGGCAGACAGACTGAAAAGGGAAGAATGTGGTGATACTGGGGGAGGGGGTTGCTCTCCCCCACTGCAGGCCATCCTGCAATGCCGCCAGAATATTCCCTCCACCAACAGTGCTGGCCCTGTGTTCAATGCGCAGCAAATCTCAGGCTTCAAAACCACGTGTGTGACACTCACACCCTGAAGGCAGGCCTGTTCCACATCTAGAGTCACCGAGCCCAGCTCTGAGATATCACTCTGCTCCCGCTATACATACTCATGAGCTGTGTTGTCTTGAGAAACCACTTAGCTTGTACTTGTATCCCCTATCTGGGATATAAAGGAAAATCCTAGGGCTCCTGAGTTTCTGTAAGTTTCCATCAGCCCCTCCTGTTCAATTTATCTGTGGCCAAGAGACTAAAATAAGCATTATACTTCAAACAGGCTAAATCTATGGTGAGATCCACTGAGCGCCACTAGAGGGTGTGATATCTGCTGCAGAGAACACGAAGTCAGTGGAGAAGCAACGTGGAAAGAATGGAGCCTGTGAAGCGCAGCTATCCTAAATCCTGACTTTTGTGGGAAACATACTATCACATGCCAGAGGGAAAAGGTCAATACGTGATCAGAACTCAATGTTATCTTTGATTTCTCCAAGCTCAACACTAACATTTTAACTTTCAAAATGTTCCCCGTTATTTATAGCTTGATTTTTTTAGTGGTTTCATATAGGGTATTTTGATAAAAGCTGAAAATCTTTGTGATTATACACTTTGTAGATGAAATTAATAGACTAGAAAGACCCTCTTTACTATTTTTCCTCTTCTGACTCATATGATTTCCTCTCCTCCACCCCATCCAATAAGGATCAGTGAGTATTCTACTAGTCTAATTCATGCATAGGGAAGGGCTACAAACAGAACATTAACACTGATGAAGGGTAGGACTGGCTATTGTTAGCATCTAAGTCAAGAAGAACAGGTTAATTGACAAGTCAAAAAGGGCAAGTGAGACTATAAAAGAAGAGGGAAGTCCTCCTGCCTTTTCACTACTTAACCCACCTGCCCCCGTCTGTCATATTAAGGAAATAAGAAAAAAATATTAGCATCACAGAGAGAACTGACTTGCAATTACCTTCAGACCTATGATCCTTCTTTAATAATGGAAGACAAAGCATCTGAAACAGACAAAAGTGGCTCAGAAATGTAAAGCTACTTATCCTTCTGAAGTCAAAATGACCAATAGTCTTGCTTACAAAAGAAAAGTCTACTTACTTATGAACTATTTTTATGAGTTGTTTGTTTAATTAGGATATGACCTTAAGTTACTAATAGTCCTTGGAAACTGTAGCTTCTGTAAATTCTGCAGGATTTATCCTGGACATTTTGTGCTATTCTCTTAAGTCATTCACCAGAACTTGTCAGGCTATCAGTGCCTTGACCCTTCTCTTCCTTCAACCTCTGTTGCCAAATACTTCATGATCTTCCTTCCTAGAACTGGAGACAATACCAGTCCTGGTATCCATCCAAACCATGAATGCACCCACAGAGAACCTCTATTTGTGCACAATGAAGTTAAACATGTTATGAAATTGTCAAAGCGTATGGCCATTTCCAGTGTCTGTTTGCTGATCCCTGTCCTCCTCTTGGGAATTTTCTCTGTATCTATGATATCCTTCTCCCAACCTCCCTGCCTTCCATGTTCTCTCCCTCTGTTAAAACAAGAAACAGATTGCTATCATCAGTTTGTCTTTGATAGAAACACCTTAAGACAAAATTCCACCTCTTTCAAACTCTCCCATTCAGTGCCTATATGAACCAATCTCTATCTGTATAATGAAAGATTCTGTGTTCTGTTGAAAGAATTTCTAAGTTGAACTTTAAAAAGAGATGACTTTCAATGTCTTGAAGATAATAATAAGTACCTTGAAGATAAATCTACTTCAGATGTTAAGCTTCCTGAAGAAGAAGAAAATGGCCCCCTAAAGCAATCAGATTCTTGGACCACAGACTTTTCTTTCACCCCATCTCTTAATTCTGGTCATTCTCTTTCCACTCCTCAACTCAAGGCTGCCTACATAGTCTAGAACCAGGGCTCATAGTGCAGAGAACCCAAATACAACCCTATTAGAGGTCTATTAGAATCTCTTGGGAGGCTTATTATCAAACTACTGCTTCCTTCTGGTGTATTCCCTCTTCATTTTTCTATGTTCCTACTGGGGCCACACTTCTCCAACCTCAATTAAGAATCATTGCTAATACCCTGTTGGTGGAAGAAGGGAGGAAGGAATATTCATGACCATTCCAAAGCCTGGCGATCATGCAGGATCACTTTGGAATTCAGAAGAGCAATATTGTCTGCATAGAGCACTCAGGACTATACTGAAAGTGAGATGTTCAGAGATTCTTCATAGACTGAGGAGGGGGAGCTAGAGCCCTGGCAGTGTAAAGAGACATCACTAGATTTCTCACCTTTGAGAACACACAGGAACACCAATACAACCACTATGATGAGAGTACATCAAAGAAAACTGTTCACATACACAGAGGAGTACACAAAGCGAAATAGAAAAAAGATGATGTTTGGCTCTTTAAAAGTAATCTGAAAAATGGTGACAAGGTGACATCATTTTTTGACCTCCCCAGATCACCACTTAAAACAGCAGCTAGGCTAGCAGAAGCCAATTCCCACAGATATTGTCCATAAAGTGGTGGGAAAACATATCCTTATGAACCCCACAATATGTATGGGTTGGAATAAATTACTGATAATATTAAAATCTTCATGGTATCAGCACATGTGTTAGAGGAAACAGAAAGGGAACAAAAGCTCTTCTGTTGGCCTTGAGAGAGGCCAGAGAAGCTTCCTGGCTCCAATCTGTGAGTAAACATAGGAGAACCAATTAGATCAGATTGTGCTTGAACCGCTTGGGCCCTTGGGCCCTTCAAAGAGACCCTTAAAGGGCATAATTGAAGTTCCTCTCTAAGACAAATAAACAGCTGCAGGGGGGGCCTGGGAGGCTCAGTCGGATAAGAGTCTGGCTCTTGACCTCAGCTTAGGTCATGATCTCCTGGTTCATCCCTTGCTTGGGATTCTGCCTCCCTCTCTTTGCCCCTTTCCTGACTGTGCTCACACACGCTCTCTCAAAAATAAATAAATAAGCATTAAAAAGAAGAAGAAAAAGATAAAAAGCTGCAAATGGAATCCACGTTGAATAGAAAAGAAAGGCGGGCTTCCAAAGGAAAGAGGAGATGCAGGAAAAAGTGGGGGGGGGGGGGGAAGGCAGCAGATACCAGACCCCATACGGCCATATTTTAACACTTCCCAAAATGAGAGATACAGTTGCTCTAGAGCTGTGACGCTGAGGCTCACTGTTCCCTTCTAAGGGTACTGGAGAACTCGTGCCACTCAACCATTAGTAAAGAATAAAACTGCAAAGCTATCAGAAGGAAAAAAAAAAGGACTGAGAAACACAATAATGTCTCTGCAGACACTAAAAACATGCCAGAAAGACATGCGAACAAAATTATAACCTAGTATTTCGAATAAAAAGAAATTGGAAAACAATGACAGGAGCTTTGAAAAGCAGCATAACCCAGAATTAGAAAAACTCCAAGAGAACCTAATTGGTGAAGACAAAGACTTCGAAAGGGAGTTTACAAAATTTAAGAAAATATCTGAGAAATTCTTTTCAAATTTTCCAACTAAACAAGAAACAAAAGTGTGAATGAAAACCACAGAAAATGCCTTAAGAAAAATTGAAAAAAGGATATTTTTAAATAAATAAAAATAGTATATATACAAATACACATAAATACACAAAAGTATAAATATATATAAATATTATGTATACATATATATATGGCAAGGAGACCCAGGATACATATAATAGAAATCCCTTAAACAAAAGATTGTTATGAATTATGCTTCAAAACTGCTTTTCTGTGATTAAAAAAAGACTTGTACTACATATTAAAAAGACACACCTGGCAAAATTGACCCAGGATGGGCTACACCTAAACATAGTCTATTAAAACTACTGATCTTTAAATCAACAAATTTAAAAAAATTTTTTCCAACATTTTATTTCTGAAAGAGAGAGTATGAGCAGGGGAGGGTCAGAGAGAGAGGGAGATACAGAATCTGAAACAGGCTCTGAGCCAGCTGTCAGCACAGAGCCCGATACAGAGCTGGAACCCACAAACCATGAGATCGTGAACCCAGCCGAATTCAGACGCTTAACTGACTGAGCCACCCAGATGCCCCAGATCTTTAAATAAAAATTCTTTTTGGCACCCCATTAAAAGGTCAGTATCCTTTATAAAAGAAAGAAAATGAGACTGTCCTCATACTTTTAGCTAGAAGTGCTTTATGCCAGTAGACAATGGGGGAGCTCATTTAAGAAATACAAGGAAAATGAATGTGAATTAAGGATTTTATTTCCAGCTACAGTGATCTTTATATTTAATAGTCACAATATTTATGCACACATAAGACCTCAGGAAGTATTGTTCCTATGAGCCTTTACTGAGGAAAGTACCAGAGAACAAGTTCAAACAACCAAAATGACTGAAAAGGCCTGAGCCATACGACTTGAGTAAACATTAAATTTGTACAACTCAGAGTAACTGTTTATTATAAGGTAGGTGTTATAAAATGTAATGGTCATTTCCTATATGCACATTTAATTGAATTTTCTAAAAATAAAGGAGAGCAGTTTAGAAAGATATGCAAAGGAAAATAAGCTCTCTAGTTGCCTCAAAGATATCAATGGGGAGTAAAACATATTAGTTGAAAGTAGATTCTGGGCTGTCAGGGACAAGGTGAAGAATGGATCACTAATTTCAATTTTATTCATAGTAGGATAGTAGGAGAAAGTAGTGAAAAGGAAATTAAAGTCATCACAGATATTAATAAAATCATAAACTTATGTGAATAAAAAAGGCATCAGAAGAAACACCAACTTTTCTAAATGCAGAAAGGATATACAAAAGAGTGCAAGCAAATAATACACACAGGTGCTTCTCAGACTCTGTAGTGAAGAACCAGCTGTCGACTGTTCTAGTCAACTGCAGGTCTGTACTTTTGTAAAGTACAAAATCACATGCTTGGGTTTGCCATGCTTTGTAGTATGTTTGTAGCAAATTAACTAAATATTTCCAAATGTTCTCTTTCACCTTCTGTACATTTATCATGGCTTGGTAACAAACAGTTCATGGACAAGCATTGGTATAGACCACACAGAAAGAATAGTGTAAGAGCAATATAGATATAAATAGATATGTGTGTATATATGTGTATATATACATACTTCTCTATATATGGAAATATGTGTAACATAAATATGACAAAACTGATTTAAATAAAATAAACAAGAAGCTCAGTAGACAGAGGTAACTAATTCCTGGTGGCCCTATGTAAGCAGACCAAAATCTAAGCCTTGTAAATGCCTCAAGGTAACAAAATTGAAACCTAAGAACAACCAATCACAAACAGCTAGCTAGGCTTAAGCATTAGCCAATCAGTAATGTCCTTACTTTGCTTCCATTTTTACTCTATAAAAATATCTCTCCCAGTTCCTGATGAGGGCTCCTAACCACTTCCATTTTGGTGCTGCCCAATTAGAGTTGATTTTTGCTGAAATAAACTCTTGAAAGTTTTAATATGCCTCAGTTTATCTTTTAACACATCAACCATTTAGTTTCTACAACAACTGTAAAAGAGCTTCATTCACCTATTTTTAAAAAAGGATTTTCAGATTACCTAACAAAGCAGAATCCCAAACTCCAGGTTATTATAAACGTATATATTTATAAACATAGATATATTTATATTTTACATTTTCCCATATTTTGTATGATTATATATTCTATTTATTAGTTTACATATTTTTTTCTCCACTTGGAATAAAAGATATATTTATTTCAAGTGGAAAAAAGTCTGTAAAATAAGCTTCCATTTATCTAAAAAAAAAAAAGGGATAAAATGTGATTTGTGTATTTTATATATTTATAAAGCATTTATTAAATTTATAAAGCATTTATTTATAAGCATATATTAAAATATGAATGAACAAACAAGTTACAGCATTTAAAAATAAAAGAGTTATCTAAAGTAATATAAAGGAAAGAAGACAGAGGAAATAGGGAAGGAAACTAGATTTTGCAAATTTGACTTTAGCATCATACAAACCTTTACATAATTATAAGACAAAATTAAATTTCGAATAAAGCAATCCCTAGACATCAAAAGCCAAAGAAGGCGAGTATGCCTGTGTATCCAGTAGGTGGCATAACAACACTAAGAAGGGTCTAATAGTCATTTGACTATTCATCCTAAGTGGCATATTATCATAAGGACAAAAACAACTACAAAGAAGCTTAATTTTTTAAAATCATTTTGTTGGAGGGAGCCTTAATAACTATTCTGAGACTGTTGTATATACATACAGTCTGTATGTATATACATACTGGATCAAGCAAATGAGTTATTATACTTGTGACATTAAAAACTTTAACATTTGACATGGAAAAATGACACCCAGAGAAAAAAAATCCCCGACCACTAAAAGGAACCAAGGGCTCCCTGAAGAAATAGCTGAGTACAGTTCTGTGGTGAGAAATGTACAATATAAGCCTAGAATATCAAAGGCTCCATCAGTTATATCAAGTTAAAGGGGCTCCCAGGGGCCAAAGATGGGAAAATTCGAATAAATATAATAACTGCAGTAGATTGAAACATATCAGAGGGGTTAACATTCATGAATTCCTAATGGTATTATGAAAATAAAATACTAATGATTATCCTGGGAAAATGTGAGGAAACCGCAATCATTATTTTACAAGCTAGCAAATAAAAGGAAGAAATCATTTATTCTACCTTCTCTATACAAACTATTGGAAGCAACCAAGTAGCTGATGAGACATTTCTTTAATGAAATATTCCATCTGATAAATGAAGGAATTTTTAAATTTCAATGTCACCATTTTACAACCTTTAATTAGTTACTAAATCTAGACAATGGTAATCAATGACAATATCACAAATATTGCACATACACACACCACACAGAAAAAGCCACCAGACAGGTGCTTCTGGATGGAGGTATAATACACCACCTATAATACACCACTCTGCGAAAAAGTGAACCTTACTCTGAGGACATCCCTAGAACTATCCAACACTAACCACATGTCGCTACTGAGCATGTGAAATGTGACTAGGCCACATCAAGACGTGCTGCAAGTGTAAAATACATTAAGTTTTTGCAATCCAGTGTGTAAACTACCTCAATAATTTTTAATATTGACTATGTACTGAAATAATACTTGGACATAGTAGGTTAAAAGTTATAGCATTAGAACTAATTTCAACTATTTTTTAAAATGTCTTATTTTAGGGATGCCTGTCTCAGTTGTTTGAGGGTCCTACTCTTGATTACAGCTCAGGTCATAATCCCAGGGTTGTGGGATCGAAACTTGCATCAGGGTTAAGCATGGATCCTGCTTAAGATTCTCTCTCTCTCTCTGTGTCTCTCTCCGCCCCCCCCCCCCACCATTTGTGTTCTCTCTAAAATAAAAATGTATAGTAAAAAAGTCAAAATAACCTCTTTAAAAAAATAAAAGGTCTTATTTAAAAATATTTATGGTTCATATGGAATTTCTATTTGGTAAATGAGTCCTGCTCCAGTTCTAACTACACTTTATAGGAAATACTTGGACAGAAGAACATGTTGGATGACTCTAGAAGAATGGAAACAGAAAAATGTAGTTTTTTGGAAACTCTGCAATGCATATTTTTAGTTTGCTTCAATGAGAGACTTAAAGTAACTAAAAATGTATGTGCCTAAGCATTGTGGTTCAGGTGTAAGGCAGCCCTAAACATTAATATCTGTGAAACCATGGATTTGCTATCTGTTACATTTTCACTATTGCTTATAAAAATAAGTGTATGACAGTTAAAAACATCTATCTTAGCATTGTACAAAGCAGTTTATCCCCAGTGGTATGTGAGCTGCGCTATGGAAAACAATTACATAGTTATTTCTTACCCTTAGCAAACCTCTGTTTAAGAGAGGAAGGCATACCATAAGAGACCCTTAAATGTAGAGAACAAACTGAGGGTTGGGGGTGTGTGAAATGGGTGATGGGATTGAGGAGGGCCCATCCACTTGTTGTGATTAGTACTGGGTGTTTTATGTAAATGATGAATCATGGGAATCTACCCCTAAAACCAAGAGCACACTGTATACACTGTATGTTAGCCAACTTGACAGTAAACTATATTTAAAATATAATAAAATTTTAAAAATTAGAAAAAGAAAGAAAACCTCTGTTTAATATTTGCTATATTCTACAACTCCAAATCTCCTTTCTATCTCTCATGACAATGAACTTGCTTTAAAGTAATTTTCTTAGGGGAACACTTTTGCACTGATGGTGAGAATGCAAACTAGTGCAGCCACTCTGGAGAACAGTATGGAGGTTTCTCAAAAAATTAAAAATAGGGCTACCCTATAACCCAGCAACTTCACTACTAGGAATTTATCCAAAGGATATAAGAATGCTGATTTGAAGGGGCACATGCATACCAATGTTTATAGCAGCATCAACAATAGCCAAATTGTGTAAAGAGCCCAAATGTCTACTGACTGATGAATAAAGATGTGGTGTGTATATGTGTGCATATCTATCTATCTATCTATATCTATCTATCTATCTATCTATCTATCTATAGAGAGAGAGACATACACACACAGTGGCATATTACTTGGCGGTCAAAAAGAATGAGTTCTTGACATTTGCAACAACATGGATGAACCTACAATGTATTATGCTAAGCATAATAAGTCAGTCAGAGAAAGACAAATATCATGATTTCACTCATATATGGAATTTAAGAAACACAAGGGAACACAGATGAACATAAGGGAAGGGAAGGAAAAATAAGATAAAAAACAGAGAGAAACCATAAGAGAGTGGGGGTTGCTGGAGAGGTATTGGGTAGAAGGATGGACTAAATGGGTGATGGGCATTAAGGAGGACATTTGTTGGGATGAACAGTGGGTGTTATATGTAAGTGACGAGTCACTAAATTCTACTCCTAAAATCATTATTACACTATATGTTAACTAACTTGGACTTAAATAAAATTTTAAAAAATTTAAATAATTTTTGTGATTAAATTCCACTACAAAAACAAGTTGGGTGTGTAAAATTTTTAAATTTTTTCCTGTCATCTCTTCCATCTTTACTATTTTCCCGGAATTAGAGATCAAATTAATAAATGATATAAAATTTTGGAAACTGCAAAGTTACATATTAAGTTTACTCAGTCTTTGATTTTAATATGGTATTTCTTACACACCTAACATCATAGGCACCCAAAAATATTAGATGTGTCTCAGTTCATTAAATCAAAAATTACATATTGGTATCTCAACTCTGTTTTTACTCACTTGTACAATTTATGTGACTTTAGAATGCTTTAACCTTTTATCAAGAAAATATAATAAAACATCTAACCCACAGAAACATATATTATACACCCGCATATATTGAAAATAAATCTTAGAATTTTTCCCCCTTTACTCACACTGCCTGAAAGCGAGGGAACACTAGGGGGCAGTGCTGGCAGCTCAATGATCTCTCCAGGGATTGGAAAGAACAGTTCGCATCAAGTTACCAGCCACTAATGCGGTAAGTGAGGTCTAATGGTGACAAAACAATTTGTTTAACCTTCCTTTTCTAAAGTTATTCTTTTTTTAAAAAAACTTTTTGAATGTTTTATTTATTTCTGAGAGAGAAAGAGAGAGACAGCACAAGCAGGGGAGGGTCAGAGAGACAGGGAGACACAGAATCTGAAGCAGGCTCCAGGCTCTGAGCTGGCAGTCAGCACACAGCCCGACGCGGGGCTCGAACCCACGGACCGTGAGATCATGACCCAAGCGAAAGTCGTACTCTTAACCGACTGAGCCACCCAGGTGCCCCAAAGTTATTCTGAAATATATATATATATATATATATTTATTTATTTATATTTATATTTATATTTATATTTATATTTATATATATAGAATGTAGATTTCAACCTTTTGGAAGAGACACTTTGCTCAAACCCGGAACCCATTAACTTGGTGACAAACTCAGTAACCTTCTCATTGAATGGCAAGTCAACAGAAGTACATTAAGTAATTAATCCATAATGCCACCTCCTTACAGAACGAAGAAGGCCAAAGCCTAAAGGTCAAAACTAAAAAAAATTGAAAGCTAGGAAAGCATTTTTACATTTTCTAAAATTTTTGTCTATTTTAAGGGCATAAAATTCTTGTGAGCAGTGCCTTTATGGTACATTTTGAGGAGTATTGGGCCAAGTCTACAGATGCATAATATGTGGTAACAAGATAAACATTTACATGCAGACTCCGAAAAAGGGGACAGCTAAGTCTCAATGCCTTTTTAATATGCCGTGAATATTCTAATAAGCAACAAATCCATTTTTTTTTCCTTTTGGAATATTAAAATCTATAAGTATTATGTGAGCTATACTCTGAATAGTGGGTTTGACCTAAATTTTTATATATCCTTCCAGAGAGGCCACATTATTTACTTTTGAATAATTCTTGAAGTCAGTTTGGAATATATAATTTAGCAGTAGGTGGTTCAGGTGATTATAAAAGTGCATGATTAATATAATTCATACTAGATGATTTTGATTCATTTCTTCAGAGTTTTTTGAATTTGTACCTGGAATTTCTATAGCCTGTTTGTCTTGGGATTTTGTGAACAATAAATGGTTCACCCTCTTACACAGTAGCAATCATCTAGCTTTTGGAACTAGAAATTACAGTTCACCATGGTTTCTATCAGATTGGGGGTATTTTTAGTCTCTATCAGTCAGAATCCCATGGGAAAGAGACCTCACTTCAAAGCGTTGAAATGAGAACGTAAAGGGGGCAGGAGGCTATTTACACAGAAGTGGGCGGGGCTAAAGGAAAGGGCCACAGAGGTTGAGGTACCCTGAAATAAGCACAGTGGGCAATGGTCCCAACCCTAAGCCTGAAGGGAGAGAAAGGGGAAAGAAACAGTGTGTCCTGAGCCTGTAGGAGCTGTAGCTGTAGAGGAGCTGTGGTCCTAGAGGGACCACTGCAGAAACATGGGCTGGAGGAAGTGGTCCAGATAGACCCAGACCTGTCCACCTCCCACCCTCTGCTCTTCAGCCAGTACCTCACCTGACCACCCAGAGCTGGGCAGGGAAGGGTGGACAACTCAGGGGTGGGAGTGGCCACAGCAAATGGAGAAATACAGAACCACTACATGGACTGACTCAATAAAGACCGTCTTCCCACTGGAGGCTGTCGACATGGCTTCTTCCTTAGCTGTTTACTTCACTCACCATATCCTTACAAAACCAAAGAGAAAGCATTATTTGAAGGAAACTCTTTCTTAACAAATGTCAAGCTTCGAGATGAACTTTCTATTCCCTCTTATATCTTGTCTTTTGTGTGATTCAAGAGGAAGCATTTCCCATGATATGAAATCTACAACTTTTTCTTCTCATCATCTCAACAGAACAAGCTCTTGAGTGGATTCTGTGAAGTCACTGCTGAGTTTGGAGAGCTCAGTCAGTGATCCAGGGAGAAGGGAGGCTGGACTCCTTCTCTCCTGTCTCTCTACAGAGTTCCTGTTAAAGCCCCAGCTACAATAATCACCATCAGCTGGGACCACTGGAACCTCACCTTCTTGTCTGGCTAATTTATCACTTTTCTTTTCCTACTCATAATCTACTTTACACTCCAGCAGGAAAAAAAAAAAACAATCAAATGCAAAACATGTCACTTCCACAAAATATTGCTCTTATTGTGACTCACCCTCCATGCCTCCTTACCTCCCTGCTTCCTGATTTTTACTGAAGGATAAAAGGAAAGGAACTCTTGGTGATTTTGTTCCAATTACAAAAACTATTAAGTGACTTTGATTTTCATCACATATGTATGGACAAAGCTCTTGAAGAAAGCAGTTGATTAAAGCCAATGACTATCTTTCAAAAAGCATATCCTGCCCTGAAATTAATCAGTGAATGAAAATTTATTCTTATTTTTCTCTTTCCTAAGAGTCCTCTGCATTATTCAAAGGAAGCCTCGTCTTATTTTGTTTCCAGGCTCTTTTCCCTTTTCTTTCCCCTGCACCGTTGATTCCTGTCTGCTTCCCACTTGCAATCCTGGTACACTGAGTGGGTCCTGTGTGAGGGGCCTTCGCACATGTAAGCTTTGCCTCTTCATCTACCAGGTTTTGAAGACAAATCCTTCATGGAAATGCAAAACAAATGGTTTTGTACATTTCTGCCAGGGATGAGGCTATTTTGTGATATTTTACAGCCTTCCTATATGGAACCCAATCACAAAACTGACTTAATTATTTTCTAACTATTCTGACCAAAAGTAAAAACTGGATTCTGTTCCCTGCATTGACTCAGATTTAATATTGCTGGACTCTCTTGAGATCACCAATGTACATTCCTCACATCATTTACAAATAGGTCTTAAAGGTCTTTCAGGGACTACTTGCTAGGCAAATCTTGAGAGTTATTACAAAGACATTTTCATTAAAAAAAAAAAAGTGTGCAATTATCAATGCCAATATTTACAGTTTGGCTTATTTGTACGAGTCATAAGTTACTAACAACAAGACCTAATATAAATAGGTGGTAGCTTTTGTATCAATTTTTATTTTTGGAAAGAATGAAAAGAATAAGGAACAGATTTGGGTCTTAAAATCAATACCTACAACCTATATTAAAGAGCCAGAAAGGCCACCTTTTCCCTATTTGGCAAAAAGAGTTGCTCGACCACAGACATTTGAAAGAAGTAATCTTTTCAAAAGGGACTTTAAATCACTAAAATAGAGGAAACAAGTCTAGGGAGCTAAACCCAAAAAAAGGGGGAACTTTTTTAATAAACATCTTTAAGGCATACAGAAATTTCAAAAAGGAAATGGATTTTTGGGGGCATACGAATGACTTATTAAGCCAGATTTATCCTATTTATTGGCCATCAGGGGGGAGAAGTACCTTGTGATGTAGAAGCCCAGTCTCTAATTTTTCTTCAATATATCATTTTTTCAAAGTATCACAAAGAAGTGCAATTTTCCATAGTCATCAGTATAGAAAGTATGTCAGGCAGGGGAAAAAAAGAGAAGTTGAAATGATTAGGTATAAGGAGATAACCAACAAATGTACTCAAAAAATCTACACATACTACAATTTTCTTTTTGTGGAGAAAAGGATAGAAGATCTTAGAGGCAAATCTGGAAGCTGGGTGCAATATTAACACATTAAAGCAGGAATGTGGTAGCACCTGCCTATTAGCTGACTAAGGCCAAATTGGGGGCATAGGTCTGGGGAGAAGGGAGAAAGACAAAGCCAACCCAAAAGTATCTCCCTGATACTCTAGGCAGCTCAGTCTATAGCTTCCAGGATAGACCCCCCCCCCCCCCCCCCCCACACACACACAGGGGTCTGGGGCTTCCAGGCACTGACTGCAGGAGTAGGCAGGGCAGCTCACTGCCTGTGCTGTGTGGTTTCAAGGACCCTGACCTCCAGATTCCCAGGGCTTCGGCTGGCCAATGCTGGAAATTCCCCTGGCAAAGCTTCTCCGCTAGCTTATGGCTTTGACTCCTGATATAAAGAAACAATGTCTCTTATCCCTTCTTTTCAATTCTACCCCATCACCAAAAATAGAGGGAGATATACAAAAACAAATATCTCAGAGTCCATTTTAATTCTAGTCATTTGAGGGGTGTTTCGGTGGGTCAGTCAGTTAAGCATTCAAATCTTGATTACAGCTCAGGTCATGATATCACAGTTCATGAGTTCAAGCCCAACATTGGAGCTGCTTGGGATTCTGTCTCTCCCCCCCCCCTCTGCCCCTCCCCTGCCCATGCTCTCTCTCTTTCTCTCTCCCTCTCTCCCCCTCTTAAAAAAAATAATTGTAGTTATTTGAATATTTATTGAGAAAGCCTGAGCAAGATATCATGTGAAATTCATAAAGTCTCAGAATGGACAGATGCTTTAGGGATTCAGGAAATAATCTTTTTAAACTAAAATCAGGACTATAATAAGTCAGTATATACTTTTGGGATTAGTAGGACAGAATAATTGGAGTCAGGTATGGATAGTTAATACTGTATAAAGCTCATTTGACCCATCCACGCATCCTGTTTAAATTCATTTATCATCCTGGACAAGCTCTCATATAGCCTCCATGTGGGTACCTCCAGTGGCCAGGAGTCTCTTCATCCAATGACGTCCAGCTGCTCGTCAGCTTGATTCCTGCCCACAGCAGCTGCATGAATCAGTGTAGTTTCTCTCCTGTGTGCTCCACCACTTTATTAAAATACAAGAGCCCCTGTATACCATTAGTTACCATTCCCCTCCTCTGCTCGACTCAGAAAAGTCAGCGTTGACTGCCAACATGGGCCTGTGCTGCACTGATGATGGAAACAAGAGCCACATTCCATCCCTCTCAGACAGAAGCTTATTTTGATGGGGCTGTTGGAGAGAGAAGCACGGAAGATACTAAGACCCAGGGAGCTAATAAGAACTACAATGGAGAGTAGGTGAGGTGAGCAACGGGTCTGGGGTCTCTTCCATAAATTCATGGGCAAGGAATAGCATTGAAGAGCTTCATACTAAGGTTTGCATCCAGTTGTTTATCCCAGGTAAGTAGTGAGAATGAAGAACTAGTGCTCAGGAAATGTCCAAGCACGTCAAGAGCTACCCCAACCCATGTCCATGGAATGTCATTAAAAAGTAAAGAAAAACTGTATGAGCCATAGAGAAAGGACATGCACCATTACTACTCTGTTAGTCTAATGATATCCATGAGCTAAAGACAAAATGCTCTAGGGGCACCTGGGTGGCTCAGTCGGTTAAGCATCTGTCTCTTGATTTTGGCTCAGGTCATCAAGCCCCAAGTTGGGCTCCATGCTGTCAGTGTGGAGCCTGCTTGGGATTCTCTCTCTCCCTCTCTTTCTCTACCCCTCCCTAGCTCATGGACTTGCTTTCTCTCTCTCATGGTTATTGAATGAACATCATGCTCTCAGCAACCCTAAAAAAGTTATTGTGAGGGGTTCTTTTTTTTTTTTTTATAAATAGTTTATTGTCAAGTTGGTTTCCAACAACACCCAGTGCTCATCCCAACAAGTGCCCTCCTCCATGCCCATCACCCCCCCCCCCCCCCCCCCCCNAACACCCAGTGCTCATCCCAACAAGTGCCCTCCTCCATGCCCATCACCCCCCCCCACCCACCCATCAGTCCTCAGTTTGTTCTCAGCATTCAAGCGTCTCTCATGGTTTGCCTCCCTCAAATTTTAGAAATTTAAAATAGGATGAAAGATTAGCATTCATTTGAGTCAGTGGCTTTCAACCCCCCCCTTTTTTTTTAGCACCAAAATCCATTTTGCAAAAATCCTTCCTGCAAACAAAGAAGGCGAAGTGGATCCCAGTGAGTAGGCCAGTAAACAGGAGCCTCTCTGTTTGAAGTGGGGCCCAGATCTTCATCACCAGCAGTCTCCCCTTCAGGCACCTCTGGAACCCAACTCTGGAAACCAAGCCAGGGTACCCTACCATTTCACAGATGAGGGAAATAAACCCTAGGAAGTAAATGCCCCCATTCTTTTCTTTTTTAATTTTTTAAATGTTTATTTTTTGAGAGAGAAAGACAGAGCATGAGTGGGGAAGGGGCAGAGAGAGAGGGAGACACGGAATCTGAAGCAGGCCCCAGGCTGTGAGCTGTCAGCACAGAGCCCCATGTGCTGTTGAACATAGACCATGAGATCATGAACCGAGTCACAGTCAGACACTTAACCTACTGAGCCACCCAAGCACCCCATAAATGCCCCCATTCTTAAAGCTAGCACATTTAGATTGCTTTCCAGAAAATAACTAAACTTAATATACCTGGAAACATGTTCTTTGCAAGACAATACTCAAAATATTTAACCAGTTAACCAGTAAGACTCTCTCTGCCTAGCACCAGTCTGGTGCCACTGATCACTCTGGTGTTAGGCATTAACTTGTTTGTTGCTAACTTAGAAAGTACTTTTTTTGAGAGACAAGGTGTTAACAGTGGAAGGGCTGAGGAGCCAGAGGCCTCAGGACAATAGTATAAAATTGGCACTAGCTTTAACAACTGGTGAGTTCAACAATGTGTAGTCATACTGAGTACCAGCTCTGGGTGTTTGAGAGGTCTTCTGCAGGCTGGAAAAAATCCACATCAGATTGGAACCCTGTTGAGTAAAGCTACACTATAAATGGAAACTCTGGAGAACAGTATGTATTTCCTCTCATTTGCTCTTTCTAGAAATTAAAGCTCTGTTCTCCCATTCCAAAGCATTTAGGCATTTATTGTCTTCCAAAAGAAGAAGCTACTGATGATGTTCACCATTTTTAAAGAAGGTAATCATAGAAATCACCTCTCTTAGATGGAACAGAATAAACCAAATACCCATCGCCATAAATGAATTTGTACTAAAGAAGCATTGGTAAGTTAAAGTAAAATTTTTTAAACCAGGTCATTGGAGTCAGTTGAACAGTAGTTATCTGGGATAGAAATGGTAAATAATTGATTTGTGTTTATAATCCAAAATAAGTTGAAGGATCCAAAGTGAGAGCTAAAAGCTAATAATTATAAGTGTTAATTTGTAGCTCCATCTTTTTAAAAAAATTACACTGTCTCTCTCTCGAAAATAAACATTAAAAAATTTTTTTAATTAAAAATAAGAGAGGGGCACCTGGATTGTTCAGTCGTTTAAGCATCCAACTTTGGCTCAGGTCATGATCTCACTGTTCATGAGTCTGAGCCCCGCATCGGGCTCTGTGCTGACAGCTCAGAGTCTGAGCCTGCTTCGAGTTCTGTGTGTGTGTCTCTCTCTCTCTGCTCCTCCCCTGCTCATGCTCTGTCTGTCTGTCTGTCTCTCCAACATAAATAAACATTAAAAATTGTTTAAATTACAAAGCTGCTTGTCATTTTCATGTACTTACTGAAATAAATGACTTCCTCTAGTGGTTTTTGACACAGACTACCTACATAATAGCCAGATAATGGTGATGGGAGAAAAACAAGAACATAGATGTACAGGTGGCCTGAATGAGAGAGCCAGCAGGCTGGATCTGAATGCGAAGGAGGATGTTCCAGAGGTGTGTGGGGAGCCATGAGAAGAGGAGATGAAGCGTTGTGTGTTTTAGAGGGACAAAGCACACACAAAGAACTGATCAATTTGAGCTTAGGATAGCTTCCTGCCACTTCTTGAAGTTTAGGCTACCCCATATCAAAGGCAGATCTGTACTTCTTTAGTACTCCAGAAAAAATATCTCTGCATCACTTTCTGGCTCCTGAGGGAAGGAGAGAGGCATGGGAGAAAATTCATTTACGTGTATGACTTAAAATGAGGAGCATTTGGCTAATGAGTAAGCAGCTGTTTGGTTAAGCAAATGACTCATCCTGGGATATTTATGGAGCACACTATTTTTCAAGCCTGTAAAAATGTGAAGTAAAAAAAGTCTCCCTAAGATACAAAAGCAGATGTTTATGCGTTTTTGAAAAAAAGTACTACTGAAGAGTTAGGTCTTCTATCACGTCTGTCAATTTATCTATGAAAACATGGGAGTCTTCTTAAGAAGTACTACATTTCTTATCACTGAACTGAGAACGTTTACAGATTGGTTATTTTATGCCAAGCATTGTTCTATGCAAAAAAAAAAAAAAAACACAGACAAAAACCCCATTAAGGAGTAAAGTCTGATAAAGTTACATTGTTTACTCCAAAAATATAATAATGAAAGTGATATTTTAAAAACATAAAAAATAAAAAGGACAACATATATGGCCATAGGCTATAACTGACATAGCTTTTTATTTGCTTATAATTATAAATATGTATTAGTTATTTCATTGTATACAATTATTAAGTACCTTAATTATATTTCCCTAAATATATTAATATGTTCTATATATTAATATAACTAATATGTAATTGAGAATAGCTCATAATTAATAGTTGATATTTACTGAGAGCTTACTATGAGCCAAGCCTGGTGCATCTGAGGCCTCCTGTTGGAAAAGCACGTGTTCCATGGCACTGAGCTGGCTCAGTTGGAAGAGCGTGAAATTCTTCATCTCAGGGTCATGAGTTCAAGCCCCACATTGGGTATAGAGATTACTTAAATAAATAAAACTCAAAAGAAAGAGTACGTGTTAAATGGAACTAAAAGAAATAGAAATCACACTGAGAAGAGAAGTGTGACTATAGCCTAAGATAAGGGATGGCTCTGGGGACAGAGCATCGGATTTGGATCAGAGGTACTCGCTAATCAAGACAGAAAAGGAAACAGGATATGTCATGGAAGCTCAAAGAGGCAGATCATCTAGCTGGTGTCTTTGAATAAGGTCCACCCAGGAATTAGATCTGAAACTGCCTTTGAAGCATGGGTAATACGTGAAAAATGCAAGAGGTTTTTGAGAAGAGAAAATGGCTTGAGCAAGAACAGTGATGGCAAAATAGGAGGGATTTATTGCTCACTGACTAAGGGGTTGCTCAGATCAGAACACAGACTCATTCTATTAGGATGGAGGACATATGTGGGGAATAAAGGGCAGCAAGAGCAGTCAGGAATCAGATGCTTCAGGGTGGAAAAAAATCTCAAAGAGAAACAAAGGTAGCAGAAAGATTATTCTGGTTGAGCACAACATGCATAGCTATATGGGAAGTCTGGAAGCAGGATTCTGGTTAGAAGCTTACTGTAGACCAGCCTGGGGAAAGATGTCACAGGGCTTACCAAAGTTGAGGCAGACAGAATGATGATAACTGCTATGCTGTGAGACACACTGAGAGAAAACAGCTAAAGATGCTTTCGCGTCTGAAGCCTGGGTGAGCAGGTGGAAGTGACAGGAGTAAATCTGTCTCACTGGACAAACCATTATTTCAGAGATAGAGCTTAGAGAGCCAGCTAGTGATGGACTGCCAGGGACAGACACATCAAACAGTCTTGCCGGCATCTAGAATACGAGGAACAGCACCTCAGTAGCTACATGGAGACTGGGGATAATTGAAATGATGAGATCTCTGAGAGAACATTGAGAGAAAAGAACCCTGACTTGAGGGGGACTGTTAAAGATTACGTGCACTTAAGAGACATCAGTTTCCTAGGACTGCTGTAACCAAGTACCACAAAATAAATGCCTAAACAAAATAGATTTTCTCACAGCTCTGGAGGCTGGAAGTCCAAGATCAAGATGTTGGTTTCTCCTGAGCTCTCTTCTCCTTGGCTTGTAGTTGGAAGTATTCATGTAGCCAACCCTGCATACGTGTCTGATCCCAATCTCCTCTTCTTATAAGAATACCAGTCATTTGGGATTAAAGCACACCCAAAGGACTTCCTTTTAAATGTAATAATCTATTTAAAAGCCCTATCTCCAAATACAGTCATATTCTGAAGTACTAGGGGGTAAAGACTTCAATACATGAATTTTAAAGGGACAGAGTTCAACTCAGAAGGTAAAAGAACTCTATTTGTTTGTACGTTAAGTGGTACCAGAACTGGCATTCTCTGAGATCTTGCCCAATTAAACATCTCTCATTATATAATAACATTGCAAATTAATTTAAAAAAATTTTTTTTTAGCATTTATTCAGTTTTGAGAGACAGAGAATGAGTGGGGAAGGGTCAGAGAGAGAGAGGGAGACACAGAATCTGAAACAGGCTGAGCCATCAGCAGAGCCTGATGTGGGGCTCGAATCCACAAACTGTGAGATCATGACCTGAGCTGAAGTCGGATGCTTAACCGACTGAGCCACCCAGGTGCCCCTGCAAAGTTAATTTTTAGCATCACATTTTTCCCCCTCAATTCTGCATGCCATGGAGCAGAGTGCTTGTACTGAGCCAAAAAACGACCTAAGTAGACTGCCTTGGGAAGACGGTGGAGTAGGAGGACCCTGTGCATACCTCCTCTCACAGACGTGTCAGGCTGCAACTACATGTAGTGCAGCTCGGTTTGAAAATGGCATCAAGACTAGAACAGCTCTTCTGTACCTAAAGATCTAAAGAAAATGCCACGTTGAAAAAAAGTAGGAAGGGCAGGGATGCAATAGACAACTAAACTCCCAGTGCGGCACACAACCAGAAGGGTTATCACAGGTGTAGAGATCCTACCTGAGGCGTGAGAGTACCACCGTGCTCTGGGGATCTACACCAAGAACAGATGCCTCCATTATGTAGAGGGCCTCAACTCCAGAAGAGCCTCGGGACCATAAAACTGAGAAACTGCCTTTAAAGGGGCAGGAGAGAGGCAGCAGTTTATAGTGTGTTATAGGAGAAGGAGATTTATTGATTTTCAGACATGTGCTAGAGGGGCAAGGATCCATGAAAATTTTGTGTAGGAATTTAAGCGTTGATATGTGCCATTTTTCTTGCCCTCTTTTAGTCTCTCTGGCCCAATGCTGGTGGAAGCCAGTGGTGACATTCCATCTACCTTTCCAACACCACTTGCCCCATGTTGGACATCCCCCAATGGACTCAACTCCATCCGCCCTGACAGGTATCTCTCCAAAGTAACCCCCACCTATCATACACGGTAGGCAGACTTGGTAGTGACCAGCTATCCCTCACAGCAACCACCACCTTGTTACATGTGGCAGGTAACCCTGGCCAAGACCAGTATCCCTCCAAAGCACTTCCTACTCTAGGGAGGGTGGGAACTGGCCCTGCCCATCTGCAGACCCACAACAGTTCTGGCCAGGCCGCTCAGCCAGCTGTACTTGGAGGTTAACCCTACCCACCAGCATGCCAGCAGCAACTGCAGCTGGACCTCTCAGCCAGCCCTGCCCACCAGTGTGCCTGTAGTAGTTGCAGCTGGTCATTGCTGATAGCTGGGCTGGAGGCCAACTTTCCCCACAAATATGCTTGCAGCAATCATGGTCCAGTCACAGTAAGAAGGTGCATGCAGCCCACACAGAGGACATCCCTAGAGCACCTGGTTCTGACAACCTGGGGGGAGGAGTTGGCTAACAGGAAGACTTCCATATAAGCCTACTACTTTGAAGACCAGGCAACCTAGATGACCTACCTAATACATAGAAGTAAACACAGGGGAAGAATAAAGAAAAAAAGAAACAAACACAGAGAGACCAAATGAAAAGACAGAGAAATATGTCCTGAATGAAAGAACATTAAAGAATATCAGAAAAAGAAATGGAGATAAGCAATCTACCTGATAATTCAAATTAATGGTCACTAAGATGCTGACCTGGCTTGAGAAAAAAAGAGCAGAAGAATTAAGGCTTCAGTAAACTGAAAATATTTTAAAAGAACCCATCAGAGCTAAAGAATACAACAACTAAACAAAAAATAACAATAGATGGAATCAACAGCAAATTAGAAAATGAAGAAGAATGAATCGGCAGTCTGGAAGACAAAGTAGTGGAAATCATCCAAAATGAACAGCAAAAACAAAAACTTTAAAAATGAGGAGAAGTTAATGAATCACCGGAACAGCATTAAGCATACTCACATTTGCATGTTAGGTGTCCCAGAAGGAAAAGAGGGAGAGAAAGGGGCAGAAAGTTTATTTTAAGAGAAAATCGCTAAAAGAAAGAACCACTAATTTGGGGAAGAAAGCAAATCCATGTCCAGGAAGCAAAGAGAACTCCGAAAAGATGAACCCAAGGAAGTCCCCACCAAGACATAATAATTAAAATGGAAAAAAATAAAAAGAGAACCTTATCACCACAAAGAAAAAGTAGCTAACTGCAACAAGAGAATGCCCATAAGATTTTGGCTGATTTTTCAGCAGAAATTCTGAATTCAGAATTGAAGGAGAGAGAGTTTCCCACACAAACAAAACTTTTTTTAGCAAATAAACCTTAAAGTAATTCATCACCACCAACCTAGCCTTACAGAAATGTTTAAAAGACCTTTTAAGCTGGGGTGGGGAGAACAAAAGACCTTTTAAGGCAGAAAACACTGTAATTAGAAGAAAATTATGAAAGGAACAATTTCACTAGTGAAAGCAAATTGTAGGTAAGTAAAGGCAAGTACTAGTTCAATCACTTATAAAGCAAGTATGAAGGTTAAAAGACAAAAGTAGTAAAATCAACTATATCTACAGTCTCTAATTAAGGAATACACAAAATAAAAAGATGTAAAATATGATGCCATACTCCAAAAAGGTAGAGAGAGTGTAAAAATGTAGTGCTTTCTTAATGTGTTCAAATGTAAGTAATTATGAATTTAAAATAAGACTACTATATATAGAATGTTATATATGAACTTCATGGTAACCACAAAACAAAAACCAGTAATAATTACACAAAAAATAAAGAGGGGGCACCTGGGTGGCTCAGTAAGTTGAGCATTCAACTCTTGATTTCTGCTCAGGTCATAATCTCATGGTCATGAGATAGAGCCCTATGTCATGGAGCCTCCTTGAGATTCTCTCTCCCCCTCCACCCCCACCCCCACTTACTCTCATTCTCTCTCATAGATAAATAGCCAAATAAATAAGTAAGTAAATAAATAAGTGTCCAACCATAACATTAAAAGCAGTAATCAGATCACAAGGGAAGAGAGCAAGAAAAAAGGAACAGAGAAGTACAAAAACAGCCAGAAAACAATTAACAAAATAGCAGTAAATAAATACCTATCAATAATTACTTTAAAATTAAATGGACTGGGGTGCCTGGGTGACTTAGTCAGTTAAGCTTCTGACTTCTGCTCAGGTCATGATCTTATGGTTTGTGAGTTCAAGCCCTATGTCAGGCTTTGTGCTGACAGTGTGGAGTCTGCCTAGGATTCTCTCCCTCTCCGTCTCCCTCTCCCTCTCCCTCTCTCTCTCTCTCCCTCTCCCTCCCTCCTTCCCCCTCCCCTTGCCCTCCCCACCCATGTGCACATGTGCTCATTTGCTCCCCCTCTCTCAAATAAACTTTAAAAAAATTAAATGGACTAAATGCTCCAATCAAAAGATGTAGAGTTACCGGATGAAAAAAACAAGACCCATATATAGACTGCCTATAAGAGACTCACTTCAGACCTAAAGATACAGACTGAAAGTAAAGGACTGGTAAAAGATATTCCATGCAGATGAAAGTGAAAATAAAAATAAGGGGAAGCAATACTTACAGTAGACAGAATAGTCTTTAAAACAATGACTGTAACAAGAGAGGAAGAAGGATATTACACAATGATAAAGAGATCACTCCAACAAGAGTCTATAACAATCATAAATATCTCTGCATCCAACATAAAATGCCTGAATATATAAAGCAAACATTAACATAACTAAAGGGAGAAATTAACAATAACCCAACACTACTATGGAGCTTTAACATTGCATTTGCATCAACAGATAGATCATCCTGACAGAAAATCAATGAGGAAACCATGGCTTTGAACAACACATTAGACCAGATGGACATAACAGATATATACAGAACATTCCATCCAAAAATAACAGAACACACAATGTTTCCAAGTACCCCTGGAACATTCTCAAAGATAGAATACATCTTAGTCCACAAAGCAAGTCGTAAACGTATTTAAGTAGATTAAAGTCATATCAAGCATCATTTCCAACCACAACTGTGTGAAACTAGGAATTACAAGAAAAAAATGGGATAAAAACCATAAACACTTGGAGGCTAAACAACGTGCTACGAAACAACCAATGTGTCAACAAAGATATCAAAGAGGAATTCAAAAAATAACCTTGAGACAAAGCAAAAGTCATTCTAAGAGTGATGTTCATAGGAATACAGGTCTAGCACGAAAAAAAAAAAGAAAAGAAAAGAAAAAGTACCAAATGAATCCTTAGACCTTAAGAAACAGGAAAAAGAACAAAAAATAAAACAGGCTGCTAGTAGAAAGAGCGAAAAAATAAAAATCAGAAAGAAAATAAATGAAATAGGGACAAAAACAAAAAATATCAATGAAACTAAAAGCTGACTCTTGAAAAGATAAACAACACTAATAAGGCTTTATGTAGCCAGCCTTATCAAGAAAAATAAAGAGAAAGTGACTCAAATTCACAAATTAAAGAAGTTACAACCAACACCACAGAAATATGAAAGAGTGTAAGCTACTGCTAAAATAAATTACATGCCAACAAATTGGACAATCTAGAAAAAAGAGATAAATTTTTAGAAACATGCCATCTTTCTAGACTGAATTAGGAAGAAATAGAAAACCTGAACAGAGCAATCACTAGACATAAAATTGAACTAGTTAATAGAAAAAAAAAAACACCTCCCAAACAAAAGTCCAAGACCAGGTGGCTTCATGTGAATTCTACCAAATATTCAAACAATAGCTAATACCTATTTTTCCCAAGTTATTCCAAGAAATGAAAAGGAAGGAATGTTCCAAATTCACTTTACATACCAGCACTAACCTGATACCCAAAACAAGTACCCTACAGAAAAGAAAATTATAGGCCAATATAACCATGATCATAAATGCAAGAATCTTGAACAAAATATTAGCAAACCAAATTCAACAATACATTAAAAGTGTTATTCAACACTCTCAAGTATGATTTATTCCAGAGATGAAAGGATTGTTCAGCAACCACAAACCAATCAATGTGATACACCCATTAACAAAATGAAGGCTAGAAATAATATGATCATCTCAATAGATGCAGAAAAAGCATTGGACAAAATTCGACACCCATTCATGATAAAAACTCTCAGCAAAGTGAGTTTAGAGGGAACATACTTCAACATAATAAAAGCCATCTAGGAAAACCCAGAGTGAACATCATACTCCATGATAAAAGCTGAAAGCTTTTCCTTTAATAGCAGGCACAAGACAAGAAGGCCCACCCTCACCACCTTTATGCAAAATATGCTAGAAGTTTCTAGCCACAGAGATTTACATATATATATATATAAATATATAATAAACATATATTTATTTATATATGTATTATAATAATATCATAAATATTATAAATATTTATAATAATATATAATATATGAAGGAAGGAAAGGCATCCAGGTTGATAAGGAAGGAAACTACATCTGTTTAGAGATCACATGGTACTAGCCATAAAAAAAAACCTCTAAAGAGTCCCATCTAAAAATTATTAGAAGCAATAAATGAATTCAGTAAAGTTGCAGGAAACAAAATTAACACACAAAAACCCCTTGCATTTCTGTACACTAATAACAGATTAGCAGAAAGAGAAATTAAAAGAGCAATTTCACTTATAATTGCACCAAAAAGAATAAAACACCTAGGAATAAGCTTAACTAAGGAGGTGAAAGACCTGTACTCTGAAAAAAATTTGAAGATGACACAAACAAATGGAAAGATAGTCCATGCTCATGGATTGGAAGAATTAACATTGTTAAAACATCCATACACCCCAAAGCAATCTACAGATTCAATGCAATTCCTATCAAAATACCAACAACAGTTTTCACAGAACTAAAACAAGTAATAATAAAATTTGTATTCAACCATGAAAGACCCCAAATAGCCAATGCAATCTTGAGAAAGAAAAACAAAGCTGAAGCTATCATAATTTCAGATTTCAAGATAAACTCAAAACTTCAGTAATCAAAACTGTATGTTACTGGCACAAAGATAGACACATAGAAAGCCCAGAAACAAGCTTACATGTATATGGGGAATTAACCTCTGACAAAGAAATGAAATGACCACCTTCATACACCATACACAAAAATAAACTCAGAATGAAACTGTAACTCTCCTATAAGAGAGCATAGTAATTTCCTTTTAGCGATAGCATCACTTTCCTACATGTGTCTCCTAAGGCAAGGGGGGAATAAAGCAAAACTAAACTATTGGGACTAAACCAAAAGAGAAAGCTTCTGCATAGGGAAGAAAATCATCAACAAAATGTAAAGGCAACCTACTGAATGGGAGACGATGTTTGCAAATGATATATCCAATAAGGGGTTAATATCTAAAACATGAAGAACTCCAACAACACCAATAAAACTATATGATTTAAAAAAAAAAAAAAGCAGGGCACAGAAACCTAAATGACATTTTTCCAAAGAAGACATATAGATGGCTAACAGGCATCAGGAAAATGCAAATCAAAAGCACAGTGAGGTATCACCTTACAGGTGTCAGAATGGTTAGTATCAAAAAGTCAAGAAATAGCAAGTATTGGTAAGGTTGTGGGAAAAAAGGAATTCTCATGCACTATTGGTAGGAATGTAAGTTAGGGAAGTCACCATGGAAAACAGTATGGAGGTTCCTCAGAAAGTTAAAAATAAGCTACCGTATGATTCCATAATTTCACAACTGGGTATTTACCCAAATAACATCAAAACACTAATTGGAAAGGATATATGAACTCCTATGCCTATTACAGTATTATTTACAATAGCCAAGATATGGAAGCAACCCTAGTGTCCACATACAGATGAGTGGATAAAGAAGTGGTGTATGTACATATAATGAAATACTATTCAGCCATAAGAAAGATAAGATCTTGCAAGTTGTGACAACATGATGGACCTAGAGAGTACTATTTCACTGGATTAAATAAGACAAAAAGATAAATACTATATGATTTCACTCACATGTGGAACCTAAAATACAAGTGAACAAAAACAGAAACATTCTGTATTATGAAAATACAAGAAACAAACTTACTAGAAGGGACAAGGGACAGGGGGACAGGGTGCAGGGAGCAAAATAGGTAGATTAAAAGGTACAAACCTCCTGTTATAAATAAGTCATGGGGATATAATGTGCTACATAGGGAATATAGTTAATACTACTTTGTATGGTGACAAATGGTAACTAGATTTGTGGGGATCATTTTGTAATGTACAAGAATATGTAATCACTATGATGTACACCTAAAGCTAATAGGAATTTTATGTCAATTATACATCATTAAAAGGAAAAACAAAAAGTATGTGTCTTAAGAAATCAGAAGAAGGAAGCATCATTGGATTAGGATGAATAAGGAAACTCTTCTGAAATAGAACCCATGACTATATCATATCTATATATGGTACAGTATACCACAGATTGTCTATTCATCCAGGGAAAACAAGACAATACTCAATCAGTTCTTTATCTCAGCTTCAAGCTTTTCATTCCAGCCCATACAAAACCTGAAGGGCACAAAAGATTTGGAATAAGATTTTCTTACCTAGTCAACTCATTCTCTGAGCTCTTTCCAGTCTCCTGCTCTTAGCTATTGGACCTTCTACATCATGACAGGCTACCCCATAGCAATGGGCAGAGAACATTCTTAGGGAACTTGTCCTTCCTTCCCTTCCCCTGTGGTTCCTAAATTCTTCTGTAACCTTTTCATTCCCTCATGCCAAAGTGCTCCCTCCTCTTGTACAGCATTTCAATGTGGGTTCTCATCTCTGAGTTATACTAGCATGTGCATTTTGTTTTTTTAAAAATAGCTTTGAGTCCTATCACAAAAGATAACAGAGGAGGAAGACGGGAGGAAAACCAAACCTCCAAAACAACTATGATCCCAATCTTTTAAAAGGCATTCCAGGGGTCCCTGGGTGGCTTAGTCGGTTAAGCGTCCGACTTTCGCTCAGGTCATGATCTCGCGGTTCGTGGGTTCGAGCCCCGTGTTGGACTCTGCTGACTAACAGCTCGGAGCCTGGAGCCTATTTCAGAGTCTGTATCTCCCTCTCTCTCTGACCTTCCCCTGCTCACGCTGTCTCTCTCTCTCTCTCTCTTGCCTAGAAATGAATAAAAATATTTTAAAAAATAAAATAAAATAAAAGGCATTCCAACTGGGGCTCCTGGGTGACTGAGTCGGTTGAGTGTCCAACTCTGGCTCAGGTCATGATCTTACCATTTTTGAGTTTGAGCCCTGAGTTGGGCTCTGTGCTGACAGCTCAGAGCCTGGAGCCTGCTTCCGATTCAGTGTCTCCCTCTCTCTCTGCCCCTCCTCTGCTCATGTTCTGTCTCTCTCTCTCAAAAATAAATAAACATTAAAAAAAATTTTTAAGGCATTCCAGTTTATTAAAGTATATTTTGCTTACAGGGGCAAATACCCTATACTCTGCCTATTCAGAAACACGGGCCTTTTGTAGGCAGGCACTTCTAATTTTGCATTTTCTTGTATTTTGAAATTTCACTGTTTCCAATGTGTTATTTAAACATCCTTTAAAAATAGGAATATATGTAAAAATGAACTAAAATCTTCCTTTTAAAAATAATCTCAGGAAATGGGCAGTAGTGAACATATGGATATGTTATCTGGACTCTAGAGAAAGAACAATGCAATGAAAATTTTTTTTTCAGATTTTTTTCCAGAGGAATAAGAAAGACGGTAGCACACCTGCACATCTAATGCAAAGCTCAATTATTCTGCCAGAAATCAGTAAAACATCTTTTTTACAAACACAATTTAAATCATATTTAACAAAATCATCATGGGCACAGATGAAAGTCCTACTGCATTTTAGACAGAAATTATTAAGACATAAGCACTTTCCGCTCCAAAACCGGTTATCTCTAATTTGGCAAAGTCTTCCGTATCTAACTAATGTTCCTGTTAAAGCTGGACCGCTGCCCTCGGGTCCTGCTACCTCCAATTAGCCAAGACCCATTTGAGGCAGTGGGTGCCATGTTTAGTAGGCTCTGGTGCATCAGATCAGATCCTCATGGCTATCCCTCTTCTCCCTTCTCACCATTTCTGTCTCTCATTATATTTTCAATATTCAGTGCAAGCACCCCACCCAGACAAGTGGATTGACTTTCCACATGGTCATTTAAATCTGCTTCTAGAATTTTGCTGTGCTGTTCCCCCACATGTGCCCAACCCTGCCTCCCTGCCCATTAAAATCTGTCCTATATACATCACAGTAAATTCCACATATGGAAGAGGAGCTGAGTATGCAAAACCAAACTAAAACCCACAGGGGTGGAGGTGGGGGATGAAACAGTCTTCAAAAGTTCTAGAGTGGGAAAAACTTTAATGTGAGAGATGGGCAAAATGGTGGATAATGCCCAAAACTGAACATTTATAGGATAAGTCAGTCCAGGGGCTATAATGTACAGCATGGAGACTATAATTAACAATACTATATTACATATCTCAAAGTTGTTAAGAGGGTAGATTTTATAAGTTCTCAACACAAGAAAAAACACTTGTAACTATGGACATTATCTAATCACTTTACTGGACATACATCTTACTATGATATATAGTAAAATGATATATACGTGTAAAAATGTGAATATATGCATATATGTATAGATCCATCTATAAAATCATTATGTTGTACACCTAAAACTAATGCATTGTTATATGTCAATTATATCTCAATAATAAAGAGCATTCCAAAAAATTTAAATGTAAAAAATAAGCAAAAAAGACATTCAGAATATTTCCCAAATTAAAAAGAAACCAAGAAATTTCCCGATACTATAAGGTATAAGTAAAAATTAAAATACCCCACAGTATTTATTTTAAGAAAATGATTATTATATAAAAATATGCATGTACAAAAAACATCAGAAGGAAAGCACAATAGTATTGTGCTAGGGTGGTAATTATGGATGATGCTTATTTCATTTTTTCTAGTCTCTGCATGATCTATACTGCATTTTTGTGGTAGAATATAAGTAGTATATACTTTTTACCATCTTAACCATTATTAAATGTACAGTTCAATGGCATTAAGTACATTCACATTGTTGTGTCTCTCACCAGAACTTTCTCACCTTACAAAGCTGAAACTCTGTACCCATTAAACAGTGACTTTTCATCCCCCAGAAATGACCATTCTTTCTGTCCCTATGGATTGGAGTGAACTCATCTAAATGCCAGACAGTATGTGTCTTTTGATTGGCCTGTTTCACTTAGTATAATGTCTTCAAGGTCCATGCATGTCATCGATGTAACGAGATTTCCTTCCTCTTTAAGGCCATATTCCATTGTATGTATTGTATTGATTTTATACTTTTTATTTATAAAATTTGGAATCTTGCCCAGCCATATGAATCCCAAACTGACCTCTGTTTCAACCATTCAAATCCCCTTTTCTATACTAGGCCTTTTGACATTGAATTTATTCATTTACTCACTGAATCAATTCATTTACCTGCTTAATAGTAAGTTCTTAATGTGTCACTTTTAAAGCAAAGCAGTAGCAATAGGACAATCAGGGACAATAAAGAAGAAAAGCATCAGTGGCATGTTGGGAGAGAGACAAACCCCTATAATATTCTTGGACTTTTTCTGCTCCTAGAGTGAGATCTTTTGGGTTGAAGGATATTAAAATCTGAAGCTTCCCTTAAAAAGTTGGAACGTGTCTCAGAAAATATTTTAAAACCCTGAATCAAAAGATCTTAATACATTATCTTCTCCTGTAGCCTCATCGCTAACCGTGGGTGCTGTAGCTCCTGCCACCGGAGCCAGCACCACAGCGACTCTTGCATCACCAACTCCCTCTCCCAAATGAAGGATCGATTCCCAAACCAGCCTGTTTGATTACCGGTAAAAGGGACACAAAGCTAAGAGACCTCGTCCTAGCAGAGAAGAATTGCAGCTTCCACGAGTGAAATAACCGGTAGCTTATTATTTGTCACTGGTTCCAGCAAAATCTTACAGCCTAATTAAAAACAAATTTATTGACTACTCTTTGCAAAGGGCAGTGTAATGCTTAATGTGTGTGTCAACTTGGCTAGCCCAGAGTTCCAGGTTTTTGGCCCAACCCTAGCCTAAATAACAGTGTGAATATATTTTTTAGGTGAGATAAACATTTAAATCAGTCGACTTTGGGGGCACCTGGGTGGCTCAGTTGGTAAAGCAACCAACTCTTGATTTCTGCTCAGGTCATGATCTCACAGTTCGTGGGTTCAAGCCCTGCATCCAGCTCTGCACTGATAGTGCGGAGCCTGCTTGGGATAATCTCTCTCCCTCTCTCTCTGCCCCTCCCTCACTTGCCCATGTGCACTCGCTCTCTCTCTCTCTCAAAAATAAACTTTAAAAAAATTAATCAGTAGACTTTGAGTAAAATAGAGGACCCATAATATGAAGGGGCCTCAGATTTGGGCCCTTCATATTCATATGGGCCTCAGATTTGGGACTCATCACAGCCTCCACAAATATGAGCCATTTCTTTAAGATAAATCTCTATGCATACATGTGTGTACACATGTACACACACACACACACACACACTCTTTGGTTCTACTTCTGTGGAGAACTCTAATACAGACAAGAAAAACCTGGTCTTTTTTTTTTTTTTTTTTTTTTTGCTGCTTCTATTCCCTTTTACTGAAAATTGCTTTTTCCAAATTGGATATAAACAGCTGAAAGGCAGGAACCAATATTATGATTCTCTGTGTTTTTTATAGAATCAAGAAAGCATTTTAAATGTACTAGGTATTCAACACATATTTGATTACTCAATTTGAATAAAGAGAGCCAGATGATAACTCAATACTGCCAAAATTAAGTCTTCAGTGATCTGTTGAGGTGCTTTTTTTTTTTTTAAGTTAACTGTTAGATATGACAAGATCGCTTACTTCAGTTCATGCTTCATTGTTATCCTTTTAGAGCACCAAACCTAATTAATGTAAAGGCCCAGAGTCTGGTTCCAATTCTGGGTCATTGCCATACAACTGAAATCTGGGTGGAGAAAAGCAACTCATAGTTATCCTCTAGCTACTGAAAGGTGAGTGAGGATAGCTCTTCTTTGGTCACAATAACATGGAACAGAGATGGAATGCTGCAGGGGGTCAGATGTGGGGTCAAAGGCTAAGGAGCCATCCCAGTGCCAGGCCCTTAAGCCTGTATCCCAGCTTTCCCGGTTACAGGGGAACCGTGCACAGCGAGACCAGAGCATAGAATGGAAGCCAACCTCGTAGGTCCAGGGTACAGGACTTCTGTGGGGTCCTCTGACCAAAGGAACAGGCTTATATTTACTTCCTGAATCTCAATTTAAAGTGAATTTTAAATACATTGGAAAAAAACTCTTTTCATATTTTCAATGTTTATATTAATACCAAGATACCTCTAATATGATTTTCTAAAATATCCGTGGTTCTAAATCTTGTACCTGTTTAAGGGTTAACAGATTAAAAACAGACAAAAAGGGGCACCTGGTGGCTCAGTCAGTTAAGCATCTGACTTCGGCTCAGGTCATGATCTCACAGTTCATGGGTTTGAGCCCCGCGTCAGGCTCTGTGCTGGTAGCTCAGAGCCTGGAGCCTGCTTCAGATTCTGTATCTCCCTCTCTCTCTCTGACTCTCCCCTGCTCACGCTATCTCTCTCTCTCAGAAATAAATAAAACATTAGAAAAAATTTAAAAACAGACCAAAAACCATACTATTTTTTTGCCAGACTAGTAACAGGTCGAGATTTTAATTTCCTTCTCGGCTTCCCTTAAGATTTTCTAAAAGGTACGCCACTTGGTTTGTTTCATTGATTGGTCCAGTATTTCTTCCTCATCATCTATATGTCCAAGGTACATATTTGCTATAATTTGCAGCAATGACATTTGTTGTAAAACAAACAGCCTTTAACAGTTGTACCTAAAGTGTGAAGTATGTTTATTACCAAAGTACTTCTTTTTGGAGGACTTTTTATTATTATTGCTACATAATTGAGTCTAACGACCGCAATAAGAACACTAGGTTGAAGTCTTTCCGCAGTTACCATATTTTTCTGGAGCCCCAGGACTTGAAAAAAGTCAAACAAATGATCTCATCTTTTCCCTATGAGATTTGAAACTAAAGCTCTGATCATTTAGCCAAAATAACATTCAGTGAAATCATACTTTTATGTGAAAGAAGGGAAGGGTAAATTGCCTAAGTACAGTAGTATTCAACTCCTCTTAAATTCTGCATTTTCATCTTTGTAATATGTTTGCTTCATCCTGCTCTGAAAAATTGTGTCGTTTCTCTTCCCACAAACATTAATCAAACTTACCATTGTTATTAAGCACTGATGAAACGCCCACATCCCAACCAGTCTGCTTGCTTCTCTGTATGTGTCTTCCATCAACACATGTGTCTTGTGTCAAACACACACAAGACAGACTTCAGAGATGCCTTTTACCAGAGATATTTACTCCTCGGGTCTACCTATACACCTTCTATGCCTAAAAGCCCTTTACGTTAAAAAATTAAATTAACACTGTCTTTATTTTTTTTCTAATTTTTTTTAATGCTTTATTTATTTCTAGGAGAGAGAGACAGCATGAGCAGGGGAGGGTCAGAGAGAGAGAGAGTCACAGACTCTGAAACAGGCTCCAGGCTCCGAGCTGGCTGTCAGCACAGAGCCTGACACGGGGCTCAAACCCACAAACCACGAGATCATGACCTAAGTGAAAGTCGGACGCTTAACTGACTAAGCCACCCAGGTGCCCCAAATTAACACTGTCTTTAGATAGAGCCTCCTGAGCTGCAAGCTGACCCAGAATAGCTGGCAAAAATAAGTTAACATTCATTAAGGGCAATAATTTTGCTCTTAAACAGATTTGTCCATATTCACGTCTACAATAAAAACCTGAAAGACTGACTCTGTGCTGATTTCTTTGGTAGAATTGTTTGCTGTGGTTACAGAAGTTAATGCATTCATTACAAGCTAGCAATGTTCCAATGCTGGAGTTTCCACTGGTCTCTCAGCTCCTTCAGTCTTCTGACGCCAGGCATTCCTGTGACGGCAGAAGTGGGGGTGTGGGTCCAAGTACCAACAGCTACGCTTTTTGTGCAGGAAGCACAAGGTGAGATCCCCACAACTGGTCTTTTCAAGTATACATGGCATGCTGGCTCATTTCAATCTTCTTTATATTCCTGAGGGATGCACCATAACGGGCCCCATGATTCCAAACTTCCTGGTGCATTTAGCCATGTTGCCGCAAACCAGGCCCACGTCCAGAGAGCTCTTTGGTAGAATTTATTTTTTAAGAAGACACTCAAGTTGTGAAACTTCTGCAGCTCAGGCCATGGTGCTCCTTTTCTGTGGGTATGGGTAAATTTATTCTGGATGCCCTTTATAAATTACATTCTGGACCTTTCTCTTCTATGTGTATCTTACCTTGTTTTGAGAATAAGTACCCTTCTCTTTTTGCTATCCTTTTCCTAAGACTGGGGTCTGTCGGTGTATTGATAGAATAGAATGTGCAGCAGGATATTTCACAAAAACCAACAGTTACTATGTAATAGGAGACCTCATTATGTTTCTCTGCCATTTGATCTTCACTGAGGAATGATTAAAGACTGTATTTCTTTTAAGGTGAGAATTATTAGGTGTTTTGACTGACCAACTAATAATTAATGAGATTTCTAGCATAGCTCTGTATTAGGATACTGTAAAATTTGTTGTGTATTAAAATATTTTGACTTGGAAAGTTAAACCACGTTAGCCTTCAGTAGGTTTCCTCTAAATTATTTCATGGTAACAAAATAATCATTATTTGAATATTGAGGAAAATAGTATTTCTCTTTCAGAACATACTCCTTATCTTCCCGATGCTGTTCGTTACTCCTTATTCTCGTCTCATGGCAACATAGATCTCTTAAAAGAACGTTGAACTTGAAAGTTCCTCTTCAAAAAAAAAAATCAGTTTTGTTACTAGCTCCTATTCATTATTTGTCTTCTTGATGCAAAATGTTGTCTGTTTTTCTGATTAATAGCTCAATAAAGTTGGGCAGGGAAAATAACTTAAAAAAACTTCTTTTACATGGTATTACTTATTAGCTGGTCCAGTAAAGGTGTGATTGGGTGTGATGATTTAAAGTTTTCAGGAAAGGTATTTTCTTTGAATTTCAATTATCTCTAATTTTCCTAGATGTTTGCCCAAATAAGTGAATACCAGTTCTAAATCATCTTCCAAACATGACTGCTCTTTTCAAAACTATGAAACTGTGATGTGTCTTTTGAAGACCAGGGATATAAATATAGTAACTATGTAAAATTGTCATGAGGGTCTTATTTAGGCAAAGACATGATTAATGTTTTTTGGGTAACTTTCTATATTTTCAAGTTTTCTTCAATGTGTATATTCAGCCATTTTAGTTAGCAAATACTAGTTGACTGCTTACCATGGGCCAAATGACATGTTCATTGATGGGGTTTAAAATTTTTTTTAACATTTATTTATTATTGAGAGACAGAAAGAGACAGAGCATGAGCATGGGAAGGGCAGAGAGAGGGGAGACACAGAATCTGAAGCAGGCTTCAGGCTCTGAGCAGTCAACACAGAGTCTGACTCAGGGCGCAAAGTCACAAACCATGAGATCATGACATGAGCCAGAGTCAGATGCTTAACTAACTGAGCCACCCAGATGGGGTTTTTAAAGGGAAAAGGGACAAAACAGGTATAAGAAATTTTACTGCACAAAATAAAAGATTGAGATCAACAGTTTAAAAACGATGTAAAATTGGGACAAGATTTGGCTTTGCCTTCTAGAAGGAGAGCCCCTTCACATATTTAAATCCTTAACAAAAGATACTGATGGGACAGTCAAGGGTTTAGGATACAGGAGAAAAAAACAACAACAGAGGTGGGGGCCAAGTGAAATAATGCTTATATCTGGAGTAGGTATAGATAGTGCCTCCACAGAAACATCATTGAAGGAGAAAGTATGTGAAGGAGTTAGGTAAACTTTCAGCATTAGTGTCAGGAACTTTCTTCAGGAAGTCATTTTTACCTGTGAGGAGTAAAAGGCATGCTTACTTGCTGGGAATGATAAGCAAATAGGCAAATGTTCAAAAAACAGCTGCTGGAAGAAATGAGGAAGGGTTGACAAGGAAAGCATGGTGCTCCTGCTTGGCATCAAGTTTCCAGTGCAGCTGAAAGCCAAGCACTGGGGCACCTGGGGGGCTTAGCTGGTTAAGCATCTGACTCTTGATTTTGACTTGCGTCATCATCTCCGTTTGTGAGATCCAGCTCCATGTCAGGCTCTGTGCTGACAGTGTGGAGCCTGCTTGGGATTCTCTGTCTCTCTATCTCTCTGTCTCTGTCTCTGTCTGTCTCTCTCAAAATGAATAAACATTTTTTTAAAGCCATGCATTTATCCTGGGACCAATCTGCACAATTGGGTGATTTTCTCAGAAGCTCTCAGTTTTACTTACATAATGGAAATAAATAAACCCCCAAAATTTTAAATAGATCCACGTAGACTTAAGCCAGAAGTAGACTCAAATATGCTTTAAGCCAAAATAACTAAGTACGGGATTCAGAAACAGAACAGAGTGATAAATACCACCATTACCCCTATATGTGTTATCTTCTCTTTAGATACTATGATTATTAAGTGGAGCTTGAATGAGCAAACTCTCTCCTTATCAGTGGTTCTCAAAATTGAGAGTGCATTGGAATTATCGGGGGGGGGGGGGGGCTTGTTGGAACAGACTGCTGATTTAGTTTGTGATTCAGTGACCCTGGGATAAGGCCCTTGAATTTGCATTTCTAGTAAGTTCCTAGATTCTGCTGAGACTGTTGGTCAGATGCCCCTACTCTAAACCAAACTCTGCAACACTGGGATGAATACGTGCAATAGTGGAAGTCACTGGAGCTCCTATGTTCAGATCTGTTGCTCATTCATTGCTGATTCTCCCCCTCCTACCACAGTGCCTGGCCTATGTAACTGGCACCCAGCAACGGTTTTGAGAAGGAAGGTGTAGTGGCCTTTCCTGAATGCCCTCTCCGAATGTGGCAGGCACGATTCTATGAATGCAGTGAGGCACTTTTCACATACATGGAAATATTAGCTTGTTGGTACCTCTCTGCCAAAGGTATAAGATGGTGAATTATCAATATACCCAAAACTCCCCAGCTAATGGCATTTGCTCCAGAATACAATCTTAGTGCTATATAAAGAAAATAAAAGGTCACAACGAAAAATGTAAATCTCTGAAAACCATAAAATGTCAAAAAGGATACAATATGCTCCTCTAAGCAGGGCACTGTCCTACTATTATAAGCCCCATTTTAGGGAAAACCTCAAGTAACTTATGCATAGCTACAAGCAGAACTACGACTACGGCCACAGTGTTTCAATCCTCATAAAATCACCACTGACCTATGTCTCGCCAGGTCCCTGTGACAGTGTTCTGTTTCCTACTCAGTCACTCAGCAGTTTTGAGCCAGTTGACTAGCCCTTCTTTTTTTAGACCGCTTTCTTCCCTAGGCTCTGTGCCACCTTGCCTCCTACATTCCCGTCTGCTTGTTTTAGAAACCCTTGCATTCTCCCCGTCACCTGGACCTTGAAATATTGGAATGCCCCAGGGAGTCCGTTTCCTGGCTGCCTCCTCCTCTATCCCCTGATGAGCTCATAGCGCCAGGGCTGCAGAGAACACCAGCATGCTGATATCACCCAAATCTCCATCTCCAGCCGGGACTCAGCTCCACACTCATTTATCCAACTGCCAACCGGGCATCTCTACTGGAATACCTAATAAGCATCTCAGAGACAACCGGTCCAAAACAGAGTCCTCATTCGCCTTGAACCTAAGTCTCATTTTGGTAGATAGGACCCCCAGATATCAGTTGCAGAGGACAAAATCTTAGTGTCATTTTGGGATTATTTTGTGTGCTAACTTCCCATAGGCCCCGTGGATCAGTTTTTGCACCCAGATGGTTTCTGGGCAAACTGCTTGGTACCATCTCTGCTGCTGCAACCACAGTTGGCACTGCCTCCCCTCTTCCCCTAATCCATGGCCATAGCTTCATCTTGTACTTGTCACTGTCGCCTCCATCGCTGCACGCCCCACAGAGCAGCTGAAGAGATCTGGCTTTAGGGTGAATCAGACTTCAGCGATTTCTGATAACCTTCCGGAGGCTTCTCTCCACAGATAGGATAGAATGCAGTCTCCCTCCATGTGGTGCCTGAAGGGGTCTACTTCACCACTTGACCTTCTCCCACTCTCCAACATAGCCACTTAGGCCTTATTTCTCTCTCTCAGCCATAAGCTTCTGCCTCTGGGCTTCCCCCACCCTCTTTGTAGCTGCTGCTGTTCTCTCTGCCTGAAGTGGCCCCTACCAACCCAGGCCTTTGTTAACCAGAGTGGTTGTGGCTCCCCACCACCCCACTCTCTAGCCCATATTTCACAGCACTTATTTGAAATTGTTTATATAGCTATTTGTTTAAATATTTACCTGGCAACTAGCATGTAAACTCCAAGCAGGCAGGAATTTTGTATTCTTCAATGCAGGATCATTTAGAACAGTATTTAGAACCTAGTACATCACACAAGCTCATGATGGTGCCTCTTCAGGTATCATTTCATAATCTGATCAGAATCTAATATCTGGGTAGCAGATTGTTCTAATCAGTGATAAATTTATAACTCAAATCTGTTTTTATTCAATCCCAGAAGCCGTAATTCCAAAGACAGACGCTTGGGCTGCTTAACAGAAGTCTTGCGCCATTGTCTTTCTCTTGTCCTGAGTATTTCGTTCCAGATCATGGACTATGCTTTTAACTCAAGATAAACTCTTTGTGGCTAGTCTTTTTCAAAACATTACAAACAAGATCAAGTTTTTTTCATGCAAGCCGTCTAGAATATTCTAGATAGACTTCAATTTAAGAATTAGTGGAAGTTCTGATACTGACTTGGAGCTTCCAGTCAAATATATTTGACAGTGATTTTACACTTTGTGGTGGTGTTCAGCATTTTGTGTTCCAAATTTAGGCCACAGAAAAGACATAAAGAGAATCCTTGCCTTAAGCTGTTTGCAAAGTTGTTTTTTCCCCATGTTTAAATTCTATTACTACAGCTTTAAAAACAACAGGAATCTCCCCTTGGCCAGGTACTTAGGATTTGAAACATCATTGTACTATGCTTTAGATTTGGAGTTAACATAATTTGGTCACATTTCTTACTATAGTCAGTTAACTCTCCAGTAGAATCTTCTATAAACATGCAGAAATAAGAGCAAAATTCATTCATCCTAATCTCAATCAAGAACAGACTCCCTTGTTTCCATGGCAAACTCCCTGTGTTCACAGGTTTGCCCTTTCTCCTCATATTTATGTGCCACCTCTTAAAAACCCTTGACTGATAAAAGCTTCCACTGGTTAAAACATACCTCATGCTGTACTAATTCCTGAAACATCAAGTGGATTGAAAGCTATGGTTGGCATCTTAGAAGTTAAACTACACAAGCATCCGCCAGAGGCTATGCTAGAGTTTGGAGGATACAAATTTATCAAGGTTCTTTTTGCCAATACCTTGTCAAGGCTCTTCCTCATCAGCCCACTCTTAAATGGTGGGTTTCCCAAAGCACTACCATCGATGTGCACATCCCCAGGGTGATTTCATCCACTCCACTGATGACCTCCATCTATTTATCCCTAGCCTCGTGCTCTTTTCCCAGCATTGCCCATGCTCATGTATTGGACATGAAGATAGTCCAGGGATGCCTCAACTACCACAAATCCAACACCAAACTCACTATCTTCTGCTTCCACTGACCTATCTGCTCTGACTCCTTTCTTCTTGTATGAAGATCCCAATTTATAGGACTAACGGGACTATCACTGACCTATTTCCCCAAGCTGGAAACAATGAACTTTTTCTTGAGTTTTCTACCCAAAATGAATGGATCCCTAAATCACATAAATTGTAGTAAAGACTATCCTTCTGGTCTAACTTCTCCTTCCTGTCCCACTTTCCCTTTAGGAGCATAACTTTGGTGTTAGTGAGGAGGTCTGAGCATGGTTGGGTAGTCTATATTCATATTCAGTTCATTATCCTGGCCCACTCTTCCTGATTTTATGTTAGGAATCGCTCCTGCAGCAGTGAGCGGCACTGTTCAGTATAAATATAACTGACACATAAGCAATGTGTTCAGTAGACACATAAGCAATTTGACTTTCTGGTGGCCATATTATACATGATGTAAAAAAGGAACAAGTGAAATTAACTTTAAGAGTATCTTATTTAAGGGGCACCTGGGTGGCTCAGATGGTTAAGGGTCCAACTCTTGGTTTTAGCCAAGATCATGATCTCAGAGTTTGTGAGTCTTGAGTCTCCCAGCAGGCTCTGTGGTGACAGTGCAGAGCCTGCCTGGATTCTCCCTCTGTCTCTGCCCCTCTACTGCTCACTCGCTCTCTCTCTCTCTCTCTCTCTCACTTCCTGTCTCTCAAAATAAAGAAATGCACTTTAAAAAATTTTTTTAAAGACTATCTTACTTAAGACAATATATAAAATATTAAAATTTCAAACTATAATAGAAAGTGTTTAATAATAGATACTTTAGGTTTCTTTCTCTTTGTACAACGTCTTCAAAATCAAGTGGTAGTGACCACATGTGGCTAGTGGCTATTCCATTAGACAACATAGATGCAGGGGTTAGCTGGAACGGGGCTCACACTTATATAGAAAGATATACTAAAGCTTCAGTGAATACTGGCAATGAAAAAGCCTCAATCCATAACCACACTGAAAAATAGGAAGGGGAGCTATTAGCATAGAACTTAGAAAACAAATGGAATCAAATTGAGGATAAAACCATAGCCCAAATTGGGGATATGTTGTTTTAGGGTACAGACTTGCACAGCATAATGATGATAGTCAATACTGTATACTTCAAAACTTCTAACAGACTAGATCTTAAATTTTCTCACCATAGGAAAGAAATGGCAATTACATGACCCAATAGAGGCTTCAGCTAATGCTACAGTGGTATTCATATTGTAATGGATAAGTGTATCAGATTAACATGTTGTGCACCTTAAACTTACACAACGTTATATGCCAATTACCTCTCAATATATTTTTTTAAAAACACCCAAAATACAAAGATAATGCACCTTCACAGGTAAAGTAAAAATAAATAAATAAATCCCACTAGAGTAGCTCAGCAGAGCAAACACAATTGAGGCCTCAGGGGCAAGTGCATCAGTAATTCAGAAATGGCCTTCAGAAAAGGTAAGTAGGGCACATGACCCTAATGGGACTCTGTGCAGCTGTGATCCTTTTCCTCTAGGCTAAGGACCCAAGAACTATTCTCTCAACAAAGTGAAAGCCCCTCTGCTGGTTTGTCTTTGAGAGAAGCAGATTGGAAACTGTTTGCAGTGGCGGGGCCAGGGTAGGGGAAGGGGGGTGGTCCAAATAGACCTCCCCAAGGGAGGGCCCTAAATATGTAATCTGAAGTGGGGACACCTAACAAGAGAGATTGTGAGGGCTATGCTGCAGGTAAGGAAACATTCCCTCTTGTCCACCCCCAAGGGGAGGTAGCTTCACCCCTCCTACCATCCTTGCGACTCTAGACAGCAGACTGCAGAGATCAGAACCCATATTATATAGCAAAGTTAAAAGGGTATCTGGTTGGGGCGCCTGGGTGGCTTAGTCAGTTAAGCGTCCGACTTTTGCTTAGGTCATGATCTCGCAGTTCGTGGGTTCGAGCCCCGCGTCGGGCTCTGTGCTGACTGCCAGCCCAGAGCCTGGAGCCTGTTTCAGAGTCTGTGACTCCCTCTCTCTCTGACCCTCCCCTGCTCACGCTGTCTCTCTCTCTCCTAGAAATAAATAAAAAACATTAAAAAAAAATTGGAAAAAAAAAAAAAGGGTATCTGGTGTGAGCTGACAAAATTCAGTCTTCAATCCAATCTTTCAACATAAGTGTGAACAGACAACCAGGAATTGCCATACTTTGAAGGAAAATCAATACCTTTGAAGAGAAACATTAAGCTCAACCAACTGAAAACCAAACCCCAAGGAAACATTGTGAACAGAAAAAAACTAAGACAACTTAAAATATATAAAATTATGTAATTTTTACCTTCAAATATTCAATACTTAATAAATCAGAGACACTCTTTTTTAATTCCCAGGATCTAACCATATGATCCAGAAATAAAAACACACTCTCAAAGCCTGGACAGCAGAGTGAATACAGCTAAGAGAATGAATGTTCTGGAAGAATTCTCTAAAATGTCATGTAAACAAACATAAAAATGGAAAGAATGGGAAGAGTCATGATGTAGGAACAGAAAATAGAGTCAAACCACAAACATCTGTCTGATAAGAGTTTTAGTTAGGGGTGTGTGTGTGTGTGTGTGTGTGTGTGTGTGTGTGTACACAGGCAATAAAGATTTATTACCTAGGGGCAACTGAGTGGCTCAGTCAGCTAAGTATCTGACTTGAGTTCAGGTCATGATCTCAGGGCTCATAAGTTTGAGCCCTGCATTGGGCTCTGTGCTGTCAGCTCAGAGCTGGAGCCTGCCTCAGATTCTGTGTCTCTCTTTCTCTCTTCCCCTCCCCTGTTCACTCGCCATCTCTCTCTCTCTCTCTCTCTCAAAAATAAACATTTAAAATTTTTTAAAAATGTATTTATTACCTAATGGTCAAGAATTGAACAAATGTAACATCCACATAGTAGATCATTACATATAATGATGTAGCTACTATGTATTTACCGGCATACTAAGATGTTCATGAATAATACAAGTAAAACCTGTATCTGTGTAAGAGTCCAGTCTTGCAACACATGCATCTACATATGTACACATATATGCAGAAGTTCTAACTCAAAACTAGTAGCACCAGTTAATGATAGGGGTTTTAGAAGAGCAAAAACTGAGAGAAAACACTGAGCAAATTCAAAGAAAACTTCCCTAAAGGACACACCACGGTTCACTTCCAGAATATTCAGATATAAATAAATCTGTGAAGAAAAGGTTCCAGGCTGTGGGGGGAGGAGTGGACACCAATTGCATACAAAGGAGTGTGGAGCCAGTAGGCCAGACACTCTGTGCTCAGCAGAGGATCAATTTGCTAAAGTGCTGAGGGAAACTGAGTACTAGCTTGTATCTAATTCATACTCACATTTACCACGGGAAGAAAAAGGGTGCTTTGAACAAAGTTTACCAAATGAGGTCCTTTCTGAAAAAATAACTGTGAAATTTTGACAAATGAATCCAAGGAAGAAAAAAGAATAAGGGTACTAGAAATGGTACTAAAAGAAAACATTACCACTGAGTTTCAAATGCCTAATTGTGTGTAATACAACAAAAACTCAAAAATTCTCAGATTTTTTCAGAAAAATCAATACACTAAGGTATTATCTTGTGCCAAAGAAGGATCAAAGTCTCAGACATGGCCTGTCACTACAGAGCCACAGAAGCCTTCACTGTGTGACTCAGTCTGAGGATCCACCCATCATATGCACGTGCTAATCCAGTTCCAAGACCATAACCCTGGGGCCCTGCTTTAGAAGGTCCACTGTGGCACTCCCCGGACCATGGCCCTCACAGTAGCATGAGGAGTCTGTGGGACCGTCAAAGTCAGGGTCTCCCCGCCCCACGTTGGGCCATGTTCCAGGTACCTGGAAAGCTGGGATTCCCCGTCAGGTGGCCCTGAGCCCACTTCCAGCGCCTGCCGAGCTCTTTCCTGGGCCTGCCCTTCTGAGTCTGACCAGACACCACGTAGGTGCTGCTTGGAAAGGAAGGCCAAGGGACACGATTTGCAGGGAGCGGGGAGTTACAGCAGCGCCTGGACCCTTCGTGCATGCTGCTCACGGCATGGCGTGGTCCAGGTGTGGAAAGAGAAATGGGTAAGGCCACAAGCTAGGACCCTTTACTTGTGTTCCTGACCTAAGTGTCAAAAATTCATTAGAGACTGGCCTGAGCTCATCTTTGACAGAAGACAGATGGGGGGAAGCAGGAACTCCATAAATAAAGAAGTGGGGTCCAAAGCTGACTTAGGAATGGCACCACCCAGACATAGCAACCGGAGAGAGAAGAAATGAAGCCTCTCAGAGGGAATGTCTGGGGTCTTCTGCAGCAAATGACAGAAAACTCAGTTAAAAGTGGCCTAAATGACATGTACATTTGTTATTGTTCATACCTCAGGAGGAAGGCCTCAGGATGGCTTCCACGAAATCCCCAGTAACCTGTCGCCTTTCTACCTCTCATCCCCATGTCTGTGGTCAGCACCCAGCTTGGCCTCTTTGGCCGTACCCCTCAGCAGCCCAGGATGATGACCAGAGTTCTGAGGGAGGCATCTCATCAACAGTGTCCAGAAGCAGGAAAACAGCAAGGCTGTCATGTGTCCTTTTTTTTTTTTTTTTAAGTTTATTTATTTATTTTGAAGGAGAGTGAGAGAGAATTCACATGAACAGGAAGGGGGAGAGAGAGAGAGAGAGAGAGAGAGAGAGAATCCCAAGTAGGCTCTGCACTGTCAGCACTGAGCCGGATGTGGGGCTCCATCCCACAAACCATGAGATCATGACCCGAAACGAAATCAACAGTTAGACACTTAACCAACTGAGCCACCCAGGCACCTGTGTCTTTGTCCTTTTTATAGAGTATGAAAAGCCCCTAAAAACTCCCCTGCCCCTCACCTTTCACAGGTCTCATCTTCCAGAACCCATCACTGGCCAGAGAAACTGCATCTACCATTGGTTAGGACAGACTCAGGTTGCTACAAGGTCAGCCATGACACCTATGAGGGCCAGCTGTCCCTGAACCAAATGTGGCTCTGTCAGCCAGAAGAGGGGGCATGGCTGTTGAGCATACACCTCAAGAGAAAGGCTGGAGTGCCAAGGACTGCAACTTGGTTCTCAAAGTGGGGTCCCCAGACCAGCAGCAGTAGTAGCATCTAGAAATGCAAATTCTCGGGCTTCACCTCAGATCTCTGGAATCAGACACTCTGAACGAAGCAAGGTGCAGAGTTAGTGTTTCACTGCTGCCTGTCCCTGGACCCCACCCCCAACTCTTTAAGGTAAATCTACAAAGGAGAAGCAAGGGACGATGGGGCGGAGGGGAGAGGAACAAGTAGACAGCTGTAAAAGCAACAATGGTCGGGAAAGAGAGTTGTCAAGCTGTGTCTAATGCAATAAAGTCCTGGGTTTTATTTAATGGGCTTCTCAGGGATAGGAAATTGGGAAATGGAACTTAAAAGCTGTTACAATTCAAGTTAAGAGTTTTCAGGGGAAGCCTGTGCAGTTTAAAGGCAGGTAAAAAGAATCCAGTGGAAAGCTAGAGATACTGGAAATACAGTAATACTCAGGAGAAGAGTTTCCCCGAGGTCTGTCAGGAGAAATTAGACCATGCTGGCCGGTATGTTAACCACCTGCCATGTGTGGCTGTTGAGCACTTTCAGTGAGGCCTTTCTGAATTGAACCAAGTGTGCTGTGGATGGAAAGACACCCTGGATTCCAAGCTTTAGTATAAAAATAAAGGACAGAAAATAAGTCAGTAATTACTTTACACTGATTACATGTCAAAGTACTTTTTGATATTTGGGGTCGAATACAATATTAAAATTTCACTTTTTTTTTCAAGTAGCTGCTAAAGCCATTTTAATTACACTTGTGGCTCATACTTCATGATGGAGAATTCTGGTCTAGAGCAAAAGAAAGTCTAATAGATTTGAAGAAAAACTAGGTCAAAGAGTTTAGAAGTTTCGGGTCATTATAAGGGCCTAAGGAAAATACCATGTGCAATTCTTTCGAGATTCTTCTCATGTTAAAAGAGTGAAAAATGTTTCTGCCCCTTAAGAAGAAAAAAAAAGGGGGAGGATTATAAAGATACAAAAGTTAGCCTGTAAAATACTGGCTACAAATTTAAAACTGACAAGGAATAGTTGAATTCATCGAGTAAGGGCATAATTTGGTGCTGAAATTTCTGTTGAAAGAAGTCTTCAGTAGGTTGTACTGAACTTTTGGTGGGTGAAGGAAGAAAAAGGACCAAACATCATCCCTTGTTATTTTGGTTCCATGCTTGAAAGGGAAAGGTCAAGATAGAAGACTAAGAGGTTGAGTCTCCCTTGCCATAGGATTTCAGAAACTCACCAAACGTCTCAACACGGAACTTGCTTAGGAAGAATCTGGTCCCAATGAATAAGGGAAACAGGAGGAGGGTGCTCAATGGGGACTTTTGAAAAAGGACTTCTGTTACCTCCTGAGAGGCTGTCACTCAAAATTCCTCTCAATGCTGAGAGCAACACAGGTGAGAGAAATAATACTAAGAATCCTATTTGTAACTCCATATTCTTCAATTCCACAACACCTGCCACAAAGGCACCTTTCCTAAAGATTAAACTGCCTCAGACCTTCTGTTTCGAAAATTGTAAACCCTCTTCACCTTTTTTTCGATCTTCATCTGGTTTTTTGGCCATTCCTAAGTACTTGACTTGGCTATGAGAGGACTTGTTTATTCATGATGGTCTTCTTGCCTCCTCCAAATGGCATTCTCTTAACAATGGCATTAAAATCCCAGCTACAAAACCAGACTATCCCCACTCTCCTACTTCCTCTACCTACTCCTCCCATGTAACCACGTGTTCCTTATTGTTTAAAAAATTGTGAAGGGGGCAAAAATATAACAATGACCTCACTGTAGAATGCACTCCCATCAAATACAGACCTTAATATTCTCATACTGGGCTCAACATGATTTAATATGGAGATGAATGACTAAGCTAGTAAGAAGGAAATTCCTTTCATTGGGACTATCCATTTATCTGCTTTGCTAATGATGGCAAAAACTTCTAATAGTCAGACTTCAAATTTTCAAGTAACCAGTGCCTAAGAGAATTTTGAAGCAAAACACATTGACTACACTTTCAAGGTTAACAAAGCAGAAAGGGATTTTCAGTGTGGTTATAAACAAACAGGTAGAGGTTTTGAAAATGTCTGACACATGTAAAATCTACCTCGTTGGCCAATTACAACACAGTCATCCCCTGAACATAAATGTATTAATTTTTTTTTAATATTTTTATTTATTTCTATGAGAGAGAGAGAGACAGCGTGGGCAGGGAAGGGTCAGAGAGAGAGGGAGACACAGAATCTGAAATAGGCTCCAGACTCTGAGCTGGCAGTCAGCACAGAGCCCGACACGGGGCTCGAACCCACGAACCGCGAGATCATGACCTAAGCGAAAGTCGGACGCTTAACCGACTAAGCCACCCAGGCGCCCCTATAAATGTATTAATTTCTTATTGCTGCTGTTAAAGATACCACAAATTTAGTGGCTTAAAACTGCACAAATCTGTGACCCTACAGTTCTGATGATGCGAAGTCCAAAAGGGGTCTCACTGGGTGTAAGCTGGGTGGTGGTTCTACTGGAGGCTCTAGGGGAAAGTCCTTTCTCTTTTTTTCCAGCTTCTAGAGATCACCTGCATTGCTTGGCTCATGGCCACATCTTCAAAGCCAGAAGCACAGCATATTCAAATCTCTGCTGTGACTCAGTTTTCCTGTCTCTTACAAGGATACTTCTAATCTACATTTGGCCCACCAGATAATTTCCTAATCTCAATATATTTATCTTAACCCCTCCTGCAAAGTTCCTTTCACCATGTAAGGTAACTGTTATGGAGTGAATGTTCTTGTCCTCCCAAAATTCATATGCTGAAATTCTAACATCTAACAATATGGTGATATTAGGGATTGGGGCCTTTGGGAGAATGGGATTAGTTCTTTTATAAAAGGGACCACACACAGCCCTCCACACACTCTCTAGGTCTCTTTCTGTGGTGTGAGAATACAATGATAAGTTGACAGTCTACAACTTGAAAGAGGGCTCTCACCAGAATTCAACCATCCGGATCCATTTTCCAGAGCTGTAGGAAATAAGTGTTTGTTGTTTAAACCCTCAATCTATGGCATTTTTGTTATAGCACTCTGAAGTGATAACAACATATATAGTAACAGATTGTAATGGATTCTGAGGATTAAGACACGGACATTTTGGGAGGGGCATTATTCTGTCTACATAGTAGGGTTCTAACAATTTTACTTGCTGAAAAAGAAAGGAGTAAATGCTTCTCAGAGGAATTGCTTTAGAGTGAAACATCTTTATTTCACCTCCACTTTGGAAAGATATTTTCTTTGGGTACATATTTCTAGGTTGATAAGTTTTTCCCCTTTCAGTAATTTAAAGATGGATCTCAGTTACATTGCTGTAAGAAATCTGTCATTTTTATCTTTATTCTTCTGTGTATAATGTCTGCTTTATTTGACTGCTTTTAAGATTTCATCTTTATTACTGGCTTTGTACAATTTGATTATCATGTGCTTTGGTATAGTTTTCCTATTTCTCATGTTCATTGAGCTCCTTAGAGTTAGGATTTTTATTAAATTTCAGCCATAATTTCTTCAAAAACCCCATTCAAGGGCTCCAATTACACAAATATTAATCCACTGATAGTCCTAACTTGCCAGTGCTTGTTTTTGAGGGATTCTTTCCCTTCTGTATGTTTCATTTTGGATAGTTTCTATTTCTAGGTCTTCAACTTCACCAGTCTTGTCTTCTGCCACATCTAATCTGCCATTAATCCCATCCAGCCTTTTTTTCCATCTAACACACAGTTTTACCTCCAGAAATCCCATTTGGGTCTCTCTCATATCTTCTGTGTCATTACCTTTTTCATTGATTACCAAACCTTGTAAATTTTACTTTGTTAGGTGATGGATTTTTTTGTATTCCTATAAGCATTCCTGAGCTTTGTTCTATGATGTAGTTAAATCACTGTGAAACAGTTTGATCTGTTTTGTAACTCTTATGATCTGTTAGACAAGTCCAGACCAGTGTTCGATGTAAGGCTAGTTCTTCCCACTACTGAAACAAGACCTTCCGGAGTACTCGCTCCCATGCCCCATGAATTCTGAATTCTTCCAATCTGTCGATATGAACAGGCACTATTCCCAGCACTGAAGGAGGACCATGTGCTGTTTGCTGGTCTCTTTTGATGCCACCCCCTGCCCAGCCATGGATAGTTTCTTCACATGCATTCGCTGGTCAGACCCTGTGCAGAAATCTTGGCTTCTCTGTGTAGCTTTCTCCTCTTAGATACTCTGTCCTGAGAACTCTGTCTTGGTCTCCCTGGATACTCTCTCTCCTAAACTTGGAGACAGCTAGGCTCTTCCTGGATTCCCCTCCCTGCACTAGAGCCTGGAAATCTCTTTGGAATAAATGAGAGCAACCGGCAAGCTCACCTCATTGCTTTCCCATCTCTCAGGCATCATTTTCCTTTCCTGCCTCATGACCAATGCTTTGAAATCTGTGGTTTCTTATATTTTGTCCAGTGCATTTGATGGTTTCAGGCAGAAGTAAATCTGGTCCCTTGTGACTCTACCTGGGGCAGAAGTACCTCATCCCTTCAGCCATTTGTGGCCTCTTTGAGAAGCTATTATCTCTCAAATTTCCCTCACATGTTTCTTAGACACAATAGAGATTTTCCATTTACTTGAACATAATGCTGTGGCACTAGAGATAATGATTTTAAAGCAAAAAGTTATTTGGCTTAAGTGTGAATGCAACTTTCTAGTGTGAAGTAGTTTATTTTGCTTATTAGTAAAAACTTTTAACTTTTATTGAAGTACATTCACTGTTTGATCCTTCACTCATCCTATTACAATCTTCAAATGTGTCAACTAAAATAAAATCTGTTCACACCACTTAACATCAAAAGTTGTGTTTTGGCAGTTTAGAATCAGAGGCTTCTGAATGGAGACAATGCCCTACAGGGCCTTTTCTTTTCATCCCTTGAGTGGCATCATATAAATAGCATTCTAATTTATGATAAAATGAGAAATGTTGTTAAGATAACATCTTTTAGGAAGATAGCTTTAGTCTTGCTCTTTTAATTCTGTAAGTCTTTATCTTTTCCACATTGGACCATTTTCTTCCTTAAAATACCTATGCATTTGTAGATGATAAACTGCCTATGCCTTTATAGGCTTTATTAAATATCAATATTTAAATAATGTTAAGGACAAGAGATGAACTGTCTTTTAAGAAGAGTATTAAAACTATTTTTCTTTCTTCAGTACTATCTGACAATTGTGGAGATAAAAAGTTCCAAGTAAAAAGCCTGGGATGAAATAATTTCATCCAAACCATTGAGTCCTCTTACCATATTTCATCTAATTTATGAGAATTCCCAAGAGATGACTATAGGGTTCTACACCCAATTTCAGTATGGGGGGGATGGAGGCTTCCCAGCACCACCAAGCAATTCTCTGACAAAACCTGGGTGTCCTACAGGTTTGCTCAATTCTGACACTATTGGAGATAGCATCAGATCCCACAAGTATAGGGTCAGTTCTGCAAGACTGCTCTCCCCCCTCCCCCTCAGATAGGATATCAATTTCTAGTACCTGTACTTCTGACTGATTAGCTATAAATCAGAGGCTCCCACAACCCCCTTTTTGTGTTTGATTAATTCTGCTAGAGTTCACTAGATTACCAGTTTATTACAAAGGATATAAAAATATCCCAATCAAGGTGCAGATAAAGTGACACACAGAACAAGGCATGGGGTGGGATGTAGAGGTTTCATGCCCTCTCCTACCACTCCACTCTCCCCAAACACCCATGTGTTCACCAAAATAAAGGTTCTTCAAACCCTGTCCTTTTGTTTTTTTGTGGTGGCTTCATTACATAGGCATGACTGATTAAATCATTGACTGCTAGTGATTGAACTCAACCTCCAACCCCTCTTCCTTCCTTGGAGGTTGGGGGGTAGAAGGGGAATGAAAGTTCTAACCCTCAAACCACCTGGTTAGTCCTCCACGCAACCAGCTCCCATCCTTAGGTGATTTCCAAAAGTCACCTCACTAACCTGACAAAAGACATTTATTAATCACTTAGGAAATGCCAAGGGCTTTAAGAGCTCTGCCAGAAAGGAACACCAAATATATATTTCTTACTATAAATCACAATATTGTAATGACATAAAAGCTTACTGTGTGTTTTATTCTTACTGAAATCTTACACCATACTATCATCATTAAAGCATAGATATTTCAATGGTTAAACTGTTTCCATTTGGAAAATATAGAACAGAATACAAAGGATTGTTTATTCAAAAATCTGAGATAAAGCATTTTCTTAGGATAATTTATTTTAAAAGACTTAGCTTATTTCCTAAGCTGTATATTTGGTTTACAACTAAGACTTAGAGGAAAGGGCTATCCTTCTAGGGGCTGAAACGGAGCCTGTAGGTAGATGAATTCTTTCATGGGTAAGTAGGCCAGTGCCCTGGACATCAAGAGATCAACATGCAGTGGTCCATCCTGAGTGGTTTAAAGAGATGCTACATGCTTATCGTAAACTCTCTCCTGCCTTTAATTTTATTCCATTGCTTAGGATTCTGTGGCAATTAAAGACAAACTGCTCAGTATCCTCCAAAATCTTTCATATACTTAAGGGTGTAATTATTCACCTAATAACCATCTTTTTTAATGTAAGATAATCCCATTGAAATTTGACAAATTAGTCTTTGTTCATTTAAATGATCAGTATTAATTTATCCTCTTCTCTGTGAACATTTACTGTGGTTTTGTTTCTACGCTCAACCCTCCTTTGTGTACCTCTCAGATCAGCCAGTTGAAATACAAGGTTAGTGGGGACCAGGCTGCATGTTTATGGCCAAAGTAAGCCAGTTCACTCAGGTGAAAAATCAGTTCAGTGCAGTGGTCATAGATCACCCAGGTATCTCCATTCAGGCACTTAGGCAGACTAGATACTTGTGTGTATTAATTCCCTTGCCATCAATGGGAAAACCTGACCCGAAGGAGTAGACTTGGTCACAATGCCAGCCCACATCATGGTTAAAAAAACAACAACAACAAAAAAAAAAAAAAAAAAAAAAAACACCAAGGAATTTAAAGAAAACTTCCTTCATATTTTTCCACCTGGCATTAAAAAATAAAAGCAGTAGGGGTGCTGGGGTGGCTCAGTCATTAAGCATCTGACTCTTGATTTCAACTCAGGTCATGATCTCACAGTTCATGGGATCCAGCCCTATTCTATCAGTGCAGAACCTGCTTGGGATTCTCTCTCTCCCTGTCTCTGCCCTTCCTCTACTCTCTCTCGCTCTCGCTCTCTGTCTGAAAATAAACATTAAAAAAAATAAAATAAGTGTTTTTTACTATCATACATTTTCTATAAAATATCTCAGTAATTCGAATAACCGAAGTCTTTAAGAAAATTCATTCTCTATTAATAAGCTGCTTCTTTGTAAACCCAAGAGATTTGGGGAATTACAAAAGATTTACATGGAGACATCTGAAATTATACTCAGTTAGAAAGTTGGACTAAACACTAAACCAATAAACAAAAGAAAAAATTTTAATGAAGAACCCATATACCAATTTCAAGAGATTTCGACAACCACTCTCCAAAAATTTTCTAGTACATTCATTAAGAGAAACATTTTACACTAGCATTTAATAATCAACCATTTAAAAAATATATAAAATACCAACTTTAGCATATTAGATGTCCATTTCTATTGCATTCTAGTGACCTCCTCCTTTTAGAAATATTTTTGTATGTATTTGTATGCGTGTGTAATTTGATGCTTTTAACACTGAAAACGCAGAACCACTACAAAACCACTGTCAATACATTTTAATTCATTCATTTTGTTCTGACTGGATCATTAATGCTTAAATAAGCTCTAGATAAATTGCATTAGTCTAATAGCATGGGGCATCCATGCGGGAACTACTTGAGCTTTCTTCCATTGCCATCTAGGGTCTGCTGACCTGAAAACACTTGATTTTTTAAAGGGCAGATAAGGCAACTTCTTATTTGAATAATTATTTGCCTTCATGTGCTGCAGTTAAGGAACATTTTTCTCACCTTTTCTCCCAGGTTTGGAGTCCTTAACAATCTTTCCATTTCTCACACATGGATAACTGTCATCCCACATAATTCATTCACATTGACATCTTTTTTTTTTTTTTTAAATATTGACCTATAAAAATTCTTTCAGTGGGGCACCTGGGTGGCTCAGTTGGTTAAGCGTCTGACTTCGGCTCAGGTCATGATCTCAAGGTTCTTGGGTTCGAGCCCGGCATCGGGCTCTGTACTGGCAGCTCAGAGCCTGGAGCCTGCTTCAGATTCTGTATCTCCCTCTCTCTCTGACCCTCCCCTGCTCGTGCTCGGTCTCTCTCTCTCTTTCTCAGAAGTAAATAAAACATTAAAAAATTTTTTAAATTCTTTCAGTTTTAATACTATGATTAGAAAACATAATGAATAAGCAGTACCTTTCTAGAGCTGATAGGGATAAAAGGTAAAATAATCTTTTCCAAATGAATTTATCCCAGGATAGGGCAAATGAAAGGAGTGTTCAGAAGAGGCACCTAGACCTTCAAGTAGAAGTTACAGTGCCCTCACTACTTCCTAAACTTGAGAAGTCCTGTACCTAATCTTTGTTCATTCACTCATTCAAGTGGTTTGTATTAAGTATTTACTATGTGCTATTCACTAGGATAATAAACATAAGCAACATTAGAAAGAGCTCCTGGCCTCACAGGGCTTCCTGCATCATAGGAAAGAGAGGCTTCTGATAATTCGGGAAACAAGTGTAGACTTAAGTGTGCTATGTGCTACTGAGGGCAGGCACAGTCTGTATGACTTGACCATAACCGAGGAAACTGGACTCCATGGAGAGGTACCAACAGACCACAGATTTGAAGAATGAGAGGAGTTAATGAGGCAAAAGATAGAAAGAACACTGTTCCCAGATAAAGTACATGAGTGTGAATTTATCCCTTAAATTCATGACAACAAAGGTGATGACATGACTTTCTACAAATGATGAAATATTGGCTTCGGTCTCATTTTTAGATTTGTCCTGCAAGTTTTATTAATGAGTCCTGTAAGGTTTTTAGGGATACTCAAGCAATTAAATCTAACAGGCAAAGAGTGCCAGTTAGTTCCTGAACTTGGAATTATTTAACTAATGTCATGAGAAATCCGAATAATGTAGAATTCACTTCTCACTCTGCCTTCAGATCTCAGATACTGTTATAAAGCTGCATTTATTCTAAATGTTTTTCCTAGCATATACCATCTGTTTTAAGATTTAAATAAATGAATTTGTTTTCCTTAAAAAAATAAAATATCATGTGGACTACAAAATATGCAAACAGGTGGCCTTCTGTAAGATACGTTTTTCCCTAATGTGATTTGTGCTACTATTTAGTCTAATTATTACTAACACCTCACCCATCTTATAAACGATCTTCTTAGAAAGATAGAGAATAACAGATTTCTTTTTGAGAGCAAAGAATAAACCAGTATTTATGCCAAATGTTTTATCTATGTGATATCAAATCAGCAATTAAATGTTATATTGGGTCTACCACATATACCAATTCAATCTTACAGAACTCAAGAGGTGATGCTGTTCTACGCTTAAAGAAAAAAAAAGATGTTATTTGATAAAATACAAAAAAAAAAAATGTTCTGACCTGTGAAATCATCTATAGTAAGACAATGGAGAGATGACAGCCATAGTCCTGTGGAAAAAAGCCACCTGTGCCACATGATTCAAAGGAGGTAAACTGATATAGGGAATCAGTTACAAAGATGGTGGCAAGAGCTGTAAAGTAATAGCAGCAGGAAGCCTATACCACCCTAGAGGTGGGGGGAAGGAGACACAAAGGAAAGGGGTATAACCAGAACCCAAAGCCACAGCTGGGTTCCTCAACCATTGAGGTCACTTGAAGCAGAATGAGAGAGAAATATCCTGTCTGCTTACTTGCTCCTGCCCTTCAGTTTCCCACAAATTCCACCTAGTTCCACGAATGTTTGACATTCATATTTGGCTATTCCCCTGTAAAAGACACCAGGCAAACTAGCTCCACTAATCTGCAGTGCTTGAGAAGCCAGGCTACAGGCAACATACATGTGCATAGTGCAAAGAAAGAATTCTGTGAAACTCTGACAGCAGGGTGGAGAATGGGGAGGAGGAACTAGTCTATACATGACCCAAAGTGTATAGACTAGAATGCAATGGGTTCCCCCACACCTCACAGTGTGAGGGAAACTGGTGGATTTAGGGGTTTAGGGATTGAGGGGAGCAGAGCATGGAGGCCCAACCTAGGGACAGCTCTTCTATCCTCCAGGCTGCCTTCTTTATTGTTATTTGGCTGAAGATCCAGCCAAAGAACAAAACAAGGAACTTTACCCATTCATGACATAAAATTGCTTTCTAACACTATCAAGAACTTAGTGCAAAATCGTATAAATCTATCTTCAAATTAAAGCAGTAGGTCCAAGAGCATGTCTGGGTTGAAACAAAATGAGAAAAATATTTTTAGGTTTTTTTTTTCCAATCAAAATTTGGTGTTAATTTTAGCAGTGACTCAGCTCGTTGCTGGCATCCTTTATTAGCAACAAATCAGAACCTTTCATTATGAATAACTTCAGTCCACAAAGAAAATGATAGGACTTGTTCAAAAAGGTTTTCATCAGCTACAGACCAAATCATTCTAATGCTTGATAGTTTTCTTCAATAGAGGAAATATTCATCAGATTTGTTGTTATCTGTTTGCTTGTTTTACATCTGGTAAATTCCCAGAAGAAATTCTTTGCAGATATAGTAATATAAATAATTCGACAGGCAATAAAGCACATATAAAATTGATCAAATATATTTTGATTTGGCTTGGGAAAAGACTTAATTTCTTAATGTTTGGCTTTATATGTAAGATGTTGATTTCCTTTTCATTGATCCCATTTGTTTGTGGAAAGCATACAATTGACACATTAGTTAAGGCCCTGAACTAATCTGGCTTAATAACTATTATGAAAAGAGCCAGTGAAACAAGTCAGAGCCTTCTTGATTCTATTTACCCACCACATTGTAGACTGGGCCATCTGTTGGTCAGAGAAAATCCACAGTTGCCCTGCGTTCTGAGACAGCAATGGAGAATGAAGAGGCTTTCATAAGAAAAGCTCATTACTCACCATTCTTTTAAGTCATTTATGCAACCAAAAGATTCAATGAAACACAAGAGAATAAAGTAACCTAAGGTATGAAATCCCTAATCAGACAAATGTTGATATTAAGTATACGTATTATAGCTTTCCACCAAAGTCAAGACCATTATCCAACATTATGAAGATTCAAAATTTTGAGGGTTATTTGTTTTTGAGAGAGAGAGAGAGAGAGAGAGAGCGAGCACAAGCAAGCAAGCACACATGAGCAAAGGACAGGGGCAGAGAGAAAAATAATCTTAAACAAGGTCCGTGCTCAGCACATAGCCAGATCCCATAACCTTGAGATCGCGACCTGAGCCGAAATTAAGAGTGGAATGCTCAACCAACCGACTGAGCCACCCAGATGCCCTTAAGATTCAGGTTTTGAGGCCTGATTTCCTAGAAGATGAGGTTGCTAATAGTATTGTCCTCAGTCTTGGCATATCTAATAATTTTCATCTACAGATACTCTAAATACGTGGCCTAAAATTATCTTTTGCATGCATTCTTGGAACTATATGTTAATACAGTCATTATATTTGAAGGAAACCTCACTATTTGAGAACACTGCTTTAGAGAACATATTAACTCTTAAAATTTCACAAAAAGATGCTATTGTCTTTCTTTTGTATAAAAAATCCTGAGCAAGCATGTTTAAGAACTCCTGGAGGTTTTTTCCCCTTGAAATTCTACCTTGATCTACCCTTTAATCTTTTTTATTTCTACATAAATGTTAGAATGAACCCTAGTGCTCATGATACTTCCAACACTTGTATCCTACTCCGAACAAAACAATTTTTAAAATATTATATATTCCCAGTGAGATATGAAGAGATTAAATAGGTGGTATATGTGTGTTGCTTCAAGTTCGCTTCTGCAAGATGGCTGATACTCTAGCTGGTGAGTCCTATCTTCTTATTAAAACACACTATTAGGTACCATTCGAGATATTCTTTCAGAAGTAATGTTAATGAATTCAGATGTCAGGTGCTGTTTTAAGGAGATTATGTGTGTTAACTCATTAAATCTTCACATCAATCTGATGGTGTAAATATTGTTATTCTCATTTTGGAGACCAGCAAACTAAAAACATTAGAGAGGGTAGTTAAGAGGATGTAGGATTCAGACCCATGCTCTCTCCTCCTACAGCCTGGCTTTCAAATGGCTATGCTGCCTCTGAGATTCTTACCCTAGATGAAGGGATTCAAAGTATCTTTGAAATGAAAACAAAGTTAAAAGGACACCAATTGCTTACTAAGCAACCAAACTTCGTTATTAGAACACAAACCACATTCACCATTTTCTCCAGGGATACCATGGACAGGTTCCAATCTCATCTCTCCTGGCCAGAAGGCTGGGGAGGTCCCTCAGTCAACAAGTGTGTCCCTCTGTCCACCCTAGAAGCCCAAGGTAGAAGCACAGCAAGAACCCTCTCAAAGAAAAGATGAGCCTTAACTTCTTGATGCTTTCACACCCTTCCTTTGAAGGAAATCTGCTTTCTTCAGTGTTTATTACAGGCAGTAATCCTTAAACCAAGAATGCCCTGGAAATGGCATCTGTCAGTCTTATGTGGCATTGGCCCCAGCTCCTACCATCAGCAGAAAGTTGGCTGGGGTAGCTAAGGGTCAATATTAGAAATGCTCTTAGGGAAATCATCTTGTACTTTTTCCATACTTTCAGTTTGAGGGATACTGAGCAGGAAGAAAGGTAAAGGCATTTTTCTTCCATCTTCTCCTGTGTGTGTGTGTGTGTGTGTGTGTGTGTGTGTGTGTGTGTGTGACAGAGAGAGAGAGAGAAAGAGAGAGAGAGACGTGAGGAAATATGCATGAACTTTAGTTGGCTACAGCTGCCATAACAAAGTACCATAGACTGTAGTTAAAAGAAATTCACTCTCTCAGTTCTGGAGGCTACAAATCCAAGATCAGGGTGCTTAAAGCCTTGGTTTCTTCAGAGACTCCTGTCTTTGGCTTGTAGATGGTCATCTTCTGTCTCCACATGGTCAGCCCTGTGTCTGTGTCCTGGTCTCTGCTTGTAAGGAACCTCAATCATATTGAATTAGGGTTCACCTTAATGACCTCGGTTTACTCTAATTATCCCATTAAAGGACTATTTCCAAATATAGTCACCTTTTGAGATATTGGAGTTAAGACTTCCAACATAAGAATTTGGGAGGAACATCATTTGGCCCACATGAGAGACCTAAGTCCAAGCACTGTGACACTGAGGAGATATGAATGACACAAAGATTTGAGAAGGTTATACAATAGGACTTTAATTGCTTTATTAAATAGAATCACTAAGAATAAAATTGTGATATTGGTTGTTATTTGAATTTGGGTTTATTTTTAATGCCAGTTTTTCTTAGGTACAGTTTGCAGTCTGAGTTATCTCCCCTTTCCAATGGCTGAGCAGTTCTGATTTGCAAATTCACAAAGGGAGCAATCCTGTGTTAGGCCCAGACCATTTTCTGGCAGCAATGTTCTATTCTTCATGCCAGAAAAAAAATCTCTTTCAGAGTAGATAATCCTCTATCTTTGTAGTTGATCACCTTTAAAACCTTGACATGAATAAGTTCTTGGATGATGCCAAAAATCAAAATAGCATTTCATAATTAAGTCAGCAAAGCCTGACCATTGTGGAGCCAAACTTCCAAACATCCAAGTAAAGTCTGTTTTTCCTTCCTTCCTTCTAAAATATGTATTTGTCAGTTTAACCTCTTTGATCCTTGGGAAATGACAGAGGCAACCAGATACAGAAATGTAAGCTAAAACTCCGTGAAATAAAGATGAAGACAGATCCCAGAGAACTAAACAACCAGAAGAGAGATGGGAAATAAGAAACTAAAGAGCACGAAAGAAAATGGTAACCAATTTTCATTGAAAGTGAATGGTAAAGAAAGCAGAATATGAAACCATTTTTTAAAAATAGCAGCATCAAGAGAATTCTTAGGTAGGAAAAGCCCAAGAATGTTATTGGTCTCCAGTCATTCTCCTCCTTAGGCTGAATCCCCCCACTAGGTGCCCTGTCTCCCAAGTTTTACCCAAACTGCCTCCCACCTTGTCCAATCCCTAGAGGGTATTTTAGGTGCAGAATTTTTTTTATAGGTCAGACCAAACAAAGAACTTCAGAATTTTGAGAATAATTTTGAATCAAATGTTCATGAACTACTATGCGTTAGGAACTGTATAAAGTGAATTTCTGTCCTCAAAGGGGGAAAAAAGCCCCAAACAGAAAAAGGTTTTTGGTCTTAACTTTGGCTGCAGACTGTCCTGACTTGCCATGAAGGGGTACAAGTACCCTGTCCAGGATGGTTGTGACACGCAGATACTGCAGTTCTTTCTTAAGGCAAATTTGGTTGTCACGGATTCAGATCTAATTACATTTGTTTATTCTTCCAACAGCTTGAGTCTGAATAGGAGAGTCCCAAGTCTGAGTAGGATTCTCCTAGATAAGATCTTCAATGCTGACTGTATCTATAGCTTTCTTATCCAGGGAAGAACATTTAACAGAGTTGGAGAGTTCAGGCTCTATAGTCAGTTGCCTCCCTCAGATACCCACGCTTTTAGTTGGGAGTCTTTGAGCAAAAGTCATCAGCTGCTCTTTTACCTCAGTTTCCTCATTAATAAATTGGAAGGATTATACGCAGAGTGTTGCTGTTGAAAACCAGCAGGGACATGTGTGCCGGTCCCTAGGCACACTGATCGGCTCTCAATAAATATTAACTTATGTTACTGTTAGTTGAATGGGAGATCCCTAATGATGCTTCTCTTGGATAAAGAAGGTATTTCTTCCTCTGAATCTGAGAAGTCTTCCAAGCTTCTGACCTTATACCTTTCCCCTTCACCCTTTCTGGAATTGTCTTCAGATTCTGGGAATCAATCTTCTCTCTCAATCTGTTTCCCTCCACCCCTGTTGGATCTATCTTCCCATTGTTAAGACTTCTTCCACCTCTGCTCAGTTTGGCTCCTGTCTCCAAGGCTCTTGGCCAGCATCTCGCTGTAGGCCACGTGGCCCCATGGGAGAAGTGACACATCCCTGAACTCCGAGCTTACTCCAGATGTTGGCACACATCCCTTTCCTGGTCTCAGTAGGCTCCATTTCCATTTTGAGCCTGGTGTTCTACATCATGTTACATTATCTGACAAGTGCAAATCATTGGCCAAGTAGAAATCACCGGCAAATTTCAAATTCAATCCAAGCTAAAGGCTTTTGCCCCAGGTTACAAGTTATATTTACATCCTTGTCTTCTGCTTTGCTAGAACTTAATCATAGTTTTGTCTTTGCTGTACATTTATTTGAAGTATTAGGGCAACTAGCAGACATCATTTCCAACACGGAAAGAAAATGCTATTCCCATTTCAGGGCCTGTGGCTTTCTCCACTGTGATGGACTAAGGTGTTCATTTGTTCCTGCCAAGTTCCTTAATTGACTAAAAGGATCTTTCATACAGCATTCTCTCCCTCTCTCTCATCTCTCTCTGTGGGAAATTTTTAAGTCCCTCCTAAAAGTCACGAAATGCAAAATAATTTCACTCATTTAAGCTTATCTCATTGTGTTCTATAGATCTGCCTTTAAAAGCTCTATAAAGAGAACAAACAGAAGAAGTTTCAAAGCAAGGTGATGATTTTTTCAGCAATCTGAAGAAAAGGAAGCTTTATTGAAAAGAACTATGTAATTTTAGGATTAATTTGTCTGTTTAAAGATGAAAAAGTTGATCGCAGTGCCTAACACTTGATTTACAGAGACCAATTTTACAGGACTTGATTTTACCTGAACCACATGGTTCCCTTTTTTACTTAAGTTACTGCTTTTATCACCTTTATCAATAGGTAGGAATGAGGAGATGACAAGAAACAATCAATCAGTCCCAATTCCAATGTGTTTTTGCTCCTTAGCAACTCTCAGTAAGGTAGTTCTGAGTGAAAGAGTTCAAAGTGCTGACCAAAATAGAGCCCATTTAATCTACTGTTGTATAAAAATTACCCCAAAAGTTAAAACATAAAACAATAACTATTTAGTATCTGTATAGTTTCTGTGGGCCAAGATTTCCAGGAGTCCAGAACATTCCAGGATGTTCTGGATCAGTCTCTGATGAGGTTGTGTTCAAGGTATTGGTGCATCTACGTTGTCTGCTAATATCATAGGGACTGGTGGGATTTGATGCTGAGATGTTCACTCACATGACTGGCAAGTTCATTCTGGCTGTTGGTGGAAGGCCTCAGTTACTGACCACGTGGACCTCTCCATGGAGCTACTTGAGTGCCCTTACAACATGGCAGCCAGCTTCCCCTAAATTGACTAATCCAAGAGAGTAAAGCACAGCCCACATGTTGTTGATGATCTAGCCTAGGAGTCACATCATGCCAATCACTTGCTCCTCCCTAGAAGCCTTCCATTGTTCTTAGGGCAACGTCAAAGCTCCCACCATGGTCCACAGGAGCCTTCCATCGTCTGAACTCAATCTTGCTGACCTTCTCTTCTACCACACTTCTTGCTTCTGATGCTCCAGCCACACTGAATTCCTTGAATTATTCTTTAGAAAACATTCATTTATTAAATATTATGTGTCCAACATTCTTCTAGGCACATGGGATAGAACAAGCCTCCCTCATAGAACTTTTGTTTCAATGTCTCAATGCCCACCAGGCACAAGGCTCCTTGCCTGGCACTCCCTGTTCCGTCTAGCCTAAAATGTTCTCCAGACTTTCATAGGCACTTCCTCACATCTTTTAGGTCTCAGCTCAGGCTTCTGCTCAGAGAGGTTTTCTCTGCCCCCCCCCCATTTTCTTCATGCTCTGCTTCATTTTCCTTCAAACCACCTATGATAGCTGACATCCTATGTTCATTTGCTTAAGTGTCCAGCTTCTGGGTCAGACTGAAAGATACAAGAAGACAGCGCACTTTTTCATCTTTTCCATTTTGGGAGCCCCAAAATATTGACCTTTTTAGGTGTTTTGTTGGCAGCCCACATTGCTGCCAAGACCTCAGCTGACTCTGCTGTCAGCACATCTTACTTAGTAGCACCATCTTATTCCTGTTTCTACTCCACTCTGAGCTTAGAAGTTAGATGACCACACTTTATAATAGCCAATGCCTGTCCCATGCCTTCATTCTCACAACAGCTCTGTTATGTATGGTCTATCATTCTTTCCACTGTACAGTTCAAGAAACTGAGACCCAGAATATAAAAACCTTGCACATGGTGACTCAGCTAATAAATGTCAGATTAGAACGAATGCAGCCTGGCTCAAATGCACTCACCCTTTGCGATAACATGTGCCTATCCCTTTCTAGAATGGCATGAAAAACACAGATAAAATGGCTCTAAGTGTCTCAGGGGGCCTCCTAGGAGTCAAAGACATGCTAGTGCATGAATTTGGGGATATACCTGTTTTGGTTACTTCTGATCTAGCACTATTTCTTAGAGAGGCGAAAGGATTAGGTGGCTCAATTCTAGAGATGCAAATGGTCATATTCTAAAGGTAAGGGTGGCAACAAAATGCACAAGACTGACTTGAAAGCGTATGTACAGTAAAACAGTCTAGAGCATCCACTTCACTTCCTCCACACATTCATTCATAAGCTGGCCCCTGCAGGGCATACTCTCTATTCAGAACTCATTCTCTCCATTCAGATGCCCGTGTGCTCCCTCCATGATTTCCCTGCAAACTTGTTTTTAATAAGTGCTGAGGCATGTAGCTCATGTGTCAGAGATGATGGACTTCAAATACCCATGCAAATTGAGTCTTTCTCCCTCCATCTACCTTCGTTGGTTTTTTTTTTTCTTTTTATTTATATTCAAGTTAGTTAACATACTGTGTAGTCTTGGCTTCAGGAGTAGAACCCAATGATTCATGTCTTACATAGGACGCGTAGTACTCATCCAAAAAAGTGCCCTCCTTAATGCCTGTCACCCATTTAATTCATTCCCCCGCCCCCACTTCCATCAACCCTCAGTTTGTTCTCTGTGTGGTTTGCCTCCCTCTGTTTCTGTCTTATTTTTCCTTCTCTTCCCCTATGTTCATCCACGGAGTTTCTCAAATTCCGCATTCGAGTGAGATCATATGATATCTGTCTTTCTCTGACTAATTTCACTTAGCATAATGCTCTCCAGTTCCATCCACATTGTTGCAAATGGCAAAATTTCATTCTTTTTCATCTCCAAGTAGTATTCCATTGTAAATATATACCACATCTTCTTTATCCATTCATCAGTCAATGGACATTTGGGCTCTTTCCATGTTAGAACTTCTCAGTTGGGGGTAATCATTCCTAGTTCTCTCTTCTTGGATAATCTAACAATTGCCACATACCCGATGTTTGTCTTCAAATTGTGAATAGTTTTATACATATTCAACAGCACTTCACAAAGATTTCAGCATTCCAAGGGCATCTTATTCATTCATTCCCTCATTCATTCAAATATCATATGTAAGCCCTTACTGTGGACCAGAAATTTTGCACAAGTTGTCAGACAGATGACAGGGCCCTTTCTCAAGGCATTCAGGAGCTAATAGACGGAGTATACTCCGATTTCAATACAGCATAGTGAAATAATGGGAAAATGTGTATGAAATAATGGAGGCACTTGGGGGAGGCAGTACCCATCCGGGAACAAGGGGTAATTAGGCAAGTGAAAAGCAATGGGATAGGAAAGGAAAGGCTCAGCATCAGCCAGTAGTGACATGACCGTTGGGGCCAAACCACAATGCACAAGTCTCTAAGGTGAAAACTTCAGAACAAGAACAGGAGTGAAGCAGAGAGAGGCACAAGTCGAATCACAGTCGCTTTTGTACAGGGAAGGCACACAGAACTGAAGGCTTCAGCACATTCATGTCAGGATGAGAACAGGGTTTGGAAGTGTCTAAAGTCTGTGTAGAGATTGGACTTGCACAGGGAAAGTGGTAAGAGACGCCTAGCGAGGCAGAGTGGTGCAGGCTCTAACCCCATCTGTAAGATGGCAGTTTGACCTCTAGAGGATGAGCCCAGGATAACTCCAAGGGGAGAACTATGTATTACAGGCTGGTTAAGTCTCTTATTGGAAGTAGTTACTAAATCCAATGTTAAAGGTCTGACCCTTGTACAGGGTTTGTATGAATAAAATATTTTCTTTGGTAAAAGACAACCTCCCAAACCCTGAAGGGAAAAATGGTAGAATGGAAAAGGATTGGACTTTGGAATGAGATCTGGGTTCAAATCTTTGTTCTAGCACTTGCTGTGTGACTCTAGATAAGTTATCAAACCTCTCTGATCAGGACTATCTTCATCTGCAATGGTTTACCATATATACACAGTTCTTTTTTTTTTTTTTTTTAATGTTTTATTTATTTCTAGGAGAGAGAGAGACAGCGTGAGCAGGGGAGGGTCAGAGAGAGAGAGGGAGTCACAGGCTGAAACAGGCTCCAGGCTCTGAGCTGGCAGTCAGCACAGAGCCCGACGCGGGGCTCGAACCCACGAACCGCGAGATCATGACCTAAGCGAAAGTCGGAGGCTTAACCGACTACGCCACCCAGGCGCCCCTACCATATATACACAGTTCTAATACACCACCGGTACTCAGACCTGGTAGCTATTATGTCGTTTATATTACCATTATTAATACCATCTTTGCTTTGCAAAGTAGGCAGGAGCAGAAGAGAGAGCACTGCGCCTGGCTTGTTGATATGAGAAAACGTCAAACTGCGTCATATGCCCATCCTTGGCTGTGGTAACCTGTTACTTCTACCTATAAGCAACAACAAATACCAAGACACTTGCTTGAGTCACCCTTGAATAAATGCTTCTCAATTCACTTTGCCCACTGCTGCCAGATTTACCTCCCCCAAATACTGCTATTTCATTTCTATTTAGAACGTTCAGTGACATCCTATTACCTATTGAATTAAAACCCCAACACCTTAACTAATCCTCAGGTCTATGTTTGAGCTAAGCCTAGCGTACTGTTTCATTTCTATTTCCCTAAGGAGGAGGGGTGTAGTAGAAATCTCCTAGGACCTACAAAATGAGGGTGTTTATACCTGCTCCATCCATCTTACAAGCTTGTAGCAAGGATCACATGAGATAGTATCTATAGAGTGTTTTATGAACTATTAAAGAAAAAAAAGGAAATAGCACTTACTCCAGGCCTACTGTATGCCAGGCAAGTATGTATTCTTTCTTACAGTCATTATAGCAACTATCAGTTTTTTTGGCCCCATTTTCAAAGATTAAAACTAATTTGAGGCTCAACAAGATTAAGTCCCTTAGGGAAAAAAATGCATGGCTCTCAGGAATGAAATAGAGGTTTGAGTTCAGTACAGCTTTTTCTGAGTCCTCATTCTGTTTCATGCTTCCTTAAAAAAATAAAACAAAAAGAAAAACATAGTACCCCCCCTTTCACTCTAGCCAGAGTTATCTAGTTACTGCTCCGTGAACACATTTTTTCTAGGCTGTCTACCCAAACTGTACCCCCTCCTCATAGCTCTGCTTTGTACCTGCCCTGACTACATCCCAAACAACCAATCATTTGCCTCCCCCTGACCTCTTCATTTGGCACTAACACATAATACAGACAGCACGAGGAATCTTTTGTACTACTGCCTGTTATTAGTCTTAACTCTAAAAATTTTTACTTTATATATAATCTTATGTCTACAGTAAGTCTCTACATTTTCTGAGGACAGAGAGTACCCCTTTTCTATAATTCCTAGCATTCTAACTATTGATCGATCCACCTATCTTCACCAACGTATGGTAGATGCTTCTAAATTATTTACACATGTATTGAATGAATGGAGGAATGAAAGAGTTAGTGACCGGGAGTTTAAATAATCTTATCTTTGTGAGTCTCCTCTGGAGGGTCTCCTCTTTCCAGGGAGCCCACTAGCTTGTCTCCTGTATATAGACCTTGAAAGCATTCTGTTCAGGTCCAGAACCTTTAGGGAAATTCACACAACTGCAATCTGCTTTTATAGCATCACAGGCATGATCACTAAGTCAAATGAATGAACTACAACAGAAATGCCAGTACTTTGTTACCACCTCTTTTTCAGTAAATGTAGTTCCATTTTTAAGTGACTAAGCAAAGTCACTAAATAAAAATAACACTTAGCTAGTACAACTAATCCAGAGAGATGGTCCTTCCTGCATGGCTGCTCCCTGTCTGGGGTAATAGATAGATCACACCCATAACTTTAGGAGCTCACTCAACTGCTTTTAATGACTTCATGTGACCAAGAACTCAGCAACCTATGGTCTTCAGACCAGCTAGTCTATAGGAGATGGTTTTGTAATATTGTGCCGAAGATACCATCTCTTTTTAAAAGACTATCAATACAATGAGTCTATCAGCTTTTCTGTTTAATCGTGGCTCCTGGAAAACATTGTATCATCTCCCCTTCTATAACCTACCCCTTTAATGTGTCCCTCAATTCTGCCTGAACAAGAGATCAGGTTCCAAACCATCTGAGTTATGAGAAAGAGAGCTTTTACACAAGGTCGTCAGTTCTTCTCTCAGGGGGGACTAGACACAGGGTGAACAGCCTGTGATTAAGTCCAGTAGCTGAGGACCAGGAGGACCAGGCTTTCAGAAAGCGAATAATCAGGCAGAAGGAGCAGACCCTGGCTGGGGCCATACTCTGCTGTCATTTTCTCTGCTCCCAGAAGCAAATGTAGAAATTGTGGAGGAGATCCTTTCCACTTCAAGAATAGAGTTTAAACTTTGAATTTAACTTGATTTCTAAATTGACTTCTTTATTTGAAATTACCAGAAAGACTCCAACTTCTTAGCAGAAATGGGGTCTTGAGAACAAATGGGGTTCAGATATGGAAAAACAGAACATTGCATTTCTGCCACCTAAACTGTGATTGTAAATTCTGACCCTGCTGTGTGTTTGGTGATTTTATTCATGTCCATTTCCCTTACCAGACTATAAGCTACAAGGAAGACAAAGGCCATTGTATTTCCCTCTCATTTCATCCTCAGCTCTGAGCTCAATGAGTGCTCTCCATAACAATAAGAGGTGGAGTGATAAAGGATACAGCCTCTGAAAATAGAGGACTTGAGTCTTAGACTATTAGTTGCATAAATGAATGTATTCCAAAGTGCCATGCATCATCCACTGATCTGCTATCTTAAACCCACCCCAACTCCCAAGGTCAAGTGTTTCCCATTCATCATCTGTAGATTGTAGTGCCCACCTACACAGCAAACTGAATCCCTGACCTCTGTCCTCTTCTCCTTACCCCTATCACCCATCTCCCTTTGAATGTTCCAGTAGCAATCAGGCTGGGTCCAGCTTGCCTTACCTGACTTACCATACTACACACCAAGTGCATGCTCTTGAAACTGAATTTTTCCCGCCTAGTGACCTGTACCACTGATTTAAATGTTGTCTATTTCTGGCCAGTGAATGCTTAATATCAAGTGGTCAAATGGATATGGAATGAGAATTTAGGATAGGGAAAGCCAATGCTGAAGTCATTTTGTTCATTGGTCCTACTCATGTTCCAGTTGTGTCCTTGACTCCATTTTTCTCTAGGACGTATTCTGAACAGAGATGATATGTCCTCTCCCAAATGTAGCTCAATCCCTGCTGCCCTAGTCACATCCCATACTTTGACTTCCTTGTCAGCCACACTTCTTGAGCCCTTTAGTGATCCCAGGAGGTGGGGATTTGCCATCTGCTGGTGAGCAGGGCCTGAGCTCTTCCCAAGGGCATTTCTGCATCTTTCCATCTTAGAGGCAAATACCACAGCTTTATTCTAGCACAAACCTTTGGGAGAGGGAGGGCTGTTCCCACCTGCCACTGAGCATTTGAAGACACCTAGGAGGCATTCTTTGTTGTTGTTATTGGCTAGACCTGCAGAGGGGCAAAAAATGCAGGAGGACCTTTTGACCCCACAATCTGTGGGAAGTAGGATATCATGAATTCTTTGGTTTAAGATCTATCTACTCAATCACCTACCCACCTCGAGCTGCTGGGACAACCTCCATCAGCCCAATGGCTTTCAAATGACCCTTCCCAAAAAGACAGGGACATGCCAGATCTCCTGAGCTTTAACCATTTGGGAGTTAGAAAGAGCCTTCTTAGACTGGTTAAGTGCATTCTGGGCACTCTGATGCAACCTTTCAACTTCTATGACCAGCCCTGTGGGTGTTTGGGGTATGCCGCAGGTCTCCTTCAGAGAGACATGCACATAAGGAAGCAATAGGAGCACCAAGATAGGAGGGAATGCTCAGAGACCCAGGGTGCACTCCCAAAGTACATGTAAGCCAGAGGGGGGCAGATGAATCCACCTGCCACTGCTCGAGAGGAAAGGAGTCACAGTCAAGGCCAAGACGATGTAGGAAGCAAAATGTGAACTCCTTAATGCCTTTCATAGGTTTTATTTATAGTTTATACTTGCAAAAAATTAAGTATTATTTAAGTGCAATTAATTATTGCCATAATTGCTTTATATTTTGAAAGAATCCTCTGTCCAAAAATGACACAAACTGCTGTTGAGGTTTGTGGGAAGGGAGACATTGAAAGTGATGTGTGTTTAGATTATTCCCACTGGGATATGTGCTTGTCCCAATCCTGACCTCAGTCCTTGCTTCCCAAATTCCAGATGTGCTATGTTAGAGTTACCTACAAGTAATTAATTATAAACAGACTCCCAGACCCTACCTACCCTGTTCCATTGGGTCAAAGGGGAATAGAACCTACAAATTTAGATTTCAACAGGTACCAAATTCATTCCAGAGTCACATCCATATTTGGTAAATATTGTGTGGCCATTGTCCACCTCTACCCCCTCACCTCCAATGGCAGAGAAAGGCATGTGCCCAGAGAGGAAGCCAATGACTCCTCCTTTCCAGGCTTAGAACTGAGTGAATAGGGCAAGACTACACGAAGAGCTCCTTTTGGGTTCAATCTGCCTATGGGGCCAGAACCAAAGTAGATGAAGAACTGCTGTTGCCTATTTCAACCCCAACCCCCAAGCCCAAAGTTTGCATCTTGCCTCTCCATGCAAGGAAAGGCAGGAACTACCAGGAGGATGCCAGCATGAATCTGAAGGGAGCACAGGCAACAGTACTTTTGCCACCAAGACAGGCCTCAATGAGTGAGCTGATAGTGGCAGGAAGCAGTTCATGGGACTAGCCCAACCTTTAGGCTGGCATAGTGTCTGTACCCAAAAGCCATACTATGCCCTTAGGGCCTTCTTGGGGGAGAAAATGGGCCAGACAACAGAGAAAATGGTGAACATAGTTGTTAGGCCCCTGCCAAGAAGCTAACATAGGGGCCATTTTAGACCAGCTTTCACATTACCATGACAACAGGGTGCACAATTTTCAAAACCACAAAAAGGAAGCATCTGTCTCATGATATTTCAAGGGCCAGTGGGTCACTTCTTCCTTGATCTTGATATAGTTTCCTACAGGCGCTGGGATAAAAGGCCAAGAGCTCCCAAAACCGTTCTTAACCCACATTTTAAGGTCACCAAAATGTGGCATCATTATCACCTCATCATGCCTACTCTTGTGATCCTGTCCCTTTGGGATCCATGGACAGAGCAGACACAAAAGGATGCACACCAAGTAGCCAGGGACCTAATTCTGAGGTTACCACTAAGAGTCACAGGCCAGATCATCCAGGGCAGTGACCACAAGGACTCCCCGTCAGGCTGGGGCCTTTGTAACAAGGGACATGTTTGGAGCTGCAAAAAAACTCAGGGGCAGCCTACACAAGCTCTGCGCCTCAGTCCCCCACTCAAGATGTTAAATGCTAAAAATGAACTAATGCAGACATCTAAAACCGGCTGCTCCAAAAACTGCCTCAAGAAATAAGAGTGATGATTTCATTAGGAGAGTATTTTAAAATCTGAGCCTCTTGGGAAAACTGTGCTATGTATGTGACAGCAGTGGGCTCAGCACAGTGCCAGGCACAAAGTAACTACGCAACAACTTATTCTTGTCATTAAAATAAAGCTTTCTACAGGAAAATGGTGTTCATAGCAGATCATTCACAAAAGAGGAAGTTCATGTGGCCCACAAAGCATACACATTATCCTCATTAAAAATCAGATATAAATTAAAATAATAAAACACACTTCCCCACACATTGAATTGGCAATGTTTGCTTTCTGTTCATTCTAAGATAGTACCCAGTGTTGGCCAGGGGATCAGCCCAACACAAAATCCTTCCACAGTATGATCAGCCAGTTCATCTTACAAGATTACAAACTTCAGAAGTGTTCATGTATACTTTGGTGCAGTAATTCCACCAGTAGGGAATTCATCTTAAGAAAAATATAAAACATGCACAAATATTTATCTATAGAACATTTCTCACACTGTTGTTTATAAAGGCAAAAAAAAGTAAGAAATAGAGATTTGACTAAAAATATTATTGTACAAGATATTCAGACCTACCTATGATGTTGCAGACCTTTCTATTATGATGCGAAGACAGGACAGCCATTCTTGGGAAAAAGAACTTACAAAAAAACTTGAAGTGTAGGAAAACATAACATGTAATAACTGATTGTCTATGCATGGTAATATAAATTTGTTGTTTTGTTCTGCTTAACAGCTTTTTCTTAATTTTTCGGTAGTACATATACATTGCCTTTGTATGAAAAAGGCAATAAACAAGCTTGCCTTTTAAGACTTTAGTATATAGTCCCAGACTGAAATGCTTGTCTGAATTGGGATTCATCTTTTATTCCATTAATATTTAGAACACTCATTTATGCCCAACTCTGTGCTGGTGCTGAAAGTAAAAGTATACTTTTTAGTTCTTAACTACTAGGTCAGTATTTGTTTCACTATTAGTGATATTATTTGTATTTGTGTTAGCATCAAGATGAGTATTATTATTATTAAGATAGTGAATATAGATACATAAACAGGACATTATAGCATAGTAGTTCAAGCACAGGGATATATGGGAGGAGTCACTAAGCAGATGTCGGGGCTAGCAAAGGGAAGGCTTCCTGGAGGAAGGGATGATTCTAAGTTTAAGTCAAGGAGTAACTGCTAAGGAAAGGAAAAGGGAACGAGCAATGTTTCTGGAAGAAAGAGTAACACATGTAGAGAATTTAGTAAGTGAGCTATGGAACACCAAAGAACCAAAGTTTTCAGTTCAGCTTCGATGCTTAGAGTTAGAAAGGGAAAGAATAGGACATGGGGCAGGAGGTCGCTAGAGTCAGGAGCAGGAGGCATGGTCAGCTGTGCTGGGGACTCTGAACTTGACTCAGTTTCTGGAGATTTGCTCTATGGAAACTGTCTTTACCATGAGAGGGAGCTGAAGGCCAGCAGGACTGGAGTCATGAAGGCTGATCTCTCATCTTCTCCCTTTTACTCTGTCACATGTTGTATATTCCTCATCTGCACATATGTGGTCCAAAGATATTAGTCTTTGTCGGTTAAAGGTACCTCTGTTAATCTTCCATTATGCTTCTAACTTTCTGAAGAACCCAGTGTTACAGTTGAATTCAGGTAACACTGCCTCTGCCTTAGTTTAGTATTACTACCCTTAAAACTCCTTACCATTCTTCTGGGGAGAGATCTTATTATCAAGCCCTGGAAAGTGTTCCAATTCATTAAGAAGTACATGATTTGGGTCTCCCCTGAACTTTTCTATACCCTATTACCTTTGGCTCTCCTAGTCCATTTCCTTTTGTTGTTTTAAACCACCGTCACACACTAGGCTCTCACTGAGCCTTCCTTACCAACAGCTAAATGCTTCCTTTTTGCAAAAGAACCCTTAATCAACACAGTAAGGCAGTTTTGCTCTGGGCACGCAACAAGAATCTACAGTGTAGAATTTAAAGCTCAGCAGAGAAAAATAGCCCATATATTGTTGATTCTGCTAAAATGCATCATAGGGATAGAAAATGTTTATGTGGATTCATCTGTCCCAAGGAGGAATCTGGGAACCTTTTCTCAGCACACACTTGAGACTGTGAAGTTCTCGGAGATGCCCTCCAAGTGACACGCAGCAGGGCCCCTCACTGCCTCTAAACAATTTAAGGAGGCAAGAGGCAATTTTGAGAGCATTTCTCAGTTTTGTCATCAGTGTTTTCACTTAGCCACATTTGTGGTTTTCTGCTTCAAGTTAGGTGAACCACACATCTTGGCCACATGGAGGGTTCCTCTCTTCTGACACAGATGCAATGACCCTAAGCCATTGCTGGGATGGTCAAGACTGTGAGATTTGCTTTGTCAACTTATTTCAAATTCATTTATAAATCCATAGGGATAATATGCTATCTATGCCTTGATAGTCTCAGACTGCCATGTCTGACTTAGAGTGATTAAGTGAGCAACATTACTCTTAAGTTCCTTCTATTGAAAATGAAATCATATACAAAAACAAGCTGAAAACAATTAACAAAATGGCAAGAAGTACATACTTATTAATAATTACTTCAAATGTAAATGGTCTAAATGCTCCACTCTAAAGACACAGGGTGATAGAATGGATTAAAAACAAAAAAGACCCATCTATGTGCCTGCAAGAGACTCACTTCTGACCTAAGCACACACAGAGACTAAAAGTGAAGAATGAAAAAAGATATTCCATGCAAAGGAAGCTGTGGGGGAGTGGAGGGAGCCAGGATAATAATTCTTCTATCAGACACATAGGCTTTAAAATAGGACTGAACAAAAGACAAAGAAGGGCATTACATAATAATAAAAGGATCAATCCAAAAGGAGGATACAGCAATTATAGGTACATATGCACCTAATATTGGAACTCTTAAGGAAAATATTAAACATAAAGGGAGAAATTCAAAGTAACACAATAATTGGTGGACCTCAACACTCCACTTACATCAATAGATAGATCATCCAGGTAGACAATCTAGAAGGAAACAGTATCTTTGAAGAACACATTAAGTCAGATGGACTTAATAGACATATACAGAACCTTTCATCCAAAACCAACAGAATATATATCCTTTTTTAAAGTTTATTTATTTTGAGAGAAAGAAAGAGAGTGAGCGAGTGAGCAAGCAAGCATGTGAGCACAGAGGAGCGGCATAGAGAATCCCAAGCAGTCTCAGTGCTCTCAGCACAGAGCCAAACCTGGGGCTCAAACCCACAAACCATGAGATCATAGCCTGAGCCAAAATCAAGAATCAGACACTTAACTGACTAAGCTCCCTAGAATACACATTCTTTTCAAGTGCAGATGGAACAGTCACCAGAATAGACTACATGCCAGGCCACAAATCTCAAGAAATTTAAGACTGAAGTTATATCAAACATCTTTCCCAATCACAATGGTATGAAACTAGGAATCAATTACAAGAAAAAAAAAAACTGGAAAAAAACACACAACCAATGGAGATGAAAAAACATGCACTAAACAAAGAAATCAAAGAAAACATTTTTTTCTTAAGGTAGAGCAGACGAACATGAAAACCCAACAGTCCAAAATCTTAGGGCTGCATTAAAAACTGTTCTAAAGGGAAACTTATAGCAATACAGTCCTCAAAAAACCAACAACAAAGAAAGCAAACAAGAAAAATCTCAAACAATCTATCCTTACATCTTAAAGAATAAGAAAAAGAACCACCAAGACACGAAGTAAATAGAAGGAAGAAATACAGAGTAGAGCAGAAATAAAGAGACAAAGAAAATAGAAAAAAAAAAATCAATGAAACAAGAGCTAGTAATTTGATAAACTTTTAGCCATACTCCTAAAAAAAAAAAAAAAAAGGAGCCAAATAAATAAGATCAGAAATTAAAGAAAAGGAATAATCCTTTGTATTTCTGTGGTGTCAGCATGTAATATCTCATGGTCTCTTATAACCAAGAAATTGGACAACTTTGAAAAGATATGGATAAATTCCTGACAATGTGCAATCTTCAAAAAGTGAATGTGGAAGAAACAGAACATTTGAACTAATTACTAGCAACAAAAATGACTTAATAATCAAAAAACTCCCAACAAACATAAGTCCAGAAACAGATGGCTTCACAGATGAATTCTATCAAACATTTAAAGAGTTAATACCCATTGTCCTTAAGCTCTTCCAAAAACTAGAAGAGGAAAGAAAGCTTTAAAGTAAATTTTGTGAGGCCAGCATTACCCTCATACTAAAACCAGACATAAACACTACAGGAAAGAGAAAGGTGGGGGGAACCATGGGTCAATACCCTTGAACATAGATTCCAAAATTCTCAAAATATTAGCAAACTATATTCAACAATAAAGGGTCATTCACCATAATCAGGTGGGATTTATTCTGGAGATGCAAGAATGGTTCAATATCATCAGTACAACACATTAACAAAATGAAAGGTAAAAATCCTATGTTCATCCTGATAAATACAGAAAAAGCATTGGACAAGATTCAATATCCATTCATGATAAAAACTTCCAACAAAGTGGGTTGAGAGAGAACATAAAGCCATATATGAAAAAGTGACATCTAACATCATACTCAATGGTAGAAAAAATTAAAAAACAACAAGCTTTTTCTCTAAGATAAGAAACAAGACAAAGATGTCCACTCTCACCACTTTTTTATAGTTTATTGTCAAGTTGGTTTCCATGTAACACTTAGTGCTCATCCCCACAATGCCCTCCTCCATGCCCATCACCCCCTTCCCCTCCCACCCACCCCCATCAGTCCTCAGTTTGTTCTCAGCATTCAAGAGTCTCTCATGGTTTGACTCTCACCACTTTTATTCAACATAGTACTAGAAGTCCTAGCTACAGCTATCAAACAAGAAAAAGAAGGCATCCCAAATCATTAAGAAGTAAAAATACAGAAACTTCTAAAGATTCCACTTGAAAACTATTAGAATAAATTCAGTAAAGCTGCAGAATACAAAATTAATATCCAGAAGTCAGTTGTGTTTCTGTACACTAAACAAAGTAGCAGAAAGAGAAAGAAAATAATCCCATTTACAATTGCACTGAAATGAAAATACTTAGGAATAAATTTAACCTAGGAGTTCAAAGACCTAAACTCTGGAAACCATAAAACACTGATGAAAGAAACTGAAGACAACACCAACAAATGGCAACATATGTTGTGCTCATGAAATGGAAAAATTAATATCATTAAAATGTCCATACCACCCAAAGCAATCTACAGATTCAATCCCTATCAAATACCCATAGTATTTTTTTTTTTACAGAAAATAGTAATTCTAAAATTTGTGTGGAACTACAAAAGGCCCCGAGTAGCCAAAGTAATCTTGAGAAGGAAGAACAAAGGTGTTAGATCTTAAAATCTGGAATGTGATACTAACAAGACCATAATAATCAGAACAGTAAAACACTGACACATAAATACATATAATAGATCAACGGAATAGAATAGAGAACCCAGAAATAAGCCTACCCTTCTATGGCCAGCTCTTCTACAATGATCTACAGTGGAGAAAAAGACCGTCTTCTTCAATAAATGGTGCTGGGGAAATTGTACAGCTACATGCACAAGAGTGAAACTGGACCACTTTCTTACACCATCCACAAAAAATAATCTCAAAATAGATTAAATACCTAAATGTGAAACCTGAAACTATGAAACTCCTAGAAGAAAACATAGGCAGTAATCTCTGCATTAGCCATAGGAACATTTTTTTCTAGATGGGTCTCCTAAGGAAAGGACAATAGAAACAAAAATGAACTATTGGGAATACACCAAAACAGAGCTTTTACATAGCAAAGAAAACCAACAAAATGAAATGGCAAACTAGTGAATGGGAGAAGATATTTGCAAAGAATGTATCTGATAAGAGGTTAATATCTAAAATATAAAGAACTGATACATCTCAACACCAAAAAAATGATCTGATTAGAAAATGGACCATGGCCCTAAAAAGACATTTTTCCAAATAAGATACACAAGTAGTCATCAGATACATGAAAAGATGTTGAACATCACTAATCATGAGGGATATGCTAACCAAAAACACAATAAGATATCCATCACCTAATATTAGTCAGGATGGTTAGCATCAAAAAGACAATAAAGAGGATTAGTAAGATGTGAAGAAAAAGGAACCCTCATGTACTGCTGGTAGAAATGTAAATTGGTACAGTCACTGAGGAAAACAGATTTCCTTCAAAAATTAAAAATGGAAGTTCTATACAATCCAGTAATTTCACTGCTGGGTATTTACCCAGTGAAAACAAAAACACTGACTTGAAAAGAGATGTGTACTCCTAGATTTATTGCAGCATTATTTACAATGGCCAAGATATGGAAGCAACCCAAGTATCCATCAATAGATGGATGGACAAAGAAGTGGTATAAAGATATATACGAGGGAGTATTACACAGCCATAAAAAAAGAATGAGATCTTGCCATTTGCAACAACCTGAATTGACCTAGAGGGCACTAAACCTAGAGGGCCACTAAACTAGGGCACCAAATTTGTCAGAGAAAGACAAATATGATAAGATTTCTTACATGTGGAATCTTTTAAAACCACAATGAATGAATTAAGCAGAAACAGACCCATCAATACAGAGAACACACTGGTGGTTGCCAGAGGGGAGGTGGGGGGATGGGCAAAATAGGTGAAATGGGGTGGGAGGTGCTGGCTTCCAGTTATGGAGGAATAAGTCACAGGGATGGAAGATATAACACAGGGAATATAGTCAATGGTACTGTAATAGCATTATATGGTGACAGATGCCAGCTACACTTGTGAACATAGCATAACCCTGTGTAAAGTCACTATGTTGTACTCCTAAAATTAATAGAATATTGTGTGTCACCTATTCCTCAGTTTAAAAAAAAAAAAGAGAATAAACATGGAACCATCCAAAAGGGCAAGAAAAGAAAATTATGTGTGGAAATCATAATGGAAGTTGAGTAAAGCCAGTGAGGGTCTGCACTCTGGAGCAAGATGTCTGTTTTTAGCCAAGTTTCATGACTTACCAGCTTTTCTTACTTTCAAAGTGTTACTTCAGGGTGCCTGAGTGCCTCAGTTGATTGAGCATCTGACTCTTGAATTTGGATCAGGTCATTATCCCAGGGTGGTGGGATCAAGCCCCTCACCAGGCTCCCCGCTGACAGTGGAGCCTGCTTAAGATTCTCATTTTCATTCTCATTCTCATTCTCCCCCTCTCTCTCCCCCGCCCCCTCCACTCATGCTCTCTCTTAAAAATATTTTTAAGAAGCTCTCTGTAGCTCAATGTCTGCATGTGAAGTTGGGGATAATTGTACTTGCTCCATGGCATTGCTGAAGTTAAATGAGCTAATGAACCTGAGGTACTTGGTACCATATGTAGCACATAGTAAGATCTCTATATAAGGCAATTCTCCTTCTTCTCAAGTTACTAGTAGTAGTACACGTTTTTCTTTCTCTCATTTTTTGATAATTAATAAATGAGAACACTTAATTCCAACCTCCTTTCCTGCCTCTTTAGAAATACTTTTATGGCACATAATGAACTTTCAGACTAATGACTAATGTGAGAAACACATCTCTACATTCAAATGCTTCTCCACGAAGAAATGCTTACATGTATCAACATGGCAACAGCTTAACTGCCAATAGGGTTGTCCAAAGGTCTCGTTCCCAAAACTGGACACCAAGCTCCTTAACAACGAAAAACTCCAAGTGTGTCCTTATAGTCAGATTTATTCCACAAACCTCTTGAATGTCAGATGCTATGCTAGATACAAACATAGGTAAAAGATGGTGCAGACAGGCACTAGGAAGAAAAGGAAATGCAATGTGGATGAGGGTCGAAGGATGAGGGCTGAAGGAAAGGGAGACCTAAAAAGTTCACAGAGAAACCTAAGCTATAACTGAGAATGTTGAGAAACAGTCAGTGGTGGGGCAAGCCATGTAAGAGGGGAAAACTCCAAAGCCGATAAATCTGCAAGGTCTTCTGACTTGCAAACCAGTCACATAAAGCAGATCATCCCAGCTTTTTGAAAACTTCATACCAGAGAGGAATGTTCTCATTGGTGTGCAAGTCATCAAAAATCAAATTATTCTAGCATTACATTTTTAAAAATACATCCATACTGTTTAATCATTTAAGGTACAGTGTACATTTATGATTTGTATTATTTAATTTCAGATACTGGTATCTATCAATTATTCTAACAGAGTGCATATTAAAAGACTGAATATAAAATAACGCAACTTTGCCTTCTTTTTCCCATTACCAGAAAGTTTTTCAGTATCAAAACTAAATCCTACACCTAAGCTGGAAGCCTAACATTTAAATTTCTATGCTAATGTGATAATTTATTGAGACTAAGAAAATCACAACAGGCTGCGTCTCTCATATACCACAATGGCACATTTATGATTCTTGTATTGCTGCAATAACTATATGTCATACTTAATGGATATTTCATTCAACAAATGTTTATTTTGCCAGACATTGATGCTAAATGTCATTATATATGCTCACTTGAATCTGGAATATACCATAATTTAGATTTCTTTCAACCTTTCAATAAAAATATTTATATAAGAATTCAGTCATATGCTCTTCAATCAAGTCACTGGTTTTCCAAAAATTTTAAGCCATGAATATATTGTTACTCATCTACTTTTGTCCACTAGTGTTAGCACCCCTTAATTATTCTTGCTGCATCATTACCAGCCTATGTGACCTTCTAATAATGGAATCATCATTACTTCTAGATTCATTCATTGATATTCTACTTTAAAATTTAAAAAACATTTTAAAAAGCATCCTCTCTTATTTAGTATGAGCTGTGTATTCTTATTGTACACTATTATTTTGTCACTCAAATTTTCTGAATCTGTTGCCCCAGATTTGGTCAGAGGAGCAACTTCAAGCAAGCTATGCTTTGATATGTTCCCAACATTTTTTTGAGCTCTCCCTTACTTTTTGATATAACAAGATGTTCCAGGATCATCTTGTATTTTTCCAGCCCCAGCCCTGGACAGGATAGAAAAGACGTTTCTCTCAGGAGCCCGGGTTCCTTTTAGTCAAGAATGGTACTCAGAACCCAAGACCTAGGTGTTAGATGTACTCACTGCTACTACACGGTCATTGTTTCCAAGTCCTCTCACTAGAACTAGGAAATCCATGTATGTACATGTATATACATACATATACACACATTTGGATCTTAACCATTATCTTAGACAAACCATTCTCCACCAGGGAGATTTTGCCCATAGGGACATTTAGCAATGTCTGAAAACATTTTTGGAGGTCACAGCTATGGAGAGTACTACTCACATCTGGTAAGGAGAAGCCAGAGATATTGCTAACTATCCTACAACACACAGGAAAGCCCTCTACAACAGAGCATTACCTGACCCAAAATGTCAGTACTGCTGAAGTTGAGAGACCCTAGTTTCTAGGATCACCTCCAATTTCAATCCAGCGCCACAGCATTGGCTCTTGCATTGCGACAATGTGACATGTGACACTGACAGTGACAAATATGGCCTCTTGTGTGCTTACTTATGTGATCAATCCCCCGACACACAGAGAGAGGTGTCTGCATTGCTGTCCCGTGCCTCTGCAGAAAAACAAACCTACTTACTGACACTCTGTTTAGATGGATTTTTTTTCATAGTGGTTGTATACGTATTTGTATTTGTTTCCATTCAGTCTTTAGCCTGAAACACCATATTCAAAAGTTACTTGGGTTGCCTTTTCCCCCCAAATGTAATTAATGCAGAAGATCAACTTGACCTTTATTGCTTCCCTCTTCTCTATACCTATAGCTTTAAAAACAAATTAGGTTTTACTCAGGTATATAATGTTCTTGAGTATGGAGGGCTTTAAACATATCAGTCCTGTTGGCCTATGTGATTCCTTGGCTTAATTCTTAAACAAGGGTGGTTATTTTCCATATACATTTGCCTGAAAAGAACAGGTTAAAATTTGATTTGTGACAAGCTGCAGGAATGCTGTAGCTGTCACAGAGCCAGGGCACCTTGAGGCTGAGCCTAAAAGTGACTACTCAAAGCCAAAAAAACCAATGGTCAGCCTTCACGTGTAAGCTAAAAACAGATGCATTAACACACTATTCTTAGGGTTACTGTAGAGGCAGCACAAAATAAAGTTTCCACATTTTCAAATGACCTGCTTTTGGGGATCTTAAAAGTAAAAAAAAAAAAAAAAAAAAAACCACAGAAATCTTATTAAATAGAAATGCAACGAACAAAATGGGTTTATGTAAAGTAATGCCACTGGGCCACTTTCTTCAGGAATGAAGTATTTTAAACTCCCATTTACAACTCACGATTTTAGAGATCTCAGATTGTGAACAAGAACAGACAAAACAAGCAACGAAATGTAAAAAGCAAATAAAAGCAAGATAGATTTCCAAACCTAATCTCTCAATAGACCGTTTTTCTGAACTCCAGAACTTCAAATCCAACTATGTTCTGGATTTTCCCTCCAAGGGTCACAAGTCACCTACCCTCATCAAAGTAGAGTGTGGTATAGTTAACTGTAATTTACTGGTCAAGATGAGCAGTTTCAATACTGAGCAGAAGCCTGAAATATGCTCATCGCCACAGCAGGGCTCAGAAACTAAGTAAGGAGGTATTGACTCTACGACCTATTTATTTCACTAACAGGTGCTGATGTGCTTATGACCCCCAAGATAAACCTACATGGGTTTTTCTATTTATTCTGACATTTACACGTTCACAGTTTACAGTGTGGATTGACCAACATTTTTACTTGATTGTCTTTGCAATCCTGCCCCTTGCCTGTTTTTAAACAAAAAATTCACCCAGCTTAATAACATTTGCAAACTCACACATACGGAAATTTGAAAGAGCCTAACTTCGAACCTGTAACTCCTGACTCAGAAGTCCATGTTCTTTGCCCCACCCCACCCCCCTGCCCCATACACAGATGCTTTCTTAAGTAGTGCCTGCAACGCTCACATAGTGACATTTTCCCATTTTCTCAGGCTGCACAGAGAAACCGTATTTGTACACACACACACACACACACACACACACACACACACATATTCATGGTTTTTCTCAAATAAATTCTTACTTCCCATTTTATAACTGGGGAGACTGATTCAGCATACTGAATAGGACATAGCCAGAATAAACCAGGTGTTAGAGTTCTAGCTTAATTTTCTTTCTTTACATTTGTGGCTAATGAAAGAATGCTTCCTGGTACAAGCTTTCTACTTCTCTTGGGCTATACAATCATCCCAGATTGCATGAGTATACCGGGAAATTAAATAATCCCATTTGCCAGATTGTGATTATAAATACAGCACAACTATAGTTTTAGAAACAGAGGCTACATTTTTGATGGTTGGAACAGTTGTTGAAGAAGCAAAAAAAGTACCTAATACTCCTCTCTAGTAGTTACCAACACTGAAAGTTGCACTTTTGCCAGAGAAACATGGACAACTGACCCAAAATTACTTCTATGAATCAGAAGGTAGCACTCAATGTTTTGTCTTGGAAAGGGAAAGCAATGGACAAGAAGTTATTTCTTCCTTAACACAAAATGTGACTATTGATGGTTGTCTGGTCAACAAGACCTTTTACATCAGTAGACATTGGTCCAGTGGTGTGTGAACATGGATTCTTGGGTGGAGTGGGATGGAAAGGGAAAGTGCTATGCTTTAACTGAAAGCCCGATACAGCACACACATTTACCTCACAGCTATCAGGCAGGAATTTAAGGATCAGCTATGTGGCAATGAGCAGCACCGAATATACTCTGGGGAAGAAACAGGGTATTACCCAGACATGCCAGGTGCCATGGGCAGTGAGGCACCAGACTTAAAAGAGACCCATTGTCATTTCTGTAGCCTGGCTTTTAATGCAGCAGAGAAACCGCGAGAGCTACTATCGAGGCAGATCTCTTCTATCCTACCAGTTCTGCCTCAAAGCATTTTTAAATTCTTTCTCACATTCAAGGTGATTGATGGAAGAAGAAAGATTTCTTTTCTAAGGCCAATAGCTTCTGCAGAAATGCCATCTGGGCAGTGACTCCCCTCCCAGGCAGCTTTATTTCTGTGCCCTCTACTTTCACAGCGCTTCTTGCACTAGCTCTTCCTTATCACTGTCCTCTTGTTTACTGGTTAAGAGCATAGGTTTAAAGTCACACAGGTCTTGGGGTGCCTGGGCAGCTCAGTCGATTAAGCGGCCGACTTCGGCTCAGGTCACGATCTCACCGAGCCCCGCGTCGGGCTCTGTGCTGACTGCCAGCTCAGAGCCTAGAGCCTGCTTCAGATTCTGTGACTCCCTCTCTCTCTGACCCTCCCCTGCTCACGCGGTGTCTCTCTCTCTCTCAGAAATAAGTAAAAAACATTTAAAATAAATAAATTTTAAAAAATGAAGTCACACAGGTTTTTGTTCAAAGCTGGCTTCATCACTTACTAACTGTGTGGCCTTAGGCAAGTACCTTAGGCAAGGAAGTTTTCTGAGCCTCTGTTTACTCTTCTATAAAATGTGAGTGATGAACTCATAACACTGCTATAAGGATGAAGTGAGAGAATAGAGATTAACCCGTATTAGTACAGTGCCTGGTATGTCAGAACAGTCACTTATCGCTATTACAATCGTTATCACCTTATATCTAGTGCGTTCAGCAGATTCCTATTTGATAGCATGACTCAAGAAACGTACCATTCTTCCACCATTGCCATATTAGCTCACTAACACCATAACTAGGGTATCCCCTTGCGCAAAACCCATCCGGACCTTCCCCCTTATCGATCCAGTGAACCCAATATTTAAAGTCATTCACACTCTAACCTCAACCCAACTTTCCAGGCTTAACTGCCAACTAAACTCACCAGGAATCTCAGTGGTCCATACCTAATGGATTATGCTTTTACAGTGATCTACTCTGACATGGAAACTTGTTAACATCCACGGATGTTAACTGCCAAGGAAGAAGTACAGATTTACCAACAGCAACCTTCCAACAAAGCTAAGGATGTGACATGTAAACTACAGGTCTTTTCAAGTGCCTACCAAGAAGACTAGAATTCTTCAAGATGTCTACAAAGCTAGAAAAGGGTCAAGGCCTTCATTACTCTTTCTTGCTGATCAACTTTATGTCCAGGGATCTTCAATATGGCATAGATGTTACATTGGCAAAATGCTCATTAGCGATGCCTGTCAAAATTTACCCAATTTTTTTGTTCTTCCCTTTGTATATCTAAACTGTGCATAACTTTTGAGAGCCCTATTCAGTGCCACACTGCATACAGTTTGCTGAGATATCCATTGCTCATTTCCACAATTTCTTCCTGAGGTTGACCTTTCTCCTAATTCAGCTTCACAGTATTTCTTCCATCTGCCCCTTCCTTTCCAGGCCTCCACCCCCGACCAGCCTGGTTCGAGGCCTCATCACTGATAATTCTAGTCTACTGCAATAGACAACCACATGGTGCCCATCCTCTCACTTGCTCATACTGCCCCTGTCCCCCCAGGAAGGGTAGGCTCTCTTCAGAACGTCAGTCCCTGGAGTGGGCTGCAACATCAGCAGGAAGCACTCTTTCAGAGAAAACTTGTGGAGAAAGGCTCCAGAGACACCTATTCAATGGCCTTACCAGGGTGCACCTCTAGCTTCTGAGACCAGAGTTCTGCAATCCAGTCCCCTGAATGACATGGTATCACTTATCCCCCTTCCATGCCTATGTTTGATTGGTTAGTACGTAGCCGGTCGTCTCTTCCCACCTAACTGTTAAAGACGAACAGGAACTTCGAACACATCTGAAGAAACAGGCTCAGAGAGGTGAAGTTACTTATTTGATGAAATGACTTATTTACATTCATTCAAAACTAGAATTATGCTGTGGGTTGCTTTCTACTGTATGCAGCTTGTGTATTTCAAACGGAGTCTGGACGTGCTTCATTTTCATGGCAACAGACGTGATATTAGGACAACAGCAACAAAGCACACAGCTAAGTCCACGAGCCTGATAATAACAGGTATGGTATGTCTTACAACTCAGCTTGAATAGAGATGATTGCAAAGAGCCAAAGGGATGCAAATGTGGAAGCAGCATCTTCATCTTCCAGAATGTTAATATCCTAGCACTCCCATCTCTACCCCACCCTTTAGCTTGTTGTCAGAGGAAACTGCTGCATTTGTTTTCATTGGATATGGACTTTCTCATAGATACAATTTTCACAAAATTAGTAGGATTATTACTCTAGCAGATTATTTACTGCATATTCTTACATACATAATACCACATTAAGAATAACCCAGAGTATGTTCAATTGTCAGGCCAAAGTCTTATCTTACTTATGTCGCAGCTTAGTAGCAAATGACAATTAGATGGAACAGACCCTTGATACTGGCCAAGTGTGTCTAAAGACTTCAACTCTCACATTTATAAATGCCAGTGTAGCTCACTACTCCATAACATGATATAAAAACAACCTATGTCATGCTTTAAAGGACTCTTCCAGAAATAAGGGTTTACAATAAAACAACAAAGCTGACAAATAGATATTTGGCTCCTTGGACTGTACCCATCATTCTGAGACTGACCTCCAGGGCCCCCCAATCTTGTTCATTGGTACAGGGCAGGATGAGACTGGTCCCTGTTCATGGGTCCTCAGCCTCTAATGCAAACATCTCATTCTTTTTTTTATTCAAGAGTGAGACAGTGTGAGCGGAAGAGAGGGACAGAGAGAGAGAGAGGGACAGAATCCCAAATCCTTGAGATCCATGCTCAGTGTAGCGCTGGACACAGGGCTCGATCCCACCAACCTGGGAGCATGACCGGAGCTGAAATCAAGAGTCAGACACTCAACCAACTGAGTTATCCAGGTGCCCTGCAAACTTTTTTTTTTTTTAAACAGAGACCACAGTCATTCTGTGGGAAATTTATTATAGTGTATGTGAAATACGGAACATCCCATTGTATCCTGTGTTCTTTCTTTCTACCCTTCCCACGCTCTCCTCCAGCCACACTCCCTACTACAGCAACCAGCTAGTTCCCCATCCTTCCACAAGTATAGGGCCTCCATTAGGGGGGAAGAAGCCTAATAGTTACAAGTGACAGACTCCAGAGCCAGCTTTCTTTCAGTGGTGTCCTGGCCCCACCATTTGCTGTCAGTATTTCTTGGGATAAGTTTCTTTATTTCTTTGCATGACACTTTCTTCATTTGTAAAAAGGGAAAGAGTACCTACACTGTAAAACTACTATCAGGATTTGATAAATTAGAATATATAAAGAACTTAAACAGGTCATCTGAAACAGAAATGCAGTCTTTCAGGGTGTCCTGCTTAATAAGTAACTCAAGTGCTGGCAGAACTTTGAAATAAATAGCTCAGGAGTTTCAAAGTACATAGTGATTAATTTGGACAAGCTTTTAAAAGAAACCATCACTGTAACCTCATAGGGCCATCCATGACGATTTCCTTACAGAGAGTGGTTATAAAAACTGTTTCATATGGTTTCATTTGGTCATTTATAGATGCAAGTCAAGGTCAGAAGAAGGGGTAAGATTTTCAGGGTGATAAAAGGGGATGCTAGAAAAGTTGGGATTCATTTTTTTCCTAATAAAAATATCCCCTCTGCCATTTTCACACTTTACCGGTTAGCAGCACAAGCAGAAATGGAAGAGAGTAATACACTGGGTCTCAGTCTCACGGAGGAGGAAATCACACTGTGCAAATTCTTAGAAGTTAAATGGGAGTTACTGGGCAGCAGTTCTGCAAATGCAATTGTTGTTTACAATGATTATATAGCAAGCAAATGAATGTCCAAGCTTTGTAAAAACTGAGCAGTGGTTATGGATTTTCTCCCTTCAAAGTCCTATAGGTTGACCCATGAGACATTTGGGTAGATCTGAGAGAACAGGGTTGTTTCTGTTGTATGGCTTCTCCCCATTTGAAAACTTTCTTATCAGAGACCAGCAGACCCTTCACTGTGAAAATCCTTATCTCCCAAGCCTTGGTGCCAATTGGGATTGCATGTGCAGCCCTGCCCACTCTTGACAGATGGCAAGGAGCCCAACTCTTCCATATGCTCCTCTGTTCTCAGAGAAGGCACGGGCGCACGAACAGATTTGGCTGGTGTGACTGTGACCGTGGGTGTCTCTCAAGCAGCATCCCTGTCCTTGGGCTATTTAGCACCAGACAAGGCTCCAGCAAATTGAACATATTCTGTGGTGGACAGCACAGAGAGCAAGTCAAGTTCTCAGATGTTTCGCTAGAAGTCTACAGATCTCTCCAGGGGTTTTATTTAGCTCCCTTGAGCAAGAGCAATACGGTTTAGCCTTTCTACAGGCTTTTGGGCATCTTGCTGTAATAGAGAGTAGGGAATTTTGTTTTTATTGGCTTGTTCTCATTTAGGGTCAAAAACTTTTCAGAATGCACTATTCTTTCACAATGGCAGTAAAAGGTCTTCAGAAACGACATTTTCACAACAGAGAACCTGCACATTTTGCATCCAAATGTAACTGTATTTCAGAAATAGCCTACTCTGGGCTGGTATGCTGTTTCCCTTGTTTTATCTTTTCATCCCCCTTGTGATCATTATTTTTAAAAATCAAAAGCTTAATTGAGTTCGAAACTCTCCAAGTTTACAAAAGAATTCCCAGGAACAGATCAATCACGTCTTATGTTTGTGATTCGTTTCTATAATGCCTTTTTCAGTTGCAATGAGCAGTTTCAATTCTTTGTTCTTTTCTTTCCAGCTTTGTTTCTTTTTAATCTTCTTGATTACCTCCTTAGGTTGTAGCTGGGCTACTCATTCCTTGAGCTATGGTGTGAATTGCTATTTTATTCACCAGGTCACCCACTACTTTAAATCTTATGAGGTTCACTTCAAAGGGACCCTGACTGGGGCTCAGTTAGGATGCTTTAAGTATTCTCAGTTATCCTTGCACATAATTGCCATAAATGAGCATATTACACTCTGCTTATAAAACTATTAAAATTCCTTTAAAAGCAGCCATAGTGACCATTGGAAGAGCTCTTAATTAAGTTGATAAGTTGCTATCAAAGTAAAGCATGAAAATGTTAGTCCAAACTGGTCATAGATTTCCCATTTGTCATTTGAGTACGATTCTCTTGGTTTCTGTTTCAGGGGGGAAAAAACCTCCTCCTTATTGTCATGTTTTTAAGCTAGCAAGACATATGGTAGATTAGGGAAAGAACAGAATTTGTTATTGTAGATTCATAAATAGACTCAAGAGTAGAATTTTGTTTAACAATAAGACCTTGAACAGAAGAAAAACCCCTTAGTCATTGGGATTTTGATCTACGTTTAAATTTTTGTCCAAGTGCGAAATGGTCTATACTTCAATTCTGCCATAGAAAAGTGTTCTGTACTTAAATCAGGATAGAAAGTAGGAAAGGTCACTACATGCCTCTTAAAGTGAATGTTGAATTTTCCCTTTTCTATCCCCCTGAGCGATAAGTGGAAGCTATGTTTACAAGAAATATTTATCATTTACCTTGTTATTCCATTACAACTTCCTGCAAAGAATTCCAGGTATCTCTCCCTACCAGTGAATCTACCCAGGACTTTAAGATGTAGAGACCATAGAACCACAGAGGTCAGAAATAAACCTGAGATCTAGTTCAGAAGTTGTTTCTTTTTTTTCCCCCCTTCAGCTATGGAAACCCTTTTTCAAACAAAAACCTACATGCAGGGCTGATGTATAAGCAGAGAAACAATAGAACTCTCTGGTTGAAGCAGAAGGCACAGAGTTTCCCCATTTTGGCTTCCTCCAACCCCCCACATCTAACCCCTCAAAATCAGCAGGGAGCCTTTTCAAGTCACTGTTCTGGCCCTGCCCCAGACTATTTTAGAAGGAGGGAAACAAAAGCACAGAAAGGGGACTCTGACTTGGGCAAACTAACCTGCCCACCATAGCGTGGAGGCTTCAGTTTGGTCAGGCCCTTGTAGACACAAGTCTCCCAGAGCACAGGTGTTTCTATTTAAAGTTCGCCACCCCCATTCCCTCCCTAGCTTTGCCTTTCTCCATATATTTTATGCATTTATAGATTTAAATACACTCCCCCTAGATTGTAAGACCCTGAGAGGAAAGAACTAGTATTACTCATGTGTACTTTATAGGGAGCAGGGCTTAGGCAAGTTATTTTTACTTTTTTTTTTAGTGTTTATTTTAGAGAGAGAGAAACAGAGCATGAGTTGGGGAGGGGCAAAGAGAGAGGGAGTCACAGAATCTGAAGCAGACTCCAGGCTCTGAGCTGTCGCGGAGCTCAAACTCACAAACTGTGAGATCTTGCCCTGAACTGAAGTTGGAAGCTTAACTGACTGACCCACCCACGTGCCCCTCAGGCAAGTTATTGATGTGAACTGAAGTTGCCCCACCTGAAACGATAGGCCCTACTAAGTAATAGCACTGGAGTTGCTAAGGATACAAGAAATCTGAGCTTAGGTTATTAAAGTTTAGAATATCATACAGAACAGATTATTACAAATAACAGTCTTTTATTTTCAAAATAAGAGTGGACCCAAGAAGAATAACCCTTAGGTGTTAATGGGAGCATTAAGTATCCTAGATGATTGGTTTCAAAATGTTAGCAGGTATGAGAATCATCTGGAGCACTTGTTAAAAGCACTTTGATTCAATAGGCCTGAGGTGTGAGGATTTGAACTGTAACAAGTTCCCAGGTGATGCTGATGCCATTTGAGAACCAACCACCCTTGACCTTCCATTGTCATACTATAGTTTGACAGTGAGGAAATTTTCGACCTCTACAACATGCGGAGTCCGTAGCAGCTAAGTAGATGTTATCTTTGGCAGCCCCGTTGCAAAAGGAGAAAAGGAAAAGGGCTAGGCTCAGTAAAAGGAATCAGGTTTTCTTTCAATTCCTGCTAAAAATCTCACAGAGGAGCCATAAATCACTTCGTTAGGAAACAGACTTGAATTGCCATTCTGTAGGGTCGAAATGTATGTCATTTCTTTCCTTGCTAGGTGATTCAGTAACCTATAACACACCATGGCACTACATATCCCACTATATTCTCCAGTCATTGAGCAACTTGAAAGTGAAACACCTTGCTAGTTATCTAAGTGTTCTAATCCAGATACTGACAGAATACATTTCTCCTGTTAGCCATTAAAGGAGGGGGGAAAACTTGCTTAAAATAAGGATCCAATCATGACCTTCTCGGCATGATAACTATATATCATTCTCTCCACCCACCATCAGAAAAAAAAAAGAAAAAACATTCCCTTCCTATGTTTGAGATAATGTATGCAAAAATCAATTCAGTTCCACAAATATTTGTGTACTGATAAGTCAGTCACTGTGCCAAGAATAATCAAATATGTATAAGAGCCAGCCTTCATCCGGAAGGCCTGCATAGGACATGTCAAGCCATGAATGTATCCTCATTGTGACTCAAAGTAGGTGCCTAGTAAACGTTGTCTTCAGAGAGAGAGAGAGCACATTTAACCTGATGGACATTAACCATCCAAAACTTCTTAATAGGAGTTATGTATTTGCTCTATTTGTGCTCATCTAATTAAGCTAGGGCTTTCTCAACTCCCAGCTGGAGAAATTAAACTCTGGAGGGTTTAAATGTCTACACTCCAGCAATTCGTGGGCCAAAACCAGGATTAGAACTATGACTCCTGATTCCCAGCAAGCAATCATCCTGGCAGGTTTTCTAGAAATTCTCCCACTTTCACCTAGCCTTTTCTGTTCGCACTGATTTTTGTTTTAGACACTATTGATGACATCAGAAAGACTCCTATTCTAATTTTCTTCAATATTTTTGTATATTTAGAAAATGAGGTATCCCTTCTCAATCCCTTATTTCTATTCTGGAGAGGAGGTGAGTCACCCTACTGAAGCTCGCTACAAATACAGCTCCATAATCACCATCCCCCTGGAAGCTGCAAAGGCAGGCAGACAGATGGCAGTGATTCCTAATCACCAGTCGTGCCCTTATTGCCAGCATCATCTAGATGATTAAAACTAGAGTTTTAATTGCTCCCCAGTCCACCAAGAAGATGGTAAAACTTTACTCCACCCGAGGTCACTTACCCAAATGCTGGGATTTTCATTCTACCTAAGTGGCTATCCAATCTAAATTTAGCCTGTAGGAAGCAGCAGGTTTTAATGGATGAAAATTTGGTCTAAAACTACTTGATTAAAAAAAAAGTCCAATCCCACTCTGCACCCTTGTCTTCAATCACTACACTTCTCTCCGTTTATTCTCATTCATTAGTGGATAACACAGAAATTGCCAGGAAATGTACAACACTTTCACTTCTTTGAAAATAGGGGATATAGGGGAGAGCTGTCCCGTCGATAGAAGATTTGCTCCCCACGTTACTGCTTTTGTGACTCTAGTATCTGCATACATGCTCATTGTTTCTTTTCTGATTAGCAAGGATACTAGATAGCTGATAGCAGACACTCATTTTTATAGTTCAACTTGTAGAAGTTTTTAACCATGAGAAAAAAAAAATGACAAGTGATGGCATCCTGTTTCTATGCCACTGAAAGGGAGTTTCCAGAACTTCTAAGTGAACCCATCAGAAATGTTGTTAGATCAAGAAAGTTGGGGTGGGGGGAAAAGAACGTATAAGCCTTGAACTGAAGTTGGCTTAAAAATAGAAAAAGTGTATTTCTTCTAGAAAACTCAAAAACAGTTGCATATACCACAGTCAGCTATCTAGGCAAGAGAACATTCTATGTAGAAGATCTATTTCTAATATGGAGTTTTTAGCATCCTTGTAAATTAAAAGGCACAATTACACAGAAGGTGTCTTTTAAGGCAGGCAGTCAACAATAACTGAACACCTTCTGTGTGCAGTACACCACGGAGGTGCCAAAATTGGAGGATACATATGGTCCCTGCTGTTCAAGGAATTTGCTAACAATGCTATTTACTGGAAGAACCAAGGGAAGGAATAGTCTATAAATTTTTACAATTTCCAGTGATTTTTTATGCAAACACTCTCAGAGAAATAGAATTATCACTAATAAAAAAAAAATCAAACAAAGAGATCCATAATCAGTAATAAGAGACTAGTATCCAGGGTTCATGGGTGCCTCTACTAGAGAGTTGGTCCCTTTAAAACTCAGCCTGAGACTATGACACATTGCAGTTTATGATTCATCAAGGTGGTAGAGCCAATTACAATGATTTGACACTAGAGTGTGGATCAGCTTTAGTATGCATCAAGGACTGAAAACTTGATTTCCATCCAGTCCTTTTGGTCTTGAGTAAGAGAATGTTAAGTGCTATAAACCTGTGATCCATGATTCCTAACAAGTCATTCTTGCCTATGGCCAAAAACCTCACTTGCTAAAGGTCTCCAGCAATTGGTTTCAGCTGTTTAGAACAGGTGCTGCTTAGTGCCTTTTGCCTTCTACAGCAAAAGGCTGTCATGAAATAAACACCCATGTGGTTTTAAGTACAGAATTATCACCGTACCTTCGATTTTGTGATGGGGAGAAAAGTTCATTTGTAACCTGTGCTCCCAAATACCACCACCATACTTTCAGATAGAAGGCTTTGTACCCACTGATTTCAGCAACTCACGCTAGGATCACCTAAGCAAACTAGACCTTGCCACCACTTCCCATTACTGTGGGTTAAGCATCTTTAAAACTGAAATATGCAAATCTTTGCCTCCTAACACTTATTCAAGATTTGGGGGTAGATTCTCCTCTAAGCATAGGGCCTCAAACACATTTTTATGTTTATTACTTTTCACATAGTTTATTAACTTATGTTCTAATTAATGTAGAGGTTGCAGGAGATTTAAGGATGTTTTCTCAAGGAGAAATTTTTGTGAGCTAGCCTAAATCACTTCTTAAGAATGCCACAGAAGATAATCAAACACAAATAGACCATCCATAAGAAACACATATAGCTTTCTATGGCAGTGGCTACTACCAATTGTTGCTTCACAGCAGAATCACCAAAGGAACATTCGGAAAATATAGATGGCCAAGCCAAACCCCAGGTTTTCAGGAGTGGGGGCCAAAAATCTTTTTCAAGAGTGTGGCTGCTAATCATGAATCACCGCCAGCCAGAATTGATATCAAAATTCTATAGTTATACACATTCTTTGAGATGTTTAATCAATGACTTATGAGTTCACAGTTTTCCCCTTAGTAATTGCCTCTAAATAATATGTCACAGGATTATTTGTACTTCCTAAACACGCACATTCATAATCATGCATACATCCCTTCCCCCATCACTGTCTCTTTGTATACTATGTTCTCCCCCATTTTGCCTGTGAGCCAAGTGAACAGAGAATTATGTCTGATTCAGTGTTCAGTACAGTGTCTAGTACATTGGCACTCAATATGTGTTAAAAAAAAAACAGTAAGAACTGCATGTTGCTTTCATACACCATTCTTTCAATACAGGTTTTTTTCAGCTTTAAAATACACTGTTAACAAATCGTATGTGCAGAAACGTACCTTATTATTTTCTACAAGTAAGTTCAGCTTCCCTCTTGAGACCCCAATTCCAGTCGAGACTGACAACTTGAAATCCCGATGCCATGAAGGTAATAGTCACTCAGTGTGAGGTTCTTTTCCAGACAAATATTTGGTCAAATGAAACAGTCTCTCCTCCAGCTGGGACACTTACTGGGCAACTGGATGAGGACAGTCTGCTCGTGGCCTAGCCTCATTGGCTTTTAGCTATGGCCTATCCGTCTTCATCATTGCTGTTCTGCTGATGGCAGCAACACCTGCCTGGCCCTCAGGTCCCATGGGCTGCAATTGTTGCTGACACCTGTGGTCTCTACCACAGCCTTTGGTCATGAAGTGGGTGCACCTATTCCTCCAGCCCCAACTTCACACTTCTAGTTCCTTTAGCACCTCTACAACTGCTCAAACTGCCAACTGTTTCTCCCTCTCCCAGCCAAGGAGCTGAGGGGCTCTCTGAGCCCCCTTGTCCACCAGGTCAGCCCTGGGCCCTCACCATTTGCAGCATGAATCAAGCCTAAATATGAGGCTTCAATGGTAGACTTGCCATCTTTCCAAGCTGGGAATTCGGGCAAGACAACCGGGATACCCCCAGCCCCATCGTAGCCGACTGTTTCTATTGCCACCCCGGGTTTTGACCCCAGGAGTTACTAATGTGAAAAATGAGCCTTCTGGTGGCACCAATCATTATTTATTTTCTTTCTTTTTTTGGCACCAATCATTATTTATCTACTGTCTTCTAAACTGTGGTTTTAGGGGCGCCTGGGTGGCTCAGTCGGTTAAGCATCCGACTTAAGCTCAGGTCATGATCTCATGGTCCTTGAGTTTGAGCCTCACATTGGGCTCTGGCCTGTTTTGGATTCCCTGTCTCCCTCTCTCTCTGCCCCTCCCCCACTGGCGCGCGCGTGCATTCTCTCTCTCTCTGTCTCTCTCAATAAATAAATAAATAAGTAAATAAATAAACCTAAAAAAAAATCCTGGGTCAAGAAAGAAACCCTATATTTCTTACTATACATTTAGTCAAAAAGGTTTAGAAATAGAAACACTGGTCTCTCTTTTTGTCCCCCTTAAGCCCTTCTGGTTTCTGAATCAGAGTTTTTATCTTTGAGATCTCTAACTTTTCCAGTAAGAAAACACTCCTGCAGAATCATCCTCCAAGGTCTCTCTTCTCTGATTAATTTTGTAAACTATCCTCTGAGCCTCGCAGATTCTCCTCACCTTTTCTCTCTCCTGTGTCTCAACCTCCGAATTTAAAGTCAAGATGTTCATCACAACTGCATCTAAGCTGAGGATGTTTTTGTCCCTGCTCTGGCCGGGTCCCTCTGTGCCCTCCCTACCCTGGGGGAATTAGCTTCACCCTCTGGTCTAGTTTTAATGGTCAAAGGACCCAGGTAATCAAGAGAAATAAAATATAGGAGATAGTAATTCAAAATTTTAACCTGTCACACAGGAATGTGGCCCTTTTCCAACACTTTAAATAAGTATTTTTAAGTGCTGAGACACTAGTAACAATGTACCTAAACTATTTGATTTATGTGAACTGGTAGTCAGCTATGTATAAAGGCTATATAAAGCAAAGATATATTTAAAAATACTTTTCCTCAATCTTTTAGTTTTAACTTAAAACACATATATGTATATTTGTTCAGTAACCTTTTCATGAAAGACTAAGGCCTTTTGGGTTTGTTGTTGTTGTTGTTTTGGTTTTTTGAAAGTGAATCTACTGGTTGGAGTTCCAAGTTGTCCTTCTTGCGTAAGCCACATTCATACTGTATTATCTATAAATTCTAGTTTCAGTTTTCCTTAGATTTGGACATGCAAGACCATCTGAATGCAGAATCCTTCTAAATTGTCGTGACCTTTCTCCATTACTTACCCACGTCTCCCTCACCACTACTTTGGCAGCAATTTTTAACAACTCCTATCCACTCAATCTTTAAAAAACTTTTTAAATTCAAAGAGAAATAACTCCTTTTAAAGAGTTCTTAGAGGGGTACCTGGGTGGCTTAGTCAGTTAAAGTTAAGCATCCAATTCTTGATTTGGGCTCAGGTCATGAACCCAGGGTCATGGGATCACGCCCCATATTGGGCTGCGAGCTGAGCATGAAGCCTGCTTGAGATTCTCATCCTCTCTCCCTCTCTCTCTCTCTGTTTCTGTGTATGTCCCTCCCCTGCCCCTCCCCCACTTTCACACACACTCTCTTTGAAAGAGTTCTTAGAGAAATGATTCTTCTGCCCTCATACAGCAACACTCTGTAATATTTAATTAAATTACATCATTGTAGGGGCGCCTGGGTGGCTTAGTCAGTTAAGCATCCAACTTTCGCTTAGGTCATGATCTCACGGTTCGTGGGTTCGAGCCCCGCATCGGGCTCTGTGCTGACTGCCAGCTCAGAGCCTGGAGCCTGTTTCGGTCTGTGATTCCCTCTCTCTCTGACCCTCCCCTGCTCATGCTCTCTCTCTCTCTCTCCTAGAAATAAATAAAACATTTAAAAAAAATTTTTTTTTAAATTACATCATTGTAATTCCAAGTGAGACTAACATAACTAGATTTAAGGGAAAGTCTAGGAAAGCTCTAGAGCAGCTCAGAGTGTGAGCATTTTTTGTGCCACCAGCAGCCTGGCTGTGTTTGCAGAGAGAGCAATGGGTGTCCATTAAGCTGCGGAGTGTGTTTAGGTAGAGTTTTGTTAAAAGAGCTTCGACTGTACTCAAGAAAAAAGGTCTGACATCAGAGAAAGCAAAATGCAAGCTGTAATAATTTCAGAGAAAGACACTCATGTAGTGGAAAGAGCATTTTTTTTTTGATGGGGGAAGGAAAAGACAGAAGTGAGGAAATTCTAAATTCTGGACAAGGACACTGTTAATGGTGACTTTGAACAAATCAGTTAAACTTCCTGCAGTTCACGTTTTTCTTTTATGAAAAGGGTAAGTTTTCTTCAGCTTTAAAGCCTATTATCCATACTTACCCACAGTTCCTGTGAATAAATGAGGTGTAGGTGAATGGAGAGTGAATCAGGCTTACATGTCCTCATCTGTGAAATGAGGGAGGGACAGGGCATCAATCAACAATTCCTCAGGTGTGTTCTGTTTGGAAATGGCAAGATATAGTTTTCAGAAAGGTCAGTAACAGTTTTACAAAGTGCTGGAGTAAAACTATGGAAGAAGGTTTCTTTACTGCAAAACTCCAGTCTTTCATAGGTTAAAGAGTGTTATGAATTTCTAAAGTGAGGATATAATAGCCAGCTTCCTATAATTGTACCAAATCTTCCTATTGTACCAAATCTCTTCTTCTCTCTTTTCCTCCCATAAAACCTTTCCCAGGACTAGAGAGCCACAGAACACACTTTGGGGAAATTCTGGCTCAGCTATTTCTATGGTCTTTTCTAACTCCAAATTCACCTTTAGCTGGGGACTGCATCATTGACTCACTGAGACTTAATAAACAATGTCCTGGAAATGACCAGAGAGACCATGGAGCTCTTTTTTAAAAGACCTAGAACACAGTCACAAAGGGAAAAGTCACCAGAAACTTCTTTTGATATTTTCCTCGGCACCAAGCAAAGACCACCACTAAACTTTGTCCTCATAAAGGAATTTGTGTACAGCATTGGTACACAAGGGACGTGACTTCCAAATTACCTTTTTTCATTCTTCAGACCCTCCTTATATCTTTCAACTCAACTGAGTTATTTTTCTAATATCAGTGAAGGGGCTGTATATAGAAAACAGAACAGAAATTAAAGATAATAGTAATGAATAATAAAAATGAATAAGAGTTGGGCCTTTCTGTCAAGAAACCTTGCAAATTCATGCACCTTCAACAGTCCGGAAAATGTATTTGTCTGAACCAAATGCTATTTTCATATATTTTATGTACAAGGCATAAATGAGGAAGAACTTTAAAAGTATATCTTGACAGACTGAACGATCTCAAGTCTTCTTATGGAGTGATTAACATTTTAGTGCATGACCAGCTAAGAATTGCACAAATTATATTCATAAAAGTGACTACTTCCCTGGGAGATCATGCAGATAAAAGCCCATTGAGGCCAATTGTCCACGACAGGTTCGTCTCTTTGGTTTTGTTTTTTGTGTGTTTCTAGCTAAATAATTCTAGACATGTGTATTTTACAAGTGCTATTGTCTTTCCTAACGATACTACATTTCGATATTGCCATTTTTCTAATAAGGCATCTGGTGTGGAACAAAACAAATCCAAAGTTAGAGGCAGCTATTTTATAAGGATCTTCTTTGAAATGTGTTCTATGATACTGTCACTCCACCCAGGAAGGAATGGTCAGCCTCGTAGCCCACAGACAGATTTCTCCATTGCTTCTATCAACAGCCAACATATATTAAACCCAGTGGAGTAGACTGTGTACTACAAAAATATGGTTCTTATTATTTATGGTTGTATCTAAAATTTAGAGAATTTTAAAGGGTGTAGTTCCTCTGAGGTTTGAGCCATATGTTGCAAAGAAGCAAAGGACTGTTTTTACCCATGCATATTTGCAGTGTGAACATTGTGCTAGTCACATATAAATTTATGTGTGTCCATGCATTATATTTGTAGTGTTATCTCAATTTTTTTTTGCCTCTGCAGTGGAAGGATTTGGCTAGATTATAAATAATATATAATTTGAAAAATTAGTTTTCAGATTATTACATATCTTTTTTTAAAGGCGGTAGCTTTTCACAAACTGGGTGAATTACCAAATTCAAATTCCCAAAGAGCTTTCCCTCCTGTGAGTTTGCTGTCCATTTCTTCAGCTGAAGTAGCATCTGTAAGCAGATTTTCTACATTTTCTACATTTCCCTCCCTCAGAGTATCCTGAAATGTTTCTGTTTATTAATTCAGTCAGTGCAAATTTAGCCAATAAAAATAGAAGGGCAGTAGAAAGATGTATAAGAATTAGTTCTTGACTTCCTAGAGCCTGCGATCTAAAAGGGAAAACAGGGCACTTAGGAAAACGCTGAAGGAATATCTTACATATAATATACACATGATAAATATTTTCCCCATAGTCAAAGCACTGCTGCAGCTCAAAAGAGAGACAGCTCACCCCCGGACAGAATGAATGAAGAAGCCTTCATGGAGACAGGAGGATTTGAATCACCCTTGTGAATCATGGGCAGGATTCTGAGGGCTTTCCACTTTGGGAAGTCCTGGAGCCAAGAAGAGACCAGGCACTGCTTAGGACTCACAAATGTCCAAACGGTCTATACAGAGGAACTTGGTTAATCTGATGCATTTGCAAAGACAGATTTAAGCCAGCTTCTGGGGAATTTGAGCCAGCTTTTCATGAATATCTGAAATCAAGTCTCCCTTTCTAAGCACAAAGGAATCATGGAACATTTATTAGGTCATGCTGGTGCATGAGGGAGCTGGGCAGAAGCAGGAAGATAGCCTTAGAATATAAGGTAATTGCACAAATGCAAACCGGAAGCAGAGCTGGCCCTGTTGTGGAAGTCAGAGGAGCCAAAGGAAGAGCACAGATGCAAGAGATATTCATTTACCCATTAAATTAACATTTATTGAGCAACGGGTATATATGTCACTGTTTGCCAAATACTCACCATTTCTATACCATCATCATGACATTGGCCACATCCAGTTCTACTGGTATTATTTTCCATTTGATAATTTTCTACAAATAGACTCATTGTTCATTTAAATATGTTTTTTTTTTTTAAAAAAGAAACTTGATATCACTGCTATTTTCCTTGTCTCCAATAGAAGTTAATCATAAAAACGAGAACAAGTTAAAACAAAGCAAGTTACTTAGGTAGGTGCCATGCCTGTTGAAGCCTGCTGAAAACGGAGGAAAAGCAGAAAGAGGTGTTCAGATCCTCTCCTCGAGAAACAAGGATCTTTCCGCTTTGACTCAACTAAATAGATGGAATGAGAAATGAAATGCAAATAACTTTCTGGCTGTGTGATTCAGTGCGGCTGGAGCTAGGGGACTTCGCTTAGGGCCAGCTACAGTGCTGGGCACTAGGAATGCAGAGGTGAACTCCACGCTCTCCTCTTGGAGAGGCCGGGGAAGGTAGAAATCACACAGATGAATATGACATAGTGCCAGGAGAAAAATCTAGTGTGCTATGGACACCTTAGGATACCACTGGCCACTTGAGAGCTTTCCTTAGACTTCTCCCAGCTCATTATGACTTGGAAATTAAATTCTAGTTCTAGGATTTAATTTCATTCCAACTCCATATGTGTGGGCTGCTTCCCCCTAGTCGCTGAGGACAAGCATAATAACCTATCTTTGTTTTCTGAGAAAACAAAAGGGGAGGTTTCTTAGGCTAAGAAGTGTTAAAGTACATCAGAAAGCACCTCCGTGTAGGCAGTAAGATATTGCCACCTGTGAGGATCAAGGAGGCTGAGGGTCAGGTCAGAGACTTCTCCTGGGTCAGAGCCCCACCCTGAGATGAATGAATCTCCAAGAACAGCCCAGGATCACGTGTCTCATAGCTGGGAACGTGGTGGCCGCTATCCCTAGGCAACCAACTCCTAAGTTCCTTCGCGTGGTTGGGAGATCATAAAGCTTTTTTTTTTTTTTAATTTTTATTTTAATGTTTAATGTTCTTTTGAGAAAGCAAGAGAGCGAGCATGAGAGAGAAAACACAAGCAGGGGATGGGCAGAGAGAGAGAGACAGAATCGAAGGAGGCTCCAGGTTCTGCACTGTCAGCACAGAGCCTGATATGGGGCTGGAACCCACAAACCGCGAGATCATGACCTGAGGCAAAGTCAAATGCCCAAGCGAATGAGCCACCCAGGTGCCCCCTAAAGCTTATTCTTGATGAACAGTGGACTGGACAGAAAGGACAAATGTATTGGCCTTACATGTAACCATGACCCCCTCGCAGCAGGAGAAGGGATAACCAGAGAGAGGGAAGCTGGGTGCAGAAAACAACAGCAGAGCTTTCTGAGATGTGACATGTGTAAGGTGAAGCGGAGCGAGTGGGGTGGGGGAGCAGCTGCATTTTGAAGGTGAAGAGGAATCACGTGGCAGCGACGAGCATTCCCCCAGTGCAGGAAGACAGCTGACGCAAGTCCTAAGGAACGAGGAAGCAGATGGACAGGGAAAACCACAAGTGGCCTGGTGGCCATAGCCTGGGATTTTAAGGCAGGAGAAGGTAGAGGTGAGGCTGGAGAGTAGTCTCAGCGAGTCCATGAGGGACCGCACAGGTGGAAAGTTTTGTGCAGGGAAGGGGTATAATCAGATCAGGAAGTTGGAAAGATCATTCCAGAGGAATGCGGGGGGATAAGGTGGATGGAGACGGAAAAGGCAGTGGGGCTTGGGCAGAGAATCTCTTCTGTCATCCCTAAATCTCTTTCCCCTTTGCCCATTTTGCGGACCTCAGTACCTCAGTATCCCGAATAAGGGATATCCAAGGCAGGTTTCTGTTACATTAGACTCCCTCATTGGAGAGAACAGCTTCTGAAAGTCAGATTCCTTTCTTCTCATAACCAGCCTGGTCTAACCGAACACAATCATGTGTGGCTATTTCCGCATCCCAAAGGCACAATGTTCTTCTCCTACCACTCTTGGAGTAACCACTCAGAGCATTTATGGGACTTGCAGGCAAGCCAGCAAGCTGATGGGGCTTTTTTGCCTCCTTTTGTTTTATTCATTTAACAATTATTGAGCACTTACTCCATGCCCGGCTCTGGGCTAGTTGCTGAGCAATCAAGTCCCTTAAGGAGTTCACATTTGGAAGGAAGACAGAATAATGGGCAAATTAACTACTCTTCTATGAACCATATGTGTAAAAATTGCCACAATGCAGTTTTTTTCGAAGGGCCCTGAATGCCCAGATAGCAGGCTCTGTGTTTGGGGGAGGTGGGGAGTGACGACAGTGAGGGGTCCTGAGCAGCGGATCTGAGCCCTTGGATGAAGAGTAACAATGTCCAGGCACCTGGATGGCTCAGTTTGTTAAGCATCTGACTTTTGCTCAGATCATGATCTCACGGCTTGTGAGTTCGAGCCCCACAGCTTCAGATCCTCTCTATCCCTCTGTCTCTGCCCCTCTGCACTTCATGCTCTGTCTCTGTCTCTCTCAATAAACAAACACTAAAAAAAAGGTATAACAATGTCATGTGTTGGCACATGTGTTGTAAATTACCTCAGCCTTCCAAAGACCCACAGGAAAGACAAACTGTGGAGCCCATAACAGATTTCTGTTGTCTCCCATTGCAGTTCTCTTATCCTGTGGGAGCACGGAAGTAGATCCCCCCAGCGCAGCCCTCCATCGCCCATGGAGGCAGTTTGCACTGCGATTGGTTGCCACTGGGCTACAACTCTTTGTGCGGAGGCCATATTTGTGCTTCTAAACGTTTTTCTCCCCAAATTATTTTTTTAGGGTTTTTGGCACGCATTCAGTGACCCAGAGTAATTCTCAAGATCTAAAAATAAAAATATATCTTGATAGAAAGCTTGAGCTAAACAATTCTAAAGGGACTTCCTCCTCCAAAGGACACCAACTGCTGACCATGTTTAAAAATGGTGATGTGGGTGCCAGCCACATGCCAAGGACCTATGCAGAACTCTTGCAATTTATAGAGTTGGTTTTTCCTTAAAGAACATCTCCAAAGGTGGTGGGTTGGGGGGAGAAAGAACAACATATTTCTAAGACCACAGAAACAAAAAATGGGATAGTGAGAGAAGACGCTTATTTCTAGTCAAAGATGCTTAGTGCTAGACTGAAGCTCAGGGCAATAAGAAGGACATTTTCTGAAATCTGACCAAGCCTGGCCATGTTGTATACAGAGAATGAGAAATAGGGCAAAAGCATCCCAGGTTTTACTCTCATCTCCTAAGTAAGCATCCAACAGCTTTCTTCAAATCTAAAGTGAATCATTTCCCTACAGACAACGTTCCTTTAACGTTCTTGTTCCCATTTGGAGTTACTTGTCATCTGACTTACACGCTGAAATCACTCACACTCACCAATGGTTGCTTCTGCTTGCATCTGCTCCACTGGGATTTTAGGCTGCCCATGGATTTGGCTCAGAAATGAAACTTACAATCCTACCTAAATGGTATTTTGTCTTGACACAGAATTGGGAAGAGGAAATTATACCTCTCCGTGGTAAGAAGAAAATCTGCCACACCAGTGGTTACCATAGGAAGTACTAGCGCAGGCTTTTCATAGAATGCTACACCGATGAAGTCTTTGTTGTGGCTTCTCTCCCCACACTTACTTCTTTCATTGGCTTCAGGGCTTTACTTATCACTGTAGCATAGGATGGATCCCTGAATGGTGTGAATTAGCCCACACCCCATGCCAGCATTAGCAGATGGTGAGGAGAAGAGGCTGTGCGGAAATTGAAAATCTCCAGGTTAAACTCAGAGATGTGTAGAGGGGAGAAAAGAGGCATTTTGTATGGAGAAGTTCATACGTTCTTTTAGGTTTCTAGCATTTTCCTCTTTACATTTTTTTTAATGCTTATTTATTTTTGAGAAAGAGAGACAGAGAGACAGAGAGACAGGGCATTAGCAGGGGAGGGGCAGAGAGAGAGGGAGACACAGAATAAACAGGCTCCAGGCTCTGAGCTGTCAGCACAGAGCCGTATGCAGAGCTCGAACTCACAAACCTTGAAATCATGACCTGAGCCGAAGTCAAACACAACCAACTGAGCCACCCAGGCGCCCCTAGCATTTTCCCCTTTAAGTAGCCTATCTTAAACCGTAGATAAGGTATATATTAAGTACATGTCTATGTCCCTGAAATATGTCATTTCCGTGGTTCCAATTATTGTTTTATTAGATAATAATAGATAATCCAATTTCAAGTTGATGTTGGAATGCATGGTTTTTCTCCAGTGTCTGCCTTGTAATTATGCTCTTATTAAAGTTTTAAAATAAAAGTACATTCCTTGACAGCACATCAGTGAAGCAAAGCAACAGAGCTGCTGTCCCACACGTCAGCTCGCCCCCTGCAGTTACACTGCACAATTTATGCAGCCATATGCTGCAGCCTTGGTGGCATCCCATCAATATGTTGAGGTGTCTTTGTCACTCAGAGACAGACTTTGTCATTGCTAGTGTAGTGGTGCCTAGTTTGATTTGAGCTCTAGGGTCCGACTTCCTAGTTTAACTCTGAGCAAATTATTTAACCTACCTGTGCCTTGTTTTCCTCTTCTGGCAAATGCAGATAATAAGTGTACTTACTTCATAGTCTGCTATGATAATTGGGTAGGATAACAATACAAAGTGTCTAGGATAGGGTCTGGCACACAGACATATCATTTTGCCTAATGTTTGCTGAAATATACTAACAGGTATAAACTTTAATAAACTACTTCTTTAATAAGTAAGCCAGTATTCTTTTAATGTTTATGTCTTTAATTCAAGGGAGCAAAAGAGAGAGAGCAGGAGGGAGAGAGCAGGAGCGGGGTAGAGAGAGAAAGAGAGGGAGAGAGAGAATCCCAAGCAGGCTCTGCACCATAAGCACAAAGCCCGACACAGGGTTCAATCCCATGAACTGCAAGATCATGACCTAAGCTGAAACCAAGAGCCAGATGCTTAACCGACTGAGCTACCCACATGCCCCCGTTATGCCTGTATTTTTGCATAATTTTCATTGTGTCCAGGTCAGCAAAGAATTTATATAAGACTAGTTATAAAAGACGTTCTATATGTCATCACCTGACAGGTTGTATGATACAATTATCACCACTTAATACATTATTTATTGGTTTGCTCCCTGCCTCCCCACCCAAGAATGTACTTGCCATGAAGGCATGGACTTTTTGAGGTGTGTTCATTACTGGATCTCTTACCCCTAGAACTGTACCTGTCGTGTCGTAAATAGTACATATTTGTTGGGGAAAAGAAAGGAATATACAAATGTTACCTCCTTCATAATAACTGAAAGGGGATTGTCTACATTGGCTCACTTCTATATTGAGGCTACAAACATTATCCACATTTTATATAAAGGTCTAGGTGGTAGGGAGAAAAGCATATGAGTAACTGTGGCCTTAGGCTTAGCAAGCGTAAAGGTCAACATCTTTGATGTGTACAAAGTTAGTTATAAACAAGATCTCGGGGTCACCTATCCAGACCTGAGGGTGTGCATTCCCAAGGAGCACTCCACTAGGTAGCTTATTAAATACTTAAGTTGGATGGATCTTCTTGTATCAAAAAGAGACAATGTGCTGAAATACGGAAGTATTATCTTTGGGGTCTTTTTCCATTTTTTCTCTTAACAGCTAAACTTCTCCTCAAAGGAAAGTCCAAAAGCTATGGATTGCAAGTTGGTCCCTGCTATGCTGCCTCCAGCATCCTGAAGTTTCTTGGAGCTATTAGATAGGGTAGGAAGAAGAGGTGCCTTAGATCTTACAGACCAGGGTTCAAGTCCTAGCTTAGCTGCTTACCCATTGTGCCCCTTGGGCAAGTTATTTCATTCCTGTGGACCTCCGTTTCTTCATCTGTGGAAAGAGGAGAGATCATGCTACACTTTCAAGCGTTCCAATGAATGTATATTGAGTTCCTGACACATAAAAGACCTGTAAGAAATCAAAGCTTGTATTTCACTGGATTCGAAAATAGCACTGAGATAATTCTATAGCCTACTGAGAACCGTATAGCCTACTACAGAAAGAGAAAAAGTCTTCCCTGGCAACATCAGTTTATTAGCAGCCATGTTCTAACCAAAAAGTCTCCCTGCCAGGGTACCTGGGTGGCTCAGTCGGTTAAGTGTCTGACTCCTGAGTTCAGCTCAGATCATGATTTCATGGTTTGTGCGTTTGGGCCTTGGGTTGGGCTCTGCACTGGGCATGGAGCCTGCTTGGGATTCTCTCTCTCTCCCTTTCTCTCTGCCCCCATCTCTATAAATAAATAAACAAACAAACAAATTTTTTAAAAAAATATCTCCCTGTCTTCAGAGTTGTGCAGAGAATTTGACCTGGGGTTTTCTTTGTTTCTGCAATCATTGCCATTGCTTCCCAAGAGCCTCTAATTGCTGAGAAGGCTGGAGAAGGATGAATGGGCCACAGGACAGACAGCAAAGGAGGCTTTCTTCAGCAGCCTTCACTAGGCACCACTTAAATACTTACTGATTAGCATGATGCCTGAACTGAAGATACATTATTCCAGGTGTAAAGATAGTCATTTTACTTCTAAATTACTACATTTATTACATGAAAATATCATGTTTCCCAAGCAGGAGACCTCTCCCTCCATGTATTTATTTGGTTACCATTCACAGAATGCATACTATGTATCATAGACTTTTCCAGGAAATGGTGGGATGAAAATGAGCAGAGCCCTCTCCCTAGAGTCTTGTAGTCACTTGGGACAGATATGCACATAACAAAATCAATTACAGCAAGCATTCCCAGGGCCTGGTGGGGGTATGAATAGTGTGCTGGGTGAGGTCACACGAGACGGCTGTCAACTCTGCCTACTGGGTTCAACAAAGGTTTTCCCCCACAGCTGACAATGAAGCTGGGAGTGAAGGAAAAGTATGAGTTTGACCTAATGGAGGAAAGAAAGACATACATTCTATGAAGAATCACAGATATAAGAAATACATAATCTAGTTCAGTAGTCTCAAAATGTGGCTGTTGGATCTGCATCAGTATCACCAGGGAGTTTGTTATAAATACAGATTCTTAAAAAAGAAATACAGATTCTTGGGAGCCACCCCAGAAACTCTGAGGACAGTGCCCAGCGATCTGTGTCTTAGCTAGCCCTCCAGCTCACCCTTATGCACACTGAGGTTTGAGAACCATTGTTATAGTCAACTGATTGTATCACATAAAAGAAAAATATGTATTAACAAAGTATTTAATTTTACATAATACAGAGATATCTGGATAGATAAAGACTTTCCACCCCTACTCCAGCTTTTCTACAAAGGATCAGTTTACAAGATTATATAGGTCATCAAAGGGAGATAAAGGATATAGCCAAGAGAAACATAATGAAAGTAGAATAAAATTAGGGGAAAAAGGAATGAGACCCTACCATTTTGTCCTAAATTTCCCAGTAAACGTCCTGATATTCAAAGCATGTGTGGAAACACACTCATCTTACAAGGACCACGGTACCTGCAAGATTACATAGTATTTGTCAAACACGCAGCTTTGCTAATGCCGAGACCTAAGAGGGGTTTCCTCCATGACGCCTGATTCAGAAGACACTCTGCTGAGGTCAGTGACACCCAGGCAGTAAAAACCATGCAAGTAGGAACACCTGCTTCTCAAAACAGTCTTCCACGGGCTTAATATCAAAGAGAAGTTCAATGAAAGGAACCCAGACAGAGGTCTAAATATCAAGCCACATTTGCAGCTCTCAGACAATGTGACTCACATCTGGATAGCGTCATCAAAGATGCAAGAAAGCAGAGGAGAGGTAGAAGGCATTAAAAAATCCAGAGGGGAGATGAAATAGTCAGATTTGAACAAAATACACGGTAAGCACTGTACTCTGTCCTAAGAACCTCAGCTTTGAAGGATGTGCTTCTCTGGATTTCCTGAACCTCCCAGGTCTCAACCTTAACTTTTGTAGCTTCTACACTTTTTTTCCAAAAGCTTTTTTCTTGGTGCATTACGTATGCAACATGTACTCCACAATTGAACTCTAGGGTTCGATTAGATTCTGATTTACAGTACTCTCAGATTATTTCACGTTTGTGTGGTTTATTTCCTCAACTAGATCACAAATTAGACAAGGCCTCTCACTTCCGTATTTCCTTGAGCCCAGGGAAGATTTTCCGAGGAGGGTGTCTTTGTACTGCCTCTTGAAGGAGGAATGAGAATTGGCTTGGTGAACAGCAATGAGTATTTGAGAGAGCACAAAGCACAAGGACACAGGAAAGCGTGGCATATGGAGAAAAGTACGTGGAGTCCAGTGCTGCTGGCATAAGGGGTGGGGTGAGAGGAGACAAGGCTGTCTAGATCGTGAAAATCTCCACTCTGGGTCCTATCCAAAGGTTGAGATTAATATTGTAAAAGTGTAGGAAGTCTGGAAAGAACTTACAGCTAAAAATTGCATGATCAGATAAGAAAGATCACATTGCAAGTCACACCGTCAGGATTACGGGAAAGTGCTATAGAGTGTGTATGCCCTCCAAGGTCATTATGGTTTGGTGGCTAAGGGCACAGTGGGTTCAAATTTTTACCAATTGAATTAGCTCAGACAAGTTGTTTCATCTTCAGTAGTCTGTATTCTTATCCAGAGAATAGTCCCTACCACATATTGTTTGAGGATGAAATGAGATAATGCATTTAAAGTGGTCACCATGTGCCTGGCATATAGGGGCTCAAACATGTTTATCATTATTATGGTTACTAGAGGCACAGGAACCATTCCTTTCTATATGCATTTAGTATTTGTTGGTTACGGTCTTTCTTTTTCCAACCAAGTCCAGACGAGACATGATAAAGGGAGTCAAGGGCTTGGAACAGCAGCCACAGAAGCAGGAGACCTGCGACACCATTCCCAATCCACCTTGGGGAGTGGAGCAGAGATTGGACACTGGGAATTTGTCATGGCACCAGTCCTGTCCCCAGTGACACACAGCCCTATGTGGAAGAACACAGGATGGTGACATCACTCCCTGGTTTTATATTCTCCAGAACAGATGAGGCAAGAGGATCACAGAGCAAGGGCCTGAGGGTGTTTGCAAAAGAATGTTTGAGGTGATGTGTCTCCTAGGCCAGCAAGGGAAGGAAGTGAGACTCTGGGGTCTGACCGACCTAGAGAAAAGGGAGCTGCTGAGGAACCAGAGAACAGAAGAAACTGTCCCGAGAGTTATCAGAGAGCAGAAGTGAGGAGAAAAGAATGTGGAAACTTGAGAGACAGAGGTTGTGGGTGGGAGGTACACCTGGGTGGCTCAATTGGTTAAGCCTCTGACTCCTGATTACTGGTTCAGGTCTTGATCTCAAGGTTCGTGGCTTTGAGCCCTGTGTGGGGTTCTGCTCTGTGCAGCCTGCTTGAGATTCTCATTCCCTCTCTCTCCCTGCCCCCTCCCTCTCACTGCCTCTCCCCTGCTCACTCTAAATAAATAAATAAATATATATATATATATATATATATCAAAATCTTCTTAAAATAAAAGTTGTGGGTGGGAAATATTAAGAACCTTTCATTCTTTTTACAGTGCCCAGTGTACTACATGTAAACAATAGTTATTCAATAAGTAGATGTTGAATTAAATTCCTATGCACAGATTTGATTTGACTCCATGCCCAATACATTGAAAGAATCTATCATCTTCTGTCTTATAGGCTCACGTCCTTATTTGTCAAAACTAAGTGATTTTAATCCAAGGGACAGTGAATGTCATCATATGCTCTCTGTGACAGCAACCGTGCTTCCAGAAAGTTTAGTGGAGATGGATTTGTTTGTTTAAAATGTATGATAGATAGGGTGTAGAACTCTAGAGGGGAAGGAGAGACTGGTTCCAAAAAATGAAAAAATTATGATCATAAATGAAAAAGGAGTCTAACTGCTAGATAAATAGAGTAAGAAATAAGCACTTTAAAAGCTATGTGCAAATGGAAGCAGAAGAACCAGAGTATGAGGAGTTGCGAGTCTAATTCCCACCAGCAGCAGCCATCGCGGGGGCGAGGAAGGCCAGACCACAAGCAGGAAAACACTCCGGACTGCGCTGAAAAGGGGTAGCTGCAGAGATGGCCCACCTCGCCCACAGTGTGCTGACCACCTCTCTCTCGTGCACGCAGGCACTGATGATGGTTTTGAAAGAGTAAATGTAAAATCTGAATGAGCGTGCATAGTTTGTTGGAGCCAAAACACACGTAAAACGGTAAAAGCCATTTAAAGATGCCTTAACCGATTCTGGTGGGGCTGCTTCTGGAACTCCCAGTGGGGCTCCCTGCGATACAGAGCACTTTGGTGGTGCTTCTCTTATGTTTGCAGTTTCCCTGGCTGGGCAGGAGGGGCTCTGCACTTGGACAGGTACGCTCGTGTGGGCCTGCCACGGTTCTCCCACACACCGCTGGGTCCTGGACACTCCGGGCAGGGAACGAGGCCAGACAAGGTTTAGAAGGATGCTGGACAGCTTCTCTATTTCTTTCCCTGGGGCTACCTGGAGTCCAGATCTGCTTCTCTCTGTGTGTTTCCTCCCCTCCCCTCCCCTGCTTCCTTTTTTCTGCTGCCCCACAGTTTCAAATAGCACTCGACTTTGGCTTCCCGTGGTGCCGATACTGGCCTTTCCTCTACTTGACTTTGCAGATAAGCTCACCAGGGTTCAGTGAGTCTAGGAACATTTCCATTTAAATTTCTGGGAGCCAGCATCTGATTAACTCAGCTAAGCCTCTGCATGGATGCCCTTGAGTTGGGTCTTCAAATGCAGTTCAATCAGCTCAGAGAAGGTAGTAATTGCCTTCCATATTCCTGGCCAGGACATCAGCAACAGAGACTATGGGCAGGGGGAAATGATGTCCCCAAAGCAGGTGTCAGGTCAACAGCCACCACAGAAGGGAACAGTACAGGTACTTTTGGTGCCTCATCACTCGGTAGATGTGTACAGAGAACATGGCAAGAAAAGCAGTAGCATTTAAAAGAAGGAAATTTATGGGGAAAAAAACTTTTGATTCAGGTAAAAAAAAAATATACAGAGTCTGGCTCTGAAGCAAGTTGTCTAGAATGTGCCAGTACATGTTCACAAGACTATTCATCTAGTTATGAGAGATGTGGACAAAAATAACTCAGTTTTCATCAGAGGCTATTTCTACTGCTGCTTCTCAAGTTGCATTGTGCTGTTTTGATTGTCATTGTTTTTGCATTTTTCCCTTTCTCCATCATGGCTGTCTTCTTCTATCCCATTAGACAGTTTTATTCTATCATCATTCTTGTTTCTCCTACATTAATCAGTGGCTTGCATATTTTTCCCAGCATCTTTTTTTAATAGACACTGATGGTCTTTGCTCTTCTCTGTGAAAATTCTGTGGACATGTGTTTTACTCTCATAGGATAGGGTGTCCCCACAATGCCTCCCCAAGAGCCACTGGCCATGGCAGGTGACGGTAACCACATTCTCTCCCAGGGGATTCCAGCTGTAGGTATAGCTGAAGTAACCACACCCTCCCCTAGAAACCCAAATGGGAACAGTTCCACGGAGAGCACATCTCCAAGGTCACATAGAGTCAGAACAGTTACCTTCCTACCTGTGTCAATTCAAAAGAATACTGTGACATTGTTATAATGTACTGCCTTGGAGCGCCTGTGTGGCTCAGTCGGTTGAGCTTCCAACTTCAGCTCAGGTCATGATCTCACGGTTTCTGAGTTCAAGCCCTGCATAGGGCTCTGTGCTGACAGCTCAGAGCCTGGAGCCTGCTTCGGGTTCTTTGTCTGTCTCTCTCTGTCCCTCCGCTGTTCATTCTCGCTCTCTCTCTCTCTCAAAAAATAAATAAAACATTAAATAATGATAATAATAATGTACTGCCTGAAAAATCCCCTCCTGTGTTCTATGAGATTTTACTCAACCAGCAATAAATATGTACCAAAATTAATGATAACTTACTAACCACTTTCTCAAGATATATCACCCTCCACCTTTTTATGCTGAAAAGTCTAAGTGAAACCACTTTTTAAAAGCTTTGTACAAAGACGAAGGCCGTTGTAATTGCGCTACCTACTGTGACCAAATGGGAGGAGGTTTGGCAGGTTGCTTTCTTTGTTTTGTATTGTTTTTTGTACAATATCATGTCCTTTGAAAGGAAATGCTTGAAAGGCATTTATTTGTAAAAGCAGACTGGCTGAAGGAGGGATTCACAAACAAAACCCAATTACAGATGATTGGGACAGCAATTAATGTTAATGGAAAAGCCAGAGTACATTCTGCTTCTATGGCTTCGCAAAGAATGCTGAAGCATTGTACTCTGAGTAATATACCTGGTGTATTTCTGACCGTGCTGACTCAAAGGGGCTCTCATGGTATTCGTATTGTTTTAAGTATAGATACACACAAAAATCTTCAAGCAGGTAAGTTAGAAAAATTGTGAGAATGGCATTCAGCCATTTTGTGCAGCTGCAATCTCAGGTCAGAAAGTATCTGAAAAGTGGGCCTTTGGGCAATGTTAACTCACACCCTTACACCTCTCTGTTCGGTTTTCTGTTGACTTTTACCCCAAAATGGCATGGCTTTACTTTTCAGTAGTATATTCATGAAAATGATTCCCTTATTTTTTACAAAACTAATTGTTTATTTAAAATCATAAGCCTGTTGAGCATTCATAAAGTTCTTCCCTCTCAAAATGAATTGGGATTTATTATTAACAGAATAAAAAATTGCTGTTAAACAGCTGCATCCACATCTCACAGAATTTTGCTCTGTGCAGAAAAAGTGTCCTATGTGTTTAGACTGTGGTGCGGACACAGGCATGCGAGCGAGGAGGTCACCCAGTGGGCCACCTTCTCACCCTCCTGGGAGGTGCCCGGTCCTCCTTTTCAGCCTCCTCCTGAACTACCCAAGCAAGAAAAAAACTGCTTCCTTGCAGATAAAAGTGCTGCATATTTGTTTTCAGTCACTTTATTCTAGACTGTTCCTCATAGATCATATTAAAAATAAATGACAGTTAATAATATAAAAAAAAAAAAAAAGAAAAAACTGCTTCTTTTACATTGTCTTGCCTCTCTCCACCCCTGCATAGCCTCGAGCCACAGCCAGGAAAATCTTTAGTACACAGTGGGCCAAGTCACTGTTTGGTTTACATCGCTCTAATGGAATGCTACCACCTGTAAAGTCAAGTCCTGGGTACTAGGATTGCTTACAAAAGCCCCTCAGTATTTGGCCTTGACCGCCCATCCCACTTAGGAATAGGGTCGAATGCCAATGTCAGAAAATAAAATGACAGTGGTGTAGACAAAGACAGAGATGCAGAGAGGGGCAGAAATAGCACTCCACTGTGCCCAGGCCCTTTATCCTGTGGTGCTCCGACAGTACCTTACACCTCCTGCCCTGTGGGTGTTCTAGCCAAGGAAGGGGTGAAGAAGGGTATGCCCCTTGCTTTAGAGACATTTTCCAGAAACCGCACATGCCGCCGTTGTTTCCAATTATACTCCAACAGCCAGAATTAGTCACCTCCGCACATTTAAGGGAGACTGGGAAACATAGCCATTATTCTGAGACTACTTTATACTCTTCAATAAAGGAATCTTTTCTTTCTCTTTCATTGAATGTTACCACCTGGCATGGGCAGGTCACATGGAGGAAAGCCAAAAGGGCCACCTGACCCTGAAAAGATTTGTGGAGATTTCTTCGTCCTGATGTCCCCCCAGACCAGAACACAGTGTTCCCTATTCTCCTGGGCCAGGGTGCCCAGCACTGTTCTCTCTAAAGCAAGTCATGATGGCCTGGCTGTCGGTCTTCACTGAGTAAGAGAATGGAAACCCTTCACTTGGTTCTTCTATTTTTCCTTTTCTAACTTTTTTCATTTTATTTATTTTAAAGTTTTTTTAAAATGTTTTTATTTATTTCTGAGAGAGACACCGTGAGCAGGGGAGGAACAGAGAGAGAGGGAGACACAGAATCTGAAGCAGGCTCTAGGCTCTGAGCTAGCTGTCAACACAGAGCCCGATGCGGGGCTCAAACCCACGAACCGTGAGGTCGTGACCTAAGCCGAAGTCGGACGCTTAACCGATTGAGCCACCCAGGCGTCCCATTTTATTTACTTTAGAGAGTGAGAGCGAGCAAGGTAGAGGACCAGAGGGAGGAAGAGAGAGAATTTTATGCAGGCTCTGACATGAGGCTCAATCCCATGACCCTGAGATCATGACCTGAGCTGAAATCAAGAGTCATTTGCTCAACCAACTGAGCCACTCAGGGGCCCCAACTTCTATCTGCATGTAAAAAAAATCAAGAACAGCAGCTCTAAATAAAGACATGCACAGAAATCAAAATGAAATAAGGACTTGCCAGCTTTGCAAGACGATTTTCCTCTGGTCAGCATCTTCTACTACGTGGTTTCTTTGTTCTTCCCTCGGGTCTAATAAATTACCTACCTTGAGAATTTCCTTTACAGAGCTGGATGGTTCTTGCTTTAGTCATCATTGGTACAGCAACGCCTCTGCTCCAGGTGTGGGAACTCTGTGAAAACCAAGCGCACCTCACACTCGGAGCTCATCTCATGGTGGCCAATAGGGTCAAGAAATTTTTCAAGTCAAAAATCAAGACATATGGTCTGATGGTAAAAATCAAATCTAGGAGGACAACAAAACACAATTTTGTCATACTGAACAAAAAAAAAATATATTGAAAAATGATCACTGTAGTCATGTTGACCTTACGAAGGCATGTTGACCCACACTCCCCACCCTTGCTCCAAAGGAGAAGGCATGAAAGGCAATTTCCCTTTCTATTTTGAGAAGTCTTTTATGGCCACTTAAAATCTGATTCAGGGTCTAGCAGCTTCCTTTTCCAAGAAGATACAGAAGATAATAAGAATGGTTATTCCTCTTTTTTCATGACTAGGTCACGTCTCTGAGCACATCATAAGCCTTTCGGTCACTAGGGATTTGCTGTGTGCATTTAGTTGTCTGCGCATGAGGGATGCTCATTTAATTCTTCCCAGTTACACTGCAGGATGGAGCAAGCACTGTCCGTGGATGCCACTTATAAACCTTAATAGGTAAGGGGAAGAAAGAAGTGGCAGAAGGAAGTGTGTGGAAAGGGAGTTTAAGAGCAAGAAAAAGGAAGGAGAGAAGGGAGAGCAGGTGCCCCCAGCAACTGCTGAACCATTGAAGGCTTTAGATCATCTGTCTCCACTCTCCTGGAAGTCACCAAATGTGTCACTTTACCTTATTGATCAATTGATCAATTTGTATCAATTTGTATCAATTGATACAAATTGATCAATCATCCTTTTTCCATGACAGGAGAGTAGAAGAGAGTGTAAGATTTTCTATCGAAAAACAAATAAATATTTTGTCTATGTTTATTCTGTGCCAGGGTGTTAAGTTGTTTATTTGACCTTGACCAGAAAGAGAGATTGAGCATTTAGAAATGTATATGATTGTTTATTGCTATTTTTTCATGACCTTATTTGCCCATATCACAGAGAAAGGGGATTAAGATCTCAGTATCCTTTTACAAATATTGAGAAGGAGGAAAGCTAACTTATTTATCCCTGGTGCAATTTATTACCCTCAAGAAAATATAAGTGCTTGACTCTATGCTGAAAATAGCCCACTTACATTTTAGTAAAAATCATGCTGTGTGTGTTGAATTTACAAAAATTATCATTGGTTACATCATTTAACTAATTCTTCATTCATGGCTCTGCAAAAGCTCTTCGTTCCCTCTGCTTGTCCTCAGGTAACACCATCTTATGTGAAATGCTGTGGACATATTAAAAATAACAAAATATTGAATCATAATTCAAATACTTCTGTCCATTGTGGGGTAAATATGTATAATTCATGTCTTCAGCTCTTGCCAATTTCTCATGTTACTTAGAAAGTATCCACCTAAGACCTGGCTGCTTCAGAAGGAAATTCTGAAGGATTATTTCATTATTATTTTATATGTTGAGATTCTATTATGTATAATCATGAGACTTTTTATGTGACTATAACTCTCCTGGGTTGTTATTTTGGTTTTTTAATCTTTAAGTTCATATTTAAAAGGCAAAAACATCTTCAACAGGAGCTGTTTTGTAGAGAGAGGCTCCCTCCTGCAATGGATTTTTCCATCTAAATTAGTTTATACCACTGTTTTGCCAAAAACATGTACATAACCCTGTTAAATCCCTCCTTGCCACAACCCGATCAGAGGATCATAAAGTCATACCAGGCAGCCCCAAGGTATCTTATGCAACAGTCTCCTTTACCAGGCTCTCTGCAGTGGACAAGTTTTGGTTTCCAGGCTCTTCCTGACACACAAGCATCATGAGTCCTTCTTTCTTTTTTGTCTCTTCATGTGTCAGTTTCTTTCTGTCCTTCAGACAGACTGTCTTCTGCCTAGGCATCCTATAGTCGGCTGGTAGTTTGTCTTCACAGCAGGTAGAACTTCAAGAGGTGGGGTGTTCTCTGCTGGGTCGTGGAGGGTCAGCACTCGATGGCTCACAGTGGCAGAAGGAATATTCACCTGCCTGCTTCCTCCTGAACTCAGAAACCTCTGGTCCTCGGAATGCCCATGAAATGATCGCTTCCTTGGGCATGGCCCTTCCCTTGCTACAAGTCAGTGTGTGTACATGACTCGAATCACATAATGGAGCACACGGAGAAATTTTGCATTGATGCATTAATTCATCGAATAAATATCTTGCTGAGGTCGCACCATCAACCAAACATTTACTGGGCACTGGATGGGTAAGACATAGTCGCTACCCTCAAGGAGCTTATAATTTAGTAGGCTAACCAATTTTGAAAGACTCTGATGATTAAAACCCTCCATCAGTTTGGTTGAGCCATTAATGCAGAAACTGAGAGACTAGGGGGAAAAGGGCAAGTCACAGAGCCTGGATAAAGATTTTCAACATTATCGGGAGCTCCCGCATCCAGGACAGCCCATAGAATAGACAAGACCATAGGGGCGCCTGGGTGGCTTAGTCGGTTAAGCGTCCGACTTTCGCTTAGGTCATGATCTCGCGGTTCGTGGTTTCGAGCCCCGCGTCGGGCTCTGTGCTGACTGCCAGCTCGGAGCCTGGAGCCTATTTCAGAGTCTGTATCTCCCTCTCTCTCTGACCCTCCCCTGCTCACGCTGTCTCTCTCTCTCCTAGAAATAAATAAAAATATTTAAAAAAAAAAAAAAAAAGAATAGACAAGACCTGACCTCTCAAAAGTATGCATTTTTTTTCATTAGGCCATGTGGGTGTTTTATTTTGTTGTGGTTGTTTTTAACTTAAACCATTTATCTTTCCCTGTCTGAATATCTGAAATGACATTAGTCATTTGGATAGTCCTGCTGGCTTCTCAGGACAAGTCCTATTATGACAATTTTTGTATTGTAAGAAGCTTTAAAACAAAACAAAACAAAACAAAACAGGCTGTTAATAGGAATTCAGTCAGCTACCAAAGAAGTTGGAGCCCAAAGGAAACAGTCTGCCCTGTCAAATAGCAGGGCTGACCTTCGGGTCCAGGCCCTTCGTGTCCTTGGGAACATTTTAGAGCCTTTCCCTTGGCCATCTCCCTATCACTTGTGAACACTTAACCAAAAACCTTTAAACCAGGAAGAGGAGATGCCATTTCAAGCTAGCCAATTCAAGCTTATCCTTCAACTGCTCTCTGTTTGCTATGGGGAAGTTCTTGATCCCTCTAATGACAGAAATACAGGGGCAGGGGTCCCTGTGTGGCTCAGTAGTTTAAGCACTCGACTCTTGATTTTGGCTCAGGTCATGAACTCACGGTTTGTGGGATCAAGCCCTACATCAAGCTCTGTGCTGACAGCATGGAGCCTGCTTGGGATTCTCTCTCCCTCTCTCTCCACCGTTCCCCTGCTCTCTCTCTCTCTCTCTCTCTCCTCCCCCCCAAAATAAATAAATAAACTCCAAGAAAAAATTTTTTAAATACAAGGGCAGATTCTCTCTACAACTCTGATTTATTTGCCACCATTACTGTTTTCCATTCTAATTACTGTGGTGTTGGGGGCATTTGTGAGCTGTGATTGTTACTACAGAATTCTAACAGGAAAGCATGTGTCAGAAAATAGAAAAATATATCCTCAAGTTATAAGGGGCCAGTGGCTTCTCTTATCCCCACCCCCAGCCCACCTTTATTTTACTTACTTTGATGGAGTGCTCACTGTGTGTTTACAGGGCTGGCCTGGGGCTGGGCAGGGGACTAAAAAGGTGACTGAGAGGTAAGCAGGCCTTCAAGGAAGGAACTAAACTAGCAGATGAACGCCTGAGACAAACAATTCCATAGGAGCCGAGAGACTGTGCGGTAGATGCCATGGAAACACAGAGGGGAACTAATTCTCTCTGCAAGGGGCGTCGGCAAAGGCTTCCCAGAGAAACTGGGCCCTTCCGGTGTTCACGCTTCATGATTAACAGACAGTTAAGACGAAACCCAGAGAAGCAAAGGAAAGACACCTCCAGCTATTGGGATCCTGGAGGGAGGGGGGTTGCTTTCAAATGATTTTAAAACCATTTAGCATTTTCAATAGTTTTCTTTCCCGGGTTTACTAGCTCTCACCCCTACCCCCTCCGGGTACCTGACGGAAGTGGGTGCTCCCTGTCCTACACAGGTGCTAGAGCTTGTCCAACAAGGCATTAACGGGGCTTTCAAGGACAGTGATGAGTTCTGCCAGCACACACAGTAGCCGGCACTCAGAAGAGCAACACGTCTTTACCGAGACCAGGGTTAACCCCTCTCCCTCTCCTGTTCTTCCTCGCCCCCAGGTCTTTGCGGAAGGCGGGGTGTGGAACCTAACCACCGGGTGTCCATGACCCCCGAGGTTGCAGCCCATCAGCAATGAAAGGGTTATCGGGCAGCCGCAGCCACCACCACGGGGTCACCTGTGACTCGGCCTGCGACTCGCTGCCGCACCACTCGGACCGCAAGCCCTACCTGCTGAGCCCGGTGGAGCACCACCCGGCCGACCACCCCTACTACACGCAGCGGAACTCCTTCCAGGCCGAGTGCGTGGGCCCCTTCAGCGACCCGCTGGCCAGCAGCACCTTCCCGCGCAGGCACTACACGTCGCAGCAGGAGCTGAAGGATGAGTGTGCCCTGGTGCCCCGCACCCTGGCCGCCAAGGCCAACCGCATCCCTGCCAACCTCCTGGACCAGTTTGAGAGGCAGCTGCCGCTCGGCCGAGATGGCTACCACACGCTGCAGTACAAGCGCACGGCCGTGGAGCACCGCAGCGACAGCCCCGGCCGCATCCGCCACCTGGTCCACTCGGTCCAGAAGCTCTTCACCAAGTCGCACTCCCTGGAGGGGCCGTCCAAGGGCAGCGTCAACGGGGGCAAGGCCAGCCCCGACGAGACGCAGACGGTGAGGTACGGCAAGCGCAGCAAGAGCAAGGAGCGGCGCGCCGACCCCAAGGCCCGCGCCAACGCGTCCCCGGGCTGGTGGAGCTCCGACGACACCCTGGACGGCGACGTGTGCATCTACCACGCCCCCTCGGGAGTGATGACCATGGGCAGGTGCCCAGACCGCTCGGCCTCGCAGTACTTCATGGAGGCCTACAACACCATCAGCGAGCAGGCGGTCAAGGCCTCCCGGAGTAACAATGACGTCAAGTGCACCACCTGCGCCAACCTGCCCGTCAACCTGGACGCGCCGCTCCTGAAGAAGAGCGCCTGGTCCTCCACCCTGACCGTGAGCCGGGCCAGGGAGGTGTACCAGAAAGCGTCGGTTAACATGGACCAGGCCATGGTGAAGTCCGAGGCGTGTCAGCAAGAACGCTCCTGCCAGTATCTTCAGGTACCATTCATGTCGAGGGATGGATGCTTAGAAATTGTGCCTGCTCATTGTGTGCTGTCTTCTCCGGGGTCCTAGTCTGGTCTGCATGAACCTGAGCAAATTGTTTAGCATTTCTCTGGCCAACTGCTCCTCTCAGGAAACAAAACTGCCACCGGCTTCCTCCGGTTATCTTGAGATTTAAAACTGCTTTGAAAAAAGCACGCCCACATAAAGGCGTGGAGTTATTAATGATTAGTGTTCCTTTTTTGTCTCCGAGAACACGGGATAGGGAGCAGAGAAAAGGGGACTCTACACAGACTTTTAAAATAAATCCACCTTTTTTTTTTTTTACAAAAGTCAACAATGATCTTTTGAATTCTGGAAAGAGTTTAATAGGATCTATCCAGAGGCTTTTATTTTATTATTATTTTTATCGTAAAATTCTGCCTTAAGCTATTTGTTTGGGAATCTTGATCTCTATCTTCACCAACAAAAGTGTTAGCACACTGCCAACGCTAACCACACTCCCACCTCCTCCCTCCATCCTCACCTCTCCACCCCCACACCCCCCACACCCCCAGAGCACAGGGAACTGGGGTAATAATGCCCTGGGTGCTGAGCAGGTGGAGATGGAGCCAGTTTGGGGACCTGACCAACGCAGCTGCAGAGACCCGGGACAGCAGAGAAGAAAAAGAAAAGCGGGGGAAAGCATCTACACAATAAAATGCGATTAGTGTCAGCGTGTAAATCCCACACATGAACAGCCCCAAGCAAGCCACTCCTTTTCTTCTTTCCTTACCATCCTTCCATTCACTGAACCTACATAGAGTCTTTTTGTCTCTCCCGCCCCCAGCCCTCTCTCTAGTATTGTCATTTTCCCCCAAATATAACCCTCCCTAAGAAGGACCCTCCTGTTTTTACCTCTTCACGGTGTCTTTTTTTCCCTCTCTCCTCTCCTGCGACACCTATCTTTTTTAAAAAAAAGTTTTTATTGGACTATAAAGGCATGACATAATCATTTCCCACTCTCATCTTAAGAAGGAATGCAAGCGAGTCAGTCTTCCACTGAGAATTCAACTTTTTGCTCTCTGAATTCCTCCTTGCAAGCCTGGGTCCCTTGAGAATGCCTTTACCAAGCCCTGCAAGTATGCCAGGCTGGCAGTCCGTGGGCAAGGACATCCCAGTGTTCGGAAGCCACCAACATGTGGGTGTTTTCACAAAGAGCACACAGCCACGTGGTCAGTTTCTCCCACTGAAAGTAAATGAGGTATTGCCTCATTTACTACAAGGCTGCTGGATGAGTTAAGTCATCAAGAACTATTCATGGAATTTTAGAGCTAAACAGTACATCTAATCCAACCTCCTCATTTAGCATACAGGAAACTAGACTCAAAGAAAGGTAAAGGCTTATGGGTTATACTGTGACGCTGTTAGTTTAGAGGTAGGATAGAATCCAAGGCCACTTAATTTATAGAAATGACCACGACAATCTTACCCACCACCTAGAAGAAAGTATTTTGATTAGAACATCTGTCCTGAAGAAAGGATGAGTAATGAGACAGGAGCCCTAGAACAGGATGTTTTAGCTATGAAAGTTCTGTAATGAGTGGCAAGAAAAAACACAAGTTTTTAAGAACCTGGACTTTAATCAGTAGTGGTGAGATGAGATAAGAAATAGCAGATTAAGAAAGGGTACTCTACATGGCTCCAGACCAGCCTTCGGAGCCTTAACAAAATGCTTTCATTATCCTTGCCTCACTGCTTACGTTCTTCCTACCTTAAATTCATTTTTCTTTCTTTTTGATACCTTTTTGAAGTAAAAGGCTTCAGGAGTGGTGAAAAGAGGAAGGAAGAAAGAAAGAAGGAAACTGATATTGACTGAAAATCTACTATGTACCAGATACTGTAGCAAAACATTTTCACATTTGTCATTCCATTTAATTTTCAAAATAATCCTGAGGGCTTGATATAATAATACTCTGTTTTTACAAGAGCAGGAACAGATTTAGAAATATCAAATGATTTAAAGCCTCATGGCCAATATGCTGAAGACCCAAGAATTAGACTTATCTCTATTCCATGCAAAATAGCTTTTTCCAGTACACCCAGCGCAGCTCTGGAATCAAGGGCATGAAAACAGTGAACAGGAGAAAAAAAAAAGCCTGTAGAGTAAACATACTGTTATTAAAAGCTTTGCCATAAAATGAGAATGAGAGCTTGAAGATTGAAGTACGAGATTTAGTATCATAGTATTATTGGATCTCATATCAGAAAGATTTGGAAATTCTATTTTCAAGTTATTTACCTTATTTTAAGCTGGTTTTTTAATGAAACGTTGGAAGCTTACAGAAAGTATAATGAAAAATAATAAGAAAACAAACACCCAGTTATACATAACCCAACTAGAGAAATAAAACATCAATTACAATGGATCACATATATACCTTACCCAATCCCATATCCTTCCCTCCCTCCCCAGAGCAACAGCTAGTCTCACTTTGTTACCCAGAGGGCTTTAGTTTTTAATTCTGAAGTTATTGAAAGATTGGAAAAAATTAATATTTTCTATCCTACGTTGGGCAATAATTAACGTTGAACCAAGCTAGTTAAACCCTTTAAATATAAACTGAGCTCGAAAGCACACCTTCTTTAATAAATATTGACATTTATTGAGCTCCTGTTCTGTACGAAACTTTCAGACTGGAAAAAAAAAAATTCAGTGTGAGCAGGTTGTGTGCCTGGCAGATAAACTAGATGTAGAACGGCATGTTCTTCCCAGACAGTGTGCCGAAGTTAAAGGGCTCCTGTGAAGAAGGGGAAGGAGCTGGACATTCACAGTGGGGGAGAGGAGAAGGAAACTCCTGAAGCTGGACATTCTCTCCAGCTCTCTCCTTGCTGTAGAGGAGACAGAGACTCTGCGGTCCTGCCTGAGCTTTTCTCAGACAGGTGTAGCCAGGCCCTGCCTGTTCCCATGAAATCATTTTTTTCTAAATATTTTTATTTTATTTCTAGGAGAGAGAGAGAGAGAGGCAGTGTGAGCAGGGGAGGGTCAGAGAGAGAGGGAGACACAGACTCTGAAACAGGCTCCAGGCTCTGAGCTGGCAGTCAGCTCAGGGCCCGACGCGGGGCTCGAACCCACGAACCGCGAGATCATGACCCAAGCGAAAGTCGGACGCTTAACCGACTAAGCCACCCAGGCGCCCCCCCCATGAAATCATTTCATTTGCAGGCTCATTCTTAGAAACAAATTTGGGGAAATAAGGAAAAGTGGGCTTTTTTCCCCAGTTACATTGTCTTAATTACCAACTAATATTGAAACTGGGTTTACAGATGTGTAGGCTGACTTCAGCCTTGCAAAGTTAAGTGGACAAAGCATTAAATTTCGAAAGAGGGGGTCTATGCTCTAGTCCCTGCTTGCCACTAACTAGTTAGTGATCACTTATTACCATCATCTCAGCTCTCTGGGTCTCCTTCCTCCGCCATAAGATGAGGCATTTGGTCTAGAAGGCCTGAGGTCTGAGTTCATATTTTTAAACTCCTTAGTTACATAAGGAGAGTACTAATTAGAATAATTTTTAAGAGTTACAAGGCTGGAAACTCTCATTTAATAAATGGACCAAACACCCATATTTTCCCAGTGTTATCCTAATTTTCTCTGTACAACTCTGTGAGGTATTTTACAGTTGCAGAAACTGAGATTTAGTAAATTAGGTTAAGTAACTTACCTAACGACACACAGTACGCAGCAACGTGGAGGGTCAGAACAGATTTGTCTGGCTTCAAAGCCTGGATTTTTCTATTTACCATGTCCAATCCCTACCCCTTCCAAATATAAAAGAGGAAGGAAGTGGCATATATCAAATACCTGTTATGTGCCAGACACCACACAGTATCTCATTTAGTACCTGAAATAACTTCATAACGTATTACTATTTACTCCAGTTTTACAGATGACTAAACTAAGGCATGAAAGCTTAAATTGCTTACCCAGCAATGCACATAGATAGTAAGCAAAAGAGCTAAGACCTGATCTCAGATCTAAGTCTAAGATGTGTTCCAGAAATAGAAATAAATGCTTTTATTTTATTACCTGTATTATTCTGTGGCAAACGGACATGTTCCTTTGACTTCATATTTGTTGCGAATGCAGTTGAGAATGCCTGTACCTGAAATGTGACCTTCGATAAGCAGCAGAATGAGTGATCTGCCCCTCATTTGATTCAAGACTGCACAAAAGTTAAATTAGCATTCACCAATAATAGAATCGAAATACTAGCAATGTTCTGATTCTCTCCTTGGAAAACTATCACTTGGAATTAATTTAACTTAGGCCATCACCATGGTTATACAGAAAATGAGATGTCTGTAGGTATTTGCCCTCTGTCTGACGTTGATTTAGAAATAAAATACTGTAGCTTGAAATTATTGCAAGATCCAGTGAATACAGTCAATTGTGGTATGTCCTCACTCACAAGCTGTTTGTAGTTAATAAAAAAAAAAAAAAAGACTCCCATTTTCCCCCCAATATTGTTATTTTTAAATGTCAAGAATCAGATGTCTCCTGTTTAGAATCTTGTACCGCTGCCAGTGACTGTATCAGGGTTTGGAGCAGGGACATGGATTTGAAGACATTAAAACTGTTTAATTCTCAGTTGAGATGTGGTTGGCTTTTATACATCTGGAATAGAGCATTTATGGCACATCTCCGGGTAAGTGTTAATAGTTCAGTAAATAAACTAGGAATGGGCTCAAAGGAATAAAAGGAGTTTTTGTTGTTGTTTTGTTTTGCTGTAAAAAAAGGTAGGATTCTTAGTTCTGTATATGCCTCTTTATGTGAACGTTATGTGTTGAGTGACTAGCATATAAAGCCATTCAGATGAGCAAGATTTTAGATTTCCAACTGTTAACCTGAAAAAAAAATCCCTTCAATCATGTATTTTGCATTCATCCAGCAGCAGACACAGTAAAAGGGAAACAAAACGCTCTCTCCCCGGTAGAAGTAGAGACACAGGGAGAGGGAGAGAGAGTGAGTGAGAGAGAGAGAGAGAGAGAGAGAGAGCAAGACAGAGACCGAGGAAGAAAGCCACTCTCAGAGATGAAATTTTAGAAGAGAGAAATGATCGACCTTTTTAAGGCTGAGTGGGTTTCTTCAGTTTGTGTGCAAGTTTCAAGAAATGGAAGGGCTGACCAGGTTTGGGTACAACTCTTTTATTACTTTGTGTCTGTTGAGAGTGTGCTGTTGGTTTGAGTGGGGATTTTGCCAGGGTCCGGGGAGGATAGTTTTTGTTATTTTATTTCTTCTCTCAATAGTAGCTAGAAAGACTGAAAGAGCTAATAAACTAATATATGTAGAGAAGGTAAGAAAACAGGTTGAGATATTGGATACCTAACAAATCCATGTCACAGAGGCTTTGTAAAATCTTTCATTGACATAGTTGATCTAAGGTGCTAGGTTCTGTTAAGGAAATTGTATGGCTAGTGATTGAAATGTGATCAGTTGTTTTCCAGGATCCTGGATGCTTACTGTCCCTTTGCAAAATTAAAATTTCTGGATGGCTAGGGGTTTTTCTTTCCTTCCCCCCCCCTTTTCTTTCCTTCCTTTCTTCCTTCCTTCCTTCCTTCTTTCCTTCTTTCCTTCTTTCTTTTTTATCTGTTGGTTAAATTAGATTCCACAAAAAAAAAATCACTGAAGAATCATTCATAACAAGCATGAACCCAGGATATTTTTTCAGGGCAAGTACAACTATTTTTCAAAATTTTGTTCAGGATTATTTCAGTCTTTGCCTAGTGGGAGTTTCCTTTCCTGGCTGAGGTTTTCTTTCTTTTTGTTTTAGAACAATTTAAATTCTATTAAATCAATCAAGACTACTTTATGTGAAGTGTGTGACAGTGCCGACCAATTCTGCTAGTGACTTTGGTTACTTGGTTACTGTAATGTTTGCTAGCTGCCTTTAAAAAAAATCAACTACATTGATAATTTTCTTGATTTTTAATTTAAATTGCCTTAATAATGCAGCAAGGAGTGTCAAGATTCTTGAATGTATTTCCTGTTTGCCTTGCATAGTCTTCTCCCTATTTTTCACTGATCTTAGTAAAGATGTCCTCTTTGTTGATAGAAAAACAAGGTTGCTCCTGCCTGATTCCTAACTTTGACCATAGAATCAAGCGTGCATTGTGGGGATGAGCACTGGGTGTTATATGGAAACCAACTTGACAATAAACTAAAAAAAAAAAAAAAAAAAAAAAAAAAAAAAACAAGCGTGCAAGAAGCAGAAAAGCCTAACAGATCTCTCTGAGTTTAATTCTCACTATTGCCCATATCCAAATAATAGTGGGGATGTGGGGGAGACAATTGGCAAAGCACTGTGAGAGAAGAGTCAGTGGTAGCTGACGGAAGCTCAAAAAAAGAAATAGGAAATCCTTCCCAAAAGGAGTTAAAGACACTCTGTGATTCTTGGTTTGCAATTTCACAATTCTAAGGTGCTCAGTTAGCCATAATCAAAGGTTTCATGGCACATGTTTTCTGATCAGAGTCCAATCTAATAAAGAAAGGCATAGCATTGGTTAGCACAAAAGAAGAGAAAAACTAGCCCCTGGATCTCTTAGTGGCCAGTGGGCTTTATCCCCTCATTCTCTATGCTCCTTAGAAAACAGGTTGCTTGGTAGCAAATTGAAGGCAAAAGCTCAAAGTAATCATTCATATTCTGCAGAGAAAGTTTCATCCATAATCTCTTGTCCCCTTGAGATCATAGCTTTATACAACTCGACAGGCACAGTGATTTGTGAATGGTAGAACATGTTGGTCTTTTGTTTGAGATTTTATAGGGACTACTAAGAAACCTATGCAATATTACCAAGTTGGCTTTGATGTGGTGATTAGATTAGGTTTTAACCATTTTGTTTTAAGTTCAAAGGCAACAACCTCTCTTAGTAGGTTCCTGTGCCCACTGAACCATGGAGAAATTCCATCTTTAGAGATCTAAACAGTTGAAACCAGAAACTTCACATGGTTCAAACTATAAACATCTGGGTCAGATTTTTTTTTTTTTTGTCATTTGCCAGGGGGTAGCTTGTAGAGAAAAGTTAAAATTGGCCTTGTCAGGTAAAACCAGGCTACTATTAATGATATCCATGAAGAGTTATATGACCTTACTGATTTTTATTACTCATTTGAAACTTTGAACCCATAACTTTTCCCATTGGATAAAAGTAACATGGCTGTATAACTTCCCATCCAGACCTCAGTTATCTGCTTCTCCAGATCATCTTGCTCATCCCCTATCATTAGGTTCTGTCCCTAGTAACTGCCATTTGGAACACATATTACAGAACAGGAAACATTTTTATTTACATTATTTTTGTAAATGCATATTTAAATGTTTTTATAAATGCTTAGACTGAAACTGCAATGGGGTGGGGGGTGCTTTAAAGTTTTCTCAATGAATGATATAGTCTCCCTCAACCCAGTCCTCTCTCTAACTAAAAGATAAGCCTATAAAGAATGAATTTGTTGCTGTTATACATTAACAAAAGTAAAGGAGGGAATATAGTGTAACGAGAAGCATATCATCTCACTCCTTCTGTTGCTTTTGACCAATTACTTGTTTCTGGTATTTTTTTTAACTATTTTTTTTTTCTTGGAGAACACTGAGGGCCAAGGAAATTCTGATTCTCTGGTCTTTTAAGTGTAAGAATATATAAAACTATCTTTAAAATCTGAAATGATTTTTTTCCCATTTGCTAATGTTAAGCAATATACCCTACCTTGTTTCCATTTCTAAGATAAAATTTCATTTGCAAAATGAGTTTTCTAGACAGGTAGATCTTTTCTTTCATGTACATGAAGTCACTATTCTTTCTCAGTTGAAGTTTCTAATCGTTGTTCTCACAGAACTAAGAAATTTCCTACAAATTCAGTCTTCTGATATCACAGAACTGTCTATGAAGCAGAATTATGTGGAGTCCAGAGTTACTGTCTGTAGTATGCATGTGTACAGGTCCATATTTACACATTACATCTGCATAAACATCCCTGGACCCCTACTTCAAAATTTGCATTTATATATACATATGCTTTCTCTGATCTCTGATTCATGACATAAGATCCCTTTTAAACACACAATTTCACAATGTCCATATAAGAATGACGATAGAGTGGGGAATCAGATTTTCCAAAGATCTCACTAGAAAGCTCATTATTATGCCTTTACAGTGATTATATTGAACATGACCTCAGACCACTAGTAGAAACCAGTTAGGGGTGAGAATAAACACCTTTCATCAAAGAGACAGCCCACAACAATGAAAGGAAATGGACTTCTGTTCCATTTGCTTTTTTTTTTTTTTCTGCTGCTGTTTAATACAGACCTTCAGAACTATCTAACTCCTCCCTAATTTTACCCTCCAGGTCCCTAAAACTTTAAGGTAGGTAAAGAAGCAGCCGGGTTTTGGTTTTTGTTCTTCAGAAAAATAACAGTTTTCGCATTTTAAAACCTCTTCACTGGAAGGCCATCTGGTATACCTTCTCATTTAAAACTTCTCCCTGAAAGGTGGACGTAGCATCTTCCTACCTACCTATTTCTCATCTAATAATCACCATATGAAACAATTTTTTGAGAGTATTTATCCAAACTCATTCTTTCTAAAAATGGCAGAAATAAAATTAGGGAGACACCTTGACCGATGTAAGATCAGTCATCTTGTCGGTAGTGGTCTCAGGCCTGTACACTCACTGCCTAGGGACAGCCCTGTTCTTTTTCCCATGATGTCTCCCACATCTGTGAAAACCTTTAAGGCTCTTTTCAAAAACTAGCTTATCCATCCTGCTACATCCTTTTAAGGCAGTGAGGTCAAGGCACAAGGAGGCAAAGGGGAAAAAGAACTGATCTCAAAGTTAGATTTGAAGCATGTTTGTGGCTTAAAAGATTCACAAGTGATGAAAAGTGTTGTTAACTAAATAATCATCTGCAATTTGTAATTCTGTGGTTACAAATGGCAGAGTAGTGTATTTTTAATTTCTAAAAAATAGAAATAGGTATATTTCTTCTGTAATCCCCATCAGTCCCTCCTCATCTCAATGGTTTCATTATGAGTAAACAATGTACCAAAAGAGGACAAATGGAGCAGACATGCCCCATGTTTGGATATATAATCTTGAAGCACTATATCAGAGCCCTGGGACTCAGAGCCCAGCATATTTCTCTCTGGTATCTTACCCTATCTTGGTAGCAAGCATCCCGCACCTCCTACCTTACTTTTCCTAGTGTAAAAATCATTAACATAGGGGCACTTGGGTGGCTCAGTCAGTTAAGCGTCCTAATTCGGCTCAGGTCATGATCTTACAGTTTGTGAGTTGGAGCCCCACGATGGTCTCTGTGCTGATGGCCCAGAGCCTAGAGCCTCCTTCAGACTGTGTGTCTCCCTCTCTCCCTGCCACCCCCCTGCCCATACTCACACCCTGGATCCCTCTCTCAAAAATAAACATTAAAAAATATTGTTAACATAGCTGTGGCTATATGTATAGCCACTTGCTCTATCATTGGATATTTAGGGCATTCGTTCCTTAACTTTGTGTGTACAAAAATCACCTTTAATGTGTCTATAAAATAAGGATTTCTGACATCAACTCAAGATATTTTGATTCTGTAGTTCTGGGGTAATTCCCACACAGAGATCAATCTAAGAGCCACATTTTAACTCAACTCTAGGAAACTATCAGACTACATTTTCATCCTATTTACTGAAGGGGGCAGTAGAGTCTAACAGATGAACACGTGGGCTTCAGGAGCTCCATTAGTTTTACTATGGCTGCTAACTTCCAACATGACTTGGTCTCCCTTCACTCAGTACTTTCATTTCTGTGTCTGTAAAATGGGCGTACTGATATGACTGCTACATTTGTTCAGGTCTTAGAAAAAAAGTAATTTCTAATTTGGGAAGTAAACGAAAAACAGTGTGAAATGTTTTGCATTTACGGACTCTTACGACATCAAAATGCTTCAAGGCATCTTCATGTGTTTCCCGTACTCTACCACTCTCTTCTCTTTTGCCTCACCTAACTTTTACTAAACCAGGGTTAGGATGAGCGTATCTGATTTCCTGGGAAAGGAAAGCCCTCTCCCAGTGTGGGATGACAGTAAGTCTTCATCCCAGGGTACACTTAAGGCTTCTTCCCCCATGTTCCAATGAAGCATTGGAATCAATGAAAAGGTGAGGCTTTTGCCTGCAGATGAAAAGATCACCAAGAGTCGACCTTTTGATAGCTCAGCCTCAGTGGGTCAGGTTTTCCCGTGGCTTGTATGTGCCAATAGAATGCAGTTCCTCTGGCTTCCTGAACCTTTAGTTTGTTCAAAAACAGGAGATCTGTTTTTGCTTTCATACCTTAAGTCTGTCAAGACTGCTTAGTTCCAGACAGCCTTGGTAAGTCAAGGACAAGTTTAGTTCACAGCAACAGCTATGGAGCTTGTCTACTAGGGGCTCTAGCCACTTGCCCCCCTTAATGACTCATCCAGGCTTTCTGAGGAATATTTCCAGCAGAACAACTTTGAGAGGTGGGAGTTCCTCCTCCACTGCTAGCAGATGACAACAGGCCCTTCTCCGTCTGTTTTCTTTGCTCATTCCCAAAGTCTCAGACTAATCCTCGCCACTCTGGCAGGCCACCTACCAGCAAAATTGTTCTACATGCACTGGTCTGACTTGTGGCTCCTCCAGCAGTAAATAGTTACAGAGAGAGGTGCTCCTTTAAAGTATCTTTAAAAATCCCAACTGCTTATACATGTCTTTTCTTCTTCTTCTCTCCTCAACTAGTACAAGTTTAGCTGGCTCTTTGGTAACTCAGGGGGTGTCGGTGAAAGTAACTGTCATTTGTTTGCAAATGAAACCCAAGCTTTCTGAAAATGATTCCCATGTAAAAATCTTTCCCCCATAACACTCCTCCAGCCTTCTAGTTGAGTTTAGATAGTTTCCTGTTCTCCTACCTCTTGGAAGTATTCCATGGCACGCTGAGCAGACACTTTTCATAAGAAAAAAAAAAGCGCCTATAAATAGCTGATTTTCCTGCTTGCTGCCTTCTCTTGAAGGCTTTCACAAAGGAGGTGAAACAAATCCACCAAAAACAAGAACCCTCTGTGAGGGGTGTGTGGTGAGACTTATAAAAAATCAGATCCATAGGCCGAAAATTGTCGTGTAGGTCGCTCTCCCATATTTGGCTTATGCAATCACTGCACAGAAAAAGAAACATTTTATTTAATGCCAGATGATCTCATGAACTGAACAATCAATCAAAAATGTCTCCTATGAGCTTTCATGCTTCTTTAAAAATACATATTTTGACTTTTCATGCTGCTTTAAAAAAAAATCCCAAAGCCAACTGTTATTTATTAGATTCCACTGGTGAATCTAAGATAACCAATTCCTGTAGCTGTTCCATGCTAGGAAATTGGAAACTACATCCTCATTTCTCCTCCAAACTGACCTTGCTTGCCTTCTCCCTGTCCTCTGTGCCCTGTCCATCATAAATACCATCCTGTCTCCCAGGTTGGTATTATGGATCTCCCTGGAAGACCGCATGCATGCCAGGCAAGACCTTAATAACGTCCTTCCTGCAGTGACCCTCAGAAATCAGATATGTGAGGTTAATTATACTGCTTCCTACTTCCACACACATGCCCAGCCCCTGCAACCTACTGAGCACAGAGAATTGGGCTTAGCTGTGTTTCCTCCTGTTCATTTCTTCTTCATCATCTCTTTCTTTCTTCCTTTCTTCTTCTTCATCTCTTTCTTCTTTTTTAAGTTGCTATTTTATTATATAATTGGGAATGGGAGACTACCCCAAAACCATGCTTACATGGAGGAAACTGAAACCTGGAGAAATTAACTGGCACTCTCATAGCTCTTCAGTTGTGGAGAGCAGTGCAGAAGAAGGGCCGGCAGGGAGTCTTCCTCAGTTCCTCTTACCCCGTATGTTAGCGCTCCTCAATCATGTAGCATGAGGCATTCATTTATGTGCTCAAGAAATTCTGCTGCCATGGGGAGCCTGGGTGGCTCAGACGGTTAAGCATCTGACTTCAGCTCAGGTCATGATCTCACGGTTCGTGGGTTCGAGTCCCATGTAGGACTCTGTTCTGACAGCCAGCTCAGATCCTGAAGCCTGTTTCAGATTCTGTATCTCCCTCTCTCTCTGACCCTCCCCTGCTCATGCTGTCTCTCTCTCTCTCTCTCTCTCTCTCTCTCAGAAATAAAGAAAACATTTTTTAAAAACTTAAAAAAAAAAAAAGAAGAAATTCTGCTGCCTGTCCCACACCTCCTTTTCCCACTCCAGGCACTGGGTCTAATTTGGTCTGCTGCTTGAGTTTCTGGAGAGTACATCTCATTGTGCCTTTCTTCCTTATAAACTCCCATGAGCACCACAGCCAATAGAAGCAGGTGTCAGAAAGAACTTCAACAGCCAGTTAGCCCAGTGCTTTTTATGCTTTTGAACCATGCGATCCCTTGTACATAGACAGCAAAATTGATACAACCATTTAAAACAGAAGCAAGACTAGGAAGTTTCCACTGTCTATCCACTGTCCTGATTAAAGTGAAAAAAAAAAAAAAAAAAGAAGATGTTAGGCAACTATCCCAAGATTGGTAAGTTGAGTTAGCAGCCACAGCTCTCCCAGGCTGCAGCCTGGTGCCCCATCCATGAAAACAACAGCTGACTGTGGGGCACCCAGAGCTCCTAACTTGAGCCACACTTTAAAAACACTTCTTACCTTTGATGGATAAATTCGTCTATCACCTTCATACTTTCTTCCTCATCTGTGACCCAGAGAGAGGAATTGACATTTTGAAGAACACTCAGAGTCCTTGATTCCTTTCCACAGCACCAAACTAAGCATCTTTTCATCTTTGGTACCTGCCAAGTGGGTTTCCATGTGATAATGAATGATGGAAATGAGATGAAGAAGGAAAAGGAGGAAAGGGACCATAATTAATTGAGCGAGTTCTATGAGCCTATGCTTACTTCATATTGCCCTTATTTCTGAAAGTTACTGGGATAGTTGTTCAGACCTGCATTACACACAAAATGGGGATCATTAATTTGCTCAAGATTATACTACTAGTAAGGGACATAATGGAGATGTAAGCCCTGCTCTGATTCCAAAATCTGTTCACTTTCCAGCATGTCAGTCTGCCTCTACTTCATGAATGTTCCCTTTGTTCTTTTCCTGGAGGTTTATTTCCTCACGAGCATCTATTTTAATAACAATTTAAAAAATGATCAACTAATGATGAAAAAACAGACTCTGTCTCTAAGACTGGGTATAAATATAAGTCTAGTTTGGAAAGCGGCCATGCTAGAAAGCAAGGGGCATGTGAGATCAAAGTCAGATATATAAATTGCTAAATTGTAGTGGCAAAATATTATCTCATGTAACTGGAACATTGTATCTCAATCTATGAAACAACCATCTCTGATGCTGTTTTGATTAATCATTTGCTTCAACAGGAAACAACACCACTGACCCCTTGAGACTCCCAGCCTGAATGTAGTTAACGGTGTTGTTAGTAACACTGTAAAGTTATGTCCAAATAAGTGTGGTATGAAATGCCCATTTAATATCCTCTGCTTGGTTTAATGTAATTTCACCAAAATGATGAAGAAATGAACTAGGACTCCCCAAACGCAATTCCTCGATAAGTCTTTGTGACTTTGTATTTTGTCCTTGTGGGAGACCAGGGTGATATTTCTTGGGCCTATTGTGACCCAGAATTCTGCTCGGTGCATGAGCTCCATATATCCCTGATTGTTAACTAAACCTTTAAGAAGCTCACTAGTTTCACTATTTGTCAAACTACTACTCTAGATCTTAAGGAAAAGAAAAGTTTCCCTAAAGGTCTACCTTTAGAATGCTTCTTAATTACCTGTGAGTGTATAACTGAATTAAGTGAGTCATATAATATACAGCGAGGAACACTCATGTATGTCACCTTAGCGATGGCTGTGTATGTCCAATAAATATATGCTTTTAGGGAATGTTAGTAGAGTTTAAACTAAATTCTTATAATAGGTAACAATACAGAGTGATCAGACTTCAGACATACATCAGGATAAAAGGTGCCATCCTCAGTTATGAACTTGGAAGGCAACGTAGTTTGTATTCTCCCACTTCTCAGCTCATTTTGGATTTCTCCTCATGTACATGTATCTCACTGCAGGCAATGCAGTGTTCTGGCAAGCCCTTACTTCATGCACTTGCCTCTTTGTTTAAGCTCAGACAAAATTCATTTAAAGTAACGGATATAGTCTTCATACATTCCACAGCCTCCACTTTCTCTTGGTTCAATATTTTATAAAATACCCCCAGACATAAGAATGAAATGTTAATTATTCACTTAATAGGGACTTGTAAGAAATGAATTCACTAAAATTAAACCATGCCAATTTAATTTCATTTAATTAGATTAATGGCTGAATAGAATGTAGTGTTGTATTTCTTAGCTCCAACTAGGGATGAATCCACCCAACTATCAAAATATGTAGTCCCTTTGTATTATCTAGATCATAGGTGTATAATAAAATTTTTTCTTAAGTGATTTAATAGAACTGCCATTCTCAACAACCCTTTCATTCAACCAAGATCTATTTAGCGACTGTGTGACCCAGACTGAAATCTGGGAGAGGTGACTCGATAAATGTGGGAAAGGAGAGACCAGTTTGGGGAAAGGACCAGTACAGATAAGATAGCAGCCCACCCAGCTGGTGAAAATAAGTAAATGGAGGACAGGGTTTGGTCTGTAGTGGAGAAGATGATATAAAATATTGTTTTCCAAAAATACCCAAATTTCCCAAAGATGAAGGAGACAGTTTACCCTGGAGGCTAACCTCCAACAATTTAACTCTCTGGGTAGCATTTCTAAGGATGAGCAAAGGGCTGAGAATAAGAAAGAGCAGAGAGAGACGCCCCAGAGGGACATATGAGGCATCAGACACCAACCAGGCTGAGCCTGACAACCAGGCTGCTGGCCCCAGAGGCAGTGGGGCTGCCCAGGCCTTAGAGAAGAAATTCATACAGAGAGCAGAGCACTGATCGAAGCGGAGGGCATCCTCACAGTCATTCAGCATCTGGGGTTCAACTCACCCACAGGCCAGCACAGTGCGGTCTCCAGGATTCTGTGGATGGCAGTGCAGCACTGAGCACCCAGAGAACTGAGATGCAGGTGGGGCTACTCTTGGAGACCTAAACGTTCACAGGCACAAGAGGAGCCTAGAGAGAATATATCAAGAGATGTCTCCAGGGAGTAATGAATGGGCGTATTATACCAAAACCCAGATCATACACCTGAAGGTGCTACTGTTAGATTAGGGAGATTTTTTTCCAAACAACATCAGATCCCAAGTTAGGAGAAGAGCTTCTTTAAAAATGTGTACTGAGAGGCACCTGGGTGGCTCAGTCAGTTAAGCGTTCGACTTCAGCTCAGGTCATGATCTCACAGTCCATGGGTTCCAGCCCTGCATTGGGCTCTGTGCTGACAGCTAGCTCAGAGCTTGGAGCCTGTTTCAGATTCTGTGTCTCCCTTTGTCTCTGCCCCTCCACAGCTCATGCTCTGTCTCTCTCTGTCTCAAAAATAAATAAATGTTAAAAAAAAAATTTTTTTTAAATGTGTAATGATGGGGCTCCTGGGTGGGTGGCTCAGTAGGTTAAGCATCTGACTCTTGGTTTTGGCTCAGGTCATGGTCTCGCAGTTAGTGAGTTTGGGCCCCACATCAGGCTCTGTGCTGATGGTGTGGAGCCTGCTTGGGATTCTCTCTCTCTCTCTCTCTCTCTCTCTCTCTCTCTCTCAAAAATAATAAACTTAATTTTTTTAAATCTGTACTGAGAGGCTGGATGAACATGTCAGGGACAGAGGGAAAGAAATCCAAGCAAATGGCCCTTAGCATTCCTTTCAAATCAAATCGTCTAGTTCTATACTTTCCAACATGGTAGCCACTAGCCACAGGTGGCTATTTAAATTTACGTTAATTAAAGTTAAACAACACAAAATTCAGTTCCTCAGTCACAATAACCACATTGTTAGTGCTCAACAGTCACATGTGGTGTTTATGGGACAAACAGATATAAAACATTCCCATCATGGTGGAAAATGTTATTGGACAACATTGTTCTAGTTGCTTTTTGGTCTATTTCAATATAATGACTACTACTAGATTTGGGGTTTATCAAGAGAAGGCAATATCCTGTTGTGATTACCTCCATGCTCAGAGGTGTCAGAAATGGCCAATCCCATTCCAGGTGCCCAGAAGGGCACAGGGAGTGAGGGCTGGCCTGTGTGAGCGCTGTCCTCCACTTACTATGTGGTATTAAGTAAGCTCCTTCCACTCATCGTCTAGCTCCTCCTTTGTAAAATACTAAGCTCATGGAGTTATTTTGAGGACTAAATTCTATAAAGGAGCTCATTTTCAGTAAGGAAAACTAACTTTTCACTAGAAACATGACATCTAGCCTTGGATTTCACTCAGAGTTCACCTACCACTTATTAGTCCCTGGTTATTGGTGGGGCACTGTGCTGGGCATTTCACAGTTTCCCTTGCTCTTCCCCTGGCCCCTGGTGCTATCCCGTCCATGGCCTTACTCTGCTCCTACTCTCCATTTTGTACCTGACTCACCATTAGCCCCCCAAGCAGCACCTAGAATAATATTTCCACTCACACTCTTTGAACTGTGGGCTGAAGCTCTCTCTCAGACAAAGCAAAAGTTTTCTCCTGCTCACATTTAGTTGTACATTATGATGTTTGGGCACCTCTAGGAGCTGCATCTGGGTGCAAATAGATCCAGAAATTGGCAGCACATAGTAATATGTGCTGCAGCCAGTCGCACAGCTGGTACCAATCAGGCTCCCCTCCCACCAACGGGTATGGTTTCCATCATGGCTGCATGGGAGGCACTCCTCACATTCTTCCACCTTTGATCAAAGGGCAAGAGCTTTCGGGAGAGCCCCTTGGAGTGTTCACCATGGGTTATCAGGGCAGTGTTTACTTTAACCTCATTCATCAAGATGAGTGAATCTCACACCTTCCCGCTGCACACTAAAACAATAATGTACCAATTTATGGATGTCAAGACTTAATGCACAACATTCTTAATTAGAAATAAAATTACCTATTTAGATAATAGGCAGGAGTCTCATGGAACAATAACAACAATGTACTATTTAAAGTAGTTTTCTGTGTTAAGGGAACTGGCATTACCTAAAAAAAAAAAAAAAAAAAAAAAAAGCTATTTGGCCTCATTTGTTTACTTGCCCAACTTCAAGAGCACTATTTTCTCATCTTGCTCTCTGAAAACAAGTGTTCTTTGGCTATCTTCAAGGCCTGGAAAGAGAGATTGCTTCAGTCCAGCAGGCCAGGAAAAGTACCATTGGTGGCAGGCCAATTGGAAAACTTACTTTCCAGAAAAGGCCTTTCTAGAAAAGCTTCCTAAGGCTTTTTGATGCAGACCCTGAGAGGAAGAGGGTTTCCGGAGCATCTGTGGGTCATGGGCTGAGGCAGCCTACAAAAGGAGGAATAGCTTGACTGGTGGCTAACGTAATCCTACCTTGAGAAGACTCGTGGGGTGGAGGGCTGGGTGGGGGATTCAAGAAGAACTCAAATAAAGAAATGCAGCACATACCCATCCCCCTACTTGAAGTGTTCTTACCCTGGGGTGTGGACATTTAGACTATGCAAGAATGCACTCTAAGGGGTCAGTGAACTCCAGAACTTAAAAAACTAAGGAGGAGAGGTGTTTATGTTCATTCTGTTGGAAGAGAAGTCCTAGGTCTTATCATGTCCCCAAAAGAGACAAAGAGCCACTAACAAGTGTAAGTTTCAATTGGGTAAAGCTGGGTAAAAACTTAAAATGGACGATTTTCCTTTTTCCTTATAACAGTTCATTAGAAAACCTTTTTGGGGCACCTGGGTGGCTTAGTTGGTTGAATTTTCAACTTCAGCTTGGGTCATGATCTCGTGGTTTGTGGGTTCGAGCCCCACAACAGGCTTTCTGCTGTCAGAGTGGACCCTGCTTCAGATCCCCTGTCCCCCTCTCTTTTTGTCCCTCCCCCACTCAGGCTCTTGCTCTCTCTCTCCCTCTCTTAAAAATAAACACTTAAAAAAGAAGAAGAAAGAAAAACCTTTTTGGTTATAACCTTAGAATGATTTGAGGAATGCACAGTTTTTAAAGAGGTGTTTTTGTGGGTGCATATTACCTGAGATAAGTGAGTCTTCTGGTTGGAACTTGGAGATCTTCTTACAAAGTTTGTAATAGGATTTATTGTAAAGGAGCTTTTCCTGAGTGATCAAGTAACAAAAGGTAAAGATTTCCCATATATAAGTTTGAAGCTGAGGGGATAGAATTCAAAATTTTGTAAAAACAAGCACCTACTCTCCATATTCTAGTATAACTGTAGATAGTTAGATAAATATAATAACAGAGCAAAATTAGAAGCATGGATACTTGAACAAAGAATATAGAGGCTTAATAGGAAGAAGAATTCCAAGCTGGGGCTTAGAAAGAAAAGATAGAGAAGAAAGGCTTCTCCATTTGAAATGCTTTATTTCTGGAGCTTTGGAGCCAGACAGCTGTGCTCAAACCCTGTGTTTACTGATCATGCAACTTTGAGTGAGTTATTTAACCTCTCCTGTTCTCTGTAACATGGAGACAATAACAATACCTATCAGGTAGGGGGTTTGAGAGGATTAAGTGAGTTAATGTAATGTAAAAGATGTAGAACAATGCTTGGAAAGGGTCATTATGCAAGGCCCCAATCAGTGCTATTATTTGCATTAAGCCTAAAAACATGGTGGTAGCAACTTGAACTGAAATGAGAACAGGCTTAAAGGCACTGCAGATATCCTACTGTTAGAGATCACAGCGTCATTCTAGCCAGGTTTTTTATGAAATTGTAAGTGTTTTAATTTCCTATCCCTGCTCTGGCAAGTTATCACAAACCTCCTGGCTTAAAATAGCACACACTTATTATGTTATAGTACTGGAGATCAGAAGTCTGAAATGGATCTCACCGAGCTAAAGTCAAAACCTGGTCAGCAGGGCTGTGTTCCTTCTGGAGATTCTAGGGGGGAATCCATTTTCCTGCCTCTTCCAGCTTGTGGAGGCTTGCCAATATTCCTTCCCTCCTGGCTACCTCTTCAGTCATCAAAGCCAGCAATAGCATCACTGCTCTCTGCTTCTGTGGTCAGGTCTCCTTCTCCAACTCTTCTTGCCCCTCTCTTTCCCTTTCGAAGACCTTGTAATTATGTTGGGCCCACCTGGGTAACCGAGGATAATCTCTCCACCTCAGGATCGCGATCTTCATCACATCTGCAAAGTCCCTTTTGCCATAAGGTAACATCTGCACAAATCCCGTGGATTAAGATGTGACCATCTTCAGGGAGCCATTATTCTGCCTGCCACATAATCTGCCACCTAATACACGATATATGTCTTAAACCTAACCATTTTTTAAACTTTGTATGAAAAGTGCATGAAATCATCCAGCTGGTGCATTATCAGCTAAAAGAGATCACCATATATATGCAGGACTGCACAGATACTTCTTTTATGTGGAGATGGAGTTCTTAATTTTTGTGTCTGTTAGATTATTTTAAACCGTTAGATGATTTAGACTATGAAACTATGTTAGTCCATTTTAAACTATTTAAACTATTTTTAACTATTGGGGCTAGCTTCCTTTTGACCTATGAATCCATATTTGCTGCTTCCTTCTCATTTAAAATGCTTATTATTCACTTAACTTTACAGTAAAACATCAATTCTTTATAGACTTGAAATCTCCTTCCAATATCTTTAAATATAAACTTGTGCATTTTATACATTTGCAATTAATGTGTTATACATAGTTTTGCCTTTTGAGGTACATGGTATATTTATTTTGTCTTTTAATCTTTATTTATTTTTGAGAGACAGAGTGCATGCAGGTGAAGTGGGGGGCTCTGTCAGCACAGAGCCCTACATGGGGATCAAACTCATGAACCACAAGTTCATGACTTGAGCCGAATTTGGACGCTTAACCAACTGAGCCACCCAGAAGCCCCCACGGTACAAGTTTTATCTCAAACACTGTGAGCACTAAGTATATGTTAGGCCTTCTGTTAAGGACTAGGAGTACAAAGTTGAAAAGACATGACTCCTGTCCTCAATGGGCTCTTACCATAGTGGAAAGGGGTGGGATACTGATGATAAGAATTTTAAAAAGGAGAAAACACTTTTAAAGTATATAGAATTGCCTAGAGTTGGAAATTGGATGACTGAGGTGTCAGGAAAGAAAGAGTAGAAATGACAACCAATCTATGGTTTGAAAAATTAGGTGCATGTTAGTACCTCCATTTGAGACAGATAATGGGACAGGCAAAGTTTGCATGGAGAAGATGATTTAGTTCTAGAACATTTTGAATAGAATAATCTGTAGAATATCCAGTTTAAGATGTCCATGGGCAAACAGTCATTCATTCAAATACTACTTGGAGGTTCTTAAAATACTCCAGACAAGAGATGATTGTGGTTCAGACTAAAGTAGAAGCAATAAAGATAGAGGGAATTCAAGATAATCTTTCTACCTGGCCTTACAGGTGTCATGTTGGTCCAAAATCCTCAAGTGAGGAAGATGGGGAAGTGGAGGCAGCTTAATGTGTGATTCTGGAGTTCAGGGAGATGTCAGGACTGGGGAAAGTTTCACCAAGGTTATCACAAAGAAGGTAGAGCCAAGTTTGAGAGTGAATGAGATCACATTGGAGCATGTGTAGGTTAGAAGATGAAATAGTACAGGCCAGTTTGCCAGGCTATGCAGACATTAAATCACAGACATGAAGCAAAAGGAAGCAATAATAAAGAGCCAGAAAGATAGAAAAGAAACCAAAACAGCATGGAAGCCAAGGGAAAAGAGGATTTCAAGAAAAGGAAAGTTCAACAAGTTCAACTACCAAAGAGCGGTCAAGTTAGGCAAGGAATAAAAAGTCTATCAATGAATCTGGCAATTAAGAACTAACTATTGGATATGCCAGTAGTTTCCCTAAGGCGATAGGATAAAAATCATTTTGTGTACATTTGTATGCATACATATGCTTATCATTTTAATAAATGCTTATTATTTTTAATGTCTATCATTTTAATGTAAATATACATAGCTATTGATGTGTGCTAATACACCATGGTCAGAATATTCATTTCTCAATTATTTAATAGTTGAGAATAATTAATAATTATTAATAAATAATAATTAATAATTGAGAATGCTAAATAAATTTAGCATTTGAATTTTTGTTCAGTTTTTCACCATTATGAATAATGCCATAACTATCCTTTTCAAAAAGATGTGGAAGCTTTTTTTCTGGTTAGCATTTCTGCACGTTATGTACTCTTCTTCAATTCAAAAACAGAAGTACAAGCAAATCTTAGTATGTTAAGATAATTTAAATATTCTAATTTGGAATCATTATTCTGCAGAGACTTTTCGCCCTGTCATTTTCAGATGGAGATAATCACAGATGTCCGGACTACTGTCTAACCTCGAGTACACACTTCTAAAACAAGCATTTCCTTAGCAACTACATCTCGAAACCCTCCTGATGCAACAGTATTAACATACGATAATCTGTACCCGAGTCCATTTTCTTTCTCTACAACTGCAAACAATTTAACACCCATTTGTAACAGGTTTCTTCACTTTCAAATGTCTAAAGTAATTTCCCACCTATTAGCTATTTTTGTTGACCTCACTTCACTAGAGATCCTCAATCTGAGTTTTATTTTAGCAATCACAATTCTCTCATCTAATTAACAAAAAAATTGGGCCATTGCCTCAGTGGCCTGCATTCAACCTTATTTTGACTGGCAATTTTCTAATAATATCTCACTGTCCTTTCCACCCCCATCCTTAGAATAGTAGTTTTTGTTTCATAGAGTTCATCCTCTCCCCAGTTCTCTTTGCCCTCATTCTGTTGTTCTCTCTCTCTCTCTCTCTCTCTCTCTCTCTCTCTCTCTCTTTTTGCCTTTCCTTTTCTTTATTTAGTAATGTATCCAAATCTTTTACTGTTACAAATGCCTCAAGGAATATCAAATTATTATTTAGTAGAAATCCTAGAATTAGACTACCCCAGCCAATGGGCATGCAAAATGTTAAAGATTTTTGTACACATTACCCACTGACCTCTGGAAAGATTATCTGAATTTTCACCCAGTACCTGTTTCCATTCTTGACACCTTTTTAGTAGATGCTTCTCTCTCCCAAAAAAATCTACCTCCCTTTAACCTGGGTGTTAAGGGCTATGTGAAGTAAATCAAATTACTCTTTCAAATAGCGATTCTTCAAACACTTAATGATTTATTGTTTGCCCCTAACTCTTCATCACTCACTCCTCAAAAGACTTAGTTCCTTCAGCAGCTCTCTGAGAAGAGGACTTACAGCATCCCAAGTGACAAATCATATCTAGTTCCAAGAAAAGCAGCATCCTTCTTAGCTTGGGGTATAGTTGTGTGAGCAACATTTCAGTTGAATTTGGACTTCACAGCGTCCACTGAGGATACTTGGACATGAACACTCTGCTTCTATCAGTGCTAACTTGTCTGACAGCCATGAGAACCTGTCTTGCTCTCGGGTAACATTTGCAAGCCATTTTTTCATAGAAAATCATGCTGACATGTTTCTCCCACCCTGAACTGTGCACTTAAATGGTTTGACATTATGTAAAATACCATATTTATCTTTATTAAATGCCCCCTTCTAGGAGCGCCGGGGTATGTAAATTGGCTGAGCCCTGGATTCTTGATTTTGCTTCAGGTCATGATCTCACTGTTCATGGGATTGAGCCCCACATCAGGCCCTGTGCTGAGTGTAGAGCCTGTTTAAGAATGTCTCCCTCTTGGCGCCTGGGTGGCTTAGTCGGTTAAGCGTCCGACTTTCGCTTGGGTCATGATCTCGCGGTTCGTGGGTTCGAGCCCCGCGTCGGGCTCTGTGCTGACTGCCAGCTCAGAGCCTGGAGTCTGTTTCAGAGTCTGTGACTCCCTCTCTCTCTGACCTTCCCCTGCTCGCGCTGTCTCTCTCTCTCCTAGAAATGAATAAAACATTAAAAAAAAAAAAAAGGGAATATATCTAGTTTTGCAGAGGTTTTCTTTACATGAATGTGGTATTTCTATAATTTATTTTTCTCAGTAAAAATATATCAGGGAGAGTTTCCCACAGCTGCCTAGCGATCTACCACATTTTTTTAGGTGCTGCATAATATTCCCTATGCTGGCTATACCACCAGGCATTTTATTATTCTATATGTTAACTATTACTAACAATGATGGGATGAGAGTGTGCACATGTATATTTTGCTAGACAGAGAATTACTGAATCAAAGATACCTGACCTTATTTACAAACAGTGACAAGCTGCCCTCCCAAAAAGGTCTGAACAAATACATTCACCATTTATAAGTGATACCCATTTTTCTCCACTGTTGCCAAAACAGATTATTCATCTTTTAAATTTCTGCCAATCTGTTGGAAGAAAATCACATCTCATTGTTTTGCGGAAGGCTCCTTATATTCCCTGTATTGATCCCTTGCCTATTACACATAGCCTATTTTCTCCCAGTCTCCCATTTGTCTTTTACTTATATTTGCATTTTTGTCTTTAGTGATACAGACATTCCAAATCTTTAAATAGTCAAATTTACCAATCTTTTCTCATCTCTACTCAGGATTACTTACTTTTAGAAATATTTTCTTCTAACAGTTAACCCATTCTTTGCAAACTCTGTTGATGTTCTGGCCTGACAGTGCTGGGAGGGAGATGCGGTACACTCTCACAATCCACACACTGGAAAATTTCTACAACTGTCCTCAGCCCACCTCTGAAAGGGGCAGGTGCCAGTCAGTCAGTCAGTGCTCTGCCAGCCTGTGGGCACTATTTCAGGGAGTACTAGCCAGTTCCCTTCCTTAATGTCTGAAGCAGAAGCCTAACCCATTCCAGGNGTTTTTTTTTTTTTGCTGTTCTTTAAAAATACTGATTACAGGGGCACCTGGATGGCTCAGTCGGTTAAGCATCCGACTTCAGCTCAGGTCATGATCTCACAGTTCATGGGTTCAAGCCCTGCGTTAGGCTCTGTGCTGACAGTTAGCTCAGAGCCTGGAGCCTGCTTCAGATTCTGTAACTCCCTCTCTCTCTGACCCTCCCCTGCTCACACTCTCTCTCTCTCTCTCAGAAATATATAAAAAAATTAAAAGGATTTTTTAAAATACTGATTATATTGAGCAACCTTTGAATAAACTCACCAAAGAGGAAAAAAGAAAGCATCATATAAACACTATTAGGGATATAGAAAAGAACAAGGATAAATATATAGTAGATATTAAATCTATCACATGAATAGAACAGAAATAGATTTCATACCAATATATTGAAAACTTAAGTGGATAATCTTAGAAAATTAATTTTTTCAAAATGCAATAAAAACAGAAACCAAATCCATGACAGTTTAAGAAATTGACACATTAATTTAAAATTTATTCAGAAAAAAGACCAGATCCAAAGGTTCTAGGAAACTTGCAAGGAAGGGGTAATACCTGTTATATAAAAATTCTTTTAGAGATCTGAATGAAAAAGATGCCAAGTTCATCTAATTCATATTAGGATTTAGTATAATCTTAGACAAGGGTAGTTTGAAAAGGAAAATTTTAAGGCAATTTTTTATAATGAACTTGATGTAAAAATTATTTTTTAAAGTTTGTTTATTTATTTATTTATTTATTTATTTATTGAGAGAGAGAGCATGAGCGGAGGAAGGGCAGAGACAGAGAGGAAGAGAGTATCCCAAGCAGGCTCCACCGAGTTCAGTGCAGAGCCTGACATGGGGCTCAATCTCACAAACTGTGAGATCCTGACCTGAACTGAAATCAAGAGTCAGACACTTACCCAGATGCCTCTGATACAAAAATTCTCAAAAACATTTCAATAAAATTAAATAATTATAAATAATGTAAAATAACATGACCAGATGGGATTTATTTGGTAATGAAAAGAAACCTTAACATTAGTAAAGATACATAATTCATAGCATTAGGAAATTAAAGGAAAAAAATACAGGACTATCTTAATATATGCATAAAAGATATTTTGTAATATTCAACAGCTACTAATGATTGAATTAAAAATTATGACAAATTAGAAACAGAAAACACTGTTAAAGTGTATCTGGCAGGAACTTTGTGTCATGTTGGATCATCCCTTTTAAATCCATGAAGAAGATGATTTCTTCTTCTCAAATGTATTGAACTAGGTTTTGGCCAGTTAGTTCTATTTCTATTTTTATTTTCATTATGTATAATTGACATATAACATTATATTTGTCTCAGGTGTACAACATAACAATTTGATATTTATATCTATTATGAAATGATCACCACCATAAGTCTGATTAACATTCATCACCATACACGATCAGAAAAAAAATGATTTTCTTATGATGAAAACTTTCAAGATCTAGTCTCTTACCAACTTTCAAATATGCAATGCAGTATTATTAGCTATAGTTACCATGCTGTACATTACATTCCTAGGACTTAGGTATTTTATAACTGGAAGTGTGTACAATTGATCTTTAACAATTGCTTCCATTGCTTCCACCCCCAAATCCCCACCCCTGGCAACCACCAGTCTGTTCTCTGTATCTATGAGCTCGTTTGGGGATGGTTTTTTTTTTTTTTTTTTTTTAGATTTTGAAATCTATCCATGCTGTTACAAATGGCAAGATTTCCTTCTTTTTTATGGCCAAACAATATTCCATTATATGTGTACCACATCTTCTTCTTTTTTTTTTTTTAATGTTTTATTTATTTCTAGGAGAGAGAGAGAGACGGCGTGAGCAGGGGAGGGTCAGAGAGAGAGGGAGTCACAGACTGAAACAGGCTCCAGGCTCTGAGCTGGCAGTCAGCACAGAGCCCGACGCGGGGCTCGAACCCACGAACCGCGAGATCATGACCTAAGCTAGAGTCGGACGCCTAACCGACTAAGCCACCCAGGGGCCCCTGTACCACATCTTCTTTATCCATTCATCCATCAGGGGACACATATGTTGTTTCCATAACTTGGCAATTATAGATAATGCTGCACTGAACATGGGAATGTTAGTATTGGTTCTTTGCTGACATTTTTCTGTTGACACCACGCATGTCTATAGCTTGTTCCCTGTTATTTTCCCCCTAGAAAGGCTCATATATGTGAGCAATAGAATCCAAATTCCTGCATGTTCAAAGCTATCTTTTCACTTGAGTCTTTACACTTGAAGGAGAGCTTGACTGGATAGAGAATCCTTGATTCCTGTTTTCTGGGCCTGATATCTTATAGATGTTGCTCTATGTTCTGAGGTTAAGTGTTTCTGTGGGTTATCTGATCTCAACCTCATTTTTTTCTCCCTTAACCTGATTTTTATCTTTTTCGCCCAACTGCCTAAAGGGTTTCCAATAGTTTCTCTAAGGTATGTCTTTATGTTGACCATTCTGAATGACTTGTCACTGATAAAATGGGTATCATTTCATTAAATCAAGTTGAGCCTTTTTTTTATTTCAGCAAAGCTTTATTGAATTGCATTTTAAGTTAATTATTTTATGCTATTGCTTTGATTTTCTTCTTCAGAATTACAGCCATGTGTATGTTGGATAGATTTCCTTGTTTCTCTAATCCTTATCTATCTTTTCATCACCACTTCCTCACTCTTTTTCATTTTTATCTCTCGTGTCCCCTCATTTACCTTCCTTTTCTGCAGCTTTGCCAGTTCCTGTTTCACATCTTCAAGCTGTCTATGAGCAACCTTTTCTGGTATTCTCATTTCTTCCCTGCGTTTTTGTAATTCTTCTTTGTGATCTTCTTTTAAAGCTGTAATTGCTTCATTGATTACTGTTTTGAATTTGGGGCATGTTTCCAATCTTCTCTGTGGCAACATCTTTCCCAGTGCACTTTTATTATTTACTCTTTTTTATATTCTTTTTTATTTTAATGTTTATTTTTGAGAGAGAGAGAGTGCGCACGTGCAAGTAGGGGAGAGGCAGAGAGAGAGGAAGACAGAGAATCTGAAGCAGGCTCCACACTACCAGCACGAAGCCTGATGTGGGGCTCAAACCCATGAACTGTGAGATCATGACCTGAGCCGAAATCAAAACGTAGATGCCCAACCAACTGAGCCACCCAGGCCCCTCTTTTTTATATTCCTTATAGTACCTGTATGTTTATTCCTTTTATGTTACTCCTATTTGAATAAGTCATATTTTCCTCGAGAATCAGAAGGTTCCTTCAGAGGGAATGGTGAGCACTGGTTTCCCAAGAATCAAGGGCTCCCTTTGCTGTGGTTACAGTTTAAACTGTTTCTTTATAATATGATACATCTATGCAGTCACACATCCTCCAACTCTCAGACCAAACCTAGTTCCTGTCTCCTTCAATCACTTCACACGGATGACCTCACAGGCTGCCTGTTATACGGGGACACAAAGGATAGAGTCATTTTCAGTATTGTTCTGGCCCTTCATGAAGGTTGCCCACTTACACTCCACCACCTACATGAGTCCCACACCTTTCACAGCTTTCCTTTCACACTGCAGCGCTCATTTTGCACAACTGTGTATGTGACAGAGTTCCGTTGCCTGCAGGTCCCCTTCACACCTCAGTTTACCTACCACGTAATTGTGACTTCCCTCCTTGGCTTTCTGCTGGACTCTGACTTGGGAGTTTGTGCATTTTCTGCTGGTTTTGCTGAAAATATGATTTGTGGGCTTCTCTTCATTTTGTTGTGTTGTTGTTTTTGTTGGTTGGAATGGATTCCAGGAGGAGAAGGGAAAAAAAACGAGTCCCATTAATATTTAGAAATAGTTTCCTCCTGCTTTCTTTCTGCAAAGATGACTTTGCATGAGAAAGCTCAGAGCATGTGTTTACCTATCGACCAAGTTGATTTTCTAACATCAAAATAAAAATAAAGCACAGTCAGCTTTTCTAACTACTTCTTCATAAACCCAGGCTGCTTCTCTTCCTGCTCAAGAGACCTTTTCTATTTAACAGACTGTTCTAGGATGCTGCTGCATTGTAAATTCAAGCCCATCATGCTATTATCTTTTGGATGATTCAAAAGCCTTCTCTATCTTTGTCTTTTGCTACCACACTTTCTTTGACAATATTTAAGATTAGCTACCTTGATTCTGGGGTCCTACCAAAATTTCTTTGAGTACATAAAGATATCATTTGCCTGGGCACAAAAACTTAAGCTGAATGTTTTTAGGTGTGTCCTATTTTTTTTTTAATTTTTAATGTTCATTATTTATTTTTGAGAGAGACAGAGTGCAATAGGGGGAAGGACAGAGAGAGAAAGAGAGGGAGACACAGAATCCCAAGCAGGATCCAGGCTCTGAGCTGTCAGCACAGAGCCCAATGCGGGGCTCGAGCCCATGAGTCATGGATCATGACTTGAGCCAAAGTTGGATGCTCAACTGAATGAGCCACCCAGGCACCCCTAGGTGTGTCCTCTTTTTAAAAAGGAAAAATATTTTTATTGAGAAAATTAATGTATTAATCTATTAATTTATCAATCTAGTAAATCTTATGATCTTTTACATTAACAACCTGCAAGCTAATTTTCTAAGCAAAATGCATGTGTTTGACCAATAGAGGATCTTCATGCAGTGGTGACATCAGAGCCATGTTGACCAGGGAAAGAGAGAAAGATCAGATTCTGTAAACAAGAATAGCCCTGATGCCCAACACAGAACACATGCTTTAAGTCATTTTGCTCATAGCAATTATACTGTCATTACCCTCTCGCCACAGCCTGCCAATTTCAGAGCTCCTTCCTTTATTCATTCAAAAAATATTTATTAAATGCCTACTATTGCCAGGCCCTGTGTAGTTGCAAAGGATACAGTGATGATCAGAAACAGACATGATCCCTACTCTCATGCTCCTTATTGTCAATGGGAAAGGAAACATTACTAAAATCAACTAAACAAATAAATTTAAATTAATGACTATGACAAGGGCTCCTGTTGAACTGTGGTCGAGCTGTCCATTGTCTGCAGTCATGGCTGCCCTTTCCTTTACTGGGCAGAATTGAGCTTCCCATAGGACTAGGGCCCCAATGGATTCTAAGGGCTTGGGCAACTGGTAATTCTTAACATCACATAAACATCTTGTACCTAAGATCAGACTGCTGGGTCCCTAAGCCCAGAATGTTTATTCCCTGCCTTGCCTCCATCCAATGCATTCCTCATACTTGTCTTATGAGAAGAATGACCAATGGGGAGGCAGGTCTCTCCATAGTTCGTTTAACTAAGAGACTCAATGTAAGCAAGTCTCTTCAAAGATGCCAAGACTATAGTGCTCCATGCACCTTCTGAGCCTACTGCTCACTAATACAAACCTATCCCAAGTGACCACTTTGCTCAATACCTATGAAGGAGAGTATGATACTCTAATGACATACCGACTTAACTTTAGGGAAGTATGCTCTAGGAAGTAATGGTTGAGATTACGGCTGAGGGAAGAGCTAGAGTCATTAGACTATGAGTCAAGGGAATCATGCAAAGAAGGCAGGAAGAGACAAAAGGGTCAGAGAGAAATCTAGTGTGGCTAGGTCACCAAGATAGCGCAAGAGGAGGTTGGGCAGATACGCAGGACTATATCATTCGGGGCTCTGGGGTTGTGTTTAAAATTTCAGTCTTTATATCCTCACTTTTGTGTAGGAGGGTAGAAGTAGGGAAAGCTGACATTCACTTAGTCTTCTGAAAACATCCCTTTAGATGGAGTGAAAAGAAAAGTGGAAGAAGCAACAAAAGGTAAACTATAGTATTCCAGGTGCAAGATAATGGCGGGACAAGGGTGGAGATGGTGATATTGAGGCAAGTTGGATAAATCCAGAGAGTCCAAATTTACAGGACTTGGTGATGCAGAGGGAGAAGGAAGCATCCAAAACAGGACCTATGTTTCTGAATTGCAAGGAAGATGGTGTTTCCATTCACTCAAGTGGGGACTTTGGTAGAGCTTCAGTCAGGAGCGGGCAGGGGAGTGAGGAGGAGAAAATTTGAGCTTGATTTGGATGCTGCTGTGGATGACGTGCTGTGAAGTATCGAAGTGAATGTGTCAAGGACCTGAAGCTCCTATGGGAAAGCTGGAATGAAAATATAAATTTATGAGTCATCCGCATATAAGATGTTTTCCTGGAATTCAAACTTCTCTTCCCCATGCTTCTTCTTCTACACTTTCCATCTTGTAGATCATTTTCCTTGATAGAGAAAATGGAAGAGCTTGAGAGCTTGATGTTTTGTCCTCTCCCTCCCTCCTCCCCACTGCTCATCCTCCCCTTCCTCCTCCTTCATCATCATCTGTTATAACGTTATGCCATCTGGCCCAAGACTTGGGATTCTCCTTGTTCTTCTGTTTGTTCCAGTTTATATCTTTTTTAAAGGCCTCTTTTTAAAATTGTCCTTGGCTTTTCTTTTTCTTCTAATTTTTTTTTTAAGTAGGCTCCATGTCCAATGTGAAGCCCAATGTGGGGCTTGAACTCAAGACCCTGAGATCGAGACCCAAGCTGAAATCAAGAGCCAGACTTGGCCAACTGAGCCACCCAGGCACCCACTTCTTGGTGCAATTCTTACAGATGCTCATCACTTACCTGTACTCACCCTTGATGGTAAACCCATCTCTCGTGAATGAAACAAGTTCCTTTAATGGGAACACCTCAAAACCCTCTTTGTACAATCTTTTGGTTTCCTTAAAGGCTTTCTTGTTTTTTATTCTCATCTAGATCATTTGACATCATCTCAACAGAATTAAGCATTGTGATCCTGTTTTCCCACCTGAATCACCGGCCTTCATTCATCAAACACAAGCCTGTCCCTTAGTCTCCTTCTCTTTTTTTCCTTTTCCTCTCTCTTCTCTTTTTCCTCCTCTTTCTTTATTGTCATCGCCTTCCTCTCCCTTCTCTTCCCCTCACTCTCTCTGATTTGGGGATGTTTTTTCTTTATTGGAAATTAGCCATGACTAAACCTCAGCACAAAGGGTCCTTTTTGGTTAGGTCTATAGCTCATGAGTCCCCAAGGGATTCCTACATTTGGTATTATCCCCACTCTTCCCCTATTTCTCCCCATCTACGTTCTGCAGAATTGACATTATATAACTAATTCTTATCATTACAAACACTATATGGCAGTATTTCCATGACAAATTAGTAATTTCATTAATATATTTATTGAGGTCATTAATTTACCAACCATGAGTTTCCCTTATTAAAAAAAAGTTTCCCTGGAATTTAATGGTTTTAGTATATCCACAGAGTTGTACAAACATCATCACAACCTAAGATATGCACATTTTCATCACCCCAATAAGAAACTCTTTATTTATTAGCATTCTCTTCCCAGTACTGCTACCCTGTGCCCAGGGTGATCACAAATCCACTTTCTATCTCCATAGATTCTGCCTATTCCAAGACTTTCATATAAATGGTATCATACAATATGTGATCTTTTGTGACAAGCTTTTTCAATCAGCCTACTATTTTCAAGATGCATCCATGATATAGCATACATCAACACATAATTTATTTTTAATGCCAAGTAATATTCCATCATATAGATATACCACATATTTTTATTCATTCATCAGCTGACAGAAGTCATGGTTGTTTCCATTTCTTGGCTATTGTGAATAATGGTGCTATTAACATTTATGTACAAATTTTTGTGTGGACACATGTTTTCATTTCCCCTGGATACTGGAGTGTGAGTCATATGGTAACTCTGCTTTATGTTTTGAGGCAAATCAATCACTTAATTATTGCTTTTCCTTTATCATTGCTCATTGAGGCAGCCGTGTTCTTATTAATTCAGGAGAGGAGAGTCTTAGGGTCTGGTTTTGCAATGGGACAAAGACAAGAAAGGTTGCAAAGTCTTTAAGCTAAAATTGCTTTGCTCAGTCATGTTGCCCTTGTCTGTTGATAATCTTGGAGCTGTCTGGCTGTTATGTTGGCACATTTTACTTGATAAATCTGGATTTTAATAAATGCTCAAATTCCATGAAGTAAAACACCTGGGAAAGGACACTGCAATACTTCCTTTGCCCATCTGGGAAGGAGACGTACTCTTGTGTTTGCCCAAAGGTTTCTAAACGCAGCTTTAATTCATTTGAGGAAAACTAAGGAATTATTAAAGAATATGACTTATTTTAAGCGAATTTGATATTCAGAAGACAGGTATCTATTGTTATTTTACTACTGGAACCCTAAAGTCTCTCTCTATGTTAGCAATTAGAGTGTTGTATCCAATTTATATGTGTCTGTATACTTATCTTCAAAACTGTAAAATGCATCTTTCCGTCACTAGTCAGACAAGCCGGTATTCTTTTTATAGAAAATTGCGGAGATCACTCCCCCATGTGTATTTCTCCTTGACAGAATACACATTAGCCACTGTATGTGCTGGAAAGTGAGTCAAAAGCTTAAGAATCTACTGAGATAATGAAAGATAGCAACGTAATTTTGCTGGGGTGGCGAGCGTGCAAGATTCTACAACTGCTAAGCAAAGCTGCATGGGCTTTAAAAATCTACACTGTTTACTTAAGTGTTATTCTTCAGTTATAAGATTTGATTTCATTAGGTATCTTCATATGAATGAAAATCTAAAGTTGCAAGTCTAGAGTTGTGAGCCATGGCCAACCACTCCGCACCTCCCAAGTTCTGTGTTTACTGCCTTACTCACCCACTTTGCATCGGCAAATCATAGAGAGAAGCTAACTGCTCTCAGCTGCACTACACCAAATCAAAGCTGAGATGAATAATGAACTTAATTTTCCATAAAGACATTCTGTTTGGCATTTCAGCTAATAAGGTAAGCTAATGGCAATTCTGGGCTCTGGAAAAGAAAATGAATAGTCTCTTTGTGTTTGATTTCTGTGCTAATCCATAATTTTTCTTTTAACGTGCTGGAGAGAATTTCATGTTTCACGATGTGTGTGAATTTGAGATTAACAGTTTTATAAAGAGTACCCCCGATGCACCCTTTTTGGTTTATAAGGTTGCTTATGGTACTAGAGGGGCTAAGGGAGAAATCTGCTTTCCTAGTAAGAATGTCATCTCCATAATAATATTTTTATCATCTATAGTGCAAAATGAATTTACTGAAAGAGCAGAATATTTAGATGCAGCAAGGACAGACAAAATTATTTAAGCACTGCTTTTTTAATGTATTTGGCATGATATATTGTAAATTGATGTTGAATGTGCTCTAGAGAAAGCAGAATACATACATCATGTTGGTTTCTGCGTCTTTTATTTCTAAGTACATGTTATTCTAGAGAAGGTAGTAATTTTCAATTGCTGAAATTATTCCACAGCTTCAGGGTAGGTGGGTTTTATTTTGTAAGGTTGTATTTTTAAAATAGCAGCATAACGGTAATGTGAATTTTCATCATTATTACTTTCTTGATTTGCCATGGCTGCAATGATTTCAGTCCATGTGGAAATGTGATTGTTTTTCCTCTAAAGTTCTTGGGACCAAAATCCAGCAGACCTCTCTGAGCCTTTTTCATTGCTACCTTGGCTACTATGTATCAAAAATAAGAAGGGATAAAACAACTACGTGGTTGGCTTAGCTTTTTGAGATACAGTTCTTCAGTGCTTAACACTGGGATTTTTATTTTACTCAGTACATAGCACAAACTAGCGAAAACTTAGCAAGATGGGGAAGAAATGATCATCTTTTCTTTTTTAGAAGGACAACAAAAATGAAAAGTGCGATTAAGATTTATGTTTTCTTGGCTCACTGCCTTGTCACCTGAAAAATCAAAGGCTCTATTCTTTCAAAGTAGGTGACCTCAAAAGAGATTTCCGAAGTTCTATGCAAAACAGCCAAAGGATGTGGGAAATTTTGGAGAAATGAAAAGGAAATGTTTTTCCCATTCCTACTGTTCCAATCTGCCCATTCTGTTTTTACGCGTGGGAAATGGGCTGTGGGCACCAGATATTTTTGTTTTGTGGAAATCTTTAAACATCGCAATCAGACTTTTATAGAAAATGAAGAACTTTTATCCTTCCTCCCTTTAAAATGTTCACAACATCCGTTTTCCTTTGAAGTATAAAGGGGGTGCTAAGTTTGAACACAACTATCTGGCTGCCACCAATGACTTAGTCCCCTTACAGATCACCGGTGTTCCAACTACAAATTTTAAGCATTTCTTTTGGAAAGTCTCTAATTTAGTAAACCTATGAGAAGTCGGAGTGTAGCATTTTAGTCTACCACAGTTCATTTTTAAGAACACCAAGACAGACATATGTTACTCTTCATACTTCAAAGTTTTAAAATATGTTCAATTTCACGGCTATTCTCTGTTTACAGAACTCTGTTGGAAGCGCATATATGGTGGATTGTTTTGGATTTGTAAGGTGTTCATTTTCTTTTCCTCTTTTTTCCCTTTCCCTCTCATACCCCATCGCTCCAGACCATTCTTGACCATCCCACATGAACGCAGCGTTTTGCTTCCTTAATTCTGATTCCCCTTCTCCTCAGTATCACTGACCCAGAACCTCTGCATTGCACTGTGTCTATTTTATTTATTATTGTTAATGTTTATTTATATTTTAGAGAGACAGATACAGAGACAGACCATGAGCAGGGGAGGGGCAGAGAGAGAGGGACACAGAATCTGAACCAGGCTCCAGGCCCTGAGCTGTCTGCATAGAGCCTGATATGGGGCTTGAACCCATGAACCATGAGATAGTGACCTGAGCCGAAGTCAGACACTTAACCGACTGAGCCACCCAGGCGTCCCACACTGTGTCTGTTTTAAAGCTGGAATTAACAAACCAGAAAGCAAACTTTCGTAACCACCAAGATGTTGTTTTCTAGTCCCTGTCATTTGTAAACTAAGAAAACCTTTATAGCGGCACACTTATTTATCTGCTATTGCGGTATAAAACCAGCCCGATGATGAGAATGTGCAAGGCTATTCAACTAGCATCCTTTTCAGGATTCCATTTTCTACAGTGGTCAACCCACTCATGCTTCAAGATGAGATGCAAAGTTATTAGTCCTTTCAGACATTCCTAGCGATGCCAGCTGCAAGGCATGTGTTATTTACAGGCTCCCATGTGAACTCTCTGTGCTTGTTAATGGATTAAGGAGAAAATCTAGTGAAAACAGCACCACCACCTTCCCTACACACACGCGCGCGTGCACACACACACACACACACGTGTGCGTGCATACACTTAGCAAAGCCCGCAGAGCAGCTATCTACCAGGGACACTAGTCACTGAAACCGCGGCATTGTCACAGATGGCCCCCGTCATAAGAAGTTCTTGGCATTGTGGCAAGGAAGCCTGAGCAGGAGGCTGCAAACAGATTTGTTCCCAAATACACGTGAAACCCATTCTTGGGGACGATCAGGATTAGGTGGAGGGGGAGCAAGGATTAGAGAGGAGGACTAAAATATCACTAGACTTGATTATTAATTGTTGCCCTTACCTCATTTATGCTCATAGGCTGGGGGACCCCAGAATATCTGTGTTATAAAAAAAAAAGAAGGCATTACTCCAAACCTATCATCTCTAAAACTGAGCTCTTTCCTACAAGCCTCCTCATTCTGTGTTTCCTGCCCCCTGTAAATAGCACCACTTTCTACCCATTATTTTCATCCCAGAAACACAGGGGAAAACTTTGATTTTTTTTTTCCCCCTCTACCTCACCTCATCTCTGAGGCAGGCTCATTAAAGTTGGTGGAATGAATGAATGGGTGGTTGGATTAATCCCCAAGTCCTATGAATTTTATTTGTCTTCACTTTTCTCCATTCTCTCTGCCACTATCCTAGTTAAATCTTCATAGTTTCTCACCTAGATGATTACAAATACTTCCTCAGTAGTCTTCTTGCCTCTGGTTTTCCCTTCATCCAGTCATTTGTATAGTGTAGTTCAAATAACCTTTCTAAAATGCAGAGAATCACTAAATCTTTTGCTTATCAATCCTCCATTGGTTCATCCTTACCCTTGGGGTAAAGTCCAACTCCTTACTGTGACTTACAGGGTATGACATAATCAAGGAACTTTCTCCTTCACGCCTCACTTCTTCATATTCCCTCTGTTTTTGTGCCTCAGGCATCCCTGATCTACTTTTCACTTTCTCATAGATGCTCAGGGCTTTTGTGTGAGCTGCTTCCTCTTTTGTCTGTTCTACCCACCCAGGTCAAACTCCTTTCTCCTCTACTTAATCCCTTTTCAACTTTTCTCCTCAAGTCTAAACTGGTGTTTCCTCCAGGAAACCCTCTGATTGGCCAGATTGGAGCCCAATCCCCTTTCCCAATATTCTCAAAGCACCCATTATTTCCCTACCATGTTCCTGCTTTTATGCTGATGGCCTGTTCCACTAACCTATCAGTTCCTTGAAGGTAGATATCCAGCCTCTCAGTCACAGCTGTGGCCATAAACAAGTACAAAGTAAATCCCATCTGAACACATGAATAAACACTTGGACTCCTTAACGAGCTTTTGTTCTGATGAGATTGCAGAAACCAAATGCAATGATTCTTTATGTTACTCTTTCCTACAAAGTACTGTGCTACAGCAGTTCACATAAATAACTTCAGTCTTTTGTTCTTATTCCCATTTTATAAATGAGGCCACTGAGGCTTAAGTTGCCATAAATAACCCTGCTATTAAGGCATGGGCCCCTCATTTTGATTCTAAGGGCTAGGTCTTTCTATTTCCAGCATGGCTGGCCCACTACATCCAGAGAATGAGAAAACATTTTAATCTTAAAAATGAAAAATATTTAAGGGGCGCCTGGGTGGCTCAGTGGGTTAAGAGTCCAACTTTGACTCAGGTCATAATCTCATGGTTCATGAGCTCGAGGCCCGCCTCAAGCTCTGCACTGACAGCTCAGATCTGGAGCCTGCTTCAGATTCTGTGTCTCCCTCTCTCTCTGCCCCTCCCCTCCTCATGCTCTCTCTCTCTCTCTCTCTCTGTCTCTCAAATAAATAAAAATATTTTCTAAAACATTTTAATGAATAACAGATTGATCACTGGCTTTGTGACCTCCAATAGTCTGCTCTGAATGTAGTTTTTCCTTATTGTTTATCTGAAAGTACCTTTCTTTGTGCCATAATCTTTATTCTCAGGGTTTTTTCTACAGGCCCTCTGTCTACAGCATTTTCTGCCTTTCTTGCTCTCTCCATAGTGAGAGTAACTGGACCTCTCATTCCTGTTTCATTTCCATTTGTCCTTTCTTTGGCTATTTTAATACTTTTATTAAAGGCTATAAAAATATCCAAGAAGATCAATAAATGTGATACAATGATATATATCTTAATATGAAGAATTTTCTTTCAGTACTTTGCTTTCCTTCAGAACAGTGCATTGTCCTTTCCAGCACAGGTTTGGGTTTTTTTCCTGGTCCTGTTCCCTGATTACTCTCCATAGCACTTTTGCCTGAGCTCAGTTATTCCTTAATGTTTGTCAGCCGCAGCCTGATGTCAGACTACCTAGAAGCCTTCCACTGCCCTTTCATGGGAAAAGCAAATTACTGCTTGCTATCACCCAGCTGCTTAATTAGCTGTACTCTCTGGAAGAAATATCTAGAAGTACAGCTCGAGAAGGAACGTATACCACAGTTTCTGGGAAATGATCCATGTTGTGCTGACCATGACAGTCTGAGGACCTCACGATCCAACACAAAGATGCCCAGTTACAAAATGTTAGAGATGATACAGCAATGTGTGCACAGCAAATGCTTTCAGATTGGACAGACCTAGATGTAAATCCTCTCACTACCATGTCTCTTATCTGGTGGCCTTGAGCAAGTCCATGAACTTTTCTGTGCCTCCATTTCTTCATCTGTAAAACAGAGTTAATAATGGTGCCTAACTTATCAGAGTGAATTCTCACCGTGATGACAGTGTTGGTGGTTGAGATGGACAGAAAAATAGCCCAAATATGGCCACATCTCAGTCCCAGGAAATTGTGGAATTTACCTTATGTGGCACTTGTGACTTCGCAGATGTGATTAGTCAAGGATCTTAGGAAGTGGAGATTATTCTGGGTTATCTGGGTGGGCCCTAAGTGTAATCCCAAGTGTCCTTATAAGAGGGAGGCAGACAGAGACTTGAACCCAGAAGAAAGCCATGTGGCCATGGGACCAGAAGAGAGATTTAAAGATGCTCTGATGCTGGTTTCGAAGACAGGGGACAGTGCCTTGAAGCCTCAGAAGATGGAAAGGCAAGCAAAGGGAGTCTCCCCTAGAGCTCAGCCCCACCCAGAACCTGGTCTCCACTCAGCGAACCAATTTTGGACCTTTGGCTCCAGAGCTGTTAGAGAATAAATGCAAGCTGTTTTAAGCCGCTGAGTTTGTGATAATTTGAAACAGCAGCCTTAGGAAACTAACACAATGGTGATATTTTGGGAGATGAAAGATGACTCTGAGTGAGCTGATAACATAAAAAAAGTGACATTATAAAGGCTGATACGCGGGGCCGAGAGGCCCTCTAGTATGAAATGTGTGGTGGGAGGTATCACAGCGCCTGCTGTTAGAGGGAGGCCAGAAGTAAAAGGGCAAAAGGTGAAGCCATGGCGGGGATTTTAGACAAGAACAGAAGCGAGGTCCTTGGGAGAAGGGAGTGATGGACGGCGGTTGAGGGTGCGATGTGACAGTGAGGGGAGCCGAGCAGATGGTGGAATGCCCTGTTCAGGACGTGATCAGGAGTGTTCAGGAGTGATCACTTAGGAAGAAAGGCTGGTTTGGGGAATTTCCCTGGGCAGCCAGGCATGCCGAGGAAGTGCGGATTTTAGAAAAGAGGACCTGTGTCCCCAAAACAAAAGGAGCCATCTGCATTATTCTCAGTGCCATATTACTGATCGGAAAAGACAATCCCAGGAAAGGAATTCTGAAAAAGGATTTGTTGTGCTTTAAGTCAAGTCAAGACTTAGCAGAAGACTGAATGCCTTCGACTTCGTCTGTTTCTAGCTACCCAGAGAAGTGTAGGCTGAAGCAAAGTTACTTTCATTTGAAGTCTCCACCTGTTGTACATAATTTGGTATTTCCTACAGGACACATGGTGCCTGTTCACACAGCCATGCCTCCACGATGCTAGCTCTCCTCTCCTGTCATACCCTGGGCTGCCTGGGCCCAGAAGGCAAAGGCTTCTCATCCTTCCAGCCTCAAGTCAAGTATGAGCTCCTTGAACCAGCTTCCAGGCTAACTGCACCGTCTATTTAATTTACTACAATTTCTGCACTTCCTTGTAACCACACTTAAATGATTGCTGCTCCCTCCCCTCCACTAAGTTCACCTTTCCTTCCATAGACCAGAGGTTCCTGGGGGCAAATATCAGTCTGTTGATGACACATCTTCTGCACCCCCAGAGCTTGGCATGCAGGAAGCATTCAATAAATATGAATGGTTGCTAAGAAAGTAGACCTTAAATGTTCTCAGCACAAAAAAAGGGGGTGGGTATATTTAATTGACAGGATGAGGTATTAGCTAAAACTATGGTGGTGATCATTTTGCAATATATAACAAACTACTACATTGTAAGCCTTAAACTTACACAATGTTATATATCAATTATATCTCAATAAAGGTAGAAACAGGAAAAAAGAAGATGTGAGGGGGCTTCAAGAACAAAAAAATAAATGTGAACAAATGGATGAATGAATTGATTCACTAATTGTACCCTATGGGCAGACTAATCATGAGATAAAGAAAATTAAAAAGGCTATGAATACCAGAGCCAGAGTCTGAAGAAAATAAGGCCTTTCATCTAATTCTCTTCAAAATAAGATATTATAAAAGTAAATAACACCAGAACTGATTCGTGCATGATACAGGTGTTAATTCCATTATCATCTGTTGTACAGTTCAAATGACAACTCAGTATCTGATCTAGAATTTAAGAACAGATTTTTTTGCCTTCCAGGTCTAATTTGCCATCTCCTTTATGACACTTTTTAAAAATCAAGCCAGGCTATAAAAGGAAAATAAAATATCATGTAAAATGCACACTAATTTATTTTCAAGCAAGGTTTTTTTATTAAACCACAGGTTGAGTTTTAACTACTGCCTTTCACATTTGAGAGCAAATTGTCTAAAATCCACAATTGTTTTCTTAACACAGCTAAATTTGTCGTGTGCCATGGATGCTAGTACTTACGGATGCTACTATTATCTTTTTACTATAAAACTAAAAGTGAGAGCATTAGTGAACCATGTCACGTTCACATTTGGAATAAAATGATCTTATGTGAATTAAATACATCACTAATAAATCGTCAAGTGATTAAATATGTACAGCATCTCCTTATAACAAGCAGGCAACTCAGAAGGCCTGACTAGTATGCCCAAGTTTCAGGGACAAATTGTAAGCTACCTTATCTTCATTTTCTATCCATCTGAAACATTTAGTAAATTTAGAATTACCTAGTTAACCTGTCTCTAAGAGTTTACTCTTCACTCTGAACGGAGAAAGTTGCAGCTTGCTACCAAATAGGGTAACTTTGGGGGAAAGTGAAATTCTTCACTTCCCGTACACATCAAGTGCAGGCAGTGATGCGGACTTCCCATGTGTGGAAGCCACAGTATCAGAAACACAGGCAGTACAAATACGCGTCCCAACCATACCTACTCTACAACTTCTGGGCATTTCTAGTCATATTTACTTATAAACCACACAATGGAATGTTTCATAACAATTGAAAGACCCTGATCAGCATGACTGAAACCAATGAATTGCTAAAAGAGAAGTTGCCTTGAAAAAAGAACAGCTAGCATTTTAGGATTTCCTTATGCAAAGTAAACTAGTTGTATTTTTGCTAGCTTTCACTACACTCGAATCAAGCCCTCTGCTTATGAAAGGAGAGTGAGTCTGTTGGGCCAACGCACCAGGAAAACTCAGTTCTTTTATCCACTCACTGAAGCTTTTTTGCTACAGATGGGTGGCTATTCTTTCTTCCTTCTGCCTTTCTACCTCCTCAGTTTTAATGCCACAGCTCCATCCTAATCCACATTATTTTTCAATTGCTAAGAAATTAGCTGTCATCAACTACTAATGTCCTGGTTAAAACTTCCCCCCTTCCCCGCCCCCCACCGTCTTTTCCGAACTGTCATGGAATCTAGAAAGAGAAAAAAGTTGTTAGTACTTGCTGCATTCCTCACTGCACATAACTTTGATAATCCAGGGTACTTTGCTTTCTTAAAATGGACTTATGAATGATATCTAGTGTTTTTTAAAAGTTTGGTATTTTTTAAAGTTTTGTTAATGAGGAAACATTTGGGGGTGCCTGGGTGGCTCAGTCGGTTAAGGGTCCAACTCTTGATTGCACCTGAGGTCATGATCTTACTTTTCGTGAGTTTGAGCCTCACATCAGGCTCTGTGCTGACAGCATGAGTATAAGATTAATAATGTCCATTGCAGGGCAAGGGAGGAAAAATAGTGTCCATTGCTTGCCAAAATTAATATATTCATGCCAGAGTCAAAAGTCACATACAAATAGAGCTGAAAAGAGTCATAAAAGTGAATATACTTAAATTTCACCATATGTCTAAGTGCTTCATTTTTATAGAAAAGAAATAAACACTCTAAGTTATTAAAGAGGGAGAACTAACTCATTATAGTGAAGGTTTAAACATAAAAGGGAAAGAAGAAAGAAAATAACATATGCTTGGATTCCAAAATCCTATTACATCATAACACCCCAAATTGGAAAGAAGACAGAAAACATTTCTTACGAGCCTAGTCCACATGTTTGGCGCCCCCTCACAAAACCCCTGTGCCATTTTATTAACACATTTTTTCACATGTAGCAGTTGGATCTAATGAGAGGCTAAGTCTTGCCTTTGTGGTAGAAATTGATTTCTTTTTCCCCCTCATTCTGAGTTCTCCTGGAGCCGGCCCCAGGGCTTCGAGAGCCTGCTTCATTGTTCATCATTAGTATTTATCACTTTTACAGAATGCCAGGGGGAGCTCAGAACTCTAGCTTGCTGTTCAAAAGAAACACAAAATCCCTGCTCTTGGGGGTGTGGTGGTGGCGGGAACCATTAAAAGCATTCACAGAATCTAAGAAAAGGAAAATACAATCGTGATGAAACAATGTGTCCGGTAGGAGAGCCATCTAGGCTACCTTTAAGAGGTACATTCCAAGGGGAGATGGAAGAATGTATGGTTGAGGACTCTTTCTCCTTCTTAATCTGACCACCCTCTGCGATGACTTCTGGGCAGCGCTCTAGCTGGAGCAGGAGCAGGTGGCCAGCCCGAAATGGAGCAAGTCAGGTATTCAAGTCACATAACAGGAGGGGCGACAAAGTGCAATGCCTCCTTGGTGGGCAGGCACCATTCACCTGCCACCTGTGTGTGACAGCATTCAGAGTTGGGAGGGTGCTTGAGAAGGGAAGAAAGAGAATCTCATCCCGTTGCCTTTTATGAGGACTCAAAGAAAACATCTATAAAAACTGAGGATAAAAATGTTGCATAGCAATGACATGCACTCATGCTCTCGCACAGACCTGATATCCTCTTTCTTATTACCCAACAAATGCAATCTCCTCCTAAAGTGTGGTTTTTTTTTAATAAAGAAAATCAGTAGGATTCTACAATAGGCGTATTTTTCTGGGTGAGAAAGTGATGCATTTGGTTTCATTTCCTCCTGGTGTCATAATCCTTTGCCATCAGCAATGCTACCAAGATTGGAACGCTGATTTTAATATTTCATAATTTAATTGACTGTAGTTCTCCTGTATATCTATTCAGTTCGAAATTTTGGATGACAGTATATTTTCAACTCAACCTATTTTAATTCTTATTCTAGATTCTGTGGGATCATATGACAGCAGGTTTAAGGCTGATATTAACCACTTCTTATTATTGACAGGTTGGTATAAACATTATGAAATAGGTCTATAAAATCAGGTAAAATATGCTCAAAATCACCTTCATTTGCATTTTCTTAACCTCAGTGTCTGCCACATAGCATACACCCAATAAATAGCTTATAAAGGAAAGGTGGGGGAAAGTACATAATTAGAAGGGTGAACGAAGAGAAGATTCTCCATATGCAATTATAAAAAACTCCTTCCGTCCACATTTAGGCTTCCATTAAATTAATTACTGTCACCAAAAAGTAAAGCTCAAATGAGATGCCCTTATACACCGAGCAATGGCGATTGGCTCCAAAAGTGCTTGAGTGCTCCTTTCCATATATGTTAAAAAGGAGAATAATTTATGTGAAGTCCTCCTAACATAAAACTTGCTTCTCTTATATAACATAAATGGTAAATGTGGCATTAGAGTTCTGCTTCTTTCTCCAAAGGGTATTTTTTAAAAAGCACCCACAAATGTCATCCCATCTATTTTTAAGCAGAGCGCTGCCGGGTAACCAGCTGAATCGTCTAAACCCAATGGGAAAATTCTACGTTTAAATAAGCTATTTTACCTCATTGAAAGTAAGTGGTGCAGACTGACACAGAACATACGGGTTTTTGCATACAGTTACATGTAAATTTTCTTAACTTTGAATATAAAATCCCAGCCCAAGCTGAAAAATAGGAAAGCAAACTATATTCTTTAGTAATAGCTCTTTAACAACACCAACTTCTGATTCTCCTACCCAACTTTTATTAATTTCCAGTGAAAACCTGTTCCTTGGGTTTTCTTTGCAAGTGGCGGAGCAGTATTTGTAGATTGAGATAATATAACTACAATGTACATTCTACAAGACAACCTATACTAGTTGTAAATTTAGGGGGCTTTTTCATAGATCTCATTTTTTAAACAGATTTGGGGTTTTTCCACAGAATCTCTTAAAATAAATATTATATATGTTAATTCTGAAAAAAATACAAACAGTACAGAATGGTATAGAGTTAAAAGTAAAAGCCCCTGCTTCCCAGTCTCCCCATGCCTACTTCCTAAAGTCAACCATGACTATTATCATTTTAACATTTTCCTTCTGATATTTTATGCATGTATTCGAAGACAAAAATATATGTGTATATGGATATATACACAACATATATACACATTTGTTTTCTTTCTTTTTAACAAACTGTATGATACTCACTGGGCCCTTTTAACTTTATATTTATGTTGGTCTTCTTTTCATGGCAGTATATACAGATCAACTCATTCTCTTTTTCTTTCTTTTCAGATTTTTATTTAAATTCCAGTTAGTTAACCTACAGAGCAATATTGGTTTCGGAGTAAAATCTAGTGATTCATCACTTACATACAACACCCACTGCTCATCCCAAAAAGTGCCCTCCTTAATGTCCATTGTCTATTTAGCCCATCCGCCACCCACCTCCCTCCATTAACCCTCAGTTTAGTCTCTTTTATTAATGTTTATTTATTTATTTATTTATTTATTTTTGAAAGAGAGAGAGAAATAGAGCACGTGCATGAGGTGGGGAAGGGCACAGAGAGGAGTCACAGAATCCCAAGCAGGCTTTGTGCTGTCAGCGCAGAGCCTGACCCAGAGCTCAGACTCTCGAAATGTGAGATCATGACCTGAGCCAAAATCAAGGTCAGACCCTTAAACCACCCAGGTGCTCTGTTCTTATCTTTAAGTGTCTCTCGTGATTAGTTTCCTTCTCTCTTTTTTCCCCCACCTCCCATAGGTTCATCTGTTTTGTTTCTTAAGTTCTACATATGAGTGAAGCCATATGGTATTTGTCTTTCTCTGACTGACTTATTTCACTTAGTATAATACACCCTAGCTCCAACCATGTCATTGCAAATGGCAAGATTTCATTTTTTTTTAAATGTTTTTTATTTACCTTTGAGGGTCAGAGAGAGAGAGCGCGAGCAGGGGCGGGTCAGAGAGAGACACACACACAGAATGTGAAACAGGCTCCAGGCTCTGAGCCAGCCATCAGCACAGAGCCCGACGCGGGGCTCAAACCCACAAACCGTGAGATCATGACCTGAGCTGAAGTCGGACACCTAACCCACTGAGCCACCCAGGTGCCCCAGAAAGATTTCATTCTTTTTGATGGCTCAGTAATATTCATTGTGTGTGTGTGTGTGTGTGTGTGTGTATACCATATCTTCTTTAACCATTCATCAGTCGATGGTCATTTGGGCTCTCTCCATAGTTTGTCTATTGTTAATAATGCTGCTATAAACATTGGGGTGCATGTACCTCTTCAAATACGTATTTTTATATCCTTTGGGTACCTCATTCTTTTTAATAACTGTGCAATGCTTCATTATGCGGGATTATTCATTCTTTTAGCAAATGTTTAATGCTGATCTACCATGTGTCAGGCACACTTTCTGACACCAAGCATACAGAACTGAATAAAACAAAATCTCTGCTTCATGAGGACCACATTCTACTATATTTTAACATTTGAGGAAGTAGAATATTAACAATACATACTGAGCACCTTATTCACTATCACGCTTTTGACTTTTACAAACAGTGTGGTAATAAATCACCCAGTAAATAAATCTTTATAATAATTTATCAGGTGAATAAATTGCAGATATTATTTTTATTCATTCAGTCTTTTAGTAAATTCTTTCTTCGTATCAACTTCTCCAGGAATGGATTGTGACTTTTTCATTGTTAATTAAATTAATCCAGGAATAAAATTTTTATACTTAGGTACTCTACCTTTGCAAATCTACCTCCTCAAGTACCTTAATAAAGATGTTAAAATTTATCTGAAATGAACCATTCTGAACCAGCTTATGATAATGCTCTGAAGGGGAATTAGGTCAGATAAGCCAGTTTTCCTCCACCTTTATTGATCATATGTGCTAGAAACTTCTTTTTTTTATTAAAAAAATTTTTAATGTGTATTTATTTTTGAGAGAGAGAGAGAGAGAGCGAGCATGTGAGTAGGGGAGGGGCAAAGAGAGAGAGTCACAGAATTCAAAGCATGATCCAGGCTCTGAGCTGTTAGCATAGAGCTCAACACAGGGCTTGAACTCACAAACTGTGAAATTATGACCTGAGCTGAAGTCAGATACTTAACCAACTGAGCCACCCAGGAGCCCCTGCTAGAAACTTCTGACTTAAATATTTCATGATAACCAGATGCCTCCCAGACACAATTTTTTTTTATTTTTTATTTATTTATTTATTTTTTTTTACAAATAGTTTATTGTCAAATTAGTTTCCACATAACACTCAGGGCTCATCCCCACAAGTCCCAGACACAATTTTTATGTCTCCTTTTGGTTTCTGTATAGCATAAGAACAAATGAAAGATGTTTTTGTAAATCAAAACAACACAAATAAATCTATTTCTCCATTCATAGAAAATTATGACCTCTTCAAAACTGGGCAAAAAAAATCAATTTTTACTTTATGATTCTTATTCAAAAACCTATCCCTGAGTTCTATTGTCTTTATGCCCCATATATTTATTACAATTGAAATCAGGTCAACATTTACACCTAGGAGCATCTTGGGCAAAAGAAGAGAAGGAACCCGAGTTGCCAGATAGTGGGTACACCAGAGAGATAGTAGCCTCACCCCCTCCACCTCAGTGGTTGGAGGGGAGGGTCCCCCGATACCTGCCTCCTACTCCACAATATCCTATCCACTTGCAGAAAGCACTCTCTATGTTTCAGACTTCCAATGATATCAAAGACATTTGACTAGTGTGGGTAGAAAGTAGGAAGTCACTTAATTTTTTTTTTCTAATTTAAGAACTATGTCCTCCTAGGAAAAAAGTTCCCTGTGGACATTCTGACACAACACAGTTTGTTTTGTTTTGTTTCATTCTCTGGCTATTGTCCAAATCTGTCTCAGGGAAAACAAAAATAATTCCTTTTTGTCAAATGGGATATCATACACGGAGGTTCATTTAATGCTTTTCTATTAATTCAAAATCTTTTACTGTGCATAAACAATTGAAAACTTGAGTGGGAGACTAAGGGCCCACTCATCCAGCTGTAGTGAGGAGCGTATGAATTGCAGGAAGCCAGCATTGTTACTAGGGGAAGCATGAATATTTGCAGAACGTGTATCAGGTCAGTTTGACTTATTAGCAGAAAGGTAAAGAAAGAAAGAAAAAGACCCAAAAAAGCTGCTCTCAAAAGACATATATCTGTGGTATTACTGTCTGTAGGTAATCCATAACTTCTATAATAGAAAAACATCATCCTTGAACATGAAATATGCATATGTGTTCATGTGTGTGTGAGAGGAAATACTGAAGACTGAACTCCAGTCAGTATTTGACAGTAGAGGAAATAATGGGGTGTGCATGCCATTCTCAAGGATTCTTTTCTATCCAAAGATAATCATTTACCATCTTGACTAAGATACTCCTCATTGCAGTTTTTACTGTGAAAGGGTGGCATGATCTAGATTTATGATATGAAATGAAAGCCATGTGATACATACCTATCTTTATAGATCAACGCCACCTTCATTTCTCTATTACTGTCTTTCACTTGCAGACTCCTGGAGTAAAACAAATGACATAGGCTTGCCACAAAGAGTGAGCTCCCAGAGACTGTGTCTTATGGTTCTTCCCTTCTACACACAGAGGCGACCCTCCCTTTGGCCTCTACATATCCAGATAGGGAGACCAAAATGGTTTACCAATCATGAAAAGCCCTCATATAGATTAACCATTTTTTTCCTTTTGCTGAGTCCAGTGGATGGATAAATAATTGCAATATAATGGAGCTGAAACACAGGTCCAAGAGAGAAGAGAGCTGAATTCCAGCCCAAGTCTACCACTTATGAGCCATATAAACTGTAATTTACACTCTAGGTGTCATTTTCTTCATGTGTTAATGATGATATTTATCAAAACATAATATGAATAGATGTCCATCTAAAGAAAAGGAATAGAATTTGAAAAATGGAGTGATACACTCAGGTTTCCTTATCGGCAGACATCTGTAATCTTTACGATGCTGAGATGGATTGCAGCTCTCTGAGAACGATGTAGGATAGAGCATGTCCCAAACCTCTTTCATCTCAGAACCTTCTTCCATGAAGCATGCCTGTGGATGAGTGATCCACGGAGTATGTTTTAGAATATAATGGGTGAGATGGCAATTTTAGGATTCTGCTTCACTGGTCCTGCCACAATCTGGTGATGGGGCTGTATGGGCCTAGTGGAGTTCCATTGATCATGCTGTGGGATGTCGTTGTGGTTCCCTGGAGACCTTCACAGAAAAATCCAACTTCATCTCCCTGGAGGCCACCAAACCCTGATTTCTGGAGGCTATGTGTATGTCCATCCCCTGCCAAATCTACCATGGATACAATACCCACCCCCATCATCTTCATGGATAGGACCCCTCCTGACCTATTCTCCTGAGCTCCCTCTTACTTGCTCACATTGGATGCCATGTTTTTTCTCTGCCATTGGTGGAGTAAAATCCAAGATTAAAGACTCCCACACTTTCTTCTCAACCGATGAATAAATCAGGTGTAACTCAGGTGATATAATAAAATATTTCATGAGCACTTTTATCTATTTTCCTATATCTTATTTGATACACTGCTTGGAACTGGGTATGGAGACATGAATAAGACATAGAGTATCTGCCAGGCGAATGGTATCAGCCCTCCTCTCAAGTCACTTACAGATTGGTGGGTGAGACAGATCTGTAAATAAATGGTCTTAAAATATTGTGATAGCATTACATTAGTAGCATATGCAGGTTGTTACAGTCAATCTTTATGTTTTTAGGTTAGCTCTATATTTGTTTTATTAAGGCAGGTCATGACGGAATTCTTGGTCTTTTAGAATGTAGAGGGTTTAAAGGAAAGATCTGAAGTTCTGATTATTTTATGCAGAATGACATTTCAGGTAACTAGATTTTCCTGTTCACTTGCCAGCAGGAATTGAACATTTTGTAAATGGCTTCCCTGCTCTTAAAAGCCTGTCAATTAAATTAAATGTGTCCAGCACTCCACTAGGCACTGGGTGTGAAGCTGGCACAGTGGAGGTTCACTCTGCTTGGATGGTTTTAGTGGACCTTCTGAACAGCTCATCAGGGAGCTGGTGTTTACACTTAGTTCTTTGATGCAAACTGACTCCTTAGAAGAATGAACGGAGCACACACAGCTCACAACTGAAGAGAATCTATATAACAATAAGCACTGAGGTGGCCCTTTCTGCCTATGGAGTCCCATGCCCACCACCCCAGAAGCTGCCACTTGAGTCCCCATCTGTGGTGGTTCATTCTGTGTGACCACCTGGCCAGGCCAGAGTACTTGATTATTTCATCAAACGCTAACCTAGATGTCACTATGAAGGAATTTTGTAGATACGGCTAATATGTACAATCAGTTGACTATGAAAAGATTACCCCTGATAATATGGGTGGGCTTCATCCAACCAGTTCAAAGTCCTAAGAACAAAGCTGAGGCTTCCCTGAGCATAAGAAATTCTGCCTCGAGACTCAGCTCCTCCCTGAGCTTGCAGACTCCCAGCCTGCTCTAAGGATTTCACACGTGTTGCCCCCCACGACCATGTGAGCAAGTTCCTTAAAACAAATCTGTTTTTTCTGTTCTGCTCTGAGAAACTTGACTGGTCTACTGTCCCTTACACACCAGCCTTTGGGCAGACTCTGGAGATTTTCCCAAGTGCACTGATCTTCCCAATCCCAAGCCCCCTCCTACCCCTCAGCTGAAAAAGCCTAGAACAATTATATATTCCATCATGAGTCATTTCTGTTATGAATTAAATAGGCTATAGAGGTTGGCCCCATGAGGGAATTTAACCATCACGCACAATATGATTTGTACATGAAAATTCCTTTTGAATTCCGAAAAACAAGCTTTTATTTAAATACACGCACACACACACACACACACACACACGGGTATGGTTTTTTTACATCATTTTTGTCCTATGGTTAATCTCTGATGTATGTGTTACCGTCCTCTCTTTGTTTGAGAACACCGAGGTTAAAAGCTGTTAAGGTCATTGGACCAAAATCACATGTCTGGGAAGTAGCAGAGTCAAATGTGAAATCCAGGTTTACCTGATTCCAAACTCTATACTATATTCATCGCACCATGCTCCTCCCCTTCACGTCAAAAACTACCTGTGTAAGAATTACCTGGTAGGAAAATATTCCATTTTTTTCTGTACCACTTTTGTAGGAGTGATGTATACAGAAGGATTTAAACATTACCTAAATGAGAGATGTTTCATATTGACATCAAATACCCTATCAATTAGAATAAAAAGACAGGATTGTTCTAAGGTGAATGAAAACCTTTTTAAAATGTATTTATTTATTTTAGCTTTTAAAAATGTTTTTTTCTTTTTTAATGTTTATTTACTTTTGAGAGAGAGACACACAGAGTGTGAGCAAGGGAGGATCAGAGAGAGAGGGAGACACAGAATCCAAAGCAGGTTCCAGGCTCTGAGCTGTCAGCACAGAGCCCGACTCATGGCTCAGACCCACGAACCATGAGATCATGACCTGAGCTGAAGTCAGACACTTAACCCACTGAGCCACCCAGACACCCCTAGCTTTTAAAACTGTTTTGAACCCCATCGTTCCTGGCCCTCGGAGGCTGATACATCAAAAACGTGCAAAGCACTTCAACCATCAGGCTGCCTTCATCTGGCTTCACAGAGGTGGTCCTGACCTATCTGATAGACTCTTTCCATCTGCTTAGGCATCCCTGACCCTGACCCTGGCCAATGCACTCTCTGACTCTCCACTACACAGGGACCCATTCAAAAAAAGGACACTCCTGTCATCCTCATTCTGTAGTTAGAGAGCTGTTAAGAAAGATTCTTCTACAAATTTTCAGTCAGTGAAAGTAAAGGTAACTAAGAACCAGAGAGCTCAAGTCTAGAAGTATTACTTTAGGGTTTCAAAGCTATTCATTCAACAAGCACATATTAAACATTTACTTTATAGGAGGCACTTTGGGAGAAACAAAGATGAATCACGTTGTCCTGTGATTAATAATGAACTTGGCAGTGCTCTGTGCTGGACGCTCTAAAAATGGTGCTTTTCAAGCCAATGATAGCAATGAATTAGTGGTTAGTGAAATCAATTCAGTGGGTCACAAACAACATTATTTTTAATTAAATAGAATACAATAGAAGAGAATAGAAAAGAAGATAGAGTACATGACACACAGAGAGGTTAAGCCTTTCTTTCTTTTAGTTGTATATGTGCATATACTGGTTTCCAAAGGCAGCTGTATTTCTTACCATAAAAGGTAGTCAAAACCCGTTTAAAAGCTACTGCTTGAGAGAGACAGAAAGAAGAAAACAAAAGCTTTGCTCTCAAGAAGCTTGCATCTTGCTGGGAAGATACAGGTAGTTAATGAACACCAGAACCCTTTGTATAAAGCAGCCAATGACTAAGGAGTACAATGAATGTTGCTAATTTAGTGTCCCTGTGAGATTTAGACCAGGCAAAAATCATCGTGACAGTTCATTACTTCTTCCTCCTTGAAAAATTCCTCACTTGGCTTCCAGGACAACATACCTTGCTGATCTTTGTCATAACCCCTTTGCTTATTCTGCCTGAGCTCCCCATCTCCTGCAGTTGGGTCAATGCCACATGGGCACAGCTCTTTGACCACTTTTCTCTACTACCAATACTAATTTCTTAGATCACTCAGTCATTATCTGAGCTTTAAATACCCTGTGAGTGTCCACATTTTTTTTTTTTTTTTTTTGCAGTCCAGATAGCCTGAATTCCCAGACTTGTATATCCAGAGCCCTGTTCAACATCTCTTCTTAGATGTCTCATGGGCTTCTCACACATAATATGTCCCAAAGTAAGCTTCTAATCTTTGTCACCCAAGTCCCCACATACCTTAGGTTTTCTCATCTCAGCTAGTGGGAATTCAATCCTTCCAGCTGCTTAGGCCAAAAACCCAGGTGTTTTTCTTGACTCTCCTGTTTCTCTCAATTTCCATGTCCAAATTGTCATTGGGAAGCCTATGGGCTCTATCTTCTCCTTACCTCCTCTGCTACCACTATTTCTCACCTTCACCTCTAGTCTGGATTTGTGTGTGAGCCTCCAAACTCTTCCCCGGAGTCCACCTTATCCCCTTGAGCAACCTCAACTCAGCAAGTCAAATGATCCTTTTTTTTTTTTTTTTTTTAATTTTTTTTTAAGTAGGCTCCATGCCCAGTGTAGGGCTCGAACTCATGACCCAGAGATCAAGAATCCCATGCTATACCAACTGAGTCAGCCAGGTGCCCCACCAAGCGATCCTTTTAAACCAGGACTTGTGGTATCTCTCATCAGAACCTCCAATCTATTCCCATCTCAAGGAGTAAATGCCACAGCCCTTACAATGGCCTATGGAGCCCAGGGATCAGGACCCCATGCCCACCCATCACCCCTCTTGTACTTATCTGCTGTCTCCTCTCACTCCACTGCCCCACTGGCCTCTAGAAGGCAGCATGGCAGGCAGACCTCCCCAGCGGGACGTTCTCACTCTTCTTTCTGCTTCAAGCACTCACCCTATAGATGTCCAGGCTGATTTCCTCCCCATTCAAACTTTACTCAAGGTCACCTTCTCAGGGAGGCCTCCAGGGGCCAAGCTCTGCAGCACAGCAAATGGCACCACTATCCCTCCTCCGCATGCACACTCTGTTCCCCTCTCCTGCTTTCTTTTTCTCTTGCCACAGCTCACCATGGAACGTACATTTTACTCATTATATTGTGCTTGTCTTCCTCGCTCCCCATTCTACATTGCTGTACCCCCAGTACCTAAAGCAGCACCCATGTCACAATAATAGGCTCAATAAACATGCATTGGATAACTGAACAAATGCTTTTCAAGTATTTTGAGAAAGTCACTAAAGAAATGGTACTTTCAACTCCAACTTAACCACCAAGTCAAAGGAAGTAATACCATAATAAAGTTTGGTCTAAGAAACCTCTCCTCAAACTCGACAATGAATACTCTAGCTGGGACATGTCCTTTTGACGGAGCCTGAGCTAGTTTAGAAATACTAGTTTAGGGGCACCTGGGTGGCTTAGTCGGTTAAGCGTCCGACTTTCGCTTAGGTCATGATCTCGCGGTTCATGGGTTCGAGCCCCAAGTCGGGCTCTGTGCTGACTGCCAGCTCAGAGCCTGGAGCCTGTTTCAGAGTCTGTGACTCCCTCTCTCTCTGACCCTCCCCTGCTCACACACTCTCTCTCTCTCAGAAATAAATAAAAATATTTAAAAAAAAAAAAAAAAGAAATACTAGTTTAGATAGCCAACAAATGTGTGATACTCGTCTATGCGCATGCTCGTATGATAAGTCCAGTTAGTTCTGTTTCATGCTGCCTAGAGGAAGGGGGTTGAAATATGGCCTTAAAGTACAAGTCTCCACAAATCTCCTCATGTGATGATTATTGAATGGAATTTTATATTACACATGTGCCTAAAGACACACACGTATCATTCCATTCTTTCTAGATGTCAGGAACTGCATCACATAATTTGAAAAAGGGTAGTTTCATTGAATTAGAATGAATGGTGTTCAGGAAGGAAAGACTCTATTTTGGCCCATTTGAATACAGTATACTTTTTTTAAGTTTATTTATTTATTTTGAGAGAGACAGAGAGAGAGAGAGCATGAACAGAGGAAGGGCAGAGAGAGAGGAAGAGGAGAATCCCAAGCAGGCTCCATGCTATCTGCACAGAGCCAGAAGCAGGGCTTGAACCCACAAACAGTGAGATCTGACCTGAGCCAAGATCGAGAGTCAGGTGCTCAAACCACTGAACCATCCAGACGCCCCTGAATACAGGATACTTTTAGGTGTTGTGAATGTAACTTGGAATACAAAGACAGCACCAAGGTGCACTAGTAATCAGGTGATAGTGATTTTTAAAAAGCAGGAAAATTTGAGCTTTATCTCTTCTTAAATCTCTTGTTTTCTTAAGTTGATGGTTCACAGTGTAATAATTTATGGCCTCATTCAAGAATACTTAGTATCCCAGACTTAATGGTAAACAAAGGAAAATATTTGCTGAAATCTGTTGCAAAATTTTTAATTTTTAATTAAGTATTAATACTGGAGATGATTGACTTGATACATTATAGACTGCAAACTAGCTGTTCCAAGATTATCAGGCTTGAACTTCTAAGGAAAAAGAAGTTGTCATATCATTGACAAGTAGAGGGCTCTCAGAACGGCTGAGAGACTTAGAAGATTTTAGCCAACACCAAAGTTCAATTTTGATGAATGATATTTCTACATGTGGGCCCATCGACCTCAAGAGGCAGATTACCAACCTTCTACCCACATTTCTGCTTTTGAGTACCAGGCACAGGGTTCTAATTTGCCTCAAGGAATTCAATTTTTGGAAATATAGCTACAAACCACAGGGGATGTAGTGGACAGACGTCATCACGCATGACCACACCAATAATGGGAAAACATGATGACTCATCTAACCATTGCAAGCCACCAGATATGCCTCCAATATGCCAGAAAGACATGTGAGAAATGAGTAGTTGCATTAAAAAAATAAGAAAGGGGTCTATCTAAACTAGCTTATCTCCTATAAGTCAATGGAAATAAATGTAAGATACTTACTATAGACCTAAACCTCTGTTGTTTTTAATCTTGCTATCTTTGAGGATGCTTGTGTTCTTGCTTATATTTCACTAAAACTAGTAGCCAAGCATAACTGCTGGATGACGGGTGTTCTGAGGACATTATTTTTTCAAGTATTTTGGTTCTTCCAAGCATCTACCCCTCCTTACTTCTTACGGTTTTCAAAATGTTACAGCGTTATAGCTCTCAGTAACTTAGGGCTTAAGTTTTATGTTTAATGCAAAATTGCTACGTTTTGAAACCTACAGACAGCAAAATGATATGATGAAAAGAACAGAGAAATTTGAAACAAACATGCCCTTCAATTCTAGTATGACTTACTAGCTATAAAATTTATGTAAGTTATTTAATAGCGTTAAGTCTCAATTTTCTCATCTTTGCAATGGGGTTAATAGCAGTAGAGGATTCTGTATCGCATGAGATAATATTTGTGTGTTGGGATTATACAATGGCTCCTAGCAGGGAATGGAGTGGACAGATGTCATCACACTTGACTACACCGGCTACTTCACTGTAGATGTACTGAATAAGAGAGGAAGAATCTTTGACCCAATGTTCCAAGCAAAGGTTAAGATGCTTGCTGACCAAACAGGCTTAGATCACACACCCAGCCCCAAGCTGGGCAAGGAATGTGATGTGCTGATTGGCTCAGCCAATTCCTCAAGTGTGTTTCCTTCTGGGGCTCCAGAGCAGAATCATGAGGATGTGACTACAAGAACCAGAAGTAGAACCAGGGCAGCAAACTCCACAGATGTCCGCTACCATCAAAATGCAGGGTGGACAGTGAAGACAATTAATTTTCCTCCCCTGTTCTGAAATTACATCAGAATGTGGTATCTTAACTGTTACTTCTTGATGTGAAATCACAGACAGCAGCCCCTTTGATGTCAGCTATCACCTCAGTAATGTTTTCTACCAGGCCCCAGGATCCCTCCCCTCCTTTGAGGGGTCACAGACCTCGCCCCTCACATTTCTCCCACAATGCCTTTTCTCAATGGTATCCCTGCACTTCACACACATATACATTCTACTCCTAAGGAGCAGTTTTACCACCGGGGAAGAAGATTTTTAAGAACAAAACACAAACCCAGTAGGTCATTCAAAGGTACTAAAATACCCTATTCAGCTTCACTTGCTTTAAAGCTATTCTTCCCTTTTCCTTCATGTATCCCTCAGATTTGCCCAATCCACTTAAAAGTTGTAACCCCCTTTGAGACCAAAGACTGTGTTTTATATGAAATGCTTCTGGTGTATTTACTCAGCGCCTACTATTGTGCTAAGTACCCTGTAGAAACCTATAAATGTTTGTGGGTGAGGATAATTCCATAGGGGCATAGTGAGCGAATCCCCATGGCATCATGCTGTTTACAAAGTTCTATTTAACAGTGTCTAATAATTTTTATTTGGAGGATGATGTAGCAAAGGGTCTAATAAGCCCTATTTAAAAAGAGGTGTGTATTTATTCTTGTCCTTAAAAGGTAACTTTTAAGCAATCTGAAGCAAATGAAGGTTTACAGCCCCTTTGGGCTTCATGGGGAGTTAGAAAGGGCAGTTGCCAGAGAAATCTGATTGGAAAACACCAATCAGGCCTTGGGATCTGCGCATCGCATAATTGTAATTTTCCTATTCTTGCTCTTTTTTTCTGCTTTTTGCTATGAGAAGAGCAAGCTTAAAAGGCTACAGGGACATTTATGCCAAGTCGCATTTGTCAAGTTGAAAGCTGTGTGGAGCAGAAAAGCAGTTCTCCCAGCTGTAAAGAAGATGCAAAGGACCCGAGTGAGTAGGGAATCTGAGAGCTCACTAAAAGTGCTTAGAAGGCCAATACATTCACGCCATTTCTGTAACAAGTTGTAGGCAGGCACTTGAAATCCAGGGTGAAGCTTCCGTACCCCTGGGGTGTGTCCGGGCCCCCAAAGCCATCCTTGAAAGGTGTTGTTGTCCTTCAAGTTTTCTAATCCCCCCAAAACTTTCCATTTGTGTTGAAGCACTGATAACAGCAATTGGTAAGGGCACCATGAAACGGTGAGACAGCAAATGCTGTTTTATTTCCTACTTAGGTATCTATTACTTTAAGCCCTTCTCATTGGTGCTAGGAAGTTAATGACAAGATAATATTTATGCTTATGTCAATAGTTACATATTATGTTTATTTTAAAAAGACAGTTGAGTGGGAGCATATACTCCTTTTTTTTTTTTTTCCGTTTATTTGTTCAGTGACTCAATCAGCATACATTCATCAGAGGCAGGGTGAGGTTAAGCTGTGACGTCAGACAAATCCAAACTCCTACTCATTACTATGACCTTGAGAGAGTCATTTCCGCTTTTGAAATCTAAGTATTGTAGCAGTAAAATGGATATAGTAATGCCTATTTCGCAGGACTGCTGGAAGCATTTAAGTAAGGTACTCTTCCAGCCCTCTGCGATTATTCCCCAAATGTCAGATTACTCCAGGTGTATCAAATCCCCAGCTCTCCTTTCATAAAATAGTTTTTTCTCCCCATATTTATCCTTCTTAATCAATCTCAAGAAGATGAAGTAGGTTGACCCTTTCAGCCATAGCCCAATGCCCTCATTTACCCAGTTGCCCTAATAGAAATACTCAATTGTTGAAGGGATCAATAGCTGCAAGGGGTAGCCTTGCGAGTACCAACCAATTATCGATGTCCACCATTTTAATCACTGTTCTCACTTGCCATATTGTCCTTATTTCTATCCCATCAATAAATGCCTAAATTATTTCTCCCAGCTTCCTTGGTTCCTAATGAAATAGAACTTTGATTTCAGTCCCATCTCAGCCTTAGATTCTTGGGTTTTCCTCCCAAATGTCTGCCATCCCAACCTGCTCACAGAATTGTACTGGCCTACCCTGGTATATTTCAGGACATATGCTCCATTCCAGCTGTCCCAGCTTTCTAAGGGTCTGCATTCCTTTTGTGGCTCTCAGATTTCCCAAAGTCTCACGCATTTTCATTCCTCCAAACCTCACCATCCAACCTCCCATCTTGAGATAATCCGCTCTCCAGGACTCACCCACACATGGCTTCATCTTCCAGCTGCCATCTCTCAGACCATCACTGGCACAAAATGTCTGACTCTATCTACATGTAGTTACACTGTACTGACTGCAGCCCAGCAAAAGTGGGGGGCCGAAACCACAGGTCCTTTGGAAGAGCCTTTTACAAGTCATCCTTCTCTTGTCTGAAATAGCATTTCTGATAAATTTTACTTCAAGACTTGTAGTCTTTCATTTGTTTTATTAACTTTTTTCCCTCTAGACAGATCTTAAAACCATATGGAGTTTTTTTTCTTATCCGAAATATGTATTCTGTAGATTATCATAACAATTGTTATTCAAAGGACAGCCAAGATCTGAATGTGGAGAGTGGGGGCAGGGAGGGAGGGTGGTAAATCCCTGGACTGTGAACAGTAGACCCCATCTTGGGTATAGTGTCAACCTATACTAACGACTAACCTCTCTGGACCTCAATTTCTTTTTTTGACAAGCTAAGATTATAATACGCCTTCTTCTTGTCCTTCAAGGTAGTTGTAAGGATGGTGAGACATTATGTGAGCTTCTGGTTTTGCAAAACCATGGCACAGATGAATGCTAATTATTATTATCCATTCGGTCACTATTAAACATGAACATTAAGTTCTATATTTACTATCCCAGAATACATCCATGTCTTATTTTTATTTTTGCACATACTCTTTAAAAGGTGTTTGACTCTAAAACAAATTTTTCAGGCTTTGGCATCTTTGATACTAGAATGAATCATATCATCTAGGGAGAGTCAGAGTTTAGTTGGTGGCATTTATTTCTTTCTTAATGGCACAAAAAAAAAAACCCACTTAGGGTTTTGCAATGATATCTTAGATTCAGGAAAATGTGGTATTTGGATATTAGAGGAATGCTGAAGGAAGTAAGTGTACTTTGTCTTTTCAAAATGGAAACTTGGTTAACCAAGCGGGGATATGAGCCTCCCCAATCGGCAAAATGTTTGAGACATTCAGCACAGGAGGTATTATCTTGGATCCTATAACTTTTCAAGGTTCCCCATGGGAAAGGTTTTTTTAAGGACCCCTAGTTCATCATGGCTCTTGCTCATAGATCTCCCAGAATGGGTGTGATCCTCTTTTAATTGAGTTTGGGAAAACATAAAATGGAAGCACCAGAAGACAGTCTACTTTTAAAGATTCAAAAGAAAGATAAATACACTTTTGTGTATAAAATTTTTATATTTTACATAGGATAACACATATATTCCATTTGCATTTATATTCTTATACTAGAACATCTACTTTAATGAGCAGAAGATACTCAGCTAAAATGCCACTGCTTTTTAATCCCCAAGATATTTATGGCTGGCCATACTTTGAAAGTAGCCATAAATAGACAGATTTCTAACCTTTTTCTCAGATTTTTGTGGTGCTTTGAAGTCCACAAAATATATTCGCAAACATTATTTCTATTCATTATACATCTATTATCACCCCCATTTTAGAGATGGAAAATCTGAATCGAAGAGGTGAACTGACTTATCCAAGGTCACACACAGTGAGTGAAAACAAAGCTGGTGTTGAAATTCATTCATTCATTCAGTGTCACGTTTACCCAGAAACCTGTGGTCTTTCTGGCAATGTACTACGTCCTAGAAATAGCGAGGTAAACAATAAGAAGTGTGTCCCCCTTTTCCCTTTTAACCTCCCCTCCCCACCTCTGTGACTCAGAGCTGCACACAGCAGAAACTTAATGCAGCCCAGAGGCCCCCTCACCCCCTACTCTTGGTCTTGACAGCCCTCAAACATCTGGAAGGCACAGGTCTGGGGTCAAGTTCTAAAAACAAAACAAAACAAAACAAGACTTCAAATACCAAAATAGTTCCTATGGAGGTGAGGATTTTTTCCTCTCTCAAATTTCTGCTTTGTAAACCATAAAGAGGCATTGGGATTCAATCACTGGGAAGCCAGGCAAACTTCTGGTGGCCCTAAGGCTGCAGGCTTCCCTCTCAATCCTGCAGAATAGAGATGTGACTTGAAGAAGAGAGCCGGGAGTACTTCCTGATGGGAACTCTCACTTAAAAATGATAGGAGTAGACAGTATATTAGGACTTTATGTTGTTGCTTAGTATATTTCAATTATTTTTGCCCTTCCCTTGAGAAAGAAAATCGGAAGCAGCCATCAGAGTTTTCTAGGAGAGCCAGTGTCATCCATGGGGTGAGAGGTAGTGTCTGTGTGCTAACAGTAACCCAGAGCTGCCCTAAAAGACCTTTGCTGAACATTCCCTATGCGTTTGTGGGCCTTACCTCATTTAATCCATGCATAACTCAATGGGGTAGGAAACAGACAAGAAAATTGAGGCATATACCTAGTTACTGACACAGCAGGAACTGAAACTTGGGTAGTCTAGATGCAGAGCCCACACCTCTGAGCCTCCAGCAATACTGCTTACCTCATTTCAGTCATCTTACCTGGTAGTAGGACAGATGATACAAAGACACATAAAACAAGTAGTGTATATAAATACCATTGCGTGATTATGCACATTAAATATGCAGAAGGAAGATGTGAATTGGGTTTGGAACCATATTGTCTTCAACATAACCATACAACTAAGCCCTTGTAACTTGACATTAGCCACAGCCAATGAGTAATGAATGGGCAAGGCCGTGTGCCGATAAAACTTTATTTATAAATACACATGGCAAGCTGGATTTAGTCTGTGAGCTACAGTTTGCTGACCCCCTCTGCAGAGGATACACGCTATAGATTTCATTAAAAAGATCAATTTAATCTGGAGCAGTTGAAGGGAGCTTTTGAATTTCTGAGTTCAGCCTGGAAGGAAGACTTGAGACAGGCTTACAAGACCCTACATGACCTGGCCCCACACCCCTAGCCTTTCCTTGTATCACTTTCCTCTTGCTAAATACTCTCCAGTCACACTGACATTTTCATTCCTGGGCTTTAATGACACACCAAGCTTATTCTTACTCTAGAGACTCCATGCTGGCTGACCCTTTTGTCTGAGAGCTCTTCCCAGCTCTCCTCAAGGCCAGCCCCTTTGGTCACCAGATCTCTGGAATATTACCACTTTCCTAATGACTTTTCCAAGGAACAAGTTGATGTAGTTCCCCTCCAGCCACTTTGTTACATTACCCCATCTTATTTTCCTAATGCCATTTATGATTCCTGACATTATCTTGTTCACTTATGTGTGTGCTTAACTATTATCTATTTCTTCCTGCGCTGCTTCTAGAATCTATGTTCCATAGTGTGAGATCAATGTTTATTTTGTTCACTGCTATATATTCCAGGCACACCCAGATAATGGCTGGAAAAGAAATAAGCCAAACATGCTTGTAGATATAAAGGAAGAAGGGAGAGAGGCAAAGAGAGAGACAGGGAAGGAGACTGAGAAAACGCAAGCATTGTCCATTAGAGTATGTTTAATTTTCTCCTGTCCTATAACTGAACAGCTACAATTAGAATGACCCATCGTTCAGCTCCCATACATTACTTCAATTAAGAAAACATCCTCATCCTGTAATTTGAAGATGATAGCACGTGGTTATGGTCATTCCTTGGTCAGAAGTAAGTTTTCTATACTTCTGAGCTGTGACATGTGGTCTAAATTATAGACTGGCTATTCTTGAAACAAAAATGCACACTAATCCTCATTTTGTTTTCTCAAAAATAAAGCTCTCTATTGGAGTTTAATGCTTAAGCATATACATTAAAAAGCAAATAATTGTTTTGCTCTAACTCATAACTATTCTATGGATGTTATTATTGTTTCCTTAACACCTGTTGGGTCCAACCACCCCCAAGATTGGTGCAGACAAGCGGGCCATCTGGCTGCCCTGTTGTCATCAAGTGTCCACGCTGCTTTTCTATCTGCTCCAGCTTCCTTTCCTTACCAAGACTTCTATTCCTTTAAACTGCCAAGACCATTAATACTGAAGACTTTCTCAGACAGCTGTACATTTGAATTGTTTCTTTCCCTAAATTGTTTCTTTCTGTGCAACTGAGGCAGAAAGACACATCAACCTTTGATTAGATCACAGCAGTGGCTATGCTACATGACTTTCCTCTCCTTCCAATCAAAAGGGAATAACACGTAGACAGACTTATCAGTTCAGACATGGCCCCAGGGAATTCTGCAAACTTATTAGATTCACCTTTATCTCCTTAGTTACTTCTTTACCATTTACTGCCCCAGCCCAAATTCCTTTGTCCATGTCAATTCTTCACAAATTTATTTATTTATCTTTTTGTCTACAAGGTATAAAAGTTTCCTGTTCTAGTTGCTTCTCTGGATCTTTATTCTCTTATGAAGCCTCCTAAGTATATGTAAAAAATTAACAACATGAGTATGCTTTTCTCTTGTTAAAAAAAAAAGTATGCTTTTCACTTGGGCCCCTTACAAAGTGGTATGTCACTGTCTCCTCTTTTGCTTTAGGGGTTAAAAGAGTCAGAATAAGAATTCTGGCTCAATCATAGCAACTTCAATGACATTATTTTCCTTCCCTATGATGTCGATTTTCTGTGTCTTTACACTTTTCCAAGAACTGATTTCTGTATTATTTTATAGGCAATCTTGTTGTAGGCTACCTTTAGGTCTATGAATAATGTATTAATTTTTAAATTCCATTCCATACAGCTTCTTAGCTGCTATCATTTGAAAACTGTTTCGTTGAGAGGTACTCTAATTAAATACTTTTCAGTTGGTTCCCTTAGCAACAGTTGCAACCTGTTTCTCATATATATCCAAGTTTCTACCATAAACTAACTTTGGGAAAAACATCTAAACAGAAATTTCCCATGTTTTGTTTCACAAGTGATACGACCTGATATAAGTTGTCCTTAGTCTCTCACATATTCCAGAGACCAATGCTTATTTCGGAACTATGCATCAGTACTGAGAAATGGCAAGTGCTAAAATGTAATCACTAAGCCAATAATGAAGTTCTGAATATGATCATAGTTTGCAGTGAGTCACCTGCCAATTGAAGGAAAACAAGACTGTTCTAAACATTTATAATTTCACTAAGAAATCTTCCTTGTTGCTATGGTGATTTTGATGCTATTTAGCTAAAGCAAAAACTCTACATTGTAGTTACTACCATGATTAATAAATGGCAAATGAATCAGATGCAATGGATTACGAAGGCATCATGGGACTATAGTTGTTTGGTTCCGTAGTGCCACACATCATAGCCCAGAGAGACAGCATCAAATAGTGGTCAAGAGCAGGTCCCAGGAGCTGTCAGGTCGAATTCGGCCCCTTCGTAGCTAAGACTTTGAGCCAGTTACATAACTTCAGTTTCCTCATTTGTAAACAGGGGATAATAATAATACTACCCCCCCCCCGCTGTGTGGATCAAATGAGATAACATTTATAAGGCACATAGAACACTGCCTGCACATAGGAAGCACGACTTAAAAATTTGTTAAAATAAACAAACTGAATAGTGAAGCTTAATCTAACTTCACTGGGAGTTTTCAGAATCAGAACTTACAAACCACTGTTTTCAGGTCCATAAACATCAGCATCTCTTCAGTTTGATATTTCAAGATATAAGCCTTCAAATTATATAAATAATAACTTAAGGAGCAGAGTATGGTTCTCTTTTTAATGGAACATCTCTGTTCACTTCCCAGAACTTATAACATTTAGAAACTTGTGTCTAATATGTGTATGTGTCATCGTGGACAATGTTATGAACCCTTCAGATTTAAAATTCATCTATTATAAATCACAAATTTCAGGTTACGTAAACTCTGATCTTTGGAGTCAAACCAAAATGCTTTAAATGCC